>NC_141685.1:1799187773-1799900773 GCF_964263255.1 Lissotriton vulgaris
ACGGACAGTCCTCCATCTTGAGAGATAATGGAACTGTCTCTTTCTTTGTTCAAAATAGTTTATTTAATTTTTATAATAAATCAACAATAACAAGAAACCATACAACAAATATTACTGAATAAATACCCAATAGTATTAGAGAAATCCTGAAAAAATCAATTTCATTGCAATAGGTAAACAATGAAAATAATATATAATATGTATAAAACAGAAAAGAGGAGGAGGGAAAGGGAGTAACTATAAATGTTTTATACTAGTAACGAAAGAGAGTTACTAAAACTTAAAACACTGGATTACTATACAAAACAGTAGAAAATTGAAATTATACATATTTAGGAAAATAAATAAATATCAACAGGTTTCCAAAAAAGAATGATATGAGATAAAATTATGATTAATACCATGTAAAGATAATTGAGCTCCTCTTCTCTAGTAAATATAACCCAAGACCACCAAGCGTGAACAGACAGTAATGACACATCTTTCCAACATGTTGTAATGGATTTTAAAGCCGCTGACAATAAAAGGTGAAAAGTTTACCTTCTAATTCATTTACTTTTTGTGAAAGAACAACTGATTTGCTAATTATTATTTTGAATGAAACATCTTCCTGAATATTAAATATCATTTTTATAATAATCCAAACTTCATTCCAAAATTTAAAAACAGACAGACAATCATAAAGCATATGCCATAGTGAACCATAATGTAAGTTACAGTGCCAGCAAACTGAAAACGGAAGACGTTTTGTTGCGGGGATTCTGCTCATAGACAAAACTGTGCACAGATACCCAGAACCTCAGTGAATTGCGGTGTACCAAAAAACTCACCTCAGTACCCAGAGCCCCTAACCAACTAGCATCAGTGTCTAATTTGCTCTCCCTCCTATAGCGAAGATATCAATGATTAGACAACCCAGAACATGCAACTTCGGGTACTCTCAGGAATGGTGGGAATCCAGAGCACTTGGTATTATCATACCATTGCATAATGTGAGTAAATAGAGACACAGAAAAGTTTAAAATGTTTATTTTAACCACGTGCTCTAAGATGCAGTATTTTTGCTAATATAAGCAGTCATATAATTAAAAGTAATACGATCAGCATTGTTACAATTCCATAAAACACAAAGGGAGAAATCATATTATAATGATAGTAGAAACATGTTCTATAGTGTCTTGTGTACCACCCTCCCCAGCTAGGAATTAGGTTTTAGAAGGTCTCTTAGGCTTGAATGGGGAACCCCATACCTCTAAGATCAGCAGAAGTGAATCACATCAGGATCAACAAAAGATTTCTCTCTCTGGAAAAGGATTTTCTACAAGGGACCTAATCATGCAAGCAGCGCACTATTAAAGGCACTAGAATTTCAGTTAGCTGCAGCTGTGTGAATGTTGTGTCTTGAGCGTGGGCCGATCGGCCCGAATAACAGCTTACATTGTTATGATAACCTTGGAGGCTTCAGCACGCACTGTACAGACTGAGGTCGTGATGTAAGTCTAGGGATGTTAAAAACAAGCAGATCTCATTTGAAGAAATTCAAGAATTCTAACTTTCAACAACAGTTACATGCAGTGTTGTGTGCCACAAAAAAGGCAAAATGGTGTTTAAACTTCTAACAAGCTTATGATAACATAGCAATGTGTGCACGCACGGCCTTGCCTTCACTACACCCTCCCCTGATCGGAACACGTACAAGAAGGAAGGAAATTTAGGAACGCAGAGTTCAAGTTTGAGTGAGACCTAATTAAGTTCAAATTTGCCAAAATGTATAATTTGGAGTATTCATTTCAGAATAGCCTTAAAAAATTGAAAAAAACAATAAGGGTGAGTATACTACCCCACATTTGTTAGGAAAAAACTGTAAAAATTGTTGGCGCATAGACCGCTGTGCAGGTGGACAAATGCCAAATCAATCCAACAGCGTATAGGCACAGTAATTTGTAACTCCCTCCAAGAGGAAGTCACTGTTATCATCAGAAAACATTTCAGCCATCCAATTCAATAACGTGAAGGAACATACATGTTCGTTGACAGCCAGAGCCTTTTAGCACCATCAGAGGACAATTTGGGTGTTCTTCGAGATAACTGCGTGCCAGAAAGTCATGGGCTGCAGCCCATATGTTCCAATTCCTTAGAACTCCATGTGCTGCTGCAAAGGCCATAATCCCGATACCAGAACAGTCTAACTCATGAGATACTAAGAAGCTCATCAGTAGGTATTGCAGAGACACAAATCCAGAGCCCATTCAAAACACCAATCCATGCAATGGAAAACAGGTTGCATGCATGTAAAGTAGGAAAACCGAAAGGACAATCTACACTCAAGGTGACCAGAAGTAGCGTTCCATAGTATTCAAGCATCCGGTTACGAAGCTGTAGCAGCCAGGACAGGTTGTCTTGTGACACAGACTGTGCAGCCATTTTTGAGCAAGCAAATTAACAGGCGTAAACTGGCAGCCAAGGCGAGAATTAACGGTAAACCGCCGAAGAGGCTGGAAAAAATAGAATGAAAAAATGCCGGTATCATACCAAATATAGCTTGGAATGAAGTCACAAGGCCAGAGCTTACAACTTTAAAAAAAGGAGCCAAGCCTGTGGTCAACGAGGCATTGAATATAGTGTGAATCAAAGCGCTGAAATGCAGTGGAAGATCAGTATTTTAAAGCGCATGCACCTCAGTGCAGGTGTTTGCCATGTGAAGGACAAATGTTTCATGGGATAAAGTAGGGGCAACTTCTATGACTCATCTTGTTGAACTCTGCTTTCAAGGTCGGAATGGAAGGCCAGATGGAAACATCGACCTTCCCATGCGGAGGCGGGAAAAGCACATTCTTACAGCAGACTACACGTTGAAAGACGGTCACAATGTACGGAATCCCTGCCAGCATACACCAGAAATCTTCATTATTTAAAATTAAATAGCTACCTTTAGCTAGCATCGTGAATGTTGGTGTTATATCTGGGACTGGATTACCCTTTAAAATGCATTCTAAATTCAGTGCCTGCTTGTTACACAAGCGGTGCAATTGGATGTTCTTGCAAACCAGTGAGTGATCAGGTGTAGAAAGCACTCTTCTCCCTTTATATAAACCTCTTTACCTTCCCTCAGGCACCTAGAGGTAAATGGTAGAGACCAAACTTCCTGGAGATAGGCAGTTCCCAATGGTTCAAATCTGCCTATAGCATAGTGTTTCATGCATGAACTGAATTTAAACAGGTGAAAAGGCAATGTTATTAACCCATGAATAAGCCATACGGCTGCATTGGACTTGGCAACAGAAAAAGGTAAAAGTTCCAACTTTTCAATATGCAAAAGTGAATATTCAGCATCATTCATAGACATAAATTGTTGTTTTTCAGTCAAATTAAACTGTAAAAATGATGTGTTCTTGTAGTCCCATGCAAACTGCATAATGGAACGTAATTAACCCTGGGCGAAGCACTACGCTACGCTCGCGTAGTTTGCGCAATTTCGCACTACGCGAGCTGCACGTAGCACAGTGCGAACACGCGTAGTGCAGCGTAGCGTAGTGCAGCGGTCATTTTTTGCTTGTTCGAGGTCCTCAACGTCATGTTCGCGACCGCGAGCAAGCAAAATGACATCCCGGCGAGATTCTCAACGCGGGGAGGTCAGGTTTCTCATTGCGAGTGGTTGCGCATGCTCGCAACAGCTCGCAATGAGAAACTACCAGTTCACGTTGAGAAAGCTGCCGCTCGAGTAAAAATCTTCTCGAGCAGCAGAAAACTACAGCTCGCACTGTGCAAGATGCCATTTTCAATGATGGCACAGTGCGGATGCTTGTCCGCACTGTGCAATCATTGAAAACGCATCTTGCACAGTGCGAACATGCTACTACATAGCTCGCGTAGTGCTACGTGAAGTTCGCGTAGTGCGAAGTGCACTTCGCGTAGCTTTGCGTAGCGCTACTTCGCGAACTACGCCCACCCTTAAACGTAATTGATTTTTACCATGGTATAAAACAGACACTTCATCCTGAACAATATCAACAACAGATGAAACAATATTATCTAATGTATACATTCGGGAAGAAAGAGTATTAATGCTATTTTAAATGACTGCATGCACTTTTTCTAAATTGGCTTGATCAATAACCTTTAATCTAGAAGCAACCTCAATTTGAGACAGTTTCCAAACTTTGTTGTAAACAGCATACACCCATCTTTTTGACCTGCCTCCAACAGGGCCTTTAACAAAGTCTTTCAAATCAACCTCGTCAGACAATTTGGAAAAATAAAGTTTAACTGACGCTAAAGTGGAATGTTTAAGCCAGTTCTGACATAACTTGCCTACTGAATAGGTAGTAACAAAATGTGGTTTAAAAACGGGGATCCACTCCAACTTGTGTATAGCCAGGGGGCAGACCCATAACACAATGTTGGCATGAATCTGACATTTTATGCCATAATAACCAACCTTCAGGATCCAAACTAGAAATATTAAATGAGTAATTTAGTAACAGGGACTGCAACTTATTAATGGACCTATTGATGTGATTGTTCAATGCAGGATAGTCCCCCAAATCAGGAACAGAAGAAACATTTAATTATTTAGTTGTAGCCAATCAAAAGCAAATCATTTGTGAAATAGTCAAATTCAAAAACAACATATAGTGCTGTGCCCTGTACTTGTCAATTTTTGGAATCCCAAGCAGATTTAGGATCAATAGTATCTTTCCACAGCTCATATCCCCCTATAGCTAATTGACCGATAAAGGACTTTGAATACAATCATTTTGTGTGTGTGAGTCTAACTTTGGAAGAGGACTTAGCAGTCATCCTAAAATAAAATGTGTCAGGATTAGTTTGATTAAAATCAGTAAAATAATTAAACTTTTCCAAAAGAGTTCTTGAGCTGCCATCAAGTGGGGCTGGACAATGTTCCCATTGTGTATAATTAACCACATTTCTAAATGTGTTTGCTTTATGCAGAACATGATTACCATAGTGTTGGTAGCAGAATAAGTCTGCATAAATAGCCGAATCTAATTAAAAATCTTCAGCATCAAAAGCAGCATAATATTTCAAATCAGAAAAAAATGCCTCTATGGCTTGGTCATCCCAATCGTCAGAGCGTATGTTTTGTTTTACAAAATCCCCCATTGAAGCACGAAGTACATTGCGGACATTTATAACCTCTGTAGGGCAGTGAATCTGAAATTTGACAGCATCACACACAATCCCATCTAATACAGGCCAGGCTGTGATGTTGATAAAAGTCAGGTCCCTTTTCATTCTGTGAGATGAGTGGGGTGCCAAAGTTCCATCAATTAACTGAATTGTAGATCTTTCTTTAACATAATTAATCAATCAATCAATCAAGGCATTTATATAGCACACTACTCACCTGGAGGGTCTCAAGTCGCTTGGGGAGGGGGGTCTGCTACTGATCGAACAGCCAGGTCTTGAGTTGCTTCCTGAAGGAGAGGTGATCTTGGGTCAGACGGAGGTGGATGGGGAGGGAGTTCCAAGTCTTGGCTGCCAGGTAGGAGAAGGATCTTCCTCTCATGGTGGCTCTTCGGATGCGTGGGGCGACGGCGAGGGCATGGCTGGTCGATCGTGGCTGACGTGTGGGAGTGTAGAAGGTCAGGCGGTTGTTGAGGTACCTGGGGCCCAGGTTGTGGAGGGCTTGTGTGCGTGGGTGAGGGTCGGAACGTGATTCTCTTACTGATGGGGAGCCAGTGCAGGTCTCTCAAGTGTCCAGAGATGTGGCTGTGTCGGGGGATGTCCAGGATGAGTCGTGCGGAGGCGTTCTGGATGCGTTGGAGTCTTTTCTGTAGTTTTGCTGTGGTTCCGGTGTAGAGGGTGTTTCCGTAGTCCAGTCGGCTGGTGACGAGAGCTTGGGTTACCGTCTTCCTGGTTTCGGTGGGGATCCATCAGAAGATCTGTGGGAGCATGCGTAGGATGTTAAAACATGAAGATGAGACGGCGTTGACTTGTCTGGTCATCGAGAGGGAGGAGTCCAGGATGAAGCCCAGGTTGCATGTGTGGTCCGTTGGTTTGGGTGCCCTGCCCAGGGCAGGGAGCCACCAGGAGTCGTCCCAGGCAGAGTGGGATGGTCCAAGGATGAGGACTTCTGTCTTGTCTGAGTTCAGTTTCAGGCGGCTGTACATCATCCACTCGCCTACATCTTTTATCCCTTCGTGTAGGTTGGTTCTGGCGGTGGCTGGGTCGCTAGTGAGGGAGAGGATCAGCTGGGTGTCGTCGGCATAGGAGATGATGTTGAGGTTGTGTTGGCGAGCGATGGCATGCGAGGGGGCTCATGTAGATGTTGAAGAGGGTGGGGCTGAGTGATGATCCTTGTGGTATGCCGCAGATGACTTCAGTGGCCTCGGATCTGAACCGGGGGAGGCGGACTCTCTGGGTTCTTCCGGCGAGGAACGAGATGATCCACTCTAGTGCCTTCTCTTGGATTCCGATGTTGCTGAGGCGCTGTACTAGGGTGCAGTGGCAGACAGTATCGAACACTGCGGAGAGGTCCAGGAGGATGAGGGCAGCTGTTTCCCTGTTGTCGAGCAGGGCTCGGATGTTGTCAGTGGCTGCGATGAGGGCGGTCTCGGTGCTGTGGTTGGCTCGGAAGCCGGACTGCGAGTGGTCGAGGGATCCGTTCGTCTCGAGGAAGGCTGCAAGCTGACTGTTGATGGTCTTCTCAATGACTTTGGCAGGAAAAGGGAGGAGCGACATGGGGCTGTAGTTCTTGAGGTCGGTGGGGTCTGCTGATGGTTTCTTCAGGAGGGCGCTGAGTTCGGCATGCTTCCAGCTCTTTGGGAAGGTGGCGGTGTTGAAGGAGCAGTTGATGATGTCCCGGAGTTGTGGTGCGATGACGGAGTCGGCCTTGTTGAAGATGTGGTGGGGGCATGGGTCGGTTGGTGATCCGGAGTGAATGGTGTTCATCGTGTGGATGGTGTCTTCGGTGCTGACCGGGGTCCAGGCACGGAGGGTGCTGGTGGGGCGCGTCGGTTTGGTGGTTGGGTGCGTGGTCTGTGCTCCGAAGCTGTTGTGTATGTCGGCAATCTTGCTGTGGAAGAACGAGGCGAGAGAGTCGCAGAGGTCTTGTGAGGGAGTGATGTCGTTATTTCCTGCGCTGGGGTCGGAGAGCTCTTTGACGATGCTGAAGAGTTCCTTGCTGTTGTGTGAGTTGTGGTCTAGTCGTTCCTTGAATGCTGTCTTCTTGGTGGTGTGGATCAGCTGGTGGTGTTTGCGGGAGGCGTGCTTGAGGGCGGTCATGTTGTCTGTGGTCAGGTCTTTGCGCCAGACTTTCTCGAGGGTGCAGCAGTTCTTCTTGGATTTTTTTAGGTCATCGTTGAACCAGGAGGCTTTCTTGCTGCTGGGCCTGCTGGGATGGTTTTTCAGGGGTGCGAGGTCGTCAGCAAAGTTGGTGATCCACTGTGCGAGGTTGTTGGCTGCTTGGTTGGGGTCCGTTGAGCTGGCAGGAGGGTTCCGGTTCAGAGATGTGGTGAGCTGGTCGGCGGTGATCTTGTTCCAGTTCCTGCGGGGAACCTGTTGCTGGTGGTGGTGATCGTGGTTCTTCTGAAGCTAAAGTGGACGCAGCTGTGGTCTTTCCAGTGGAGTCCGGTGGAGTGGCTGAAGGAGATCTACTTGCTGGAGGAGAAGATTGGGTCCAGCGTGTGTCCGGCGTAGTGGGTGGGGGTGTTCACCAGTTGCTTGTTCTCCAGGTGGAAGTTGAGGTCCCCTTGGAGTATGTAGTCGGAGGAGGCGAGGGCGTGCGGGCTGATGAAGTCTGCGATGTCTTCGCTGAATTGTGTGCGAGGTCCTGGGGGTCTGTAGAGGAGGGTGCCTCTGAGTGTGGTCTTGGGGTCGGTGTGTATCTGGAAGTTAAGATGTTCAGTGGCTGAGAGGGTGTCATTGGAGTTGGTCGTGATACAGATGGTGTTCTTGTGGACGATGGCGATGCCTCCGCCTGTCTGGTTGACGCGGTCCTTCCGGGTGATCTTGTATCCGTCCGGGATGGCGATGGCGATGTTGGGCGCTGAGGAGGCGTTCATCCATGTTTTCGTGAGGAAGACGACGTCTGGAGATGTGGTGTCGAGCAGGTTCCAGAGTTCCACGGCGTGTCTGTGGACGGAGCGGGTGTTGAGCAGGATGCACTTCAGGTGGTTGCTGTTGGTGCTCGGCATGGCGGGTGGGGTATGGGTCCTGATGCATGAGAATTTGCAGGATTGGCAGGTGAAGGGTCTGTGTGTGCGTCTTGGGGTGGCTCGGTAGCAGCCGGGGATCCGGCCGGTGTTGCGTGCGTTGAGTGTGGCGGCGTCGTGGGTGCGGTGGGTGGGCTGGCATCTGCGGGGGCCAGGGGTCCTGGCGCTGGGCGCGGTCGGGAGCAGATGGGCTTGCCCTTGGCGCTATCGGCGCGCAAAGAGCACGCACGCTGCGAGTGAACGCTGCACGCACGCGCGGACTCCGCCATAAATGGCATAGTGGGAGGGGTGGAGTGGGAGGGGGAGCAGCTGGGAGGCGGGAGCGGGGTGTCCATTAACAAGATAGAAAAATACAACTACAAATCCAACTGACATGAATACAAAAATTGAAAAAAGCACCAACCAAATGTAAGTCCAAGGGGATATCAAGAAATGTCTTTGAAACCAAACAGCAAAAATAGAAACTTTTGAAGGGGACTTTGACGTTGTAGAGTCTGTGTCAAATGAAAAACGTGACTGATTAGCAGTGTCTGTGAGTACACCAGGCAACAACACATCTGTGGGGTAAGTATACTCAGTATCATCAAGGGGATCACCAGCCTGTAGAATCAATAAAGGTTTAGTAACTACAAAGTCAGGCCTGTTGGTACACGCCGGAGCCAAAACAGACTTTCTCGGCATTGCTGGACAAGAGACCGCTGGAGTCATACTAAGAAGAATCGGCCACTCGCTGTAATTTGACATTGTCAATGGAGATGTACCTGTTTTCCTTGCGACCAGGAAGTGGGGATAAAATGACTGTTCTTGGACCCTGCACGCCAAGCACAGGAACTGGTGCACGATAAGAGGGGCCAAACTCCTTCTTGTTCTCCACCTTTTCACGGACCAGGTCACCGTCTCGGGGTAGCCAGACAACACAGTTGTGGAGGGCAAATGTTCCTTTGCAAGACTGTCTCAAGTCTTTTGTAGGTTCTTTAATACAGCAGAATGATCTTCTACGTCAAAGGTGCGGACGCTGCCATGTCTAGACCATCACGGTCTGGAGCAAACATTTTGATGCCAAAGAGCATTTCGTATGGGGTCCGCCCACCCAGAGACCTTCCAGGGAGATTATTAAGTGCACGTTGAACGCTACAGTGATGGGCCAGCCAGTTTATGCCAGTACCTAAAACCCTAGCTGTCAAGGACTGCTTTAAGTCACGGTTCATTTGCTCCACAACGCTAGCACCCTCATGTCTGTATGGAGATGAAAATTTTACCTGGGCCCTCAATGAACCCATGGCATCATTGTACGCCTTAGAGGCGAACGTTGGACCCCGGTTCAAGTGAAGGGTGCCACATGCAAAAATTCCCACAAAGGCACACAAATCCCTTACGACAGTTCGAGCATCAGCACTATGTTGTGGCCAGAGCCAAATAAAGCATGTGCATGAATCCACTGCAACTAAACTAAGATGTACTTATGCGCAGTATCTGAGGAGAAAGGACCGCAGTGATCTAAATAAACAAACCCAAGTGGTTTATTAGATATGTACAACTGTGTCTGGTGCAGGAGCACAGCAGTTGAAGGTTTGATCTGCTGGCAAATGTCACAACGAAGGACATAATCACACGTTTGTTTGTAAAATCCGTGCCACCAGTAACACTGCTGTAAGATTGAGACAGGCACTGAAATGCCAGCATGAGCCGAGGCCATGCCCCCCATGAGTGGCTGTTATCAAGGAAAGTCTGCCGTCCACATTGAGAATCAATCTGTCATCAACGTCGTTAATTCTCACATAGGGAAGTTTATCAGGACTTAAGTTATAAGAGTATTTAGAAGGGAAACCTCTAGGGTAATTACCTCCCTTCTCTGTTGCAGTAATGGCTGCCTAGATGTCATCATCAATCTTACTTTAAGAACCTGTAACTACTGCTACTACATATGTCGCTACAGCTGTTTTTGCCGCTTCATCAGCAAGACAGTTGCCAACGGCGTGTACTCCTACGTGCTGGTGACCAAGAATATAAATTACAAACACGAGAGGCAGACGTTCTTTAAGTTCTCAATCAATCAATCAATCAATCATACCACTTGTATAGCGCACTACTCACCCGGAAGGGTTTCAAGGCGCTTGGGGGAAAGGGTCCGCTACTGCTCGAACAGCCAGGTCTTGAGTTGCTTCCTGAAGGCGAGGTGGTCCTGGGTCAGCCGAAGGTGGATGGGGAGGGAGTTCCATGTCTTGGCTGCCAGGTAGGAGAAGGATCTTCCTCCGGCGGTGGCTCTCCGGATGCGTGGCTGGTAGACCGTAGCTGGAGGTGGGCGTGTAGAAGGTTAGGCGGTCGTTGAGGTACTTGGCGCCCAGGTCATGGAGAGACTTGTGTGCGTGGGTGAGGAGCCGGAACGTGATCCTCTTGTTGACGGGGAGCCAGTGCAGGTCTCTCAGGTGGCCGGAGATGTGGCTGCGTCAGGGGATGTCCAGGATGAGTCAGGCGGAGGCGTTCTGGATGCATTGGAGTCTTTTCTGTAGCTTGGCTGTGGTTCCGGCATAGAGGGTGTTACCGTAGTCCAGTCGGCTGGTGACGAGTGCTTGGGTGACCGTCTTCCTGGTTTCGGTCGGGATCCATCGGAAGATCTTGCGAAGCATGCGCAGGGTGTGAAAGCATGATGAGGAGACTGCGTTGACTTGTCTGGTCATCGAGAGTGAGGAGTCCAGGATGAAGCCCAGGTTGCGTGCGTGGTCTGTTGGCTTGGGTGCAGTGCCCAGGGCGAGGGGCCACCAGGAGTCGTCCCAGGTGGAGGGTGATGGTCCCAGGATGAGGACTTCCGTCTTGTCTGAGTTCAGTTTCAGGCGGCTGTTCTTCATCCAGTCTGCGTCGTCTTTCATCCCTTCGTGCAGGTTGGCTCTGGCGGTGTCGGGGTCTCTGGTGAGGGAGAGGATCAGCTGGGTGTCGTCGGCGTAGGAGATGATGTTGAGGTTGTGTTGGCGTGCGATGGCTGCAAGAGGTCTCATGTAGATGTTGAAGAGGGTGGGGCTGATTGAGGATCCTTGCGGGACGCCGCAGATGACTTCGGTAGCCTTGGAACGAAACGGGGGGAGGCGGACTCTGTGTTCTTCCAGCGGGGAACGAGATGATCCATTCCAGTGCCTTTTCTTGGATGCCGATGTTGCTGAGGCGCTGAACTAGTGTGCGGTGGCAGACAGTGTCGAACGCTGCAGAGAGGTCCTGGAGGATGAGTGCCGCTGTTTCCCCTTTGTCGAGCAGGGCTCGGATGTCGTCTGTTGCTGCGATGAGGGCGGTCTCGGTGCTGTGGTTGGCTCTGAAACCGGACTGCGAGGGGTCGAGGGATCCGTTCGTCTCAAGGAAGGCGGCAAGCTGTCTGTTGACGATCTTCTCAATGACTTTAGCCGGAAAAGGGAGGAGCAAGATGGGGCGAAAGTTCTTGAGGTCTGTGGGGTCAGCTGTAGGTTTCTTCAGTAGGGCGCTGAGCTCGGCATGATTCCAGCTCTCTGGGAAGGTGGCGGTGTTGAAGGAGGTGTTGATGATGTTCCGGAGTTGGGGTGCGATTGTGGAGTCGGCCTTGTTGAAGACATGGTGGGGGCAGGGGTCGGTTGGAGATCCGGAGTGGATGGTGTTCATCGTGCGGGCTGTGTCTTCGGTGGTCACCGTGGTCCAGGTGTGGAGGGTGGTGGTGGGGGGCGTTGGTTCAACGGTCGGGCGCCTGGATGGTGCGCCGAAGCTGTTGTGGATGTCGGCGATCTTGCGGTGGAAGAACGAGGCGAGGGAGTCGCAGAGACCTTGTGACGTAGTGATGTTGTTGCGGCCGGTGCTGGGCTTGGAGAACTCCTTGACGATGGTGAAGAGTTCCTTGCTGTCATGGGCGTTGTTGTCCAGTCGTTCCTTCAGTGATTTCTTCTTGGTGTTGCGGATGAGCTGGTGGTGCTTGCAGGTGGCGTGTTTGAGGGCGGTCATGTTGTCTTTGGTCTGGTCGAGGCACCAGGCTTTCTCGAGGGTGCGGCAGGTCTTCTTGGAGTCCTTGAGTTCGTCGGTGAACCAGTATGCCTTCTTGCTTCTGGGTCTGCTGGGAGGGTTCTTCAGTGGTGCGAGGTCATTGGCGCAGGCGGTCAGCCACTGTGTGAAGTTGCGGGCTGCTTGTTGGGGTCCGTTGTGCTGGCGGGTGGGTTCTGGCTGAGAGAGGTGGTGAGCTGCTCGGCGGTGATCTTGCTCCAGCTTCTGTGGGGAACCTGTAGCGGGTGGTGGTGAGTCGTGGTTCTTCTGAAGCTGAAATGGACGCAGCTGTGGTCGGTCCAGTGGAGTCCGGTGGAGTGGCTGAAGGTGATGTGCTTGCTGGATGAGAAGATGGGATCAAGCGTGTGGCTGGCGTAGTGGGTGGGGGTGTTGACCAGTTGCTTGAGCCCAAGGTTTGAGTGGTTGTCCAGCAGGGCGGCGGTGTTGCGGTCCTTGTTGTTCTCCAGTTGGAAGTTGAGGTCCCCTAGGAGGATGTAGTCGGCGGAGGGGAGGGCGGGTGGGCTGATGAAGTCCGTGATGGCTTCCCTGAATTGTGTGCGTGGTCCCGGGGGTCTGTAGTCGAGGGTGCCTCTGAGGGTCATCTTTGGGTCGGTGTGTATCTGGAAGTGGAGGTGCTCGGCGTCGGCGAAGGTGTCGTCGGAGTTGGTCGTGATGCGGATGGTGTTCCTGTTCTGCGACTCTAACCCATAACATTTTATGTTTGATCGTGCTACCTTTGGAATCTCGATATTCATTCTGAGTCCAAAAGAATACATTTTCATTGGAAGACTGAACATAGTAGTAAGAATCACTTACACTAAGAGTAGTCACACAAGTATCAGCATACTCCAGTGCAAGCACCAGAGCACGTAGCTCTGCCAAAAGGGCGGTACAGTCCCCTAATGTCTGTGTATGCACGACATCGGACTTGAACTCTCCATTCAACGTGGTACCCACCATTATTGCGCAGGCTGCTGAATAAGCATGCTTTGAATCCATCGCCCGCTGCGCCGAACCGTCAGTGTAAATGAAACAATGTAAATCCTCAAGTGGGTGCAAGGTCAGAGGAGCCGGATGAACGTATTCATAATGCAAGTACTCCTGAGTTTGCAAAGAGGAATCAAAAATAAAAATGAGATCCGGAGACGTCAAGGATGTGGCCCATTATATCCAAAGGGGATGCAAAGCTTTTGAATTTGGTACACTGGCTTTCGTCACTGCCTCAAGGGCAGGATAAAGTGTAACAAACAAAATGCGTTTCCCCTGCGACATCATATGAGAAATCATATTATAATGATAGTGGAAACAGGTCCTATAGCGCCTTGTGTACCACCCTCCCCAGCTAGGAACTAGATTTTATAATAAAAATAGAAGATCTCTTTGGCTTGAATGGGGAACCCCATACCTCCTAGATAAGCAGAGGTTAATCACATTAGGATCAGCAAAAGCTCTCTCTCTCTGGAAAATGATTTTCTCCAAGTGCCCTAATCATGCATTCAGCGCAATTTTAAAGGCGCTAGAATTTGAATTAGCTGTGTGCATGTTGTGTCTAGAGCATGGACCGATCAGCCTGAATATCAGCTCACATTGTTATGGTAGCCTTGGAGCCTTCAGAACGCACTGTACAGACTAAGGTCGCGTTATAAGGCTAGGGATGTTAAAAACAAGCCGTTTGTGTGCAACAGCCGCAAAAAAGGCAAAATTGCGTTTAAACTTCTAACAAGCTTATGCTAACACAGCAATGTGTTCACGCAGGGCCCTGCCTTCACTACAGTTTTGTAAGATTTACAGGAGTGTAACCCATATACCAATTCAGGACTGGGTAGGTAAGGTGCAACAAAGAAACAATGTCCTGAGAGGTAAGGATATGTAGACAATTAAGACATGCATGCACACAACATTACTTGTAAAGAAAGAAGGAGAATACTCGTTGGTATGACAAAAGATAGTTAATCATCTTTATATTATAACATTAGTTTCATGGCCGGACGTTATACAGTTAGAGACAACACTGCTTAAATTGAATTGATGACAACCATATAAAACTTGTTGCATAAAAGTGTACAAAGTGAGGGTGGCAACGCAAGTGAAAGTGAACAGCGTGGACGGCGCACTGTGAATAAGGTGTAGATAATTTACAGTGAGTGGCCCAAAAGCGCATATGACAACGTGATATCACAGTAGGCACAGGTTCTTTCAATGAAATGTAGAGCCACAAGGGAGGAGTGCGCCTGTTATTTAGGCCGTTAGGTCGACAGCGTTTCGTTCTACATTAGTTTGGATCGTCATCACGACTTGGTTGTCTGAGTTGGGGCGTGCTGCAAGGAAAGGAAGGAAGTTCAGGGGTGAGGTTTCGGAATTTTGGGAAGGAAAGACATGTCAGGGGAGGCTGTAAGGTACCTTGGGTGGATTCCGGTAGCGTGAGTTGTCTATTTAGCAAGCCTCCACGAATAGGAGGGGCAGTCTATAGCAACCTGTGCAGGCCAAGTCAAGGATCATCTGCGGTCTGCATGAGGGCACTGGGAAGACAAGGAAGGGTCAGAGAAGCACTGTTTAGATGGAGTGAACTAAACTGGTGTGCTATGCTTGTGTGAACAAGGCTTCTGATATCAGCATGATACCAATTGAGGGCTGTACTGTTAGGCAGTAATTCGGGGGCTAGAAGACCTATTCACCACATACCTTGAGTAATCTGTGCCTTGGTCGGCCGTGTTGGATCAGCCGTGTTCCAGCACGTTAACTGTGGAAAAGTAAAAGAGGGGGCGTTTGTTATCGGCTCGATATTGTGGTCGGGGAGCAGAGGGGTTAGTGGTGGTATCTGTCAGGTTGCGGGGGCACATACCTGAATTAATCGGCGTGCTGGTGCTCGAATGAAGGCAAGCGTTGGACAGCCAGTGGCGGCGAGGAGTGGATGTTTTACTTCCGCGTCTGGGCGGAGTAGGACCGGAGGAAGGGGCGGGAACTGGGTGTGCCACAGGAACGTCAGCGGTTGTGGGCTTACAAGGAGGGGAGTGTCAGGGGTGTTGCCCTAGTGACGTTTCGGTAGCCTAGAGGGGAGAGTGGAGCGTTTCCATAGTGACGCGTCCTGGGGCGGGAGGAAGGAAAAGTTGATTTTTGGAAAGGATAAAAAATTGAGCCCCTGATTGTTCATCGCGTTTTACCACATGCCTTAAGGTATCTTTTATTGCAGCCTATGTCTATTTCGGGGGCAACATATTGCTAGTGCTATATGACGTAGTGCAATTAGCTATTCTTGGCAAAAGAAAACTCAGAGATTTTATAATGTCACAATATTGTACATCACATTTTCTAACATGTTACAACAAAAGGCTAATATGTGGGTGACATATTGTCAGCATTAAGTCACTTGGTACAGTAGCCTATTGTCGGCAGATATTTGAAATGGTGTGTGTCGCCTAGAGACATGTTATACAGTTGTTATAGATATATGTTTACGTGTTGGGAAAAGGATGTTAGAGGCAACGTTTATCAAGTGCACAATGGATGTGGATAGGTATAGTGATCCAACGAAGACCGGAGGTGGTCTGGAAGATAAGTTGGTCTATCGGGCTGTTCTGGGTTTGTGGGAGCCGGTAGCTGGCGTGTAAGATCTGGGTACAAATTAGCTATGGACCATCAGGTGAATCAGGTGGTAACAGTACCGTTCCATTCGTCAATTGTATTAAGCCCCTGGTTGATCGAGTCGCAGATGGTCATCCATTTGCATTCAGCCTTGTTTAGGAGATACGATGGACCTGATCAACACAGTTGAGGATTTACCATTTGATACCACCACACAAGTCATGGCAGGGCTTGACATTGAATCCCTCCATACAAACATCCCCCACGATGAAGGTCTAGAAGTGATTCACACCCTCCTTCTCTCCAGACCTCAACCCACACGGATTCCCACAGACTTCATCATGAATCTCCTCCGGATAGCCCCAAAAAACAACTATTTCCTTTACCGAGACACCTATTATCTACAAGTAAAAGGTGTTTCAATGGGCGCTTGCTTCGCCTCGAACTTTGCAATTTTGTTTGTGCATTATCTTGAGAAGACCCTGATCTTAACACCCATCAATCCATTTTTCCAAAACATCAACCTCTGGCGCAGGTTTATAGACGATGTGCTATTACTGTGGAATGGCACGGCTGAAACACTGGACCCCTTCATTCACTGGCTTAACCACTCGCAAGAACATCTGAAATTCACAAGTGACTGCAAACAGAATTGGCCTTTACTATGCTCACATGAGCAATTTAAAGAAGCCCCTCTATTCTCCAACCAACGCGTCAACAATTTGGCTAATCATCTGGTACATGCCATTACATGGCCACAAACCAACCATGAAAGAAATACCATCACAGCTGCCTGGGGCCTCGATCCGATTGTGGGACACTACAGATGCCAAAATTGCAGTGTGTGCAGCCTGACCACCAATACAAAAGGATTTACAGTCAATGGTTGCTCACACAAACTGACTAAACACACAAACTGCAGATCACAAAACGTTATTTATGCGATCAAGTGTCCATGCGACCTTGTGTACATTGGACAGACGACATAAATGATGAAACAACGCATCATTCAGCATAAGAGCCGGATCAATTGCAAAACATTAACAGCACCCTTGGTATCACACTACCTGAACATGGTCACCTGGACACTGACATTCATTGGCAAGTGATAGAGAAACCCACATTGCCCACTCGAGGAGGTGACATCAAAATTCTCCTAAACAAGGCTGAATGTAATGGATGACCATGTGCGACTTGATCAACCAGGGTCTTAATACAATTGACGAATGGAACTGTACTGTTACCACCTGATTCACCTGACGGTCCATAGCTAATCTGTACCCAGATCTTACACGCCAGCTACCGGCTCCCACAAACCCAGAACAGCCCGATAGACCAACTTATCTTCCAGACCACCTCCGGTCTTCGTTGGATCACTATACCTATCCACATCCATTGTGCACTTGATAAACTTTGCCTCTAACATCCTTTTCCCAACACGTAAACATACATCTATAACATCTGTATAACATGTCTCTAGGTGACACACACCATTTCAAAGATCTGCCGACAATAGGCTACTTTTTATTTCCATTGACCATCAAAGAAGGAATTTCTCATGCAGCTTTTCTTATCAAAACCAAATGATGGTGTCGAAGAACTTTAAAACTCATTTGTCGAGGCTTTGTGTGGCGCGGATTACGTTGTGATGGAATCCTAAGTGCCTTATCAATCTAAAATCTTTCCAGAAATGTGATGTTTAGAAGACCAGGAATTAGATTCTCTAAATATAATCTGCATTGGAACTTTCAACATCTTCTGGCAAGATAAAAATACGTACATTGTATTGTCTATTACAGTTTTCCATATCCAGAAGGTGAGCAGACATAGAAGAGATTTTTGCCACAAGAAGAGAAAAAGCGTAAATTTTAACTTCATTGTCGTTTATTTTAATTGAGTTATCAGAAATTTTCATTGACATACTAGCCATGTCTTTGTGCACATTTTTAATCTCTGATGCAATTGAGTCTGTGTTGACACGAAGAACTTGAATTTCATCAAGCAACAGGAGGTGGTGATGGACAGAGTTTCTGAATTAAGCAGAATACTCTCACCCAGTCAAGAGATCAGGGCTTAATCCAACCGTTTTTTAGCTCACTGCACCATCCCAGCTCAGAACCTGGCTATATGCTAATTAGTCTGTCCCTGGCCCAGTGCATCATGGGAACAGGGCAAACCAAACTACCAAGCCAATTCTTTCACTGGGAAGGAAACAAGCTACCGGGGACCGGTTTCTGGCATTTCAGCCGTCTTCGGCCTGGCTTGCTTGAATCCTGATGGTGCAATCAGCAAGGGACTCGCGTCCGAGTATACCCTTCCACGCTTATGGTGGACAAAATAGGGTCAGAGCTGATTTGCATATCGCCATTGTCTAACCCAGGGTGGTGTGGAGTGCAAAAAAACGATGGATTTGGGCCCAGATCTTTGGACTGGGTTGAATGTGTGACATTGATCCACATTCGGTCCATCACCTGTTTTGTTTGCAATTGCCGCCATAAGTGCGCTGGGGATGCTCAGACGTGGGTCCCAGGCACTCCACACCACTTGGAGTCAAGCTAGCCGGGCTGATGAGAGGTGTTACCTCGAAACCGGTCCGGTCCTCGGATGCTTGATTCCGTTCTGGGAAGGACATGGCTTTTCTAGTTCGGACTGGACTGTTCCCATGGGGCACAGGGTCAGAGCTGATTTGCATATCGCCATTGTCTAACCCAGGGTGGTGTGGAGTGCAAAAAAACGATGGATTTGGGCCCAGATCTTTGGAGTGGGTTGAATGTGTGACATTGATCCACATTCGGTCCATCACCTGTTTTGTTTGCAATTGCCGCCATAAGTGCGCTGGTGATGCTCAGACGTGGGTCCCAGGCACTCCACACCACTTGGAGTCAAGCTAGCCGGGCTGATGAGAGGTGTTACCTCGAAACCGGTCCGGTCCTCGGATGCTTGATTCCGTTCTGGGAAGGACATGGCTTTTGTAGTTCGGACTGGACTGTTCCCATGGGGCACAGGGTCAGAGCTGATTTGCATATCGCCATTGTCTAACCCAGGGTGGTGTGGAGTGCAAAAAAACGATGGATTTGGGCCCAGATCTTTGGACTGGGTTGAATGTGTGACATTGATCCACATTCGGTCCATCACCTGTTTTGTTTGCAATTGCCGCCATAAGTGCGCTGGGGATGCTCAGACGTGGGTCCCAGGCACTCCACACCACTTGGAGTCAAGCTAGCCGGGCTGATGAGAGGTGTTACCTCGAAACCGGTCCGGTCCTCGGATGCTTGATTCCGTTCTGGGAAGGACATGGCTTTTGTAGTTCGGACTGGACTGTTCCCATGGGGCACAGGGTCAGAGCTGATTTGCATATCGCCATTGTCTAACCCAGGGTGGTGTGGAGTGCAAAAAAACGATGGATTTGGGCCCAGATCTTTGGACTGGGTTGAATGTGTGACATTGATCCACATTCGGTCCATCACCTGTTTTGTTTGCAATTGCCGCCATAAGTGCGCTGGGGATGCTCAGACGTGGGTCCCAGGCACTCCACACCACTTCGAGTCAAGCTAGCCGGGCTGATGAGAGGTGTTACCTCGAAACCGGTCCGGTCCTCGGATGCTTGATTCCGTTTTGGGAAGGACATGGCTTTTCTAGTTCGGACTGGACTGTTCCCATGGGGCACAGGGTCAGAGCTGATTTGCATATCGCCATTGTCTAACCCAGGGTGGTGTGGAGTGCAAAAAAACGATGGATTTGGGCCCAGATCTTTGGAGTGGGTTGAATGTGTGACATTGATCCACATTCGGTCCATCACCTGTTTTGTTTGCAATTGCCGCCATAAGTGCGCTGGTGATGCTCAGACGTGGGTCCCAGGCACTCCACACCACTTGGAGTCAAGCTAGCCGGGCTGATGAGTGGTGTTACCTCGAAACCGGTCCGGTCCTCGGATGCTTGATTCCGTTCTGGGAAGGACATGGCTTTTGTAGTTCGGACTGGACGGTTCCCATGGGGCACAGGGTCAGAGCTGATTTGCATATCGCCATTGTCTAACCCAGGGTGGTGTGGAGTGCAAAAAAACGATGGATTTGGGCCCAGATCTTTGGACTGGGTTGAATGTGTGACATTGATCCACATTCGGTCCATCACCTGTTTTGTTTGCAATTGCCGCCATAAGTGCGCTGGGGATGCTCAGACGTGGGTCCCAGGCACTCCACACCACTTGGAGTCAAGCTAGCCGGGCTGATGAGAGGTGTTACCTCGAAACCGGTCCGTTCCTCGGATGCTTGATTCCGTTCTGGGAAGGACATGGCTTTTGTAGTTCGGACTGGACTGTTCCCATGGGGCACAGGGTCAGAGCTGATTTGCATATCGCCATTGTCTAAACCAGGGTGGTGTGGAGTTCAAAAAAACGATGGATTTGGGCCCAGATCTTTGGACTGGGTTGAATGTGTGACATTGATCCTCATTCGGTCCATCACCTGTTTTGTTTGCAATTGCCGCCATAAGTGCGCTGGGGATGCTCAGACGTGGGTCCCAGGCACTCCACACCACTTCGAGTCAAGCTAGCCGGGCTGATGAGAGGTGTTACCTCGAAACCGGTCCGGTCCTCGGATGCTTGATTCCGTTCTGGGAAGGACATGGCTTTTGTAGTTTGGACTGGACTGTTCCCATGGGGCACAGGGTCAGAGCTGATTTGCATATCGCCATTGTCTAACCCAGGGTGGTGTGGAGTGCAAAAAAAGATGGATTTGGGCCCAGATCTTTGGACTGGGTTGAATGTGTGACATTGATCCACATTCGGTCCATCACCTGTTTTGTTTGCAATTGCCGCCATAAGTGCGCTGGGGATGCTCAGACGTGGGTCCCAGGCACTCCACACCACTTGGAATCAAGCTAGCCGGGCTGATGAGAGGTGTTACCTCGAAACCGGTCCGGTCCTCGGATGCTTGATTCCGTTCTGGGAAGGACATGGCTTTTGTAGTTCGGACTTGACTGTTCCCATGGGGCACAGGGTCAGAGCTGATTTGCATATTGCCATTGTCTAACCCAGGGTGGTGTCAAGTGCAAAAAAACGATGGATTTGGGCCCAGATCTTTGGACTGGGTTGAATGTGTGACATTGATCCACATTCGGTCCATCACCTGTTTTGTTTGCAATTGCCGCCATAAGTGCACTGGGGATGCTCAGACGTGGGTCCCAGGCCCTCCACACCACTTGGAGTCAAGCTAGCCGGGCTGATGAGAGGTGTTACCTCGAAACCGGTCCGGTCCTCGGATGCTTGATTCCGTTCTGGGAAGGACATGGCTTTTCTAGTTCGGACTGGACTGTTCCCATGGGGCACAGGGTCAGAGATGATTTGCATATCGCCATGGTCTAACCCAGGGTGGTGTGGAGTGCAAAAAAACGATGGATTTGGGCCCAGATCTTTGGAGTGGGTTGAATGTGTGACATTGATCCACATTCGGTCCATCACCTGTTTTGTTTGCAATTGCCGCCATAAGTGCGCTGGTGATGCTCAGACGTGGGTCCCAGGCACTCCACACCACTTGGAGTCAAGCTAGCCTGGCTGATGAGAGGTGTTACCTCGAAACCAGTCCGGTCCTCGGATGCTTGATTCCGTTCTGGGAAGGACATGGCTTTTGTAGTTCGGACTGGACTGTTCCCATGGGGCACAGGGTCAGAGCTGATTTGCATATCGCCATTGTCTAACCCAGGGTGGTGTGGAGTGCAAAAAAACGATGGATTTGGGCCCAGATCTTTGGACTGGGTTGAATGTGTGACATTGACCCACATTCGGTCCATCACCTGTTTTGTTTGCAATTGCCGCCATAAGTGCGCTGGGGATGCTCAGACGTGGGTCCCAGGCACTCCACACCACTTGGAGTCAAGCTAGCCGGGCTGATGAGAGGTGTTACCTCGAAACCGGTCCAGTCCTCGGATGCTTGATTCCGTTCTGGGAAGGACATGGCTTTTGTAGTTCGGACTGGACTGTTCCCATGGGGCACAGGGTCAGAGCTGATTTGCATATCGCCATTGTCTAACCCAGGGTGGTGTGGAGTGCAAAAAAACGATGGATTTGGGCCCAGATCTTTGGACTGGGTTGAATGTGTGACATTGATCCACATTCGGTCCATCACCTGTTTTGTTTGCAATTGCCGCCATAAGTGCACTGGGGATGCTCAGACGTGGGTCCCAGGCACTCCACACCACTTCGAGTCAAGCTAGCCGGGCTGATGAGAGGTGTTACCTCGAAACCGGTCCGGTCCTCGGATGCTTGATTCCGTTCTGGGAAGGACATGGCTTTTCTAGTTCGGACTGGACTGTTCCCATGGGGCACAGGGTCAGAGCTGATTTGCATATCGCCATTGTCTAACCCAGGGTGGTGTGGAGTGCAAAAAAACGATGGATTTGGGCCCAGATCTTTGGAGTGGGTCGAATGTGTGACATTGATCCACATTCGGTCCATCACCTGTTTTGTTTGCAATTGCCGCCATAAGTGCGCTGGTGATGCTCAGACGTGGGTCCCAGGCACTCCACACCACTTGGTGTCAAGCTAGCCGGGCTGATGAGAGGTGTTACCTCGAAACCGGTCCGGTCCTCGGATGCTTGATTCCGTTCTGGGAAGGACATGGCTTTTGTAGTTCGGACTGGACTGTTCCCATGGGGCACAGGGTCAGAGCTGATTTGCATATCGCCATTGTCTAACCCAGGGTGGTGTGGAGTGCAAAAAAGCGATGGATTTGGGCCCAGATCTTTGGACTGGGTTGAATGTGTGACATTGATCCACATTCGGTCCATCACCTGTTTTGTTTGCAATTGCCGCCATAAGTGCGCTGGGGATGCTCAGACGTGGGTCCCAGGCACTCCACACCACTTGGAGTCAAGCTAGCCGGGCTGATGAGAGGTGTTACCTCGAAACCGGTCCGGTCCTCGGATGCTTGATTCCGTTCTGGGAAGGACATGGCTTTTGTAGTTCGGACTGGACTGTTCCCATGGGGCACAGGGTCAGAGCTGATTTGCATATCGCCATTGTCTAACCCAGGGTGGTGTGGAGTGCAAAAAAACAATGGATTTGGGCCCAGATCTTTGGACTGGGTTGAATGTGTGACATTGATCCACATTCGGTCCATCACCTGTTTTGTTTGCAATTGCCGCCATAAGTGCGCTGGGGATGCTCAGACGTGGGTCCCAGGCACTCCACACCACTTCGAGTCAAGCTAGCCGGGCTGATGAGAGGTGTTACCTCGAAACCGGTCCGGTCCTCGGATGCTTGATTCCGTTCTGGGAAGGACATGGCTTTTGTAGTTTGGACTGGACTGTTCCCATGGGGCACAGGGTCAGAGCTGATTTGCATATCGCCATTGTCTAACCCAGGGTGGTGTGGAGTGCAAAAAAAGATGGATTTGGGCCCAGATCTTTGGACTGGGTTGAATGTGTGACATTGATCCACATTCGGTCCATCACCTGTTTTGTTTGCAATTGCCGCCATAAGTGCACTGGGGATGCTCAGACGTGGGTCCCAGGCACTCCACACCACTTGGAATCAAGCTAGCCGGGCTGATGAGAGGTGTTACCTCGAAACCGGTCCGGTCCTCAGATGCTTGATTCCGTTCTGGGAAGGACATGGCTTTTGTAGTTCGGACTTGACTGTTCCCATGGGGCACAGGGTCAGAGCTGATTTGAATATTGCCATTGTCTAACCCAGGGTGGTGTCGAGTGCAAAAAAACGATGGATTTGGGCCCAGATCTTTGGACTGGGTTGAATGTGTGACATTGATCCACATTCGGTCCATCACCTGTTTTGTTTGCAATTGCCACCATAAGTGCGCTGGGGATGCTCAGACGTGGGTCCCAGGCACTCCACACCACTTGGAGTCAAGCTAGCCGGGCTGATGAGAGGTGTTACCTCGAAACCGGCCCGGTCCTCGGATGCTTGATTCCGTTCTGGGAAGGACATGGCTTTTGTAGTTCGGACTGGACTGTTCCCATGGGGCACAGGGTCAGAGCTGATTTGCATATCGCCATTGTCTAACCCAGGGTGGTGTGGAGTGCAAAAAAACGATGGATTTGGGCCCAGATCTTTGGACTGGGTTGAATGTGTGACATTGATCCACATTCGGTCCATCACCTGTTTTGTTTGCATTTGTGGTTGGCCCGGAAGCCAGACTGCGAGAGGTCGAGGGATCCGTTTGTCTCGAGGAAGGCGGCCAGCTGCTTGTTGACGGTCTTCTCGATGACTTTTGCAGGAAACGGGAGCAGCGAGATGGGGCGGTAGTTCTTGAGGTCGGTGGGGTCGGCCGATGGCTTCTTTAGTAGAGCGCTGAGTTCGGCGTGCTTCCAGCTCTCCGGGAAGGTAGCGGTGTCGAAGGAGGTGTTGATGATGTCCCGCAGGTGGGGTGCGATGACAGCGTTGGCTTTGTTGAAGATGTGGTGAGGGCAGGGGTCGGTAGGAGATCCGGAGTGGATGGAATTCATCGTGCGGACGGTGTCTTCGGTGCTGATCGGGGTCCAGGAGCGGAGGTTGGTGGTGGGGGGTGGTGGTTCGGTCGTGGCGTGCGTCGGTTGAGTGCTGAAGCTGTTGTGTATGTCCGCGATCTTGTTGTGGAAGTAGGAGGCGAGGGAGTTGCAGAGGTCTTGCGAAGGGGTGATGTCGTTGTTTCCGGCGTTGGGTTTGGAGAGCTCTTTAACGATGTTGAAGAGTTACTTGCTGTTGTGTGCGTTGTTGTCCAGTCGTTCCTTGAATGCGGTTATCTTGGTGGCGTGGATGAGTTGGTGGTGTTTTCGGGTGTCGAGCTTGAGGGCAGTCATGTTGTCCGGTGTTGGGTCTCTGCGCCAGGTTCTCTCGAGTGCTCGGCAGTTCTTCTTGGAGCTCTTGAGTTCGTCGGTGAACCATGGGGCTTTCTTGCTACCGGGTCTGCTAGGCGGGGTCTTCAGAGGGGCGAGGTCGTCTGCGCAGTTGCTGATCCACTTCGCGAGGTTGGTGGCCGCCTGGCTTGGGTTTGTTGCACTGGTGGGAGGGTTCATGCTCAGGAAGGTCGCGAGCTGGTCGGCTGTGATCTTGTTCCAGCTTCTGCGTGCAACCTGTTGCTGGTGGTGGTGGATCGTGGTCCTTCTGAAGCTGAAGTGGACGCAGTTGTGGTCCGTCCAGTGGAGTCCGGTTGCGTGGCTGAAGGCGATGTCCTTGCTGGATGAGAAGACGGGGTCGAGTGTGTGTCCGGCGTAGTGGGTGGGGGTGGTGACCAGCTGCTTGAGTCCCAGGTTTGCGAGGTTGTCCAGCAGGGTGGTGGTGTTGCAGTCGTTGTTGTTCTCCAGGTGGAAGTTGAGGTCCCCGAGGAGGATGTAGTCAGCGGAGAGGAGGGCGTGCGGGCTGATGAAGTCGGCGAAGTCTTCGCTGAATTGTGTGCGTGGTCCCGGGGGTCTGTAGATGAGGGTGCCTCTGAGGGTGGTCTTGGGGTTGATGTGGACCTAGAAGTGCAGGTGCTCGGCGGGTGCGATGGTGTCATCGGTGTTGGTCGTGATGCGGATGGTGTTCCTGTGGATGATGGCGATGCCTCCTCCGGTCTGGTTGATGCGGTCCCTTTGGATGATCTTGTAGCCGTCTGGGATGGCGATGGCGATGTCAGGCGCTGAAGAGGCGTTCATCCAGGTTTCCGTGAGGAAGGCGACGTCTGGTGAAGTAGTGTCGAGCAGGTTCCAGAGCTCGACGGCGTGTCTGTGGACGGAGCGGGTGTTGAGCAGGATGCATTTCAGGTGGCTGCTGCTGTTGCTCGTCTTGGTCTTGGTTGGTGCTGGAGTAGTGCCGGTCCGGATGCAGGTGAACTTGCAGGAGTTGCAGCAGAAGGGTCCATGGGTGCGTCTCGGGGTGGCTCGGTAGCATCCTGGGATTCGGCCGGCGTTGAGTGCGATGAGGGTGGCGGTGTCGTACGTCCGGCGAGTGGGCTGGGGTCTGCGGGGGCCAGGGGTCCTGGCACTGGGCGCGGTCAAGGCACGGACGGGCGCAGACGGGCTTACCTTTGGCACACCTTCGGCGCTCAGTCGGCGCTCCCGCTGCGCGCGTCTGCTGCGCGGTCGCTCTGGGGGCGTCATAAGAAGGGGGGCGGGAGGGCGGGTCAGCTGGGTGGCGGGAGCGGCTCGGCCAATGGGCCGGTGGTGGGCGGGGCCTGTGGCGAGCTGCGGCGGGAAACTGGCAAGCGGGCTGCTCTGCTGTGGCTGGGCCGCTCAGGTGGCCAGGGGGGCGTCGTCGGCGGAGAAAGGCGTCAAGGCTGGCAGGCAGGAGCAGGAGGCGGCAGGAGGAGCAAGGGGGTGACCCGGCCTGGTGAGAGGTGCAGCACCCCTATACCCCAAAACCCTAACACACCCTGACCCTTACAATTACCCCAGCACCCCAAAACCTTAAAGGCACCCTGAGCCCCAAAAATACCCTAGCACTGCAAACCCTTAAATGCACCCTGAACCCTAAAATTACCCCCTACACCCCAAAACCCTAACCAACCCTGACCCCTAAAATTACCCCAGCAGCCCAAAACCAACACACCCTGAACGCCAAAAATATCCTAGCACCCAAAGCCTTAAATGCACCCAGAACCCTGAAAATACCCCATGCACCCCAAAATCCTAATCCACCCTGAACCCTAAAATTACCCCCTACATTCCAAAACCCTAACCAACCCTGACCCCAAAAATTACCCCAGCAACCCAAAACCTAAACGCACCCAGGACCCCAAAAATACCCCAGCAGCCCAAAAATGAAATGAAATGAAAAATTGCACTTATATAGCGCGTAACTACCCGGAGGCCTCGCAGCGCTTTAGACTGATTGCTTGTGGCGGGCTCAGGGTGGATCAGCACGCTTTTGCGAACACGCTTTTGCAAACAACCTTCAATGCACCCTGAACCGTAAAAATACTCCCTACACCTCAAAACTCTAGCCCACCCTGACCCCTAAAAATACCCCTGTACCCCAAAAATGTAATTTACACAGTAACTCCATTATGCGTAGGAAGTGCACGATAAGTAATGGAACATGCGTAGTAAATGCACGCTAAGTAAATGCATGCTTAGTAATGGCATCTGCGAACTAAAATATGCGTACTAATGGTAATAAGAAGTAATGACCACGTAGTAAAGGTAGAACACCGATTACAGTAATGGAGCACTGAATACCCCACAACATATACCGCATGTCGCACTAGAAAAGCCTCATTCAGTAGATCAGTGTCATTCGGCTTAAGAAAAGAGAAGCAGCATGGTGCATTAAAAGCCCAACATTAATCTTCTCTCTGCAGCAATCCGCTTTTGATGAGGTGTAGTTTTAGCTCCATCCATGCATATTCTGTCCATAGGGTGAGGCTTTTCTCTTCCCTCCACTCTTTTTTCATACATGCACACTTTAAACAAACAAAACAACATATGCAAGTTAATAGTGCTTCAAATGGGCCGTTACCGGCATTTAATTTTTTATTTTGCGAGGGCGAGTACCTGCATTTCTCAAGACAAACGTAATAGTTTGAATTGGAGAGTACCGGCACTTCTCAAAACAAGCAGGTACTCTGGTACATAAGCTATATTTTTCCATTTCAGGCATTGCCCGAGGGCATGCACGCCGATGTCTATTCGTGCACGTGCTTTCCTTGAACACGCACACTTTTCCTCGAGCTGGCTGTTCTTGATACTGTAAACAGCTTCCACGTTTGCACAGTGCACTGGTGTGTATTTCTACAATCATTTGTGCAGACAACACATGCAAAGCCAAGTGCATTTCAAGTTGTGTGTTTCAAGGATATTTTGATTGTAGCAACAAACGAATGCTTTACTTACATTTATTCCAGTGAAAAGAACACAAAAGCACCGATTCAACAACAGTGTCACAGTTTTATATATGACAACGAGTCTGTTTGTGCCAAAGCAAACGTGCGAGTTGGGAGTCCAAACCCTTTCATAATTAAATCTCCCTAATCCTTATGTAAACTAAACACAAGACAGAGTTCTTATGTTTCTAGTGCTACGTGTACCTTTAACACCAACCCAGTTTCCTTGCATGGAACCCACGCTATACAAACACAACACAGGCACTCCATCTCGGATAACCTGCCCTTGCTCCTGCCATCCCACAGACAGGATTGGTGTATACTCAGAGGTTGTGTAGTTTATTGGCCAACCTGCGCTGTCTAAACCGAGGGCCCTCTGTTTTCATAATCCCTGCTTTCCTATTCAGCAGTGTGATCATGGGCGGATAGTTCTATCCACCGCAGCATTTGTTTCCTTTTAGTATAACATGGTGTTCTATGCTGTCCCTGGACGTTGGCTCTGTCCTTTTTAGGTCGAGCAGACCTAAAAAGCATGCGAAGCATGCTTTGTCTGCTCGACATCTTTTGTTGGTGTGTTAGGGGGAATGTGAGACAGCGATCGCCCACGTGCTTTTCCCTTCCAGATTTCACCGCGGGAGCGCGCCTCTCAGACGTGCTTGCGCAGAGTAACTCACAACCTCTGCTCACACAGACACAGCCAGCCCCCACCCCTCTGCATGCACGCACACACACACACAGGCGCACGCATGCACACACATACAGGCACACGGCACACAGCTTCCCCCTTACCTTACCTCACCTCACTGGAGTCGGACTCTGGCTCGCACCATCTGCCAAGGGAGCCCCGCAAGAAGCCAAGAAGCGGAGCTCTCCCCATAGGCATGGGGGCCCCGCAGTCTCCCTGCTGGTCTTCACCCGGGCCCCCTCCTGGGACCCGGGACTTCATGCGGCACTTCTCTTCTCCGGGCTCGCGCTCGGCAAAACGAAACTGCAGAGTGGCGCGCATGCGCAGGCAGCCCCCGCCCACCCACTCATCATCGGCTGCAAATGCCGCTCTGCTGATTCTGGCTCGTTTGCTATTTCCATACAAGATGCTGTGTTTTCTCGAGTCACCAGTCAGGTCTTATTTCTGTAAATATAATCTTCCATATGTCTCAATAACCATGAACAATTTGGATGGGCCTTTACCATCCTGTGTTCCATGTCCCAATGTATATTCTTTTGCACTCCAACTAATGGATTTATAGCTGCTGTATAAACACGCACCTTTTAATGTATTCCTTCAGCCCCCCACCCTGGATGAGTTATTCTCCACTCCCTAGTTTTTTTTCTATTACCACACACGGAGCGGGCTCGCTTCCGCGTCACGTGGTTCGTTGAGCCGGTATACATTGCTTCGGCTCCGAGAACAGCCGGCCAGCAGGCTCGATCGCGCTGTGGATTGACTCCAACCAGCAGGTAAACGGATACACCATGTGTGCGTTTCCGTCCCCTTGACTCTATTACTTCGCATAGATTGAGCGCTCACTCATGCTCTTCCCCTTCCTCCTCCCCCTTGTTTTGTCATTATAGATCACCCGATCGGTTGCCCGGCGGGATTTTTCTTAATTTACGATACCATTACGAACAGTGAGTTGTTGTACCTCCCGGCATTTACCAGAGCTTTCAGCTGCTATTTTATTTAGTGGGGCTTAATTCTAATTTGTCCTTGTCCCCCTTCCTTGTTGTTTCCTCTCGATTTATGCAGTTTTCATTTTATCCGACCGCATCGCGGCAGCACCTAAGTGTGTAATTGGAAGTTCATTCAGCCAACAATTTGTAAGTCAGGCTCTGTTATGTTGTAACTGCATTCACGTGCCCTCTGAACTTTTACCCAGTGCCGCACTATTATTATTATTCTCATTCCAGCATGCACCTATTGCGATGGTTCTTCCTCGAATGATTCAATACTTACCATGATACCAGGATAATCCGCTTCATGGTAAATATCCTCCACACACTGTTCCCTGTTTTCAACCATTGTTGTAGTAATTTCGTGGCCAGTCAGTAATTGATCTTCCATGACCCCCCTTTTTAAATTGTGTCCGTTCTGAACTTATTTTGTAGGTAACCCGCCCCACCCCGTGCTAATAAAGAACCCCCAGCAAGGCACTTACTTTCGCCTGCGTTTTCCGTGGGTCAAAACGTCAACAGACCTCTCACAGTCCATAGATCAGCTTCCTTCCACAAATATCATTTAATGTACTTATATTGGAAGCATGATGTATATTATTTGTCTTTGAAATCAGTTTTTGTTTTCTATGAATCAGATCTACTTTATTGCTAACTAAGGTCTTTTGACCATTGCTATGTCACTACCCAAAATACCCTACACCTTTCCCAATACCACTCCCCCTTCCATCTGATCTCATTCTGGGGCACTTTTTTGCATTCAATTTCGCTTGCATTAATCTGTGGTATTATGTGCCTACACATTGTGATTAAATAACAATGTTGTTACTATTTTTTGGTGTCACTGGAGCGTCTTGACAGATACATGCACATGTGAGATGTTAACGCCAGATACATGCACATGCGAGATGGGCATGTGCTTATTTTCTTTGTTTTTTGGGCGTTTTTTGGAAATTCCTCGCGTCATTGGAAAACAAGCACTTTTTTTTATTTTTGCTCATTCACAACAACATAGGCGAAACAATTGACATAGCTAGAGATCGAGTTGCGCCTTTGGCTAAACCTATTGCACTTGCCAATTATTCATATTACTGCTGCCAAGAAGGACCACGTTAAGTGTGATAAGTTCAGCCAGTTCAGCCCTTTGTTTATACAACAGCTCTTTGCATGCTGCAATTTATTAACCTATACTTACGCTGTTAACAGTGAAACTACAAGTCCCAGCATGCAGTGTGCTCTTGGCAGTAAAGATAGACCTGGATGAGACCTAATATGTGATATTAGGCAATATTGTAGCTGTGTTGACCTCAGAATCAAGGTGACGCATACAGTGTTAGTATGCAGATTACCACATTTGAACACAAATTTTGCTTTATTGCCAAATTTAAGCACCCACAACTTCATCTTTGACTCTTCAATCTGGGTCACCCTCACACCCCCTCACCTTCACACCCCCTCATCCTCACACACCCTCGCCCTCACATCCCCTCATCCCCACACCCCCTGTCACCCCCTCAACCTCACACCCCCTCAACCTCACACCCCCTCACCCTCAAACCCCCTCACACCCCCACACACACACACTCACACCCCCTCACCCTCACACACACACACCTCACCCTCACACACAATTTCACCATCACACACCCCCCAACCCTCACACACCCCCTCACACACCCTCTTACTCACACACCCCCTCACCCTCACACACCCCCTCACCCTCACACACCCCTCACCCTCACACACCCTCTTATTCTCACATCCCCTCACCCTCACACCCCCTCACCCTCACACACCCTCTTACTCTCACACCCCCTCACCCTCACCCTCCCTCTCACCCTCACCCTCACCCTCACACACACCTCACCCTCACACACACACACCTCACCCTCCCTCTCACCCTCACCCTGACACACACACCTCACCCTCACACACACCTCACCCTCCCTCTCACCCTCACACACACACACCTCACCCTCACACACACACACACACCTCACCCACACCCTCACCCACACACACACCTCACCCTCACACACACACACACCTCACCCACACACACACACACACCTCACCCTCACGCACACACAACTCACCCACACACACACCTCACTCCCCCTCACACACACACACACACCTCATTCACCCTCACTCACTCACCCTCTCACCCATGCTCACCCTCCCTTTCACCCTCACCCTCTCACCCATGCTCACCCACCCTTTCACTCTCACCCACCCTTTCACCCTCACCCTCACTCACCCTCACTCACTCTCACACACACCCTCACCCACCCCTTCACCCTCACACACACCCTCACCCACCCCTTCAACCTCACACACACCCTCCCCCACCCTCACACACCCTCACCCTCTCAAACACCCTCACCCTCTCACACACCCTCACCCTCTCACACACCTCTACCACTCTACCGCCCTCACTCTACCACTCTACCGCCCTCAATCTACCACTCTACCGCCCTCAATCTACCACTCTCACTCCCTCAATCTATTGCCCTCACTCCCTCAATCTATCGCCCTCACTCCCTCAATCTATCGCCCTCACTCCCTCAATCTATCGCCCTCACTCCCTCAATCTATCGCCCTCACTCCCTCTTTCTATCGCCCTCACTCCCTCTTTCTATCGCCCTCACTCCCTCTTTCTATCGCCCTCACTCCCTCTTTCTATCGCCCTCCCTCCCTCCCCCTATCGCCCTCGCTTCCTCCCTCTATCGCCCTCCCTCCCTCCATCGCCCTCCCTCCCTCTATCGCCCTCCCTCCCTCTAACGCCCTCCCTCCCTCTATCGCCCTCACTCCCTCTATCTTTCGCCCTCACTCCCTCTATCTATCGCCCTCACTCCCTCTATCTATCGCCCTCACTCCCTCTATCTATCGCCCTCACTCCCTCTATCTATCGCCCTCACTCACTCTATCTAGCGCACCACCACAGCATCATTCAGGGGTACCACAGCATCATTCAGGGGTACCATAGCATCACTCAGCACCACCACAGCATCACTCAGCACCACCACAGCATCACTCAGGGGCACCACAACATCAATATGCGCTACCACAGCATCACTGAACGCCACAGCATCACTCGTCGCCACCACAGTATCAATCAGTGCAACCATTCAACATCAACTGGTTCAAATATGTTCTCTCAATGTTTCAAGCTTTTTTACAAATATCACAAAGATGTTAATATTTCACTTCTGTTCTTGGATTTTCGTCACAATAAAATACACTAAACATAATCCTCACAAAAGTTATTTACAAAAGTTTAAGCTATTGCCATTTTAAATTACAATAACTTTTATTTAAGTATTATGTATTTAAAAAAATTAAAAAACCATTGTTATTTGTAATATCAATACATCTAAGTCACGTAAATACAAAACATGTTGCATTACAAATGCTATAGGTGTCACATTTGCAAAAGATAAACGTATTGGCATTGTAAATGACAAAGCTATTCATTTTGCTATTTTCAAAACCAACACATAAATACAAAATTTGTCATTTACAAGACCAATAGCTCAAACTTTCATATTGCGAGACCTATTGCATTGCAAATGCTTGTTTCAAAAAGCGACTCTCCCACATGTCAAATAAGCTATGAAAGCACCTCTCCCTGATCTTACAGTATTGGAGTTTTCTGAAGTGGCAGGACTGTGCGTTTAGTTTTAAGTTGATACATGGCCTGTCTATGTTTATAAATAAACTGACAGACTTTAAGTGGGTTGAAAGAACTGGGGCATCTAGAGTCAGAGAGCATGTGCTTCTCTGCAAGGCATGCTATATTCTGTGAGGTTTGAACACGCCAACTTACCTAACAAACATTGGCAAAACCAATAGCTCTAGCTAAACACTTATAAAGCCCCAAAGGCGTGACCTATTGGCTATGGCAATGCTTGTTTAGAAAGGTTGCACACTGGAACATACAGCGGGATACACCTGATGTACATTTGGTCACTTTTGAGCTCTGAAAAGCAAAGGTTTCTGAGGATACATCATGTGCATGCTATTCCTACTTTTGAATGTGTCACATGCCAGGCACAGATTTGAAGTCACAGAGTCTAGGGTAGTAGTTTTTCATCTGAAAGTACAGTATGGGAGGGATGGTGATAGTCCAATGTCTCACTATTGCGTCTGAGAGGCTAGTCATTCTGTGTCAGAGATAAAATTGCACGGTTATGTATTTGATATGGCTCCATGGAAGTGTCTGCTCATTAGGATTTTATATCAGTATCTCTCACTGATGGTCGGCCTGTAGTGCTGGTATGGAATCAGTCAAACTAGATCATTGCCTATGAAAAGCTGGTAGGTCTGGGGCACAGTTCATTGCCTGCCAGGCCATCCTTTGCGCTCCACATGCCAGAAGCATCTGTGAGTGGCATGCGGTCAAATGACCCAACAGGACAGCATTGTATCCAGTCAATTAAGCAAACCCCTCCATTTTCACTGAAAGAGGGAATAGTCTGGGTGAGAGCAAGTAATAAGACATTGCTCAGGTCAGCAAAGCTAGGCATTGTTGTTCACGTGCCCTGAATACTGAAGGTTGGTGTGGCTGAAGTTATGTCAGGCAAGTATGAAGCCAATATATCTGGGGCTGGAGAGTGAGGGGCTGTGAAAGGTTACACACGACAGATCAATACTTCTGGATTGCTGGTAGGGCTAGTTTATAATCCTTTACGTTTTGAGTTGGTGCAATCTGGAAGGTTGAAATGGCCCAGGATGGATGCAGTCACATGTCATATTTGTGTGTCTGTAGGCCAGGTTGGGGGGCTTACACTAACCAATTCACATGTCAACAAGTGATGCAGAGAGGAGGGTGAATGGTGAATGTTGGTGGCTGTTACAATCTCTGTATCTCTGAGGGTGATGGGAGAAGATGAAAGTTTATTAATGGTGCAAGTGCAGAGTAATGTACTTCCCTTGGAATTTTGCAGAATACCCTGTCCCTTGACCCAAGAGGGAGGAGTAGGAAAATCACATTTCTCAACCGTAGTTTAAGGCTGGAGAAGAAATGATTAAAATGCCCCACCACTAGCAAAGGTGGGAGAATTTAAGATTCCCAGCATATGGGAAGGTGGAGGTGATGTCAAGGTAGGGGTATACATAAACCTACAACCCTTGATCAAGGTGTATCAAAGTGCGTGGTGAGGGTAAGGTGTGGTTATAGATATACCTATACCAACAAACCTTGGTAAGGCAGGGGTGGACTGTGCAAACTCTACTCCTGCCCTTGGACAGGTTGGGGGCAGTTAAATAAATATACCCCCTACCATTGGGTAACACAAATAAATGCACAAACCCCCAACGCCATTGAGCAATGCCTTTCAGCAAGAGAGAGATAGTTACCAAAAATATACCCAAGCCCTTGAGTAAAGCAGAAGTTTAAAGAAGGCATGGCTGCCTTCCCACACCATTGCGTGAACCTGAGTGGATAAAGGTAGTCTGCAGGCACCATTTGTGGGCCACAGGTATTTGCCTATTTCCTTAATGCTTACAGTGGACATATGTCTGCCAGGTGCAATATGAATTAGAGAATGAATTCTGGCTCTGTCTTGTGTCCAGTAATTGAATATATAGGCTCCTAATTTTTTAGGTAATCAAAGAAATCTTTATCCTTGGTGCGAACACGTGTTTTGCCCATTAAAAGGTTCTAAATAACTCAAGTTAACGTAGATTTTTGTGCATTCTCTAATAAAGAAATTTTGAAATTGTATCCACTTAGTATATGTTATGGATCGGAAACAGCATGCACCACCATTTCCATCAGGGTCAGGATCAAGTGTGTTTCTATCTATAGAGATAACACAAAATGATAACTTTGTACAAGTACTCTATAGTGCGGAGAACATGGCGGCTGCACGCTGAGCAGCTGCTACACCTGAACTTTTCACCCGACCCTTCAGTGCGTGTTCAAACCCCTTATTGGGAGGGAGGGGTGGGGGGGTGAGCAGACCACCAAACCAAAATGAGAGTGTGAAAAAGGCCGCTTTATTGAAACAGGTGCATATTCACAACAATACAACCCTGGCAAACTCCTTACAAAACTAATCCTCACTAATTAAACTATTACCTTAAAACCCCAAATGTCAGGCCCGCCCCTAACACGTCACAATCCCCGCCCCCACCCTGCACAACATAATTACAATTCAAACAATACAAAAACCTGCATAATCATTTAAACATCATCCCAACCCAAAAGCATAACATCACATTCCCAATTTGCCCACCAACAACTTACTTTAACCAAAACAGTGTAACCACCCCACGAAACATCTATTTAAACTTCTCCAGCCATAGTCCCATTTTAACAAAATCCCAACAACCTTCATGTCCCTGCTGGCAAAGAACCCCCAATTTCCGCACGGCACCTGTTCCAAGCGACAATGTACAATATATAACCCATATCCACCTGTTCCGACAAACGACCAAAATATAAATTGAAAAATAATAGAATATAAAAAACCCCAAAGAGAAAATGGAATAAAATTAAAAAAAATGTAGGGGGGGGGGGGGAAATTTTTTAATTAAGCTAAATGGACTCCCGGCCACCAGGTCACCTAGCCTAAAATGGTGGTCGGGAGGAGGAGCCAGGAGACTATATAATTGGGCTCCCCCAGTAGGAACAAGGGAAGCCCAAAAATAGCCCAAAAGAAGCCTGCTCCCTAAACCCCCCCCACGCGTCCCTCCCAAAAAGCCCGGGGGGGGGGGGACCTCCCTCGGGTCGGCTGCCCCCCCAAACCCCCCTTGGGAGGGAGGGGTGGGGGGGTGAGCAGACCACCAAACCAAAATGAGAGTGTGAAAAAGGCCGCTTTATTGAAACAGGTGCATATTCACAACAATACAACCCTGGCAAACGCCTTACAAAACTAATCCTCACTATTTAAACTATTACCTTAAAACCCCAAACGTCAGGCCCGCCCCTAATACGTCACAATCCCCGCCCCCACCCTGCACAACATAATTACAATTCAAACAATACAAAAACCTGCATAATCATTTAAACATCATCCCAACCCAAAAGCATAACATCACATTCCCAAATTGCCCACCAACAACTTACGTTAACCAAAACAGTGGCCCACATGCATCAAGCATTTTTGGAGTCGCAAATGGTGCGATTCCTTAAAATCGGCCGTTTGCGATTCCAAAAATGCTTTTTTGGATGCATCAAGCAATTTTAGAAATCGCAACATTTTTGCGATTTCTAAAATTGCGATTGCTTTTAAGAAATCGCAAATGTGCGATTTCTTAAAAGCAATGCATGAATACTTTTTAAATTGCGAATTTGTAATAAGAGGGATATGGAGCTGGAATGCTCTACCTCTTAATCTCCGTCTGGACCCTTCTGAATCTAGTTTCCGGAGGAAACTGAAAACACACCTCTTTTCAAAATAGCTGGGCTCCTTCCCCTACTGCTCCTCCTGAGTGCTTCAGTTAGCGCGGGGACACGCTTTTAGCGTAACCATGCGCTCTACAAATGCCCCTTAATAATAATAATAATAATAAATTTACAGAGTAGTTGAACTACTCGGTAAATTTGCAAAAAGTGTAAATAATGCAGAAAATGCATTTTTTAAACATTCATGTTACGGACACACATGTCCTTAGGACATGTGTGTGTGCAACATGATGCGAAAACAACATTTCATGGGTGCAGGGGGGGTTCATTTGAACCCCCCTCACCACCCTTGAAATGCAATCAGGATTTGCGTTTTTCAAATTGCGAATTCGCAATTCCCATTCATTCCTATGGGCCTTTTGGCCCATAGGAATGAATGGGAATTGCGAATTCGCAATTTGAAAATTGCATTTTTTATGCGATTCGGTAAAAATAGCGATTTCTACCGAATTGCATAAAAAATGAAAAAAATAATCATGCATAGGCTTTTGCGATTTGTAAATTGCGAATCGCTATTTATCGCAATTTAGAAATCGCAAAAGCCGATATTGATGCATGTGGGCCAGTGTAACCACCCCACGAAACATCTATTTAAACTTCTCCAGCCATAGCCCCATTTTAACAAAATCCCAACAACCTTCATGTCCCTGCTGGCAAAGAACCCCCAATTTCCGCCACCCAGAATAGAGGGGGGAAAGAATTACACCCCTCTCTTTCTGCCCCCCAAAAACTAAACAACAAATGACCACCTAAGCTTCAACCAAGAAAATTCTGAATTTTCAAGCACCTGGAAAGTACCTCTCTCAATTCCAATAAATATAAATCCATCCCAATTCGAGACTAATGAACTCCATCGCTGCGAAAAAAACTCCAGAGTGTCATAACGAATGTCCTTATGGGACACCCGCCCAAAACTTAAATCTCTGCAAAAACGAGAGACCTCTAAATTTAATTTCCTGCGCGCTTTATCAACTGCCCTAGGCTTAATCGCACCCCTCCAAGTTCTACGGGGGACCAATTCAGTCCACAAAACATGACAGCCTGACCACTATTGTTTTATGAGGGAAAGATCTTTCTTCATAGTTCTCAAAAGAACCACCCCTTTCACCCCACAAAGATCATTTTCACCGAGGTGTAAAAGCAAGACATCCGGACAAATACCGCCTACCAACCAGGAATTCAAAGCAGGAATAAGCTCCCTCCAAATCATACCCCCTTTACCCTTCCAAACAATATTAAACAAGCGATCATTGAAACCAAGAGTAAGACCAAAATAACTTTTTTGAGCTTGAGCTTCCACACGCTTTATGAAGGAATGCCCAACAATCCAGATCGTCATAACAGATGAACGGGTGCCGGCCACAGAACCTGAAAAAGAAAAGCAGCATCAAACTTTAAGGAAAATTAGCAGACGCAGGCGCAACACCAGGATCATTCCGCACATAGCGCTGAAAGCAGTTGGAAGATCATCGCCCTAAAGACATAATATCCTGCTGCAACCAACCCCTATTATGACCCTGGAATGTGTACCATAATGTCTTTCATCCAAACCAAGAAAACGCAGAGCTTTTCGCAGCACCATGCGCAGTTGATATTCAGTCACCCTAGAACCATCCAGATGTTGAAAAACAGAGACCTCATCAGCCGCCCCCGAAAAAGCCCTCAAACGCCTAGCCCACCGCAAAGGGCACGTCTCAGAAGGAGAAGATGCCTCTAGCCAAATACCCTTCCCTTTGCTTCTCTGATCAGTTTTCGCGTGAGCCAGCCAAATGTGCAACCCTTTCTTGGAAAATTGAACATCCCCCCACCCCACCCCAAAAGTAACTTTAGATCCCAACAATTCCGACACTCTAAAAGCACCGAAAAACATCCACACCATGGGAGTCGAAAAGAGACAAACCTCAAACTCATCCAAACAAACAGAGAGCAATGCTTGCAAAACTCGGGCCAAGGTCTGCCATGACAAAGGTTGTCGGACCATCTGCTCCCTTCCCCGCTCCCTGGACCAACCCTCCAGCATGCGTTTACCAACCTCCCCTGCAGAAGGAGAATAGCCCCAAAGTAATTTGCCCATGAACGCAATACCAGCTAATTTTCCTGCAATTGTCACACGAGTCAGACCTTTATCCATCAAGTGAAGAATAAACTGCACCACATCCTCAGAACGTCTCCAACCGGGTACGCGCCGGCAAGCTCCAGACTCTAAAAACTCTTTCCAAGCTAATTCATATGCTGTCCTAGTGGAAACTGCCAGTGAACCTACCACCAACTATAAGACCCTGTCTCGCCTACAGTCCAAAGATGTTCTGGCATGGGGGTCGGCATCCTGTCCGCCTCCGAGGCTAGCCCATGGAATCTCTCCCACTGTGAACGAGACAAAGCATCCGCAATGTCATTGTCCACACCAGGAATGTGCAAGGCCTTAAAACTGATGTCATACTTCAGGCACCCCAACACAAAGACCCTCAAGAGCTTCAAAATCTGGGCATCCCTGGCCGACTGCCTATTGATAATGTCTACCACAGCCTTATTGTCAATGCGAAACAGGACTTTTTTGTGAGCAAGCTCATGACCCCACAAAGTCAAGGCAACCACCACCGGGAATAGCTCTAGAAATGCAATACTCCTGCCTCCGTTCTTCCACTGAGCAGTCCACTGTTCTGCACGCCATCTGCCCTGCCAGTAAAGACCGAAACCATCACTGCCTGCAGCATCAGAAAAAATTGGGACTTCCCAGACCCAATCTTCTTCCCTGTACAGAGGAATTCCATTGAAAGAATGTAAAAAGGCTACCCACAACCGCAGATCTTCCTTAACCCCTGCTGATAAGCGAACATGATGGTGAGGTAAATAGTGTCCTGATAGAGCCCTACCCAGACGCCTGCAAAATGTTCTACCGGCCCTGACCACCCTGCAAGCAAAATTAAGATGGCCTAACAGCACTTGAATCTCTTTGACTGTCACTTTTGACTTAATCAGCATGGAATGTAAGAGTTCCAACATTTTAGCCTTCTTCTCCACCGGTAAACGTGCTTCCATAGCATGAGAGTCTATCTCAATACCCAAAAAAGACATGGTCGAGCAGGGGCCCATTGTCTTTTCCGGTGCCAACGGTACACCTAAGAAATCCATCAGAGTCTGGAATGTCCGCAAAGCATTCTGACATGCCGAGGAATTGGGAGCGCCCACAAAAAAGAAATCGTCCAAGTAGTGTGTTACTAGCTGGTGTCCTGAACAATCAGTGAAAACCCATTGGAGAAAAGTGCTGAAAGTCTCAAACAAGTGTGCAGGAGATGGAACAACCCATTGGTAAAGCTTTATCAACATACCATTTCCCATGAAATTGAATCCCCAAAAGATCCCAATCCCCTGGATGTACTGGTAGCAAACGGAATGCAGATTTGATATCACATTTAGCCATTTCCGCATCAGGGCTGGCAGTCACAACCAGGGCCATGGCCACATCCACTGAGGAATACGACACTGAAGCAGCTTCATCATCAATGAAGTCATTAACTGAAGAGCCCTCCGGCCATGACAAGTGTTGAATTAAACGAAATTGCCCAGGCTCCTTCTTTGGGACTACACCAATGGGGGAAACAATGAGATTCTCCAAAGGCCAATCATCAAAAGGACCTGCCATCCTCCCCTCTCGCACTTCTTTATCCAATTTGTCTTGCACTACAACTGCATGTTCATCGGCTGACAATAGATTTTTGGACCACCGCCGCAGCCGCGGTCCTGTATAGCCAAGCCGAAAACCCTCCCGAAAACCATCCAGCAATAACTTACAAGCATCAGCATTCCCATAATCTCTCAGAGCCACTGCTAGCTGACAAACTTTAACCGGAGTACGAGCCTTTGGGCCCAGCTCCTGGAGTGCTTTTCCCTCCCCTATGAGGCTGAGGCTGCTGTGCAGGACCAGGGGCGTTGGTAGGCTGTTGTGACCATTGTTGATTCCCTGGTATACGGGGTCCCCAACACCTGGCCAATGCATGTTTCCTTCCACATTGAGAGCATTCATGCCTGAACTTACAATATTCTCTGGGGCAGTGACCCCTGTTAAAATCCCAACAGGTCCCAGTGGCAGGTTGTGTTGACGTTGCTGTACCCACCCCTCCCCGGGTGGGCTTCCCCTGAAAGGGCTGGTAAATTAACGGCAAACCGCTAGCTGTAAAAATCGTTTTGCCACCAGCTGATGCACCCATAGTGTGTTGCCCTAAGTCTGTGTCCAACTCCCCCCATTTTGCCTCAGGATCCCAAGCCAACCGTGCTCTGAATTCCTCATCATACTGCGCCCATGCAAAACCACTGCCAGTTATCTGCGCTTTTCTAATCGCATCCATATACTTAAAAAACGCAGCGCTCGGGGAATTTTTTGCAGTAGACGCTAGCATATTTCAGAAATGCCGCTGTCCAGTTTTCTATCGTCAAAGGAACCTTTGGGCGCTTTGCCAGCACATATTCCTCTTCCTTAGACCCCTCCTTGGAGCGAACCTCTCTGTGCAAGAGCTTCAAAATTTCGACATACTCCCCCTTCCAAATTCTTTCTTTAGTAGCTAACATTAAATGAGCGCCCAAAGGTTTCGTAACGCCCATGTAAGGTAATTTCTTTACCTTAAGCTCCTTGCTATGTGGGGGATCTTTACCTACCTCTATGGGCTCTGTACCAGTGCTAGAATCAACCTTGGAACCCACACCCCCATCACTCGTACCCACCCCTTGATCTTTGACATAACGACCCTTGTGGAGCTTAATGTCCAAACCTTCTGAAACTGGTTCACCACCCGTCCCCACAGACACCATTTTTGGTTTGGCCCGTGGCACAGAACGCTCACCTGATTTTAATAAAGGAACTTGAGCCGGCCGCACTCTCCATGCCAGATGCTCCACATCGTCGATCGTCCGAGGAACCCTCACTGAGGGGCCGCTCTCTCGAGTAGGTCTGGAAACCGCAGTTTTCGGACGCACCACCACTGGTGCCTGTAAAACAGTATCAGAAACGTGAAAATGCCCCCCCCTTGTGCCCTCATCACGTAACTCGCCCTCCTCAGGGCTGTCATCATCATAATCCAGCACTAATGATTCCTCCAACCTAGGAGGGGCAAACATCACTGACGGACTTTGAAAACCAACATGGGCCTTACCAGCCCTGACTGAAACACGAGACGGGGGAGCCGACTGGACCCGTCGGTATCCCCCAAACGTTGACCACTTTTGCACACCTTATCCAATGACAAATCTCTTTTATGATGAGATAAAGACGTTGGGGCCAGCGAGGACACGCCGGGCCTGCTTCTGCCGACCCCGCCGAGATCTTGAGAAAAAGAAATTGGGGCCAGCGAGGACGCGCCTGACCTGCTTCTGCTGACCGCGCCAAGATCCTGAGACAAAGATGTTGGGGCCAACGAGGTCGCGCCGGACCTGCTTATGTTGACCGCGCCTGGATCCCTCGCCGATACGGGGTATGCCGCGCCAGGCTCCACCCTCCCTTCTCCTCGGTGCCACTGGGCCGCACTTCGCCCTACCCAGTCCGCCGCTCCACGACACTCCCTGACCTGTGAAGAAAAAGGCTGGACTGATGTGCCGGGACCCTTACTACCACAACTTCCAAACATATCAATACCACTAGCTACACAAGACCTAGACTCCTGAAATTGTGTTTGACCAGCCTGCCAAAAAACAGACCCCTTAGGCTGAACAGACAACACCTGCCGAGGAGGAGATGGCTCCACTTCTTCACCATCACTACTCCAATCCAATAACTCCTGAACAATCTTAGACGCGGGACCTAAAACCTGCCCACTATGCCCCTCCTGCTGTGTATCAGACAGGGACTTCTCCACCCTCCCAGAAGGTCTACCCCCCACAGGCAAACCCGGAAACTTCAAAGTGCCCCCAAAGCCACTCAACATGTCAGTCCCTTTGATAGGTGTAACCCCGCCCGCATCACGAACCCCCTCTGCCCAGGAAGGAAACACATCCAGACCCTCCCAAGACCTGGCACCCACCTGCTTACTGCCACTCCCTTGCAAAGAGGAAAAAACATCACCTTCAACAGCAGGCTCAACTAACCCTTTACCTGACCCAGAAATATATGAAGGAGTACACAACATATCATGACCAGCATCCTGTCCATGTGAAACCTCCCCTGCCCACCCTTCAACCTGCGCCCACTCCCCCTCCCCCACAGAGCCACTGAGCACAGAAACCACCTCCCAACGAGTCGATATAGGAGGAGAAAATAACAGAGGGCTAAAAGGTACCAAGTCACCCCCAGAAACCAGCTGCCCAGCCTGCACCTTATCATTAATATCATCATCCCCAAACAAATGCACCCTAGAAGCACGAGCTGGCGTAGAAAAACGTTCTCCCCCAGTCCCCTCATGTAATGGCAACAATTCCACCTTCTGAAAGACACCATGAGCCCCGAGTGTCGATTGTTCGAAAAATTGCCCAACCGGCACTTCAGCCGGTAACACAAAATCCCCCTGCATGCGCTGCGACAGAAATTCAACCTGCGCATGCGTGGCAACCGCCGGCGCTTCTCCCGCCGGCTCTTCAGTTGGGAAAACGGAGGCAGAAGCAGAGCGCTTCCTGCCTCCCCGCTTAACGGCCCGCTTGCCTCTCGCAACAGGGACCGAAAGCGAACGCACCGGCGGCACTACGGGGACAAGAGGAGCCGATGCCCCTCCCTCCCCCACTCCCGCCTGACTCATTAAAGCCGCTCCGGCTTTCAACGGCACAACAGTTCCAGGGGCCGCTCTCCTAGAGCGCGGGCGGCCCCTGTCAATTACCGCTTCCCGGCGAGACCTCTTCGGGGACACACAAGCCGCGACCACCGCGGCAACACCAGCTGAGGCCTGCCGCTGAGGACGCGACGGCCCAGCTGCATCCCCTATAACCAGATCCAGGCGTCCCGCTTCGCTCAGAAGGCGGATTGCCTCTAGCACACGATAGTCTTCACCCGACATGTCGCAAAAGAACACTAAAACCTACACTCACAAGAAATTTTTTAATTAAGCTAAATGGACTCCCGGCCACCAGGTCACCTAGCCTAAAATGGTGGCCGGGAGGAGGAGCCAGGAGACTATATAATTGGGCTCCCCCAGTAGGAAAAAGGGAAGCCCAAAACTAGACCAAAAGAAGCCTGCTCCCTAAACCCCCCCCACGCGCCCCTCCCAAAAAGCCCGGGGGGGGACCTCCCTTCGGTCGACTGCCCCCCCCAACCCCCCCTGGAGTACTGAGGTCCATGAAGAACTGGTGAGGTAACCTACCTATTGTTGGGTGCTCCCCGAATCTGTCTGAGTGCGCGGCAGTGAGACAGCAGGTCTGCAGAGGCTGCACTAACATTTACGGTGCTTGGGATTCTCTGGGGGAAGAGCAAGGTGGCGGGTTGACGCCGTCCCGGAGCTCCGGTGCACAGAGGAGCCCTCGCAGCTTCTGAGGGACAGAGGGGTAGAGAGACAGCCGGAAAGTGCTGAGTGTCGAGCGAGGAATGGGAAAGGCTGGTTAGATTGCAGCGAAAGGCAAAAGGGGAAAAAAGAACCCTGGGTCCAGCGAGGGAACGTACCTGGATTCACTACTGGGAAACAGGAACGGATGCAGGCGATCGGTTCCAGGAGTCTAGACGTCCACCTTCCACGAGGGTTGCGGTTGGCTTGTCAACTTGGCGGGTTTTGCCGAGATCGAGACTGCACAGCAGGCTTTTGAATACTTTCAGATTTCTTGGCTGCAGAGGCTGCGGGGCCCGCGGTCCACGGATCCTGAATCCAGGTCAGGGTTTGGGGCCGGAACCGGAGGCATTTTTTCTCTTTGTGGCGGTGCAGCGGTGGCTGCGAGAGGCTAAGGCAGTGCTCATACACAGACTGATTTCTGTTTGGGCTAGGTCCCCGGACCTGATTTGGTTCCCTTTCCTGGTACGAATGTGTGTTGGCTTGGGCAGAGAGAGTGAAGACGAGGGCAGCTTCCCCAGCTTCCCTTGTACAGTCACCAGGACTTGCACCTCCTTTTCCTCTTTCGGCTGTACGCGCTGGAGGACTGCGGCACTGGAGCTGAGGTAGAGTCGCAGAGTGGCACCCCGTGGGCACCTCAGAGGGAGCATTAAAGGAGTAGTGGTAGCGGTCAATCTGGAGCAGGTCGAAGAGGAGAAGCATCTAGAAAGAAATTGTGACGGCGGCCACGTGCAAAACTCTCGTAAGGCGGAGTCGAGGCCTGTGAAGAATCACTTTCAGGCCATTCAGAGTACTCGGGATCACAAAGGTTTACAGGCTGAAGGGGTCAACAGGGGGCCTTCTAACTGGGTGGGACGCGCTCTGGTGAGGGCTTAGCTGGGGGGACGGTTCTGTCCCAGCTCCCGCCTCGGCTTTTTCCCCTGCCTCCCCCTTGAGTAACAGCAAGAGCTACGGGAAGGGTCGGAAGCATAGGGGTGGATGGGGGTTTGAAAGGTCTAAGCCCGTTAAAAAAGCTGACCAGCTGCAGTTCAGCAATTCGAGGGGTGGCTCAGATACCAGCAATCTTACTCCCGGGGACATCTTGAGTGGCAGTGATTGCGAGGATCCGGACAGTGGCAGTGGCGGCAGTCAGGGTGGTAATGATGGAGTTGGCTGAATGGTGAACGCAAAGACTCGAAAAGGTGGGAAGGTTGGCAAAAAGTGCATCTCTACCTTCTTATCAGGGGAGGTTAAAAGAACCCCAAACTTTCTAAAGCCAAGGCTAAGGGTTCCTTCTCAGATTCCAAACCTAAGATTACCCCCATCCTCAGGTCTTATTTCAAGTCTGGACAGAAGTACTGTGTCTGGGGGAAGCTGGCAGAAAGGTAGAAGAGGTCGAATTTCAGTCAGAACCAAATTCAAGAGAGTTGGGCACCCCTACCTCAGTAAAAGTAAATCCAGGGACTTACAGGCTTGCGGGAGATTGTGCTTCAGTAGACGTAGACAGCTCTGGGCCGGTAGTGAGAGGCAACAGGATGGAGGCAGTGAAAGAAGGGGGAGAGGAACTTGCGGGCCAGATACCTCATGAAGTCACCTTAGGAAATCTTCAGGATATGTTCAAGGGTCAGAGACCTGTTGCTGTGGAAGAATGTTCATATGGAGATGCGATGGCCAAAAGTTCAGAGATTCTTACCCCGGCTCCTGCCCCAGTCCCAGCTCCTGCTCCAGTCCCAGCTCCTGCTCCAGAGGCACACTCAATTTCCTCTTTAGAACTTCTCATGGCCTCACTGGCGGTAGATATAAAGAAGGGCTTTGAGGTTTCTGCTTCAAATCAAGGAGAGATTAGAAGCTTCTGTGAGTCACTAGATAAAAAAGTAGATCTTCTAAATGTATGGACATAAACTATAGAATCTGAAGTGGGGGCATAACTGGTCAGCTGAATGCCATGAAGGGGGACTTTGCAGCCTTGAAGAAAGAGGAGGGAGCACTAAGAGACAGGCTGGAAATTACAGAAACAACTCCTGCAGGAATAACTTACGGGTATTAAATGTCCCAGAGGGCAGCGAGGGGAGTGATCTTAAACCCTTTATGATAAACCTCTTAAAAGAATCATTAGATTAAGAGATTTCAGCTGAGGAGTAGGATAAGGACATCCAAAGAATTCATTAGGACCCCTTCAGACGCAATCCAAACCATCCCAAGCCAAGGAAAATCCTTAATAATTTTCATACTTACTCAGTAAAAGAGAAGATTTTGAATCTCTCTCCTAAACTTAAATCGCTGAGAGGTAAGGATTTTCCTTTTCAGATCTGATCGGACTTGGCTAGAGCCACGCTAGACCGACAATGGGAATTGGGGAGGAATTGGGGAGGAAGCTAGAAGAATTAAATAAAACTGGGAGCCGTGGCCCAACTTAATTTTCCAGCTTCCTTGAGGATCATGTTCAAAAATAAGATGTACAATGTAAGATCAGTACAGGAGGCTGAGTACCTACTTGTAAATTTACAGTCGAGGCAAGCATACACAAGCCATCTGTGATGCCAGCTTCTAGATTAACTCCCAGATTTGCATTCATATATAATTTAAGTACTTGTTTATGTAGAAAATTGTTGGGGGAGGATCTGGAGGGTTCTTCTAGATAATGGGGGAAGAGTGAGGAGGGAGATGAGATAAGTGAGATCAAGATAGTTATGGATATGGTCTTCCTCTTACCTACTTCTCTTTCTATCTCCATTCCCCCCTCTTTTAAAATTACAGTCTTATATCCATATTCATATTTAAGGTTTAGTATACTAAGAGTCACATTATAGAGAGGTGTGGCCAAGCCGGTTCTCTTTTTTTAGGCTGGGGTTTTCCTTTTTTTTGCTTTGCACTCCTGGGTGGGTTTTCTCTTTTGTAGTGGGGGTTTAGGGTGGAAGTTTCAGGTTGCAGTATCTGCACTATATCGATCCGTATGACTGGGGGTTGGGTTCTCAGGGGGCAGAGAGGGTGGGGGTGGGAGGAGGGAGGGCACAAATTTTCAATACAATCCTCATTTCCGCTACATTGAATATGTCTAGTCGTGGAATCAAGGTAAAGGGTGTAGGCAAGGTACTGAGGTTGCTTATAGCCAACATCTTGCAGCTGGCCTGCGCACTAGGCCAAGGAGAGATAAGATCTTAAAATATTTGCGAGACTCTACGGCACAGGTCATTGTCCTCCAGGAAACACATCTATTGGAAGAGGAAATGACTTCCCAGTTAAAGCCCCACACTTGGGTGGGCTCCCATGTCAGCACAAACCAATCAGTAAATATCCGAGGGGTATCAACTATTTTAAAGAAGTCAGCTAGGGCCCAGGTCTGCTCTCACATAAAAGATCCAAATGGCAGGTGGGTGATTGTCAAAACCTTAATTATGGATACCCTTTAAATTTTAACCAGATACTATGGTCCTAACCAAGATGACCCTTCCAGTTTGAAGACCATTTTTTCACACTTACTGGATTTCTCAAAGCCAATGGTCCTTGCAGGTGACTTTATTGTTGTTTTAAACCCTGTATTGGACAAATCTCCATCTAACAGGGCACTGGCCCTGTCTAAATCTCGAGAGTATTTGTTGGGGGCTATGAAACAGCATACTCTATCAAACATTTCGAGAGCTAGATCTGGGCAGCAGCAGGGGTGTCGTATAGGAATTTTAAATATAGACATCAGTCAAGTATCGACTTTATGTTGATAAGCTACTCACTAAGGAATCTGGTTAAGAGCGTAGCATATTTGGCACCCCACCTCTTGTACCATTCTGGGGTCTTTCTGACTCTCAAATGCCAAGCACCCAGTCCAATTAGGACCTGGTCTTTCAATTGCGCTATACTCAGGGAGCAGGAGGAGGAACTCTATCTTTCACAAGAAGTGTCTTGGTTTTTGGAGGTGAATGTGGGCACAGCCTTGATCACCTCAGTCTGGGACTCTCTGAAAGCGTTGCTACGGGGGCAAATTACTAATAGGTCCTGTTACAGGAACTGAATATATAAGGAGGAGATCTCAGATATTGAGCATAGGTTGATGGATGCAAAGGTAGATCTATCTGCTCCAATGCCCCCCAAAATACTACAGGAGAAGTGAGATAGGATTAGGGATTTTAAATCCCGGCTCAAGAGCATATTAAATCCCAGGCTTATCCGAAGGTGTGGAGTTCTGGACTTTTTGGTTCCGTCCAGAGGTGTCAGGGAACAACACCCAAAGACCCCGGAGTTCCACCTGTCTTGGTGCACAAATAAACAGAAACACGGGCTTCTCGATGGTGGCGTCAAAGACCAAAGGTTTATTACTGCAGGGACACAGAAGTCACAGAAACTACGCATGGGCAGTGTCTAGGAGCCTGTTCGATTTGTACAAAGAGGGTTGCTCCTTATATACTAAATTTTAAGCTGGGGCAAATTCTTTACATGCAATACATTCTCAAAACCTTTGTGTCTAAAACAATAAATATTTGGCGTTGCACAGGAACCGTCGATAATATCTGATGCCAAACATCTACGAAGAGGGGTTCCCACTAGTTCATCACAATCCCTTGTCAATATTGCATTCAAGAGCCGGACCGCCTCATCGTAAATTTCGTTGCCTCCCCCTAATAAAGATTCAGAAAGAAAGGAACGGAGCCAGGTGTGGAAGATAGAAAAGTGGGATAAGGGATGTTTGTGGGTTGTAAATGGGCAAGGCTACCGGCTTCGGCCGCCTAATCATGATCGGGACAATGGACACGGGAACCAGTTCAGTAGGGCTGGCCTCGGGCAGAGGAGGCAGCCTTTGTCGGGTCATGCAGCTACAGCGTGTTCTGGTTTAAGGTGCACGTGTCATGAAAGAGGTGAATCTCCGGCTAAGGCTACGTGTCCTTAATCGAAATGAAGTGATCAGAGGTTATTGCGTATGTGAGGGCAAGAAACACAAAATGGCTGCCATGATCTAAGATGGATGCTATGGGTAGATCAGAAATGTGTTCATAACAGGAGTACTCTTGCTCGTAGCGTAGCGAAAACACCAGGATATGCTAAATGGATCATTTGCGGTTCGCTGATACCAATATTATGTATTTCCGACAATATTGAAAACACGGGTTCAAATCGTCACGGAACCTCAGACCCTCCTTTTGCCCTTACATAGGCAATTACTCAGTCTATGTCAGAATCTAGTTCTATGCTCATCAGGTCAGTGACATGTTGTTGTATCATCATCCTTTCTCGTGCCTTTTCTCCAAACGCAGGTGGTTTTCTAAGACAAGTTGCAACACAAAGACTACACAGAGCAGGACCACACTGGATAATCAGGCAGCATGAGAATAGGAATACTAAGATGACACCAATGACCATCAGAACCTTCCATCCCCACGCGGATATCAGAGTCCAAAACCACTCCATGGAGGACCAGTTTCCCTTGTCTACATGAATAGAGTCGGAAATCTTGTGTAGCTTCGAGATCGCCTCATAGACTGTTGGAGCATTATTAGGAATAAAGACACAGCAGCTCGATTGGATCATTCTGCATACCCCACCTCGGTCTGCAAGTATTACGTCTAGAACCATACGGTTCTGCAACGTCATGAGTCTATCCGCCTGAAGCTCAGCTGTCAAATTGCTAAGGGCACCAGCAGTTTCGGTGATAGTAGATTCAACTACCCGTGTTAGCTGACGTATGTTTCTACTATTGGCCATAGGCCCCCAGAACGGAAGGAAGCCTTTGAAGAAGTCTCCAGCTTCCTGGCCAGCGGTATCTTCCTTGCTGAAGACACCTCTTGCTACTCTGGTCTTGTGATAATCGGATGAAGCAGTGTATGTTGGAGGCAACAGTCGAGCAATATAACATGAACCTGAAAAGTCGGCAGGCAACCATGTATACGCTCTGTCTAGACAGATGAAGTAAGTACCCCGAGCAGTAAGAAAGGCAGGGGAAGAGTTAGCCGGAAACACGTAAGTCTCTACGCACTCACTCCTCCCTAGCTGAGCTCTTGGATTTCTCCCATTACCTTGCAAACAGACCTGACCTCGGTGAGGTACGACCCAGATTGGAGTTGAGCTTTTACGCTTGCTTTCTCCCAAACTAAGGCGATACTCTGAAGAGTTCCAACTTAAATATACCCGCAATTCGTCTCTAGGGTAAGATAGAGTATTATTGACGTCCTTTATCATGTCAATAATTCCCTGGACTAAAGCTTTGTTGGCAGAGTTATATTTAGTGGAACGTGGTGGACGCGGTGGATAGGTTTCAAGGGCATAAGCAAAGATGGTTTGAAAGGCCTGAAATGATCCATTGTAGCTGAAAGGCAAAACCAGATAGGGAATACCTTTATCCATAGTGTGGGGTATTAAGCCACACACCCAGCAGTCTGTAGTGTTAACTACCAGTTGGTGTTGGTGCAAGAGCTGTACAAAAGTGTTGTTAATGAATTCTGAGCGTCGAGCTTGCTCATGTTCAGGAAACGAGTGAAAAGAGTGTATAGAAGAAACAGTAGAAGTAGCAGGATCAAGGGGAGGTACTGTAGTTACTGGCACAAAGATCAAATTTATACTAAAGACGATTCCACCCACCAACGTTATCAAAACAATTAGAAATGTAATAGCACATTGCATTAGGAAACATTTACTATGAAGAATTCTGTAAAGTCTGTTTCTGCGAATATAAATCACATTTTCTCGTTGCAGCGCAGGAAGCTCCATCTTCTACAATCCGCTCGCGACCACTGATGATGTGTACGTAGATGAAAATGCCTCTATCAGCCCTGGGAGTTCCCAGAACCAACAGAAAGATCGACCTTGTGTCAGACCCCGCAAATTCAACTAGGCACACAGCCACGACCCTACGGCTACCCAGACGGCAAGGCAATTTTTAAAAACAGTAAAACAATAGCAAACTTCCTGGCTGAAGGCAAAAGTTCAAAATATCAAAATATCACAATAGGCAGCTGCCTGCTTTATTTGTCCATGTTACGAGGTCGTAAATTGTATCTTTGCTTTGCAGGTACTGTTTGATCGGCAAATAGCATATCACGAGTAGTTGTTGCAGTGTTCAAGTTCGCAGATGACAGAGTTTTTTCTGATGCGGAGGACAAATGTTCAGAGTTCAGAGGAGTCTTTTCAGGAGGAGAGTCAGATTTCAAAGTGTCGGTAATCAATTCGGCATCGCTGAAAGGGATGAACTTTGGCGTTTGTTCAAATTCGGAGGCACCAATTCCCTTCTTCACCCAGTCGTCGTAAGGAAGTGGCAAAGGCACACGTTTGACATGAGATGCATGGATCCAGTGCTTGCGACCAGGTACAACGAACTGCGGTTCTTGTCACAAGCAGGACTTGGAAGGGGCCGACAAACTTCGGTTGAAGGTTCTTCGTCCTCGCAAAATTTCTGACCACAACGTGGTCGCCTGGTTTCAGCTGATGCCCTGGACTCTCCGGAGGCTTTGGCAATGCATCGAAAACCTGTTGGTGAATAAGACTCAATTTAGCAGTCAAGTCGTAAAGGTAATCAATCAACATAGGATATTCTAGAGAACAAAACTCCTTTGGCCTAGGCACACCCCACACATTTGCCGAGCGGCCAAAGACAATCTCATAGGGACTAAGCCCTACTCTAGAATGTACAGTTGCTCTCGTTGATAACAAAGCCAAGGGAAGTGCGTCTGGCCAGGATAGACCTGTGGATGCCTGTATTTTAGCTAGTTTTAATTTGAGTGTGCCATTGTAACCCTCAACTAAACCAGCAGACTGGGGATGGTTTGCACTGTGAAACTTTTGTTTGATGCCCAGACCGGCACACACACTCTGCATAACTTTCCCTATGAACTCACTTCCGTTATCTGACCATACAATCCGTGGCATTCCGAACCTAGGGAAATATTCTTTGAGAAGAATTTTGGCAGTTGATAGGGCAGTATTGTCCTTTAGTGGATATGCTTCGATCCATCTGGAAAAAGCACAGACTACCACCAGGACGTATTTCAAATTATTACACCGATCCATGTGAATGTAGTCTAACTGTATCACTTCAAAGGGGCAGGAAGGAGGAGCGAAGTGACCAGCAGGAGTTGGAGTTCCCTTGCCAGGATTATGCATCAGGCATACCATACAATTTTTCACCACTCTCTCTGCACATTTACTGATCCCATCATTCTTCCAGACGGGAGCCAACATCTTACAGATTCCTTTAGAACTTATATGCGCTACTCCATGCGCCATTGTCACCACTGCAAGCACATACGCATCAGGCAACATCCAACGCTGCTGTTCTGACAAATCAATCCAACACCCACTCGAATCCAACTTGCCCGTACTTTCTCTCCATGCCCGTTTTTCCTCCTCAGTTGCCTCTTTCTGAATCTCTTTCACACTTTCCACTGTATCCTCACACATTCCAGATTCAGAAACCCATCTTGCAGACGTTGCAACATACATTCTACTCATCATGTCTCTAGCTGTCTGTTTAGCAGTTTCATCAGCAAAAGCATTCCCATGACCAACATCATCCGTGATTGCTTTATGAGCGCTGCACTTCACAATCGCAACTTCAGTCGGCAAGGTTAGAGATTCCAACAGATCGTTAACTAGCTGACCATGTTGAATCTTAGTCCCATGGGACGTAATGAAACCTCTTTCTCTCCACAAACGGCCAAAACTATGGGCCACGCCAAATGCATACTGACTATCTGTGAACACATTCACTCTCTTTCCCTTAGCTAAGACACACGCTCTCGTTAATGCGATCAATTCTGCAGCTTGGGCAGAATTCTGACTCACTCTTGCAGTCTCCACAATCGTTCTCAAAGTCGTTACCGCATAAGCAGCAGTCACATCACCATTCTCCAATTTAAAGCATGACCCATCCACATACAACGTGCCATCCGGATCTGACAATGGGGTGTCCTTTAAATCAATTCGGCCTTTTGTCTCTTCTTCCGTTCTAAAACAACAATCATGAGGCTCGGAATCACTCGACTCTTGATTAGCCGGCAACAACGTTGCTGGATTCAATACATTACATCTTTTGATCTGAATATGACTCGCTAGCAATGTCAGCTCGTAACCAGATAGTCTCGCACTGGTAAGGTGTTGTGTCTTAGTTCGATTCATGAGTGTATCAACAGCATGAGGAACCATAACCACCAGCATGTTGTTCATCACCAAACCAGCAGATTGTCGAATGGAAACCGCAGCTGCCGCTGTGGCTCTCAAACAACTAGGTAACGCTCTAGCTACCGGATCCAATGTTGATGAGAAATACGCACAAGGGCGTTGTTTATCACCAAATTTCTGTGTCAGAACACTCAACGCGCAACCTTCTCTCTCGTGAACATAGAGTGTGAATGGCTTACTGTAATCGGGTGTACCCAATACAGGAGCTGAACACAATGCTTTTCGTAACTCAGAAAAGCTCTCCTGACATTCATCAGACCATGGCACCGGACTCGGAACATTTTTCCCAGTCAAAGCTACCAATGGTTTCGCTAAAAGAGAAAAATTTGGGATCCATTGCCTACAGTAAGAGGTAATACCTAAAAAGGCACGCACTTCTCTCTGTGTGCGGGGAACACTCATCTGCATAATTGCTTTTATTCTCTCTGGGGTCAACTTCCTTCCCTCCTTTGACAAGAGATGACCTAGGTAGGTCACTTCTTGGCAGCAGTATTGCATTTTTGAAGGTGACACCTTGTGATTCGAATTGGACAAATGATGCAATAACGAAATCGTAGCTGTTTTGCAAGTTTCCTTGTCATCGGCAGCCACTAGAAGATCGTCTACATACTGCACTAGTGCAGAGCCTGGAGGAAGGACAAAGGAATCCAACTGACTTTTTAACGCTTGACTATAAATAGATGGGCTCTCACAATAGCCTTGTGGAGCGCGTTTAAATCTGAAGCTTCGACCTCCTAGACAGAAGCCGAAATATCTCTGCTTTCTTCGGCTATCGGAATGCTGAAAAAGGCATTCTTCAAGTCGATGACTGAAAACCATGTGGCTGTAGCAGGAATCAATGTTAACAAGGCAGTGATGTCTGGAACTACAGGAAACTGCGGGACCACAATCTTATTAACTTCTCCGAGGTCGATGACAAACCTATATACTGGAGGTTTCGTAGGATCAGTTTGTTTCAAAATCATTTCCTCTAGTTTCCTCAACCACACCTTTCTTAATCAAATCTTGCACAATCATTAAAAGTGCTCGTTCACCTTCACTAGATATTTTATATTGAGGAATTCGTGGAAATTTTACATTTGCTTTCAAAGTGACTACATATGGTGGTATCTCTAAAAGGCCTACATCGTTAGGACCAGTCGCCCAAAGAGTATCAGGGAGTGAACGCAGCTCTGGCGGGAGTGCATCCATTGACAAGTACATCGGAGAGGTGATTCTTTTGCCCAATGTAAGCTGTACTCCTTCTGGAGAACAGTACAATGTCGCATATAGGCGTTTTAACAAGTCTAAACCAAGCAGATTTTCATTACAACCCGTCGTCAAAATCAGGGGTGCTTTCAATTGACACGGTCCAACAGAGATAGACAAAGGACCAGATATGGGGTTGTAAACAGGGGCGCCTGAAAAACCTACGGAAACATTTGTTGAGCCGGACAAAGGTGCGCCAGGGAGTTTCGCATGAATGATAGAACTTTTTGCGGCACCAGCATCCAACAGAAACGGTTCGACTACACCTGATGTTGCTACTGCGACATAAGGCCCACTCTGATCCACTGGAACTGATACTACTCCCTCTCTCTGTCCATGGCTGTCCTAGTACCCATTTTGCTGAAATCCTTCATCCACTTCACAATAGTCTTCAACAAGATATTGTTGAGATCTATTTTGCTGGGAAGACTGTCCATTTCGTTGATCAAAGTGATTGGAAGGGCGATCATTCGTCTGTGGAGGCATAGCACCTCGCCCTCTACCTCTAGAATTTTGCACAAAACCACCACGACCTCTCTGAGCTGCTGCTGCATTATTTTGCGCTAAAACTGGACATTCATTCTTATAGTGACCCTCTTTCTTACAGTATGCACACTGATTCCATTGATATTGCGGCCTTGGTGAGCTATAATCTGTCCTCTGATATGAACCTTGCTGTGTATTAGTCTGATTCGTGCGAGGCGGATACGCCTGCTGCAAAAGAACTTTAGTCTTTAAATCTTTCGTTTTCTTATCTGATTTCTCTTTCTCCTCTTTATCCCTATTTTCATAATACTGTGCAGTTGCAAGTATTTGTGCAGTTGTAGAGACAGCCCACGCACTCTCTGAATCCTTTAATTTATTGCATAACTCAGGTAACAAATTATGCACGAATTTATCGACAAACAGTCTCTGTCCTCCTTCTGTACTCATATCCTGACCACTGTGATCTACAAAAGTCTCTTCGAACCTCGTGAAGAAGTCGGAGACACTTTCGTCTTTCTTCTGCTTGCATGCGGACAACTTGTCCCAGTTAACGCGCAATGCTGGCATCAGAGTCTTCATCAAGTCGATTATTCTACCTGGAAGATCAGCAATTAGAGGTTCGGGTTTGGCACCACCTATTTGCTGACCATCTGCGGCAATGATAGCTGCCCAATCACCACCTAGGGCAACTGGATGATTCTCTTTACGAATTTTAGCCCAAATTGGTTGCGGAACTACATTGCCAAATAACATGTCAATGTCCGCCAAATTCATTATGCAAGCCTCAACTGTCTGTGTTAATTCCTTATAGTATCCGGCAGGATTTTTACGCGGATCTGGCAAAGCTTGTTTTACTGCTAGCACTTCGGCTCGTTTCCATGGAATGTGTATCCACACTCTCTGGAATTGCGCCGGAGCAGCTACAATACCATTGGCATTATCAGCTTCCACAGCTTCGCGCCAAATTGGAGGAACCTCCCTCATTGGATATTGGCGACTTAGCTTCATCTTACCTTTCTCTAAGTCTCTTGGTGAACGAAGAGATGGATCATTTCTAAAACTTAAGATCAGTTCCATCGCTTCTTTTATATCTTGACCTACTATCATTCCTGCAGCAAACTCTTTCTGAACCTTAATTAAGTCTTCTAAATTCGATTCTACATCATCTTCTTCTATTTCCTCACGTAAAAGCGAGCACATCTCATCAAAGACATACCGTTGCGTTGGCTCCTTCCATTGCATAAATGTATCTAGCACATCTCTCGTACTATATCTCCTACTCTTCGAAATCCATCTAAGAGCCGTGGAATCCAAGATTCCCCGTTCCTCAGCACTTGGGAGCTGACTACGTCTCTATACAGAGTCAGAAGTAGGAGTCTTAATTAAGGTTTTATAGAAAGGAGACAGAATATTAGAGACGGAATCAGTGATTCTTCGACGAACAGAGAGCGGAGTCAACATACTGGCAGATGCAGAGAACACAGTAGAAGTAGGAACAGATAGCGGGACAGTAGGGGTATCGAGAAAAATAGTTTGTGGAACAGTAGGTGTAAGCGAGACAGGTATAGGTAGAGAAGTCGGCAACCCGGGAAGAGGAGGTGCCGTAGGAACATTCACATTAACCACCGGAGGTACAGGAACTTGATTCTGAGGGGCAGGAGCAGGAATACCAGGTTGTCCAGCAACCGGCAACTGAACATTCGGTACAGGTGGAGCCACAATACCCTGTGCGTACGGTGGAGGTGACTGTAACAAGTAAGACAACAGAGGATCGTTTTCGGGATCCTCCAGTATCTTAGTTGTACTCGATGGCAAGGCAGGATAGCACTTGTCGATCTTCAAATTATGCTCTCTAATGGCCACCTCTACTGCCTTCTCAGATTCGTTGACTTGCAGCTGCTTAACAGCCTGCTCTAGAGTCAACTCTTCTTGCTCTTTCTGTTCCTTCTTCAATCTCTTAATCTCTCTCTGTTTGGATTCTTTTCGCCAGTAACGGAAAGAATCAAACATTGCCGGCCGGGCTTTCTTCCTAAACAATTTCGCTTCTAAATTATCAAGGATTTCGGGTTCAAAACTATCGTGCAGTGGCCAACTAAGGACACCATCTTTCTCAGTGTATCGGACCCACACCTCATTATAAGAGATAGGACCCACACCATGTTTACAGTACAAGTCATATAAGGGAGTCCCAATCGGAGGAACCAGACATGAGTCCTCCAATCGTGAATCACTGTTGCAACCAAAGCACGACAACATACAATTTCTCCGACTTACCATTTTGCAATCCGGAACACAGAACGAACAAACACAAACAAAAATGTGCACTCGAACCAAGAATTTAGGCCTACCAAAAGCGAACCAATGTATCGATACCCAAACTAAACCAAATAGATTATCGTAACCAGAATAACCAGTGATAATCTTACGAAACCAAACCAAACCAAGGACCAAAAAGGATTTTAACAACCCTCACAAAGTAACCAACGAGCAACCACTAAATACTTAACTGAGGCACTGAAGACGTCACCAAGGAGAAACCCGTCACGTTTCGCCGTACTAAGGACTGCACCTCGGGTCCAAGACAGGGCGACGGTCAAGGCAACGGCCCACTGCAGCCGTCCTGAACGGGAACCCTCGTGGAAGAGAACTTCGGGCCACTTTTGCGATATGCCGGGATCGATGAAGTGGGGCGCCTCCCTCAGGAATCTTCACACGAAGCTTCTCGAACTCTTCAGGCTTTTGGACCGGTACCGAATGACGTCGCCCCACGTGGGCGCCAATTGGAGTTCTGGACTTTTTGGTTCCGTCCAGAGGTGTCAGGGAACAACACCCAAAGACCCCGGAGTTCCACCTGTCTTGGTGCACAAATAAACAGAAACACGGGCTTCTCGATGGTGGCGTCAAAGACCAAAGGTTTATTACTGCAGGGACACAGAAGTCACAGAAACTACACATGGGCAGTGTCTAGGAGCCTGTTCGATTTGTACAAAGAGGGTTGCTCCTTATATACTAAATTTTAAGCTGGGGGCAAATTCTTTACATGCAATACATTCTCAAAACCTTTGTGTCTAAAACAATAAATATTTGGCGTTGCACAGGAACCGTCGATAATATCTGATGCCAAACATCTACGAAGAGGGGTTCCCACTAGTTCATCACAATCCCTTGTCAATATTGCATTCAAGAGCCGGACCGCCTCATCGTAAATTTCGTTGCCTCCCCCTAATAAAGATTCAGAAAGAAAGGAACGGAGCCAGGTGTGGAAGATAGAAAAGTGGGATAAGGGATGTTTGTGGGTTGTAAATGGGCAAGGCTACCGGCTTCGGCCGCCTAATCATGATCGGGACAGTGGACACGGGAACCAGTTCAGTAGGGCTGGCCTCGGGCAGAGGAGGCAGCCTTTGTCGAGTCATGCAGCTACAGCGTGTTCTGGTTTAAGGTGCACGTGTCATGAAAGAGGTGAATCTCCGGCTAAGGCTACGTGTCCTTAATCGAAATGAAGTGATCAGAGGTTATTGCGTATGTGAGGGCAAGAAACACAAAATGGCTGCCATGATCTAAGATGGATGCTATGGGTAGATCAGAAATGTGTTCATAACAGGAGTACTCTTGCTCGTAGCATAGCGAAAACACCAGGATATGCTATATGGATCATTTGCGGTTCGCTGATACCAATATTATGTATTTCCGACAATATTGAAAACACGGGTTCAAATCATCACGGAACCTCAGGTGGGAAGCCAGTAAAATCTCACATTTTGAATATGGGGAAGGTGCGGGCAAGTTCCTTGCTTGGAAGACTAAATCTGACCGAGCAAGGAGCTATATCATAGAGATCAGGGATGAAAGGGGCATTTCTGAAACGGATGAGGAAATCTGAGATGCTTTTCAGTCCTTCTTCCAGAATATCTACCTCGAGGATGGCAAAGTAAATAGAGTGCCCAGAGGTGGCTTGAGGACATGACGCTTAACTCTCTTACCCTAGAGCAACAAAGATATCTGGACAGTGAATTTTCCTGTCTGAAAGTAAGGGAGGCAATTTTTAATTCTAAGAAGGGCAATGAGATATATAGGGTTATAGGGGATCAGGTTATTCCTATTATGACCAAACTCTTCAATCAGATCCTGCAAGAAGACCTGATCCCGCCAGACTCATGAAATGAGGCTACCATAGTATTGATACTGAAACCTGGGAAAGCGGCATCTTTATTAAATGCTGATTATAAAATCTTTACATCCATTACGGAAGCACGACTGGGTACAGTGGTGGGGGAGGTCCTGCATCTGGATCATAAGGGCTTTGTGAAGGACCGCCAGTTATCACATCTAACTTACGATCCTATTGGGGCTATAGACCTGGCATCCACAAATGCCCTACCACTGGCAGCAATGACTATAGACACCACCAAGGCCTTCAACAGGGTAAATTGGGTATACCTGTCGGAGGCCTTGAAAAAATTCAACCTTGGCGAGACGTTTTGTCGCACAGTACAATCTATTTACAGGAGACTTTTGGCTAGGTTGTTGGTAAACAGTGGTCTTATGGCACCCTTTAATATATCTAGGGGCACCAGACAGGGTTGCCCACTCTCCCCTCTCCTTTTCAATTTATACATCGAGCCAATTGCTCAACGGCTAAGGGAGGATATTAAAATCCGCCTTTTAGATATGGAGAGTGGGAGAGGAAGGTAGCCCTGTATGCCGATTATATTTTAATCTTTATGGCCGACCTTGACAGCGCCTTTCCAGCTGTCATCAGTAAAGCCCAGGATTTCGGTTTGGTCTCGGGGTACAAAATCAACGCAGCTAAAACCGAGGTAATGGTTTGGAACCAGGTGGCAAGCCAGCATCAGTACCAAATAGGTCTCACCATGAGATATTTAGGGGTCAAGATATTGCTAAGATTGTGGAAACTAATTTGACGGCAGTGGCGAGAGTGTGTGTTCATCGGTAGGGCCAACTTGGCTAAAATGTTGATACTTCCTAAAATCTCTTTTCTTTTTAACTGCATCCCATTGTACTTTGATAAAAGACAAATTGATAAAATTCAGAGGGAGATTAACTCTTTTGTTTTGGGGTACAAATATGCAAGATTAGCCTGGAAAAAGTTGGGACGCCGTAGAGAGAAGGGGGTCTGGCTTTGCCTGACATTCAACTTTATGTTTGGGCCTTCCAACTCTCTCACTCCTGTATGCTTTTAAAAATGCTGGTTAACACTGGGATAGGATGGATGTTTTCAGCAATGCTTCAGGGTGCATATTTACAGGTGGAGGGCTTTTTGTTTAAGTTTGGGGATGTTAAGTTCTTCAGGAAAGTATGGCTAAAGGTGTTACATGGCTTTGCAATAACATGGTTAGACTTAAGGAGGGTGGTCTCTTTGGGTTATTTTTCTAGCATGGCCCCATTGTGTGATTCACCCGGGGGTCCTGAATGTCTGAGGGATAGTTTGGCAGCCCCGTTAAGGGAATCGGGCCTGGCAGTCTGGGGGGACCTGATCTTAGATGGCACACTGTTAACATGGGAACAACTTAGTGAGAGGGTTGGGACCGGTCTATCTAGGTTCACATACCTCCAGCTGGCTAGCTGGGTTCAGGCTAAGCTACAAACTACCGAGGGGCGCTTATTGGTGGTAGGCACTGACCTAGAGATTAATCTTCTGTCCAGACCACGAGGGAATGAAGAGGTCTCCTTTTGGTCCCGGGCAATGTTGGAGGCAGTGGATGGAGAGTTTAAACTCGCTCAAAATATATGGGGGAGTGTCTTACCAGGCCAAGAGTACAACACCATGTGGCAAGCTTGGTGTAATCTTTTATACGATATAGTAAAGCCTGCATGGCTAAAAAGGAATCATTTGTATACTATCCACAGGACTTACTTCACCCCGTTGAAGCTTTCTAAAATTAACAAAGAGCTGCCTGTATGTTGGAAGAAATGTGGTTTGGCCCTGGCTTCTGACTTGCATATGTTTAAAGAATGCCCAGCTCTGGCCTCTTTTTGGGACAGCTTTGGCAAATTTATGTCGGACTTAATTTGAACCCCGGTTACTATTGATTTTTCCTTGGTCTTTTTTGGCCTACAGGAGAATGTGAGAGGCCACTCAAGATCCTTACTTTTTCATGCTGTGCTCCTGGCTAGGAGGCAAATTTGCATAAAATGGACAGATCCTATCCCTTCTTCCTGTTTAGAATGGCAATCTTTGGTCCTGGTGACTTATACGTTGGATCTATCAAGAAATGGCAGCTAACAGAAGAGAAGTTTCTGGAATATCTTGAAATCACGATGAGACTCTGAGAGGGTTTTTTGTTGTTATTTTTTTCCCCCCTCTTGGGTCCGATAATTATGCTGCCTGAACACTCTAAGGCCAGGTCGGAACTAACCCCAGCATAAGCGGGGAGCTTCTAAGACAAGGTCATCTAGCTCTGGAAGCTTGCAAAATAGCGTTATCTCAGTGGACTTTTGGATGCACATATCAGCAAGTCTTAGTGCCGGTAGGTGGTCAAGGTTAAACTCTTAGCCGCCTATGCATCTCAGTTCGCTGAGTGTGGGTACGGACTATCTGAATGCACACTCAAAGTGAGATGGGCGGTAAATGAGGACAAAAAAAAAGCACTCTATAGTGTTTCTACAGGCAAATCAACTGCCAGCTGATCGAAATTAGTAACAACAAGAATACAAATCTCTGTGATTTCTACAATAATTCGCAGTCATGGTATTCGTGCACTGGACTCATACGAGTTTGCTAAGTTCTACACTCTAATTCTTATTTTCAATACCTCACTCAATCTTGAGCTCATCCCAAGACAGACCTAATAGCAGTTCTTCACAAACGTTGAGCGGTTCTGGGCTGATACTTCTACAGGCCTCCAATATATTTCCATCTATATCATTCAGGACCTAGAATTATGGTATTCCCAGCTGATTCCCTGTAAGAAATATACTCGGGTTTCTTTTCCCTTCATTGTCAGCATGACAATACTCACCATCAGATATACACACAGCTAGTATAGGACACCAACCCACATACCATCAAATGCACACTCAAACACCATCTCGCAACCACACATACACCATGACACACCCGGTATGCAACTGTTACCACAGATTTTTTACAACGCATACCATTACAACGGATACTATTACAACGCAGGTCATTTTACAACGGATACCTTTACATCGCATTACACTACAACGCACATACTATTACAACGCATACCATTACATCGTAAGTATAATTATAGGTAAGTTTTTCTTTTTTCTAAACATTGGGTTTTGGGGTACAGGGGTATTTTTAGGTTTTAGGGCTGGGTTTGGGTTTTGGGGTACAGGGGTATTTTTAGGTTTTAGGGCTGAGTTTGGGTTTTGGGGTACAGGGGTATTTATAGGTTTTAGGGCTGGGTTTGTGTTTTGGGGTACAGGGGTATTTTTAGGTTTTAGGGCTGGGTTTGGGTTTTGGGGTACAGGGGTATTTTTAGGTTTTAGGTCTGGGTTTGGGTTTTGGGGTACAGGGGTATTTTTAGGTTTTAGGGCTGGGTTTGGGTTTTGAGGTACAGGGGTATTTTTAGGTTTTAGGGCTGGGTTTGGGTTTTGGGGTACAGGGGTAATAGGTTTTAGGGCTGGGTTTGGGTTTTGGGGTACAGGGGTATTTTTAGGTTTTAGGGTTGGGTTTGGGTTTTGGGGTACAGGGGTATTTTTAGGTTTTAGGGTTGGGTTTGGGTTTTGGGGTACAGGGGTATTTTTAGGTTTTAGGGTTGGGTTTGGGTTTTGGGGTACAGGGGTATTTTTAGGTTTTAGGGTTGGGTTTGGGTTTTGGGATACAGGGGTATTTTTAGGTTTTAGGGTTGGGTTTGGGTTTTGGGGTACAGGGGTATTTTTAGGTTTTAGGGCTGGGTTTTGGTTTTGGGGTACAGGGTATTTTTAGGTTTTAGGGTTGGGTTTGGGTTTTGGGGTACAGGGGTATTTTTAGGTTTTAGGGCTGGGTTTGGGTTTTGGGGTACAGGGGTATTTTTAGGTTTTAGGGCTGGGTTTGGGTTTTGGGGTACAGGGGTATTTTTAGGTTTTAGGGCTGGGTTTGGGTTTTGGGGTACAGGGGTATTTTTAGGTTTTAGGGCTGGGTTTGGGTTTTGGGGTACAGGGGTATTTTTAGGTTTTAGGGTTGGGTTTGGGTTTTGGGGTACAGGGTTATTTTTAGGTTTTAGGGCTGGGTTTGGGTTTTGGGGTACAGGGGTATTTTTAGGTTTTAGGGCTGGGTTTGGGTTTTGGGGTACAGGGGTATTTTTAGGTTTTAGGGCTGGGTTTGGGTTTTGGGGTACAGGGGTATTTTTAGGTTTTAGGGTTGGGTTTGGGTGTTGGGGTATAGGGGTATTTTTAGGTTTTTGGGCTGGGTTTGGGTTTTGGGGTGAAGGACTGGGTTCTGTAGGACCCAGCGGTGCCAGGGCACAACACCTGAAACCTTCGTGGGTAACCTGCTCCGGCGTACGAATCACAGAGACATGGGACACTTCCTTCGGCGTCAAAGATTCAAGGTTTATTTACTGCAGGGAATACAGTAGTCACGACAAGCAACACACGTGCAACTTGGGGAGACTGCTTCAAATTGGTTCTGTGGATCGCTCCTTTTATACAGTTTTTACCCATAAGACAACATGGCACACAAAAGTTTACAACCAGGTTCCCACCATCATCCCCCAGAGGGGTCGCTTTGGTCACTTTAAGACACACAAGGTCCGGATCATAAGTGCGGAAACATTTGGCGGTTCCCAACTGTAAAAACCCATCTTCCCAACATTAGTGCATTCCAATCGGTAGTAAAACAGATCGAAATAGGAACAAAGACAGGTGCAGAGGAAGACGGAGACAGTGGGGAGATCGGAAAGGGTGTAAAAGGGGAGGTATCGGGAAACACGAGATACAGGCATCAAAGGAACGTGCCTAATGAGATGCACGGCTGAGACAATAAGTCCGTGCAGCAAGATGAGCCTTGAGCGGCGCCATCTGCCTTACAGTAACATCCCCCTCGTCATAAAGACACTTACAAAGGACATGTGTCTTCCGCAAATATCTTGGGAGCCCCAGGGTCGCGAAGCGGACAGCGTCCGTTCGCTGGCTACTTGAGGGCAAGAGACAAAATGGATGCCGTATCTAAGATGGAACCCGTGGGTACAGATGAAAAACCCACATAACAAACGAACGGTTTAAGTTAGCACAGCGAAACTGCGCACACTTACTAAACTCGTCATTTGCGGTTCTTAGATACCAGACTCGACCAGATTCGTACGAATCGAATGCACCACTTACAATTGTCACGGAACCTCAGACGCTCCTTTTGCCCTCATGTAGGCAAGCACTAGTCGGAATCATATTCGATATTCATCAGACCATCGAGATGTTGTTGTAGCATAGCTCTGTCCAATCGAGTCCCCTTGGTAACAGGTGGCTGTCTCATACACGTTGTAGCACAGAGGCCACATAAGGCAGGACCGCACTGTACACAAAGGCAACACGTGAACAGGAACACCACAACGACTCCGATGATCATCAGAATCTTCCAACCCCAAGTCGACATCAGGCCCCAAAACCATCCAAGTAACGTCCAATCCCCTACATCCACGTGTATGGATTCGGAGATCTTATGTAACCTCGAGATGGCTTGATAGACAGTCGGAGCGTTATCCGGAATGAAAATGCAGCAGCTCGAATGGATCACCTTACATACCCCACCTCGATCTGCTAGGATGACATCTAAAACCATACGGTTCTGTAACGTCATAAGTCTCTCCGCCTGAAGTTCAGTGGTGATATTACCAAGGGCACTGGCAGTAATATTAGCTGTCGATTCTACCACTCGAGTCAACTGTCTCAGGTTCCTACTATTAACCATAGGTCCCCTAAACGGGAGGAAACCCTTGAAAAAGTCTCCTGCCTCTTGACCGGCAGTATCCTCTTCGCTAATTACGCCTCTCACAACTCTAGTCTTGTGATAATCGGCATCTACAGTGAACGTCGGAGGCAATAGATTTGCAATGAAGCATGAGCCCATGAAGTCAGCGGGCAACCATGCGTATGCACGATCATAGCAGATAAAGTATGTACCCTTGGCAGCCAGAAACACAGGGGACGAGAACATTGGCAGAATGTAATTTTCAGTGCAAGCACTTGCTCCAAGTCGGGCTTGTGATCTTCGGCCACGACCCATAAGACAAAAATTACCAGTGTGGGGTACGACCCATATTGGAGGCGAGCTTTTAAGCTGCCTTTCGCTAGTGAACGCACTATATTCACCTCTACTTAGGACCCTATAGGCTTGTACCTCTTCTTCGGGAATAAGCGAGGGATCATAGATATCGCTATCTAAATCCTCTATTGCTATTGACAAAGGTTTTTGATACGAGGTAGGACCAGAGTAGGGGGAACGTGGTTCTCGAATGGGGTGGAAACCCAGTGCGCTTCGAAACATTGTTTGAAATGCTCGAGCAGACCCTTGGGAACTATATGGTAACACCAGATATGGAATTCCCTTATCCGTAGTATGTGGCATCAACCCACACACCCAACAATTAGTAGTGTTAACCACTAACTGATGTTGATGAAGGAGCTGAATAAAGGAATTGTTGCGGAATTCTACACGTCTAGCCTGCTCATGTTCCGGTAACATATGAAAGGAATGAGGAGAAACAGTGGAGGTAAGGTTAGGGTCAGAAGTAGGAATAGGTGTAGCAGAAAGTAAAAAGGAGGACATCGTGTAATACACTCCACCCGCCAAAAGTGCAGAAGCAGTCAAAAACAATACAAACAGTTGGAATATAAAACATTTGGTACGACTGAGTTGTTGCAGCTTGAATCTATGAGCTTGTGCTCCTTCCAAATCGTTCAGCTTCGAGAATGCCATACCCTATGACCGTCCGCAACGTTTCTTGACGCACTTCGTTCTGTGTAGCAATAGTCGATCCCTAGGAGTTCCCAGGAACCGACGGCCCTTAACCTAGCGTCAAGACCTACTATCCAGAAGGAAGTACGCGCGCGGCCCTACGGCCTTTAATGCACAATATGTATATATATATGCAAAAACAAAGTCTCTTCAGCTGTGGAAGCAAAAAGTATAAGGAATGAAGCTTAATATATATATATATATATATAGGAATAATTACAGTAATATAAATGTTCCAAACTGATCACGGAAAACGGGATAATGCAGTTGTCAATACAACAAAGCAGGATCTTTTATTAGTTCTTAGTACGAGATCGCAGAAAGTATTGGGTTTTCCCAGGACGTGTCTGCTCGTCGAACAAAGGATCCGTTGAAGAGACAGCGTCCTGCTGATCAGTTGGGTGTTCTGGTCTTGAGTCCTTTGATGACAATTGTTCAACAGAGTCTTTCTGCTGCGCTGAGGATTCTCCAACAGGCTGCGCGTCGCTGAAAGGTACAAACGCTGGCAATGCTTCGGTTTCAGTTGATGCAATGCCTTTCCTTACCCACGGGTCTGCCGGCAAAGGAATAGGGACCTTTTTGGTGTGGGTGGCATGCACCCAATTCTTGCGTCCCTCGAGACGAACGGCAGTCCTCGTGGCCAGGAGCACCTGATAAGGTCCAGTAAACCTCGGGTCCAGGTTATTCTTGCGTGAAAAATTTCTCGTCACCACCCAATCTCCGGGCTGGAGCTGGTGGCCTGGACCCTCCGTCGACGTCGGCAATGCGTCGTAAACCTGTTGGTGAATTAACCTCAGTTTAGCAGTCAAGTCATGTAGATAATCGATCAACATTGGATACTCAAGATCAGAAAACATTCCTGGCCTAGGAACCCCCCACACATTCGCAGGACGGCCGAACACTATTTCATAGGGACTAAGCCCTACTCGGGAGTGTACAGTCGCCCTAGTTGACAGTAATGCTAAAGGTAAAGCGTCAGGCCACGAAAGACCAGTCGTAGCCTGAATCTTCGCTAGCTTTAGTTTAAGGGTGCCGTTGTACCCTTCAACCAAACCAGCTGACTGGGGATGATTGGCGCTATGGAATTTCTGATTAATTCCAAGGCCCTTACACACACTCTTCATCACACTACCCACAAACTCACTTCCGTTATCTGACCACACGACTCTAGGCATTCCGTACCGAGGAAAGTATTCCTTCAGTAGGATTTTCGCAGTAGACAAAGCAGTATTGTCTTTGAGAGGATAGGCCTCGATCCATCGGGAGAATGCGCAAACCACGACTAAAACGTATTTCAAGTTATTGCATCGCTCCATATGGATGAAGTCCAATTGTATCACCTCAAAGGGACATGAAGGGGGAGCAAAACTGCCAGGAGGAGTTGGGGTTCCTTTGCCAGGATTGTACATCATACACACCATACAATTCTTCACCAGACGTTCAGCACATTTCGTGATACCATCATTCTTCCATACAGGAGACAGCAACTTACAAATACCTTTCGCGCTAATATGCGCTAACCCATGTGCCATTGTCACAACGGCCAGCACATACGCATCGGGCAACAACCATCTTTTCTGATCCGACAAATCAATCCAACAACCATTCATATCCAACTTTCCCGTGCTTTCTTTCCACTTCATCTTTTCAGTCTCGGTGGCCTCATTCTGAATTTCTTTCACACTTTCAATAGTATCCTCACACATGCTCGATTCTGTAGGCCACCTAACCGAACTCGTCACATACATTCGAGTGCTAAGGTTCCGGGCAGTCTCCTTAGCAATCTCGTCTGCAAACGCATTACCACGACCAACATCGTCCGTCACCTTACGATGCGCACTACATTTAACAACCGCTACTTGCTTAGGCAACGTCAGTGCATCCAAAAGATCATTCACAAGCTGTCCATGCTGAATCTTCGTACCATGCGACGTCAAGAAACCTCTCTCTCTCCACAATCGTATTCTCTCTGGGGTCAACCTCCTTCCCTCCTTTGACAATAAGTGACCTAGATAGGTTACTTCTTGACAACAATATTGGAGTTTAGTAGGTGACACCTTGTGATTCAACTCACAGAGATGTTGCAGCAACGACACTGTAGCAAATGTCCTGAGTATCGGCAGCCACCAATAAATCGTCGACGTATTGGATTAAGGCCGCACCGACCGGCAACCTAAACGCATCCAGTTGACCCTTCAAGGCCTGACTGTAAATCGATGGACTTTCACAGTAGCCCTGAGGAGCGCGCTTGTACCGGAAGCTGCGTCCACCGAGAGAGAAACCGAAAAGGTCCCTGCTCTCCTCGGCAATCGGGATGCTGAAAAACGCATTTTTCAAGTCAATCACCGAAAACCATGATGCAGAAGCTGGAATCAGAGTCAGTAGCGCCGTAATGTCAGGCACAACAGGGAATTGAGGAACCACTATTTTATTCACTTCCCGTAAATCGATAACAAAACGATAAACAGGCGGTTTGGAAGGATCCGTACGTTTAAGAATGGGCAGCACAGGGCTGTTGCACACGTTTCCCCGAGTCTCTTCAATAACATCTTTCTCGATCAGATCATAAATGATCGCTAACAACGCTCGTTCACCATCAAGAGAGATACGATACTGGGGAATACGTGGCAAACGCACATTAGATTTCAACTGAACAACATAGGGCGAGATATCAAGTAGGCCCACGTCATTCGGACCCGTTGCCCACAAAGACGCAGGAAGAGAACTCAATTCCGGTGGGAGCTTGTCGAGAGACAAATACATGGGAGAGACAACCCTTTCTCCTAACGTAAGCTTTACACCCGCCGGGGAACAATACAGAGTTGCATACAAACGTTTAAGTAAATCCAGGCCCAAAAGGTTTTCACCACAACCAGTAGTCAAAATTAACGGAGCCTGAAGCTCACGTGGCCCAATTGTAAGGGGCAAAGGGCGCGAAACTGGATTGCTAACGGGGGCGCCAGAGAATCCAACGGAAACATTTGTTAAGCCAGACAAAGGTGCGCCAGGGAGTTTCGAATGCTGAATGGAACTTTTAGCTGCACCAGTGTCCAACAGAAAAGGCTCAACGACGCCCGATGTAGCAACTGCGACGTAAGGCCCTCTCTGATCAACCGGAACTGATACCACTCCCTCTCCTTGTCTTTGGCTGTCCTAGTAATTACTGTCGTCAGTTCCCTGATCGACGTAATAGTCGTCTACATTGTACTGCGCAGATCGTCCTTGCGATGATCCACGTTGATCGAAACAATTATTATTATTAGAGGAGTTATCAGAACGGTCATTCTGAGCACCACGACCTCTACCACGTGATGCCTGCTGCGAACCACCACGACCTCCTCTAGATGAGTTACCACTATTACGTTCATTCAAAACAGGGCAATTGAATTTAATGTGTCCCTCCTGTCTGCAATAAGCACATTGATTGTACCCTAATGATGATCTTTGGGAGGAGGAATCATTACGTGTTTGTGATCGATTCGATTGCAACTGCGACCTATTCTGCTGGGATGCATTCTGATTTGAACGCGGAGGATATGCTTGTTGAAGCAACACTTTAGTTTTTAGTTCTTTCGTCTTTTTATCAGCACGGTCGTTCTCCTCTTTCTCTCTATTCTCATAATATTGTGCTGTAGCCAATATCTGAGCTGAGGTAGAAACGGCCCATGCACTTTCCGAATTCTTTAATTTATTGCTCAAATCGGGCAATAAGTTTGAAACAAATTTATCCACAAACAATCGCTGACCACCCTCGGTACCCATATCCTGTCCACTATGGTCAATGAATGCTTCCTCGAACCTCGTAAAGAAGTCGGAAACACTCTCGTCCTTCTTTTGCTTACAAGCTGACAATTTATCCCAATTTACCCTCATAGCTGGCATAAGAGTTTTCATTAATGTTATTATTCGTTGAGGAAGAGCAGTAATCATCTGCTCAGGTTTAGCCCCACCAGTTTGTAACCCATCCACCGCCACTATGGCAGCCCAATCACCACCTAATTCATTCGGATGATTTTCCTGCCGAATCTTAGCCCAAACAGGTTGCGGTACGACATTGCCGAACAACATATCAATATCGGCAAGATTCATTATCGTAGCGTCTACAAGCTGCGATAATTCCTTGTAATACCCTGTAGGATTTTTGCGAGGGTCAGGCAAAGATTGCTTCACCTGCAGCACTTCTGAGCGTTTCCATGGGAGATGTATCCACACTCTCTGGAAATGCGGGGGAATAACAGGATTAGCTGTAGCATCACCTGGCATCCACACCGGTGGCACTTCACGCATGGGAAACTGACCAGACTCATCTGGCAGTCTTTCAATATCCTCGATAAACAATGCATGAGGGATCGGAGCGGGGCGAAAAGATAGCAACCGCTCAACAGCACGTCAAACATTAGTATCCACTATCAGTCCTTTTGAGAACTGAAGCTGAAGATCAGACAAAGCGGCCAGCACCTCGTCAGGCGCATCAGCCGATATCTGATCGCGAAGGAACTTACACATTTCATCAAACACGTATCTTTGGGTTGGTATATTGAATTGACAAAATGTTTCGAGTACAACACGGGGCGGATTTCTAAGAGGGTTTACCATCCAACCCATCGCCATATTATATAGCGCAACGCGTTCTCTGTTTCCAGGAAGCTGACTACGTCTCTGAGGACCATCGGAGCTAGCGGACCCATGAACAGGTCCAAGCGAATGAAAGAAACTAGCTGCAAGAGGAGAATTACGAGAACGAGTAGAGGGAGAAGTATAGGACACAGGACTAACAAGTGAAGGAGTAGAAACAGTAGCAACAGCAGGAGTCAACAAAACAGGAGCAGCAGCGGGAGCAGGAGTATGTGGAAGTGGAGGAGCAGTAGGGATAGAAACAGGCAAAGGAGCAGGAACAGTCGGAAGAGCGGGTGCAGGCTGAGGAACAGGCTGAGGAACAGGCGGAGGAACAATAGGCGGAAGAATAGGTACGGCAGGAACCACAGGAGCTGCAGCTGCGGTACCCTGTACGTACGGAGGTGGCGACTTCATGAGATAAGACATTAAAGGATCCTCAACTGGCTCTTCCTTCTTTTCCGACTCCGTAGGCAAAGCGGGATAACATTTATCTACGGTCATACGCTGTAGTCTGTCAAACACTTCCTTATCCTTATCCTCCTTATTACGCTGAAACTGCTCTGCTTTCTTCACTATGGTAGCAACATTATCTCGCTGATTACGTTTATTCTGTCTGATTTCCTTCTGTCGGGCTTCTTTGCGCCACAACCGAAAGGCATCAAACATGGCCGGCCTTGATTTTCTTTCGAACAGTTTGATCTCTAAATTATCTAAGATCGGGGCCTCGAAGCTACCATGAGGTGGCCAACGAAGGTCACCGTCCTTCTTCGTGTATTTAATCCAATAATCATTAAAGGTAATCGGACCTAGTCCATGTTTACTATATAGTTCATAAGTGGGAGTTCCAACCGGAGGTATCGGACACGAGTCCTCCAGTCGGGAATCCGTACCACAAGGTCTGAAACAACTAAACAAAGTACTGCGACCAGGCATCTTGCACACTAGCCGAGTTTCACAAACTTCAAGGGTTACGGGATTTACCAAGTCCCAGCAAAGAACAAAAACCCTCGGTTTTTGGCGGCTGCAGTCGTCAAACAACACAACAAAGTACGCTAGCAAAGTGTCACCGACAAAAACACTCACACAGCGTTAACAACAAAAACACTCGCTAAAGTGTCAACAACCAAGAACTCTGGGAGCGACCCACAAATACTTAACTCAAAGATCAATGGCGTCACCAGGAAGGCCCGTCTATCGTCTCGCTATACCAAGGTCTACGCCAGGCGCCAAAACAGGTCTACAGTCAGGGCAGCAGTCCGTCGCAGCCGTCAGGAGGCGGGAATCTTCGCGGGAAAAGTCTTCGGGCCACTTATTTCGACAACAGGATCGATGAAGCGGGGTGCACCTTCCCTCGGAGATTTCACACGAAGTTCCTCACGATCGTCGGGCTTGGACCGGTACCACTGATGCAGCCCCACGTTGGGCGCCAACTGAAGGACTGGGTTCTGTAGGACCCAGCGGTGCCAGGGCACAACACCTGAAACCTTCGTGGGTAACCTGCTCCGGCGTACGAATCACAGAGACACGGGACACTTCCTTCGGCGTCAAAGATTCAAGGTTTATTTACTGCAGGGAATACAGTAGTCACGACAAGCAACACACGTGCAACTTGGGGAGACTGCTTCAAATTGGTTCTGTGGATCGCTCCTTTTATACAGTTTTTACCCATAAGACAACATGGCACACAAAAGTTTACAACCAGGTTCCCACCATCATCCCCCAGAGGGGTCGCTTTGGTCACTTTAAGACACACAAGGTCCGGATCATAAGTGCGGAAACATTTGGCGGTTCCCAACTGTAAAAACCCATCTTCCCAACATTAGTGCATTCCAATCGGTAGTAAAACAGATCGAAATAGGAACAAAGACAGGTGCAGAGGAAGACGGAGACAGTGGGGAGATCGGAAAGGGTGTAAAAGGGGAGGTATCGGGAAACACGAGATACAGGCATCAAAGGAACGTGCCTAATGAGATGCACGGCTGAGACAATAAGTCCGTGCAGCAAGATGAGCCTTGAGCGGCGCCATCTGCCTTACAGTGACATCCCCTTCGTCATAAAGACACTTACAAAGGACATGTGTCTTCCGCAAATATCTTGGGAGCCCCAGGGTCGCGAAGCGGACAGCGTCCGTTCGCTGGCTACTTGAGGGCAAGAGACAAAATGGATGCCGTATCTAAGATGGAACCCGTGGGTACAGATGAAAAACCCACATAACAAACGAACGGTTTAAGTTAGCACAGCGAAACTGCGCACACTTACTAAACTCGTCATTTGCGGTTCTTAGATACCAGACTCGACCAGATTCGTACGAATCGAATGCACCACTTACAATTGTCACGGAACCTCAGGGGTACAGGGGTATTTTTAGGTTTTAGGGTTGGGTTTGGGTTTTGGGGTACAGGGGTATTTTTAGGTTTTAGGGCTGGGTTTGGGTTTTGGGGTAGAGGGGTATTTTTAACCTATTTTTACAAATTAAAAAATTAAAATTAATTTAATTATTAATTTCAATAAAATAATATATAACAAATAATTAAATTAAATAATACATTAATAAATATTTACAACATATTTTAAAATTATATATTATTATCATTTACTTACCTATACTTACGTTGTAATGGTATGCGTTGTAATAGTATGTGCGTTGTAGTTTTTTGCGTTGTAATGGTATCCGTTGTAAAATGACCTGCGCTGTAAAAAATCCGTTGTAATGGTATGCGTGCTAAAAGTACGCGTTGTAACATCATACATCCGACACACCCACATGCGTACCATCTAACAACCACAAAAAAAGTTGCAAGAGCAGGTGTTCGCAGTCCCACCCATTCTTAGCTCACAGCATGGTCCAATAAAGGTGAGATCTAAGCAGGTGACCTGCTTGAGTTGGCAAATACGCCGACAGGGCATTTTTCAGCTGTTCCAGGTCCCTTAATCCCTCACAAAAACTACAAAGGGATAAATGACATCTGGAACACTTGCCAGTTATCCTATCATCCTATTTTAAATAGTGAGCAGGATATATAGAAAACAGCACCGAAGAAGGTGTAAGATTCCCTGTTTCTCTTTGTTAAGCAGAATTGAAAAAGCCTTAGACATGTGTCAGCTAGTATGGTGCCCTGATTGCAAGTACACGCAGGGCACTGACCCACCTGTCATCTATTTCATGCAACACCACAAACCCTAAAAACAACAAACAGGAAATGATCATTTAAATTACGGTGGCGCCCATCCCCAATATCTGAAATTTAGGGCAGGATTTAGATTTTGACAGATAGGTTACCCCATCACAAATCTTGGAGATTTTCCGTTCCCCTTTTACAAGTACATTATATCCTAAGGCATCTGTAATAAGACGGACAGGAAATCTGTCAAGTTTGTTACAGAAGAACCCGTCAGTAAAATTCTAAATCAATCCCTTGGTATCCGAAATCTGAAAATTAGCTTTTTTGTAAAATTAAACAACATTCTAAATTAAAAACGTCAACTCCAGAAATATATGTTTTAAGTGACTAGCTTCGGGTTAAAAGTGCTCTATTCAGAGCAAGAGCTAGCGTGCAGACGAGTAGAACTGTAGAGAACATTTTTTAATTTCAACATATTTTTTATATATTTTTATACATATAATCTTAGTCAGTTCAACACATTCTCAAAGTTCCGTTTTTTTCTGGGTTCATTATCTAAACTGGTACTTCTTTATTTCACGTATGTGAAGATTTTTGTGTCTGTTTCTATATATTTATTTCCTTCTAAGGTTGAAGCTTTTATTGCGGCTTAAGTACAAAATAGGAATTAGAAAATGATATTCTACTTTAATGCCCGTAATCAAATATTCACTAACCGAGGAATGACATGCCCTTCATTAATAATCAAATATTGGCTATCAAAGCCATACCTCTCTGCTCCTCATTAGCAATAGCTGAGGGGTGGAAGGATTGAGAAGTGTCTATCTACATATACGTTCTCAGGCTTTGATCATGAATGTCAGTCCTATCAGACCCTTTGGCTAATGTGCATGATAAAGGGCATGGGGGCCTAGTAGCTGGCTGAAGATCAGAAGGGGATCTCTAGTGCCATCAAGGGCAAGCATTTCTCGGTGCTACTAATTAGCAAAATGAGCATTAACTACAATGCACAACATCACGATGTCCTTTGCGGAATTAGTATTAGCCATGGTGAATGGGGGTGTAAGGCATCAGTCTATTAAATGAAGAACGCCAACATTTTTAGGTTTCCTGAGACCCCATGCTGAGCTCTGTTATGATTCTTGTCCTGTTTAGTAAAGCCTCATTCCTGAGTGTTTAACCCCTTCACTGAGGCGGCTATTCCGCCGCAGTGCTAAGGGTGCGGGGCGGAAATGCGGCGGGCGCATGCTGGTGACGGAAACGCTCCGTCACCAGCGTCGGTTGCGCTGTGCTTATGACGGAGCGGTTCCGTCATGGCCCCGCCAGCTCAAAAAAATGCTCAGCGCAGGCGCAAAATTCACGCCGCGCAGGAGCATCGGGCGGGCCATGACGGAACCGCTCCGTCATCAGCACAGCGCCACTGCGGCTGATGACGGGGCGGTTCCGCCATCAGCAGGGAGGGGTTAAAGGCTGAAGCACAACACTTTTCCATGCCTTAATAATCAAAAGAGAGGGGCATATTCATGACATTGCTGCGTTGCACTGCATGACAGAGAACCGGCTATTTAAAAGAATACTGTGCATTCCTACCTTTTACCCGACGCTGGTGCAGTTTTGACAGCAAGTGTGCCAACGTAGGCACACTTGCACCACGGCACAAGGGTGCCTGCATTGTATGGTGGACTGTTTTTGTGGAGGAAGGCCACCTAAGGCATTTTCCTCTTTCTATGTGCGATGCATTCCGCAGCAAACACAGAAGAAAAAAGAGGAGAAATAAAAATATTTCTCCCCACTTCACCTCACCTGGGGGAGCATAGGTTTTTGGCACATTTCCAGGTCTACCACTTCTGGTAAATCTGGGAACCTGTCAAAATCCATGGATGTTCTGTGGCAACACCACGCAACACCCATAGAACGCCTCCGTGGCGCAGGGTAAGGAAGCTCAGAAATTTGCATTGCTTTACTCAAGATTTATGAAGCAACTCAGGGCCACGCAAAGGGCTTCACAAATCACAGTTTTTAGTTGCATTCTGCATTTACCATGTTGCGTCTTGCAAGGCGATGCAACTGGGGTCATAAATATGGCCTTGAATGTCTTGTGAGCTAAAAGGTCTTAGCATGGGACTAAACGATATATACTTTTCTCAAATGTAAAAAGGGCCACTGTGCTGTTGAAGTAAACCATTGAATTGAGTACGCCATTGGCTACAGATTCTATTTACAAAGCAACACAGCACACAAGTTTTGAATGATAATTTTGGCAGAAAGATACATGTACCAAATCGGCGTTTTTATTCCTAAAAAGTCTTTATTCTTATTTTGGACTCTTGAAAATTATTTCTAAAACAAAGTTACTTTGTCATTTGAGATAAACATTTTTATCCAGTCAGTTAGAGCCACTCAATATTGCTCTGTCTTTGTTTCATTTCCCATGTGTCTGCCTCCTCCTCTTCCCTTTAATTGTCCATACCAGTTCACAAACATCATGTAACACAACTGTATGTTGAATTCTATTTGACACAATTCTAAATGAAAATTCAGTGGGGCTTTACTAGTTGTTGATTTCACGTCTAATTGATTTAGTGCTCTTCTTTTGGGTTATGAAACTTTTGGATAGGACATCTACCAAGAATCCAATAAGCTCATACTACAGAAGGATAGCATAGACTTTAGGCCCAGATGCATCAAAGTCCGTTTTTGCGATTCCTTATTTGCGATTTTTAGGGAATCGCAAATAAGGTATCGCAAAACGGGATGCATGATTGAAATTGCATAAAATTTGCGATTTGGTAAAAATCGCAATTTTTACCGAATCGCAAATATTATGCAAAATCCAATTTGCGATTTTGCAATTCCCATTGATTCCTATGGGCCAAAAGGCCCATAGGAAATAATGGGAATTGCAAATTCGCTAATTGGAATTCGCAAAATGTTAATGCATTCCATGGGTGCAGGGGGGTCCAAAGGGCCCCCCCTGCACCCCTGAAATGTATTTTGAAGTGCATGTTTCACACACACATGTCCTAAGGACATGTTTGTCTGTAACATGACAGTGTTTTAAAATGCATCTTTGGGCATTTTGACACATTTTTGCAAATTACCACGAGGTTCAACCTCGTGGTAATTTGCACCCCCTAATTGCGAATTCGCAATTTTAAAAATAATCATGCATTGCTTTTAAGGAATCGCAAATTTGCGATTCCTTAAAAGCAATCGCATTTTTGGAATTCCCTAAAATAGCGATTTTCCAAAAATGCTTGATGCATCCCAGAAACCTATTTAGGAATCGCAAACGGCCGAATTTTGCGATTCGCACCGTTTGCACTTCCTAAATAGGTTGATGCATCTGGGCCTTACTACTTTGTTTTCGCCAATAGAATCACGGGTCACTTAGTACAAAACCAGAGAAATGAATTAGGAATTATCCTCCCACTTGCTAGTTTTACTTGCATACAGGCCAAAGGCTACAACCAAGTTAAGTTATGTCAGATGTAATAAGGGAACCCAATGTTATCCTATGAAAAAGGTAGGCCTCACAATAGTGCAAAATACATTTAGGCGTTTTTTTCACTATCAGGGCGTGTAAATACACTGCACCCTGCCCTCTAGCCTGGGCAGGGCCTACCCTAGGAGTGACTTGTATGTCCTACCAAGCATTTGCAATGTAGTAGGTCTTGCATTTGTTAGAATTTGAGCTATTGGCATTGTAATGATAATGTTTTTTCCTTGTGTTTTTGTTAACAGTGGTTTCCCTATAATGCAGAGAGCTGACACGTGCTGTCTGTGCGTCACCCATGTACACAGCTGGCAAGCTTGTGTTGATTTGCGGCCACCCGAAACCAGCAAAATCTAAATGTGAATGAACCCACAGTAGCCCTTCCATCCCTTACAGGTGACTGAGCTGCGCAATGGACTCAAAGCTGCATTTGTCCCTGCGGATCCCTGCTAAAGCATAGCTATCACAAGGGAAGATGCCTTGTCTTACACAACTTCTGGCTTTCAGTCAGGAGCACGCTGTCAGGCTTGGATTTTTGAACCCGTAAATAAAATTACAACTGTGCAATCGAAACCTCAAGTCTCAGAATGCAACATAGCATTGGCCATTGATAAACCCACGACTTGCAGAGGGTGTCGAACATATTTTGAGTGCCTTAGGCAGCTATTTCCTGCAAGAGAAAATACACAATTTTTTTAACCAAACACAGCGTGAACATGGAAAAATTAAGTAAAGTTCAAGCAATTTCATTGAGTAAAGAGCGCCTTCTAGCATTTTTTCCCTCATAACAGTGTTAAAGGTTTCTAGTGAATGTGTGTTTTCATGATAATGAAAGCTGTAGTAAAGTCAATAATGATGTGAAAGGAACATGGAGAACGCAGAAGGAGGGAAGGCAATGGGGATAAGCACACATGGCACTGGCAGAGGCGTTGCTCGGCCCCCAGCCGGGAGGAAGCGTTGCGTCTGAGGAAGGGAAATGCTGTGTTTGTGATTGGTGCGTCGGGGGCAGGCTCATAAAATGAAGTGGAAGGGGGAAGCAACAAAAAAGCAGCTATGGGCAGAAAACAACTAAAAACAAGCTGCAAAGAGTCTGCAAACAGAAAGGAAAAACCCTTCAGAAAAAGGATTCGGTGAAAGGGCAATACTCCAGGGGAGGAGTAAGACAGGAGAAGATAGGATATGTACCCTGTAAAAACCATAGACAAAAACGTTTTTCGGAAGTACACCCACCTTACCCATGGGCAGCGAGGGCGTGGCCAACGCTCGTAGAATTGTATACAGCATGGCTTGCAGAGCAGCGCACATGCACTGTAAGGCTTGACCTAAAAAGGGAGGATTGGGGAAAAGGGAAGGTTTAGGGCTGCAAGAGGTTTATCTGCCATGTCGAAAACTGCATACTCAGGCTGCAATGGCAGGCTTGAGGCATGTTTAATGGGCTACTTCAGTGGGTGACATAATCAGTGCTGCAGGCCCCCTAGTAGCATTTAATTTACAGGCACTGGGTGCAAGTACTACCACTATAGTAGGGATTTACAAGAACATTAAATGTGTCAACTGAATATAAGCCAATGTTACCATGTTTGTAGGGACTGAGCATGCACACTTTAGCACTGGTTAGTAGTGAAAAAGTGCACAGAGTTCTAAGGCCAAGAAAATCGGGATCAGCGAAAATGTAAGGAAAAATGTTTGGGGGAAGACCATCCGAAGGCTGATAGGTTTAGCACTACATACATTGAAAGAAAGTTGGCAATAACCCCTGGCCTATTTTTGATCTCTATCCTTATCCAAGCCGCAAGGTCATGAGCTTTGGGAAACAGTATCGGGCCTATTAACTTTCATTTGTCAGTAGTTAAAAAAAGCAGATTACACACCTTTCATGGCAAATTGACTAGGATGATTTTATTAACTGAACATGTTCTATGCAGATAAGAGACAGTATGGACCTTGTTCTGAGCCTGTACATTTATAGTGTACTTTCTCTAAAGTAATTAGAAAAAAATGCACTCTTTTATGGCTTTTGCTTATTTCTATATTTAAATTTAGAACTGCATAGAGATCATCAGATCATCTATTGGTGTATGTTGCTTATGCAAGCTAAAACCGGAAATTGTATTCAGTTTCCTTTGAATGTGTCTTGCTTTGATTGTGACAAGAAAGACTTACCTTTAACCTTTTTTTGGTTTTTTTTAAACCTTTATCTTTCCATTTTATAACACAGTACAAAGAACCAGGTAGCAAGTAGTGGTAAGCACAGTGAGAGACATAGGCACAGAAACCAAGTACAATTTTACATTATGGGTTGGATTGTTTAGTGACTCTGGGAAACGAACGGGGCCGCTGAAAAAAGGATAAAACCCTAACAGGGAAATTCATTATTTTGAAAATGTTTTTGCACCGGGCACAGTGCTGATTAATTGTAAACAAGCACAAGAACATGATGCATATCATGTCAACTGACATACAAAATTATACAAAATTATTTTGTTTTTATTAATCGTCTTTTTGCTTTTCGAAATAGAAAACATATATATATTTATAAATACAATTCATATATGATAAATTCCAATGTATGAACAAATATACATGCCAGATGATATTGTGCAAATTAGATCCACATATTGATACACATTATGGTATAACCTGAGAAAATATAACTTCAATTTATATATGCAGAGTGATCAGAAAAGTTTATATAACTCGCAATAATCTGCATGGGCAATATTATGCTAGAAATGATTTAAGCCCTATGTGGAGACACTGGTAATGTTTGTTGAATACCAACGCATTTCGGCAAAGCCTTCTTCAGGATATTTTCATACCAGTGGTTACTAAAATAAAGAATATAAACATAATTGTAATCTAGAGCTTAGACGCATTTACCAACACATTCTATATATACATACATAAAACCCAGGGAAACTACCCTATGTATATGGTCTAAGAGAGCTGAACCTGAACATTGCTGTGAACCATAAAAGCAAATATTTATAATGGATGCATCACATAATTCAGGGACAAGCGTTTAATCTGGTTACAGCAATAAAGCCAGTCAGCTTGAGAGATTTCGACACCCAAGTCCTCACCCCACGCCGCACGCACTCGGTCAGTAGAAATAGAGGACGCTGCCAGCATGAGGGCATAGATTTTAGTGACCAGTTTTCGAGGGGAAGGGGACATTTAGAGGAAGTCAAGAGTTGCCATCAAGGGAGGGGGCTGAGGGAATGAGGGGTGGAGTTCCCTGCAGAGGGCTCTGAGTTGGTAGTAGAGTAGAGTATTCATGGAGCTGGAGTCGACTGCAAGAGAGAAAAAGTGCCGCCTGGGTAGCGATCAGACACTGTAGAGAGCCTTAAACAATTGACATGCTTAACCATCCCAGAAGTTTGAAGATAGGGGAAAGCCGGATGATGAGCAATTGGTACCTTATGCGCTGAGAGCATATCAGAGCCTTAATATTTATGGAGTCCTTCCCAAGCCCAGCGCAAGGTCTCGACCGTGTCAATCTCAGTATGTGGGAGTTTCGCTGGGGCGAACAAGGTGGTCGAGAGCTGCCACGGGGCAGCAAGGTAGGCCTCCACTGCCACGTGCAGCTGAAAGGGAGTTGGATGGAGCCAAAAATGAAGAAATCTGGCTTGGGCACTAAGGGCACAAAGTTTGAAATCAGGGGGGGTAAGGCTGCCGCACGACATCGGGTAGGTCAGGATGTTATAAGCGATCCTAGGCTGTCAGCCAGCCCAAAACGAAGGTGGTAAGCAAGAGCATATTTTGCTGAAAAAGTGGGCAGTGAAAGGGATGGGAATGTTCCAAAACAAATACAAAAACCTAGGGAGCACCACCATCTTCGCGATAGCTAGGTGACCGGCCAGAGATAGAGGAAGTCGGTTCCAGAATGGGGATGTTGGACTTGAACCAGTCCACGGCATGGCCAAAGTTAGCTCTCCACAGTTCGTCCACATCCATGCTCAACCAGATGCCTAGATACCTAGTGGGGACAGATGCCCACACAAAGGGGTAGTCTGGAGTGAAAGGCGCTGTGGCATCAGTGAGGGGGAACAGCACAGATTTATTCCAGTTCACCTGAATTCCAGAGTAGGCCCTGAACCATATCAACTCACGGACCAGAGGACAGAGATTTTCTTGAGGATTACGGATATAAAGAGTAACGTCATCCGCATACATGGAAACTAAAAGAGCAGAAGCCGCAAAACCGATGCCTTGTCGGTGTTGTTTTGTCGAAATCTGGCTGCAAGGGGTCCCATAGCGATGGCGAAAAGCATGGGTGATAGCGGGCACCCTGCCGGGTGCCTTGCCTAATGGGGATAGACTCATATATTTGGCCGTTGATCCGGAGATGGGCAGTGGGGAGATTTTAAAGAAGTAATATTTTGCGGACGAAGACTGGGCTGAAACTAAAAGCGAGGAAGGAGATAAAAGAGGAATGGCCACTCCAAGGTGTCGAAAGCTTTGGTGGCGTCAAGCAGGGTGGCAACTGCAGGAAGCACAGAGTTTATTTGATGAAGGACGGAGAAAATTGTCTGGAGATTATGGGAGGTCGTGCGACCGGGAATTAAACCGGACTGGTCCAGACGGGCAATAAGCGGCATGAGAGGGAGAAGGAGGTAAGCTAGGAGTTTGGCGAAAATGGTATTGTTGGTGTTAATCAGAGACAAGGGACAATACGAGTCTCTCAACTCGGGGGGTTTGTCAGGTTTTAGGAGCACAGTGAGGAGAGCCTCGCGAAGTGAAGGGGGAAATTGGCCGGTCTTATAAGATTCGTTATACTTGGCAGCCAAGTGCGGAATCAGGCTGTGAGCAAATGTTTTACAAAAGGAGACTAGCAGGCCATCCGAACCTGGGGCCTTATCACCAGGCATACAATTGATTGTGGCTAAAATCTCTTCTTTAGAGAAAGGCTTGTCAAGGTATTCCGGTGGGAGATGCTGAGCCAAAGGAGTTGGAGGGTGTCGAAATATTGGTCAAGAACCTCATTCAGAAGGACGGAGCCAGCGGTGTAAAGTAGTGAATAAAAAGCAGCCAATCGCTCGGGGGAGGTAGTTCTATCTGGGCCACCATCTTGAAAGGCTGTTGTGTAGGACAAAGCGCAAGGCAGACAGAGGAGGTTGGCCAGGGTTTTCCCTGAATGATCTCCATCTCCAAAGCAGTGTGCTCACGCCTCCCTGCAGAGGAACAAGAGTTCTCTGTAAGCCTCGTCAGCAAAGTCAGAGAGCTTCTGAGTCGGATCTGAGCCAGCATGGTAGAGTTAGGGTTCTGAGAGTGAGAGGAGTCCAAAGTCTTAATTACTCTAAAAAGGAGCGCAGCAGGGCTGAGGGACGAAATGTGGTGCCAGATTTGCGCAAAAAATGCTCCCCAGGATCAATAATCACCTGTGAAGTCTGGCACAGGAGCCCTCCGCCCATGAGGATGGAAACCCCCTGAGAATAATTAGAATAGAAGGAGGAGTGTATTTCGCCCCAGTGCCGGGAAAGGAGTTCAGAGGAAGTCGCAGCAGTAGGTGAGTTTCTTGTAAAAAAAACATGTATGATAAGGTGGGCATGGACCAGGCGCGCCTTCCGATGGTTGTTAAGACCACTTAGGTTTCAGGTCTAGTTAGTGGTGCCCATCATGGTGCTGTATAAGTGAAAGTAGTGTCAAGGACTGTGGTACGTGAGGGAGGAACCTCGAGTAGGTGCAGAGAGCAATGCAATACATCATAGAGGAGCAGGTAGGACATGCAAATGAAAAGCAAAACATGTACAAACACAATCAAAAGAGCCTCAGAAGGAGGCCACAAACACCCAGATCGCCCTACCCTTTCACCCACACTAACACCACAAAGAGGCTGAGAAACCACCTGCACCCACCCCAGGGAACCAAAACTGGGAAGGGGGAAGTCTATGATCAAAGTGGGAATCATCCCGCGGAGGCAGGAACTCACTCGGCATTTATCCCTGCCAAAGAGACAGGGTGCCCAAGCCAGGTACCATAGCAGACATCAGGAGGGAGAGCATTTGAGATTCGAAGGCACCTAGCCCCTTAGAATTGCTGTGAAAGGATGAGTCATCATGGAGTCAGGAGGAGCAAAGAGGGCCAAGTCTAATCCGGTGAGCAAGCAGCCTGAAAGAAAACAAACTGGTGAAGTTATGGAACATTGCAGAGTCTGTCATTGTCGCCTAGGTTGCAATTGGAGAGTCTTGGGAGTTGGCAGGAGTGGATTGATGCGAGCGATCAAGTTTCTTGGTGAAGACCAGAGCGTCCTTGGGATCAGGGAAGACAAGTGTCTTGGAGCCCTGCCTGACTCGTAGCTTGCATCGATATGCCAGGGAGTATGAGACATCATGTTTCTGAAGGATTCATTTCCAGGCAGGAACTCGCAGTGGGCAGCCTGTACAGCCAGAGTGTAATCAGGGTAAAACACCAGGGACTTGCCCTGGTGACACATCTCACCTTTCTCCCTGGCCGCTTGAAGAATTGCGTCAAGGTCCCTGAAATTGAGGATTTTAGCAATAATTGGGTGAGCCCCCAGTCCAGGGCCAGGACAGGGGCTGAGGGAGCGGAGGCCCGCTCAACGATGAAGACTGGAGAAAGGACGTTGCCAAACAGTTTGCGTCCATGTTGTTCCACAAAGTCTTCCATCCACGATATATTGGTGGATTCAGACACACCCATGATGCGGAGTTTCCTCCTACGGGAACCCGCCTCCAAATCCTCGTTTTTATTATGTATCAATTCCAGTATCATGTCTATTTTAAGAAGCTTTTGTTGATCCTTGAGCAGCGTCTTCAGCGTCAGAAACCCTTATTTAACGTTAAGCATGTTCTCAACCACGTCCAGACGAGACAACAGCTGCTCCAGCTGGACCGCTAGACCCGAGACCGCGGAATTGACCTCCCGCATGATGGACTTGAGATCGTCTTCCCAAGAGAAGAGACCAAGGGAGCAAGAGGAGAGCGTGACTGGGAGGCAAGGTAGCAGTGTCTGTGGGCGTGAGGGGGCCGACCCAAGCTGGGAATGCATGAATCAGGCAGGTATGGCAAAGAGGCTGTGGCAGAGGCCCACAGGGCATTGGCGGCAGTCAGGTAAGTCACAGGGTCCAATCAGAAACAGTAGGCTACGCCCCCGCCAACGGCTCACCATAGCAGGTCTCTGTTGGGACCATGAGGTTATCTAGAAGAGTGTCCAAGAGAATCGAGCCTCAGCGAGGGTGGGTCGAGCAAAGGAGAGTGTCATAAACCAGGACATGAGTAACCTAACCTCTATAAACTGGATACAGCAGGAGCGATGACAGATGCCTGATTCTGACCTCCCCTATATGTAATATCTCCTGAGAGTAACTATATAACTCCAACAAAGGGTATCACAACAGGGGAAGGGGAAAAGTGGATAAATAAATCATAAAGTTGCAGCAGTATAAATCAGCAGGTCAGAAATGGTATGAAGGTGTTAGAATCACTTCTTCCTAGCCAAGGACCCTGCAGGGAAAAGAGAACACGTCACATCACACATACGACTTCTGCGGAGTAAATAAAACTGACTATGTGAGTACTGGACTTTCAGTAAACACTGCCGCAAGTTCTTTCAATCAAAAGGCACAAAAGAGAAAAATAAAGTAAATAGAAAAAAAATATCAAAAGAAAGTTCACAGGGGTAATCACTATTCTCTTAAAGGCAGAGAGTAATTACTGAAGTGGAAACGATATCTCCACACACGAGACAAACGAGTACTTATCTGCACCAGAAATGTGTCTGTTCAATATGTGTGTATCCAACAGTTCAGTTATTTTTCTTCCAAGCTGTTTCACCCGTTCTAATCATGAGTAAGAGCCTATCTAATCCAGCGCGGCATGCGCTACACTAACTACAAACATATCCAAGTTCAGCGCATCCAGCGCCTAATAGGAATGAGCGTTTCCTCATGCTTCCAGGTTACGCCCATACGGGTATCTCAGTTCAGCGCGGTAAACACTGATTCATCCTCGGTCTTCGCGGTATTTATCCAGCGCGTCTATGCGCTACCGCATCAGGGGTGAGTACGATCCCTTACGAACAGGCTCCAAGAACAAGTATCTCCACCATGGACTCAAACACAACAATCAGGTGACAAGCACCCGAGAAGAGGAAAGGGAATGCCTAAGTAGGCAAGAGAAAGAGAGAAAGGCCAGATCACTCAGCCCTAAGCATTCTGGGACTTAGAGTTCACACAAGAATTACAACCAACAGAGCCGAATTGTGGCAGAACCCCCTCAATACGACCAACGTCATGGCGGTCCACCAGGCTTCCCAGGAAACCGTGCGTGGAAACGCCGCAGCAAGGCCAGGCAATGCAGATTGGAACGAGGTTCCCAAGAGCGTTCCTCAGGCCCATACCCCTTCCAGTCCACTAGGTACAACACCCTCCCTCTCACTCTTTTGAAATCAAGTATGGCCCTCAACTCATACTCCAACTCTCCTTCCACCTTCAAGGGGCAAGGTTTCAGAGGCAACCTAGTAGAGGGAATGCAAGGCTTCAGAAGGGAAACATGGAACACAGGGTGAATATGCCACGAAGGAGGAAGAGTGAGCCTTACTGCAACAGGGTTTATTATGCTGTGGATAACATACGGCCCTACAAACTTAGGTTGCAGTCTGGTGTTTCCCTTGAACTTCAAGTGCTTACTGTTCAGCCACACTTTATCTCCTATTTGATAGGAAGGCTCTTCCTTTCTCTTTTGATCTGCATAATGTTTGTCCCTATCTCTGGGCTTCCCTAAATGTTGCTTAGCCCACTTCAACACTTCTCTAAGATGTGCATGGTGACCCTGTATAGAAGGATGAGAAGTAGTGACAGGTTGTTCAAATGGCAACATGTTGGGATGATAACCCAGTAAACAAAAGAAGGGAGAACAACCTAAAGAGGAGTGCCTGGCGTTATTATAAGCAAATTTGGCAGTCCATAATAGGGTGCTCCATTCATCACTATGCTGGAGGGTGAAACATCTAAGATATTGTTCCAATGTTTGGTTCAACCTCTCCGTTTTTCCATCTGTCTGAGAGTGATAGCTTGTGGACAGACGTGCATCTATCTTCATGCTAGTACAGAGAGCCTTCCAGAACCGGGGCGTAAATTGTGTCCCTCTGTCGGTAATCAAAACGGAAGGAAGTCCATGCAATCTTACCACATGTTGTAAGAACATTGTAGCTAACTCTCCCGAAGTTGGTAGTTTAGTCAAGGCAATGAAATGCCCCATCTTGGTCAAGTGGTCGATGATGACTAGAATAGTGGTGTAACCTCTAGAGGAGGGCATTTCAACTATAAAATCCATGGAAACCATGTGGCACGGTGATGGAGGCACCGGTATCGGCCGCAACAACCCACTGGGGGATTGATGGCTGGTCTTAGCTTGAGCACAAATGGAGCATTTGTTTACATATTCCATAGTGCCCTTCCTCATTGATTCCCACCAGAAATAGCGAGACGGATTCTGCAATGTTTTTTGTTGCCCCAGATGACCCCCTAATGGAGAATCATGAGTCCACTGTAATACGTGTTGCCGTAATGGACCTGTAGGAATATACAGCTGTTTATCGTGAAACAATAACTCTTCTTTCTTGCACCGGTGTAGAGGATCTTCATCCACCCAGGCTTGTTCATCTGGGACATTGCATTGCTCTCTCACCTCATCCAAGAAACTCTCTGTTGTCACGGCTGATATTCCATTTTGAAAGGAAGCCTTATGCAAGATAGAAGGAGGCTCCTTGTCTTCTTCTCTCAAGAGGGAATCGGCACTAGGCACAGGACTGGACAGGGTATCAGCCTTCCCGTTCTGAGGCCTCGGGCGATATTTGATGAGGAAATCGAAGTCCGCGAAGAACAAGGCCCACCGAAGTTGTCTAGGTGTCAAGCCCTTTTGCACTTTTTAGGAATAGAAGGTTACGATGGTCCATGTAAATTTCCACTGTATGTTTTGCCCCCATAAGGTGATGTCTCCATTCTTCACATGCTCTTTTTATCGCCAGAAGTTCTTTGTCTGTTATACCGTAATTGATTTCAGAGGATGACAATTTCTTGGAATAAAAAGCAACAGGATGTATTTGCCCTGTATCAGGGTGTCTTTGGGAAAGGACTCCTCCCAAAGCGTAGGATGAAGCGTCTGTTTCCAACACGAATGGTTTTTCCGGATCTGGATGTCGCAGAATAGGAGCACTAATAAAGCACCTCTTCAATGACTGAAAGGCTGCCTCTGCTGAATCATTCCAACAAAAAGGGGTTCCTTTGCATAGCAGCAACGTCATGGGTTGTATAATGGAGGAGAAACCTTTGATTAATCTCCTATAAAAGTTGGAGAATCCAAGGAAGCTTTGCAGGCTTTTCACGCTAGTAGGAGATTCCCAACGGATAATGGCATCAGTTTTCCTTTTGTCCATAAATATGCCCCCTGGGCCAATCACACACCCCAAAAACTCCACTTCTGTTGCATGGAACAAACATTTTTCGAGTTTAGAAAACAATGTATGTTGCTGTAGACGTTTCAACACGGCCTTCACGTGTTGTACATGAAGGTCTTCCGTCTTGGAGTATATTAAAATGTCATCAATGTAGACAATACACGAGACGTCCAACAATCCACGTAAGACTTCATCCATAAAGAACTGGAAGGCGGCAGGGGCATTGCACAGGCCGAAGGGCATAACTTGGTATTCGTATAACCCATATTTTGTACGGATGGCTGTCTTCCACTCATCCCCTCGTTTGATCCTCACCAGATGGTATGCTCCCCTAAGGTCTCATTTGGTGAACACAGTGGCTCCCTTAAGTTGGTCCATCAGCACTGGTATCAGGGGTAGAGGATAGCTCTATCACGAGAGATTCCACCATCCCAGACCCTGTCCAATGACCATCGCCAACTACTTTGCCCAAAAAATTGACATCCTGACTAAAGATTTCCCTCAACCAGATTTAAAAGACTCTGAGGCCAATTCCGGCACAAATTCAGTCCATCCAAGGTGGACAAAGTTTAGCCATATTAGTTTGGAAGAATCCCATCAAAGGATATTGGCCACAAAATCTGGTTCCCCGTTTGACCCTTCTGAGAACTATAATACAGGAGGTCAACCCCTGCATTAATTCCATCATTAATGCGTCCCTGCAATCAGGGGATATTCCTCCGCAATGGAAACTGGCCACTGTCAGGCCACTACAGAAGAAATCAATATCTGACCCTTCGACATTATCCAACCTGCGCCCCATTTCCCTCCTCCCTGCAGTATGTAAAATCACCGAATCCCTTGTCAATAAACAACTTATGGCTCACATTGAAAGCAATAATATATTACATCCATGCCAAGCTGGTTTCAGGGCTCACCATTCCACCGAGTCAGCTCTACTATCTTCAGCTGAAACCATTCGTGCGGCCTTAGATCAGGGCAAAATGGCTGTCTTGATCCTATTAGACCTATCTGCGGCCTTCGACACGGTGTCCCATGCTATCCTTTTACATCGCCTGACTAAAGCTGGCATAGCAGGAACCGTGTTCGAATGGCTTAAGAACTATCTAGAGCAGAGGCGGCAGGTTGTCATGCTAGGCAATTTTCTTTCTGAGGAAAAGTTCCTGACATCTGGGTACCGCAGCGCTCAAGCCTGAGCCCAACCCTCTTCAACCTTTATATGGTACCCCTGATGGAACTTATTTCCACCTTTAACATCAGTACAATTGCCTATGCCGATGACACCCAACTTGTGCTGACCCTTGACAAGAACCAAACTAATGCTGAACAAACTCTGAAAGAGTGTTTATCAGCAACATTTGAGTGGATGACCCAAAATCATCTAAAATGTAATTCAGCAAAAATGGAGATTGTGCCTTTCGGCCTTAATTACTGTTTCTCACCACAGGACTGGTGGCCGGAAATGGTGGAAGCCTCTCCCAAGACAATTAATGCTGTTCGTAACTTGGGTATCAAGTTCGACAACACTTTGTCTTTCAATTTACAAGCCAAAGAAGTAGCAGGGTCCTGTTTTAGAACTATTAAAAGCCTCAGGAAATTTTTCGATTTTCTCCCTCTGAGCGCCAGGGGGACAGTGGCCGTAGCGCTCATAACCTCCAGACTGGACTATTGTAACAGTCTGTATGCAGGGCTGAATAAATCGGCCCTGCACAGACTGCAAATGGTCCAGCATGCAGCAGCCAGGCTTGTCCTGAAACTGCCCAGAAAGTCCTCGGCATCGGCAGCACTGGATGCACTGCATTGGCTTTCGATGCATAAGCGCATCCTTTTTAAGGTACTTACCATCACCTACAGAGCCTACCACCAACTAGGCCCGCTGTACTTGAGGAAGTACTTTAAATCCTACCACCCTAAACAAACCCTTAGGTCATCCATAACTTATCTACTTCACGTCCCTAGATTTAGGGTAACGACCAAGGGAGGGAAATCCCTTGCAGTCATCGGGGCGAAGGCTTGGAACAACCTTCCTTTGTCTCTGCGTCAAAGTACAACTGAACTCAGTTTTAGGAAAGCCCTAAAAACCTGGATCTACCCACTGTCGGAATCAGGTTACAAAGAGCTGCTATGACCCTCTCTATGTCTGATTACTCACCATCATTATCTCTCAGCACATATTTGACAACTAGGAGTCGAAGCACCAAGATACTCCTTGGAGTGGTAGCACGCTATATAAGAACCCAATCACAATCACAATCACCTGTTCTTCTTCGTAACCCTATTAATCGCCCTATAATCGAGGCATGCCCTTAAGCCACCTTCCCGCTTCGAAATAAAAAAAAGCGGCGAGGATGCAGGTGAAGTGGAAGGGCGTATGAACCCAGAGGCCAACATTCTTTGTAAGTATGATTGTAAATATGCATTCTCCGGCTCTGTAAGTGTGTATATCCGGCTACAAGGTATACTTGCGCCTGGTTCTAATTCAATTACACAATCATACTCCCTATGGGGAGGCAACTGACTTGCTTCCTGCTCACTGAATACGTCTTTGTATTCCGCATAGACTTCGTGTAAGGACGTTACCAGGCACACTGCCTGTGCCCTACAACTAGATGCCAATAACACTGCGGGATTTTCCTTGTGAGAATCAACTGGTACGTTTCGTTCTTTCGTACAATGCTCAGCACAAAACGAGGAATTCATTTTGATGTTCCTTGCAGCCCATTGCACGTGGGGATCATGTGTAGTTAGCCACGGCATGCCCAATATCAATTTAAAGTTCGGGACAACAATAAGATCGAATTGTATCTTTTCAAAATGTGTTGTTCCCATCTGCATAGGAATAGGTTGAGTGTGGTAGCACACTGGTCCAGACGTCAATGCCGTACCATCTACTGCTTTAACCGGTTCTGGCTTTAACTTCCGAATACAGGAAATGCCCAATTCATGAGCATACTTTTGGTCAATAAAGTTTCCAGTGGCACCACAATCCAGGAGTGCATGAACCAATTCGACCTTCCCTGCAGAAACTTCCAATGTTACACACACATTCATGTGAGCCACAGAGTTTTGTATGGTGTTGATTAAAGCAGGAGAGACTTCGTATTCTCTGACCTCAAACAAGGAGTCTCTGTCATGTTTGAGGAATCTAGTTTCCCGCCGGCTCGTTGGTCCACTCCACCAAGGGCACCTTCTTCCCTTCTTGCCTCTCTTTATAAGGGAGTTTGGTTCTGGAAGAGCAGTTCTTAATAAAGTGGCCAGCCTTTCCGCAGTACATGCACAGCTACAACTGCCTCCTTCTTTGCCTTTCCTCTGAACTAATGGGTCCTCGTATACCACCAACCTGCATCGGTTCGGTTCCATCTGAAGAGGCGGTATTATCTTCCGCCGACATCCTGGGTCTGGTGTACAAGAGTCTAGAATCACCACGTTGTTTATCTCCCTTTCTCTCCAGTAAACGGTGATCCAGCTGGACAGTTAATTCAATTAGTTCCTCGCAAGTATCAGGCATTTGAACAACCTGTGCCAATACGTCCTTCAATTCACTGCGCAGTCCTTGATAAAACAATGAAGTACGTTTTTTAAGTGGCCACTCCGTTTCAACGACTAATCTATTGAAATTAATGACATATGACAACAGATCTTGCATTCCCTGTTTCAATGTGATGAGTTCTCTGTCTAAGGATAGAGAGTGAGCCTTCCTATCAAAGAGTTTCCTAATTTCTTCACAAAAATTGGAGAAGTTACAAAGAACAAAGTCATTTTTTTCAATTAACGGAAAGGACCAGGTGGCAGCATTGCCCCCCAAATATGACATGACAAACGCTGTTTTGGACTGGTCATCCGGGAAGACGGCCGGCTTACACATGAAGTGCAACTTGCATTGCCCCAAGAATATGTTAAACTTTTTTGGATCCCCAAACAATCTTTCAGGGGGTGAAAGAGGAAGATGAAGAGGCTGTATAACCTGGATGGTGTAAGGGCTAGCTCCCCCACTCTGTCCCTGCGCAGAATCCCTAGCGGCAGGGGGAGGCAGCATCCAATTCCTAATATAGGACCCTTCATGTGTACCAGTAGGACCACCCCGTGAAAGGCCTGCGACCTCCCTCCTCACTGTGACTATCTTGTTGCGCAACTCAGTGTGTTCCCCTCTAAAGGCATCTACTTCCATTCGGAGAGCAGTCAATGATTCCAACACCGAAGATAAAACGATGTTAGTATCCATCGCTCAGGCCGTAATTATACCGTGGGCTTCTCACTCTGTCATAAACCAGGACATGAGTAAACTAACCTCTATAAACCGGATACAGAAGGAGCGATGACAGATGCCCGATTCCGACCTCCCCTATATGTAATACCTCCTGCGAGTAACTATCTAACTCCAACAAAGGGTATCACAACAGGGGAAGGGGAAAAGGGGATAAATAAACCATAAAGTTGCAGCAGTGTAAATCAGCAGGTCAGAAATGGTATGAAGGTGTTAGAATCACTTCTTCCTAGCCAAGGACCCTGCAGGGAAAAGAGAACACGTCACATCACACATACGACTTCTGCAGAGTAAATAAAACTGACTATGTGAGTACTGGACTTACAGTAAACACTGCCACAAATTCTTTCAATCAAAAGGCACAAAAGAGAAAAATAAAGTAAACAGAAAAAAAATATCAAAAGAAAGTTCACAGGGGTAATCACTATTCTCTTAAAGGCAGAGAGTAATTATGTAAGTGGAAACGATATCTCCACACACGAGACAAACAAGTACTTATCTGCACCAGATATGTTTCTGTTCAATATGCGTGTGTCCAACAGTTCAGTTATTTTTCTTCCGAGCTGTTTCACCCGTTCTAATCATGAATAAGAGCCTATGTAATCCAGCGCGGCATGCGCTACACTAACTACAAACATATCCAAGTTCAGCGCTTAATAGGAATGAGCGTTTCCTCACGCTTCCAGGTTACACCCGTGCGGGTATCTCAGTTCAGCGCGGCAAACACTGATTCATCCTCGGTCTTCGCTGTATTTATCCAGCGCGTCTATGCGCTACCACATCAGGGGTGAGTACGATCTCTCACGAACAGGCTCCAAGAACGAGTATCTCCACCATGGACTCAAACACAACAATCAGGTGACAAGCACCCGATAAGAGGAAAGGGAATGCCTAAGTAGGCAAGAGAAAGAGAGAAAGGCCAGATCACTCAGCCCTAAGCATTCTGGGACTTAGAGTTCACACAAGAATTACAACCACCAGCGCCGAATTGTGACAGAGAGCAAAAGGTCCACAGATCCTGCTGCAACCAAGCAGGGGTGGCCGCAGCTGTGTTGGTCCAGGTGAGGTTGACGCAGAAGAGAGCACCGCTGTGGGACTGGGCAGCTGGGAGGCACGGAGGACGTGCTGCCTCGAGCGCGGGCCACATCCGTGGGGTCAGACGACTGTGGAGCAGCAAGGCGACCCTGCACTAGCGGTTAGGAGTGGGGCCCGCGGTATAGCACGCATGCCCTCAACTCCCGCAGCAGGAGTGCTCACCCCAAGTGCTCGGAGACAGGCAGCAAACAGGACTTCATCAGGCACACACAGGAGGTGGAATGCAGAAGCAAGTAGGGCCGTCCAGGCCAAAATCAAGCCATCAAGGCCCTGGCCCCCACCAGGATAAAATCGCAGTCTGCTCTGGGCCCAGCAGAGGGCTGAAGCGAAGTCCAGGTGCAACCCCAAGTACAAGGTGGCGGAGTCAGAATGTAGGCAGCGTTCAGGGCAGAGGAGCAGCCACATTTGGCCGGCCGCAGAGCTACTAAGGCATGCAGGCAACAGGAAGGTTGGGTCCAGTGCATGGCAAGGGCCCAGCAGTGAGGCTGTGTCAGGGCTGAGCAGGGAGCCGGGGGCTGCAGCACCACGAGGTGACCAGCAGCAGGGAGTCGCGGGGTGCGCCGACCTCGTCGCCCGACCCAGTGAAGGAGAGCCATTGTGTTAGGTGCCAGCACCTAAAAAAGCGGCTCCTGAGCAGTGAATTAGTCCGGGCCAGATGTTGCATCTCCCGCACCCCTATTAAAGCTGCAAGCGCCCCTCCCCCCGCAGCGGCAACACTCACCTGAATGTCCAGGCAGAAGAGGGAGGCAGGCCACAGGTTGGCGCTCCAGGTGCGGTGCGCTGCAGCAGAGGAAAGGCAGGAAGGCCAGGCCACAACAGCAGAGATGCCCGGTCAAGAGGAGCTGGTACAGAAATGAAACTCTGCCCAGGAGCAGCGTGGGGGCCGAAAAAGGTATTAGGAGGTGCCCCGGGACAAGGTGATTCCGGATACCCAGGAGCCAGGCGATTTCAGAGAAGTGGTCTGCAGGATTCTGGCGGATGATGGGCTTGGCCGGCAGAGCCAACTTAGAGTGTGGCCATCTTGCAGCCGGCTAAGCCATGCCCCCCAGACTTCCCTTAAACCTTAATTCAATGAATTCAGTAATGTTTCAAGTTTATCAGCCCCTTTACCTATCTTTAGTGGCAGTAATCCCAGAATGTAGAGTACATGTAATTCACTTGTATTTTTGTCTGGATAACTTCCCCATGGCATCTCGTATATTTAGATTGTATTGCATTGTCAGAATTGAAAACGAATGTTGTTGACTTTTATTAATCAGGTAAATAAATTGGTCTGAAATAAGAATAATAAATTGTAACACACAGGAAAACATAATTTTCCTTAAAAAATGCCTTGTAACTGATTGATTCTGTCCAGAAGAATGGATATTTTTGCTTCTGAGGGTGTTAATTGTTTTTGAACGTCTTGTCAGAGCCGAGGATAATATTCAAGAGTGTCCACCCTTCTCTTCTGTTCAGCTTCCTTTGGGAGTGGGGTGTGGACCACTCTGCCTTCTCCTTTAGAAGGAGATCCCCAGATCGGCCTCTCGCTTCTTTGGGACCCGTGGCATCATAGACAAAGCTGCTGGACCAGAGACAGATAGTCTCAGCTGCACATGCAACCAAAGAAGATTATTCTCTATCTTCAGCGCATAGCTGTGAGGTTTCAGTTTAGGGATCAAAACCCAAAGGCATACAGCTGATAGTCCCAATTGCCCCCCAAACTATGTACTGATTAATAATACTATTGCTGGCTAGGAGCCCGGAGGAAAATGTGAGATGATGAAAGACCCTGGAGATATGGGTTCACAAAGGTGCCACAGCAAACCTAGTGCTCAGTAATCTTGACAAAACACAGAGACAAGAACAATTAGATTCTTGTGAGGAAACAGGTAATAAAACTTAGCAAGAAAAACATTTCATTAATAGCTTCTCACTCTGATGGGAAGTGGCGGGACTAAATATGGTCCTACCAGGATTGAGGGCCTGAGTCAAAGGAGCACAATGCTGCCGAAATGGACTAGATGCAAAAACAACAGTTGATGGACAGAATGCAGAACAATTTCATACATTCACCCAAGCACAGAGATCTGGGCCTAAATCCATCGTTTTTTTGCTCACCACACCACCCCAGTTCCGATATGGCCATATGCAAATAAGACTTGACCCTGTGCCTCATGGGAACAGTCCAGCCCGAACTGCCAAGCCATGTCTCCCCTGGACCAGAATCAAGCATCCTAGGACCAGTTTCTGGCTATCAGCCGTCTTCAGCCAGGATAGCTTCCTCCAGTGGCGTGAAGAGCACAGGACTCACGTCTGAGCATACCCGTCCCACTTGGGGTGACAAATGCAAAAACAAAAGTGGATGGACAGAATGCAGAACAATTTCATACATTCACCCCAGTGCAGAGATCTGGGCCTAAATCCATCCTTTTTTTGCTCACCACATTACCCCAGTTCAGACATGGCCATAGGCAAATCAGCCTAAACCCTGTGCCTCATGGGAACAGTCCACCCAAACTGCCAAGCCATGTCTTCCCTGGACCGGAATCAAGCATCCTAGGACCATTTCTGGCTATCAGCCGTCTTCAGCCAGGATAGCTGTACTCCAGTGGCGTGGAGAGCACGGGACTCACGTTTGAGCATACCTGTCCCACTCGGGGTGACAAATGCAAAAACAACAGTTGATGGACAGAATGCAGAACAATTTCATACATTCACCCCAGTACAGAGATCTGGGCCTAAATCCATCGTTTTTTGCTCACCACACCACTCCATTACAGACATGGCCATATGTAAATCCGCCTTGACCCTGTGCCTCATGGGAACAGTCCAGCCCAAACTGCCAAGCCATGTCTTCCCTGGACCGAAATCAAGCATACTAGGACCGGTTTCTGGCTACCAGCTGTCTTCAAACTGGTCCTAGGATGCTTGATTCCTGTCCAGGGAAGACATGGCTTGGCAGTTTGGTCTGGACTGTTCCCATGAGGCACAGGGTCAAGACTGATCTGCATATGGCCATGTCTGAACTGTGGTGGCTTGGTGAGCAAAATAACAATGGATTAAACCCAGATCTGTGACTGGGGGGTGAATGCTTTGCCATTGTGCAACATTCCGTCCATCAACTTGTGTGAAATGGACTAGACAGCACACCAACAGCAGTTCCTTGAGAGCAGTGATGAATGCAGGTAGGGAAGGAAATGTCTGGTAATATGCAGGGTGTGGAGGAAGGATCAGAGGGAACCAAGGGGAAGACTGATTGAGGTGTTGCAGAGGACAGGGAACTGAGAAGGAAACAACATAATAAAATGCAAAGATACAGAGACTGGGTGACAAACTTGTTCGTAAGCAAAAGAAGCCAAAACAGCAGGAGACTGTTCAAAGCACTTACCCAGTGCATTGGAGACGTTTATATATCACTTCTCAACTATATTCTCCCAGATGCTCCACCCCTAACCAGTAACTGAGGATCATGCACATCTCATACTAGTTTTCATGTAACTGCCTTACATATTTTCCATGCCTGACCTCTTCTGATCTTGAATGAGGTTCTGAACTAGTCTCACGATCTTGAGCAGACGCTTATTCGGGGAGCCATGTGGTAGACCGGGGTTACTGGGACCCAACTGTGGTGGTTGACTTTCTTTGCCACTGGTGTCATGGGGCTGTCCTACTATGGCTCTCAAAATGAGTTCAAGTACAATCTCTTCCACATTTAGCTCTCAGCATGAAAGTATGAACAGTCACAGGATTTACAGGGAGTTAGTGTGGGGGTGCACAATCTCAAAACTCTATTTTCAGCCAACAGGCACAATTGTTTCTTTGTCCAGCCCAGTGCTTATCTTTTTAGTAAAGGAAAGTACTTTTAATCACGCATAGGTCTTATATAATGCACAATCCAATTTAAAGCAGTAACACTAGTAGCGCCTTCCCCTTGGGATGCTACACTTTCTGATTTCCCCTTCTGCGCTAAACCCACCCCAGGTAACTCCTACTGGTCAGTTACCCCCTAGTAGTGCCGGGTAAGGGATGGCTCAGGCTCAGGTGCAGTCTCTTATGTCCCCCAACAAGTCATAGGTGCACTCTGTCAGAGTCAAATTGTCAAATTCTTTTTTTATTGTTTGATTAATAAAAATCATTACAATACCCCCCTAGAGTAAATTAAAAATTATTTAACAAAAATCATTACAATCCCGTTTTAAAATGCACCTGGTTTAACACAATACCCTGGTTCATGTACTTCAATACAAAATGATTAACAATAAAATTCATTTATAAGAATTCCTATTTTAACGGCATTCTCCTGACAGAAAACCATTATTGCTCTATGACTATATTCCAATGTAGTCCTTCCTCGGCTCCTGGCTAGAGCATAGAAAAACGAGCAGTAAAATAGGCAGCATAAGACAGCACCAAAAGGGCTAAGATTTAAACTCAGACGTCAGGGTTCACAGTGTGCGAACCCCTTAAGGAGAACAATGATATTAATAAGACCCCATTGTTCAATGGTGATTTCCCGACCTGCCCTTTTATTTTGACCAATGGCAGCTCTTGGGAGTTCTGCTTTTACAAAGTTGCATGGGTCCACTTGTTGTACATGTTCTCCATCAGTTTGCTGTAAAAGTCTTCTAACCTTTGCCATGAATTTAGCCCCCCCGGCAAGCGAGGATAATGGATGTGCCCTCTAGCCATCGTATCACCGCTTGCCTGCTTGAACGGATATTCAGATCCTTGAAGATGTGTTTTAGGTACTGTCTCCTCTGGACCAGAACTGCTGGACATGCACATAATATATGATTTAGAGATTATTGTTTAAAGCCACATAATTGACAGGTCTCTGATTGAAAGGTCTTTTTCCAAGATGGATACAGGACCTTTGAGACGTGCAAGCCTATTGGAAAGTTTATAAAGCTCTTTTTTAGCTGTAAGCTAAAGTGTGCAGATAAGTATGCTTGAGGCATTAAACATCTGTAGGAATTGATGACTGTCCACCCGTGCCGGCGCTTGATGATCGCTTTTTTGTCAGCCAACAGGGACTTCTTTTTTGCTGCGATATTTGCTGCTTTGCCGAAGGTTGCTCTTTCTTCCCTGTTTTCCCAAACTGTTTGTAGTTCCAACTCAGCCGAGGATGTTCTCAAAAAGCTTCCCCAGGAGTTTGGAGTTTTGAGGTTCAACTGGTTCTTAATTTCATCCCAGCATAATCTATTCAGGGTACCTGGGTTTGAGTAGCGGAATTTATGACAGAGTTTAATGAAACCGCTCATTCCTGGAATTTCTGGTGGTGAAGGCCAAATTCCAATCTGACCTGGGAAGGGAAGGCAGACCTTGGCAAGTCAAAAATGGCTTTATAGATCTTTGTCTGTAGCTCGTTCAGAAAGTGCACCTCCTTGCTGCACCAGGGAGCCAGGCCATAGACAGGCTGGGCTGGATTTGGGCAGCCATTACTTTTAACAGGTATGTATAATTTGGGTTATCCAATTTCTTATGTAGTAATCTATATGCATAGATTAATGATTGGGCTTTTGCTTTAAGGGCTGATTTATGTTCTTTATACGATCCGCCATGCCCGATTGCTACGCCCAGATATTTATATGAGCGCTGCTCCTCCACTATTGCCCCGTTAGCCGACCATTTAAACTTGGATTTTTTGGGGTCCACTAAACGAACAATTTTTGGTTTTATCTTTGTTTAGCTCCAGTTGTTCCCGATCCAAATAAGTTGAAAGATTATTTATCGATCTCTGTAAGCCAATAGGAGTTTGACTCAACAAAACAATATCATCTGCGTATTGTAGATGGTGACTGACTCATTAGCCAGGTTTGGTGGGTGAGAATCGGGTTTTTCAATGTGTGGTGCAATATCTGATAAGAACAAGTTAAATAGGTTGGGAGCTAAGACACAGCCTTGTTTCAGGCCTCGATGAGTGCGGATGCTTGGGGTTGTGCTGAACCCGTCGCCCAGCTTGACTCTTGCCCAGGTATGGCATTGATCATTGTGTTTGGCAAGCCCCATGCTTTAAGTTACTTTCAAAGATGACTCGTGCTTACTCTGTCAAAGGCAGATTTGATGTCTACAAAACAGGCAAATAGCTGTGATTTCTTTTTTTGTGCCTTTTTGATTAGGAGTGCTAAAATAGCAAGGATGGTTGTGGTGCCATTCCCTGCCTGGAACCCGTCTAAAACTTAGGGATTACGTTTTTCTCCACCATCCAGTCTTGCAGCTGGGCTAGCAGGCAGGAGGCGTAGAGCTTGGCTCCTACATCAATCAATGAGATTAGTCTGTAGTTTCCTGGCTTATGATGGTCTCCCTTTTTAAATATGGGGTGGATGATGCTCCCTTTCCAAGAAGCCGGGATATTGGACTGGGAGTAAATCTCGTTGAAGAGGGGCGAGAGGTATGAAGACCAAAACTCTGGGTTGTTCTTGAAGATGGAGTTGGGAAGGCCATTTGGACCAGCCGCTCCCTCGGTCTTAAGTTTTAATATAAGACCTCTTAGTTCCTTCACGTTTGTCAGGCTACTAGGTCGTTGCTAAAGGACTTTGGTCATGGTGGTATGGTTTCCGCATGTTCCGATGCGGAAGATGATTGCATTTCCTCATGATCGGAGTGCCGCCTACTGGACCTTCCCACGAGACCCGTTGATGTGTTGTTATAAAAAGATTTCACGTGGTAAGTCCACGTATCAGCTCCAATCCCCGCATCTTGTTGTAATGTATAGCCAGTCGACAGTTTGTTTATTAAACCCAAAAGTTACTGCTATTGTGCTTTTTGCTTGCGGCTAATAGTTGTAGCCAGATGGCCCCTTTGTGCGCTATTTTTGCGCTCCTCAGGTTCCTCCTATAGTTGCTCCTCAGTTTGCGCAACTTCTCTTTTTCCGTTATGCGACCTTTTTTTGCTGCCTGTGTTTGTAGGCGCACCTCTCTCGCAATCTCTTTTTTTTGTTTTCTTAGGTCTTGGTTGAAACAGGGCTCGCTTTTGGTCACTGTTCTTGAAGAGTGTCCCTGAGAAGCGGGGAATTTTTAGACTAATAGCTTGGCCAGCTGTTCCCAGGTTTTGAAGCGATCATTTTCTGCTTGAAGGCCCTGATTGCCCAAAAAGGCCCTGGCTATCTCTAAGCATGGGCGGAAAATCCGTTCCGCTCGCAAATTTTGCGGATTTTCGGTAAATTCGCAATCCTTGAACGCTCGCGAATTTACCGAAAATCCGCAAATTCGCACGCAGCATATTTTTTTTTCTTGGTGATACAATTATGCGGCGTGCGGTGTAAGTTCGCAATTGCGAACATGTAGGCAGCAACAATCTCGCACTCGTGAAATTACAAAAATTGCAATTCTGCACAAGAAATCCACTAGCAAGCAGCATAGACCTTCTGAAAATGATGATTTTTATCAGAATAACTCTTCAGGTTGACATTTGCCTGCACTTTTTTGGATTTGAGGCCTTTTGACTTTCTTTGGATCACTTTTGGATTAGAAATCAACTTTCACAAGTAAGCTTGTTTGGGGCATTACAGTTGCTGTAATGCTGTTCTGCAGAAAAACGAGTTTTGCAAAAGTGAAAGCATTCAGCAGGTTCAAAAGTTCAAACTCATCATTAGTACCCATTCCCTGTCGTGCTTCCTGACTGGGGCCCCTCCAGAGTTCAGTTGCTAGTTGCAACAATTGTATGACCCTGCTCTGACCCTCACAGCAGGCTCATAGAATAGCTACAAGTAGGCCATAAAAGGTCCTGGAAAAAAAAATTGCACTGCAACAGAAAGCAAATTACAGATAAGGAAGCAGGTGCCAGACTGGAATTTTAAAACAGTGACACATTAATAAATCAACCCCAAATTAATTCATGTCAGTTGAAGCAGGGCTGGTGTGCTTGCTTTTTCCCCCCATAATCTAAAGTGATGATGAACCAGAGGGTGGCATTGATGTACCAAAGGGTGGCATGGGTGAAACAGAGGGTGGCAGGGGTGAAACAGAGGGTGCTGGGAACCTGTGATGATGAACCAGACGTAGAAACAACATAATCGCGACCGTTGCTAGCCGACATGTAAGTTCGCAATTGCGAACTGGTACAAAACCCTCGCGAACTGGCAGAAATCCTTGCGAACACAAAAAAAAATCCGCAAATTTGCGAGAATTCGCAGATTTTTCAGATTGCGAGTTCGCAAATTCGCAAAATTCGCAAACGCCAGATTCACAAAATTCGCTCATGCTTAGCTATCTCCTGAATGGATTGTGGTGCCACTCCCCGCCATTTTAGCTTTCGAAGGTTGTATTTGTCGGGGAGGTGCATAAGTGACTTAGTTTTCGGTGCAGACTTTACGTCAATGTTTATTGTTAGGATGAGAGGAAGGTGGTTGCTTTCGACTCGTGGAGTGATTTTGAACATGACGATTTGTGGGAACAGGCTATTTCTGATGATTGTAAAATCTATTGTTGAAAAGATTTTTCCGCTTAGATACGTAGCAGCAGCTGGAGTATCCCACGGAGTATTGCCATTCAGGATTATCAGATCGAGTGATTCTAATTCGTTTGCTAGTACTTCCTGAAGATCTTTCCTTTTCCTTCCAGGCAAAGTGCTGACAATGAGATTGCGATTGAAGTCACCTGAAATAACTATTTGGCAGTGTTCGTGGCTTCTCTGCATTGATTTTATTAATTTCTTTAAGGTTATATATTTTCCTTGCTGTTTTTTCCTTTCAGGATGAATGTAGACATTAATTAATAAAAGTTGCCACTTAGATTCGTCAGACGCATGCTTACCACTTAATTTGGTTGCTTGGACCCAATTGGTCCCTGTGCCCAATTCTTCTGTTAACTAGTCCTATTTTTGAGTGACGAATGTTGATAGGCCCCCTCTCTGGTGCCCGAAAGTAGAGAGTCTTTCTGCCAGGCAATGATGTTCTATGAAACCTGGGATTGAAGTAGGAACCAGGCTCCAAGTTTCCTGGAGCATGATTATGTCTTGTTGAGTGAAGAACGATATAGCATCAAGGTCTTGCCTCATGTCTTTAAATCCGTGGACATTCCATGAGCAAAACATGATGTTGGCAAGACATGCATCTTCCATTATCGGGCCGTCCTCATTCCAACTGGTGTGCAATTCTCATCTTCATTAGGGATGCTTATTATTTAGTGTTTTTGGCACCCAGGAACAGTCCCTACTTTCCCGTGGACTGCCCTCCAGGTTTCCGGGGCGTCCCCTAATATTGTGCCTGTTCTCGTTGGAGAGTATTGCGGGCGAACTTGAACGTGCGCTATGTACACATGTGATATGACAGTTCCCTGGGGCAACCACCTCTTTTGGGTTTTTAAGAAGGGGATACGGGTCCCTTGGTTGTTTGTGGGCCTTCAACGTGATTCCCCAGGCTCCGAACCTTGCGCTTGTTGAAGATATTTTTTTCACCATGTCCTTAGAGGACCAAGTTGCAAGTGTCTCTTCTATTCCCGTCCTCGTTGTTTCTTTGAATTCCACCGATATTAGATCTTGGGAGCGAATTCCTTTTAATTCTGGAATTTCGTTGAAAAGCCTCAACAGGTTCCCTCTGTTTAGGGTGTCCTGTCTTCCTTTTGTTGGATATTCGGGCACAAATGACAGTTTCCGATCAGGCTCTTCCGACTGATTTTGGTCGTTGTGGTGGAAGGGTTCTATTTCCATTCTTCCGGCTTCTAAAGATTTTGTTGGTGCGGGATTTATATTGCAACGGAAATCCCCCCCCAAAGGGCCGGCAGTTGCCTCCACTGAAATCTGCTCCAGCATTCCCAGGGATTTAGTTGCTAGTTTCCCTATTTCAGCTGGCATTTGAGCCGGGTGACGGAACTTGCAGTATTGGGATTTTCCGGTTATTGTAACCGCGATTGGTTTGATGTGATGTTGTGAAGGACTGGGTTCTGCTAAGACCCAGCAGTGCCAGGGATAACACCTAAAACCTTCGTGGGTAACCTGTTCCGGCGTACAAATGACAGAGACACGGGACACTTCCTTCGGCGTAAAAGATTCGAGGTTTATTACTGCAGGGAACACAGAAGTCACAAGAAGTACAGCATGTGTAGGTTCGAGGAGTCTGATTCCATTTGTACCTGTGGATCGCTCCTTTTATACAGTTTTCATGCATAAGATAACATGGTGCACAAAGGTTTACAACTTGGTTCCCATCGTAAAAGGCAAAAGGGTCGCTTTCATGTATTCAGGTCGCGGAACATAAGTACAGAAACGTTTGGTAGTTCCCAACTGCAAAAGCCCATCTTCCCACCATTAGTACATTCCAATCAGTAGTAAACGAATCGAGGAAGAGACAGGAACAGGTGCAGAGGAAGACAGAAATAGTGGGGAGATCGGAAAAGGGTGTAAAAGGGGGTGGTATCGGGAAACACGAGCTGTAGGCATCAAAGGGGACGTGCTTAGTGAATGCACAGCTAAGACAATAGACCGGCACAGCAAGATGAGCCTTGAGTGGGGCCATCTGCCTTACAGTGCCATCCCCCTCATCATAAAGATACTTTCAAAGGAAACGTGTCTTCCGCAGGAGCTTGGGAATCCCAGGGTCGCGAAGCGGACAGCGTCCGTTCGCTGGCTACTTGAGGGCAAGAAACAACATGGATGCCGTATCTAAGATGGAACCCGTGGGTTCAGATGAAGAAACCCACGAAACAAACGAACGGTTTAGGCTAGCACAACGAAAACGCGTATACCCACTAAACTCGTCATTTGCGGTTCATAGATACCAGACTCGACCATATTCGTGCAAGTCAAAAACTCCACTTACGATCGTCACGGAACCTCAGACGCTCCTTTTGCCCTCATGTAGGCAAGCACTAGTCGGAATCATACTCGATATTCATCAGACCATCTAGATGTTGCTGTAACATAATTCTATCCATCAGAGTTCCCTTGGTAACAGGCGGCTGTCTTATACACGTCGTAGCACAGAGGCCACATAAGGCAGGACCACACTGCACACAAAGGCAACACGTGAACAGGAATGCTACAACAACCTCGATGATCATCAGAATTTTCCAACCCCAAGTCGACATTAGGCCCCAAAACCACCCAAGTAGCGTCCAATCCCCTACGTCCACGTGTATGGACTCAGAGATCTTATGCAACTTTGAGATAGCTTGATAGACAGTTGGAGCGTTATCTGGAATGAAAATACAGCAGCTCGAATGGATCACCTTACATACTCCACCTCGATCTGCTAAGACAGCGTCTAAAACCATACGGTTTTGTAACGTCATAAGCCTATCCGCCTGTAGCTCTGCTGTGATATTACCAAGGGCACTGGCAGTGATATTAGCTGTCGATTCCACCACTCGGGTCAACTGTCTCAGGTTCCTACTATTGACCATAGGTCCCCAAAACGGAAAGAAACCCTTGAAAAAGTCTCCTGCCTCTTGACCGGCAGTGTCCTCTTCGCTAATCACGCCCCTCACAATTCGGGTCTTGTGGTAATCGGAGGCGACTGTAAAAGTCGGCGGCAACAAGTTTGCAATATAACATGTGCCCGCAAAGTCAAGGGGCAACCATGTATATGCACGATCATAACAGACAAAGTAGGTACCCTTGGCAGTCAGAAACACAGGGGAAGAGAGCATTGGTCAGACATACGTCTCGGAGCAAGCACTCTCTCCAAGATGAGCTCTCGGGCTTCGGACACGACCTTTTAGACAGAAATTACCAAGGTGGGGTACGATCCATATTGGAGACGAGCTTTTAAGCTGTCTTTCACCCACGAGCGCACTATACTCAGCCTCACTCAGATCCCTATAGGCTCGCACCTCTTCCTCTGGGATGAGCGACGGCTCATAGATATCCCTATCTAAATCAGCAATCGCAATGGCCAAAGGCTTGTGGTACGGACCGGGACCAAAGTGCGGAGGACGTGGCTCTCGGTTGGGGTAGGAATCTAGTGCACTTCGAAACATTGTTTGGAATGCTCGAGCTGAACCCTGGGAACTATAAGGAAGAACCAAGTATGGAATTCCCTTATCGGTGGTATGTGGCATTAACCCACACACCCAACAATTGGTAATGTTAACCACCAACTGATGCTGATGAAGGAGCTGAACAAAGGAATTATTCATAAATTCCGCACGTCTGACCTGCTCGTGTTGAGGTAGGATGTGGAAGGAATGAGGAGAAACAGTGGATGTAGGTTTAGGTTCAGAAGTAGGGGTAGGTGAGGCAGAAGGCAAGAATGACTGTATCATGTAATACACCCCACCCACCAATAGCGAAGAAACAGTTAAGAACAGAAGGAACAATTGAAACATGAAGCTTTTTGTACTAGTAATTTGCTGCAACTTGAATCTTTGAGCCTGAGCTTTTTCCAAATCCACCAGCTTAGAGAATACCATCCTCTAAAACCGTCCGCAACATTTTTGACGCACTTCGTTCTGTGTAGCAGTAATCAATCCCCAGGAGTTCCCAGGAATCGACGGCCTTCGACCTAGTGTCAAGACCTACTAACCAGAAGGAAGTACCCGCGCGGCCTTACGGTTCACCCGGATGTAAGGTATTATTTTATTTACAAATATATACAAAATCTCCTAGCTGTGGAACAAACTCACAATATTACAAAAACCCACAATTATACGAGTGTGTTCAGACTGAATGGTGTCAATGGGGTAACGTAGATGTCAAAGGGGAAAGCAAGAGCTTTTATTAGTCTTTGGTATTGGATCGCAGAAAGTATCGACTTCTCCCAGGACGTGTCTGTTCATCAAACAACTGATCTGATGGTGGGACAGAGTTCTGCTGATCAGTCAATTGTTCAGATCTTGAGCTTTTCGATGGCAAGTGTTCAACAATGTCGTTCTGCTGCACTGAGGGCTCTCCAACAGGCTGAGCATCGCTAAAAGGGACGAAGGTCTGCACAGTTTCCGTTTCGGACGAAGCAATGCCCTTCCTCACCCACGAGTCTGCTGATAAAGGTATAGGTACCTTTTTAGTATGGGTGGCGTGCACCCAGTTTTTCCGTCCTTCCAATCGAACAGCAGTCCTCGTGGCAAGGAGCACTTGGTAGGGTCCAGTAAAGCGGGGTTCAAAGTTACGCTTTCGTCCGAAGTTCCGCGTTACCACCCATTCTCCAGGCTGGAGCTGGTGGCCTGGACCCTCCGTCTGCGTCGGCAGTGCTTCAAAGACCTGTTGGTGAATTAACCTCAGTTTAGCAGTCAGATCATGCAGATAATCGATCAACATTGGGTACTCAAGATCAGAATACACACTCGGTCTAGGGACCCCCCAAACATTTGCAGGACGGCCGAACACTATTTCGTAGGGACTGAGCCCTACTCGGGAGTGTACAGTCGCCCTAGTTGACAGAAGAGCTAGAGGCAATGCGTCAGGCCACGAAAGACCAGTCGTAGCCTGAATCTTCGCTAACTTCAATTTAAGGGTGCCATTATACCCTTCAACCAAGCCTGCTGACTGGGGATGATTGGCGCTATGGAATTTTTGAGTGATTCCAAGGCCCTTACACACACTCTTCATCACAGTCCCTACAAACTCACTTCCGTTATCAGACCATACAATCCGTGGCATTCCATACCGAGGGAAGTATTCCTTCAGTAGGATTTTTGCAGTGGACAGAGCAGTGTTATCTTTGAGAGGGTAGGCTTCGATCCATCGGGAGAATGCGCAAACCACAACTAAAACGTATTTCAGGTTATTGCATCGCTCCATATGGATGAAGTCTAGCTGAATTACCTCAAAGGGACATGAAGGGGGAGCAAAATGGCCAGGAGGTGTAGGGGTTCCTTTACCAGGGTTGTACATCATACATATCATGCAATTCTTGACCAATCTCTCAGCACACTTAGTAATACCGTCATTCTTCCATACAGGGGACAACAACTTGCATATACCTTTCGCACTAATATGTGCTAAGCCGTGTGCCATTGTCACAACAACTAGCACATACGCATCCGGCAACATCCATCTCTTATGTTCCGACAAATCGATCCAGCAGCCATTCGCATCCAACTTTCCCGTACTCTCCTTCCACTTCATCTTTTCAGTCTCAGTGGCCTCGTTCTGAATCGCTTTCACACTCTCGATGGTGTCCTCACACATACCAGTCTCTGTAGGCCACCTAACCGAACTCGTCACATACATTCTCGTGCTAAGGTTCCGGGCAGTCTCCTTAGCAGTCTCATCCGCAAACGCATTTCCACGACCAACATCATCTGTCACCTTTCGGTGCGCACTACATTTAACAATCGCCACCTGCTCAGGCAAAGTAAGTGCATCCAAGAGACCATTCACAAGCTGTCCATGCTGAATCTTAGTGCCATGCGATGTCATAAAACCTCTCTCTCGCCACAATCGTCCAAAACTATGTGCGACGCCAAAAGCATATTGGCTGTCGGTAAACACATTCACCCATTTCCCTTTCGACAACACACACGCTCTAGTCAAAGCAATCAGCTCTGCCGCCTGAGCAGAATTCTGATTCAATCTCGCAGTTTCCACAACCGTACTCAATGTTACCACAGCATACGCAGTCGTTACATCGCCATTCGGCAACTTAAAACACGACCCATCCACATACAAAGTCCCATCGGGATCTTCCAATGGTGTATTTTTCAGGTCCACACGACCTTTTGTTTCTTCCTCCATTCGTAAGTAGCAGTCATGAGGTGCTACTTCGTCTGATTCCATACTGATTGGCAACAAAGTCGCCGCGTTCAGGACGTTGCAACGTTTTATTTGAATGTGACTTGCCAAAAGCGTCAACTCATAGCCAGACAACCTTGCACTCGTCATGTGTTGAGTTTTCGTACGATTCAAAAGAGTGTCAACTGCATGTGGAACCATCACCGTAAGCATATTATCCATGACCAATCCTGCAGATTGTCGGATGGACACCGCAGCTGCCGCTGTTGCTCTTAAACAACTCGGCAATGCTCTAGCTACTGGGTCCAAGGTCGAGGAAAAATATGCACATGGACGCTGCTTACCGCCGAATTGTTGCGTTAGGACACTCAACGCACAACCTTCCCTCTCGTGAACGTATAGTGTAAACGGCTTACTGTAGTCAGGGGTACCTAACACAGGAGCCGAACACAACGCGTCACGCAGTTCAGAAAAACTTTTCTGACATTCTTCCGTCCATGACAAAGGAGTTGGAACATCCTTGCATGTAAGAGCCACCAATGGTTTCGCTAGCAATGAAAAATTTGGAATCCATTGCCTGCAGTATGACGTGATACCTAAAAAAGCACGCACATCTCTCTGAGTCGTTGGCGCAGTCATTCGAGCAATCGCTGCAATTCTCTCTGGGGTCAACCTTCTTCCCTCCTTTGACAATAAGTGACCTAGATAGGTTACTTCTTGGCAACAATATTGCAGTTTAGAAGGTGACACCTTGTGATGTAAGGCACAGAGACGTTGCAACAATGACACCGTAGCAATTTTGCAAATGTCCTGAGTGTCTGCAGCCACCAATAGGTCGTCGACGTATTGGATCAAGGTCGCACCGGCCGGCAACACAAACGCATCAAGTTGGCCTTTCAAGGCTTGACTGTATATCGATGGACTCTCACAGTAGCCCTGAGGAGCGCGTTTAAACCTAAAGCTGCGGCCACCAAGAGAGAAACCGAAAAGGTCTCTACCCTCCTCAGCAATCGGGATGCTGAAAAACGCATTTTTCAGATCGATCACTGAGAACTAAGATGCGGAAGCTGGAATCAGAGTCAGTAGAGCCGTAATGTCAGGTACCACAGGGAACTGAGGAATCACAATTTTATTCACCTCCCGTAAATCAATAACAAAATGATAAACAGGAGGCTTAGATGGATCAGTACGCTTCAGAATGGGCAGTACAGGACTATTGCACATGTTTCCCCGTGTCTCCTCAATGACGTCTTTCTCAATCAAATCATAGATAATTGCCAACAGCGCACGTTCACCGTCAAGGGAGATACAATACTGGGGAATACGTGGCAGACGCGCATTAGATTTCAAGTGAACAACATAAGGGGAGATATCAAGCAGACCCACGTCATTGGGACCTGTCGCCCACAAAGATGCAGGAAGGGAACTCAATTCCGGTGGAAGCTTGTCGAGGGACAAGTACATAGGAGAGACAACTTTCTCACCCAATGTAAGCTTTACCCCCGCAGGAGAGCAATACAAAGTCGCATACAGACGTTTCAGCAAATCCAGGCCTAAAAGATTCTCACCACAACCAGTAGTCAAAATCAAGGGAGCTTTCAGCTCACGAGGCCTAATTGTAAGGGGCAAAGGGCACGAAACCGGATTGCTAACAGGGGCGCCAGAGAATCCAACGGAAACATTTGTTAAGCCAGACAAAGGTGGGCCAGGGAGTTTCGAATGCATGATGGAACTTTTCACTGCACCAGTGTCCAACAGAAAAGGCTCAACGACGCCCGAGGTGGCAACTGAGACGTAAGGCCCTCTCTGATCGACCGGAACTGATACTACTCCCTCTCTTTGTCTATGGCTGTCCTAGTAATTACCATCGTCGATGTTGTGATCAACGTAATAATCGTCTACATTATACTGAGCAGATCTGCTTTGTGATGATCCACGCTGATCAAAACAATTGTTAGAATCGGAAGAATTATTGGAACGATCAGTTTGAACACCACGGCCCCTACCAAGTGATGCTTGTTGGGGGCCGCTACGACCTCCTCTAGATGAATTACCGCTGTTTCGATCACGCAAGACTGGACAATCGAATTTCAGATGACCCTCGTTCCTACAATAGGCACACTGATTGTACCCCAATGAAGATCTGTCAGAAGAGGAGTCATTTCGCGATTGTGACCTATTCGACTGAGACTGCGATCTATTCCGCTGTTGCGAATCGTTCTGATTCGATCGTGGAGGATACGCTTGCTGCAACAGCACTTTCGTTTTGAGCTCTTTCGTCTTCTTATCGGCACGATCATTTTCTTCTTTCTCCCTATTCTCATAATATTGGGCCGTAGCCAATATTTGAGCAGAAGTAGAAACAGCTCACGCACTCTCAGAATTTTTCAATTTGTTGCTTAAGTCTGGTAACAAATTAGACACAAATTTGTCCACGAACAACCTCTGGCCTCCCTCAGTACCCATATCCTGACCACTATGATCGATGAATGCCTCCTCAAATCTCGTAAAGAAATCAGAGACACTCTCGTCCTTCTTTTGTTTGCAAGCGGACAACTTGTCCCAATTCACCTTCATAGCTGGCATAAGTGTCTTCATAAGAGTGATTATTCTCTGGGGGAGATCGGTAATGAGCTGTTCAGGCTTAGCCCCACCAATTTGACGGGTGTCTGCTGCCACAAGAGCAGGCCAGTCACCACCCAACTCTGCTGCATGATTTTCTTGACGAATTTTCGCCCAAACTGGTTGCGGAACTACGTTACCAAACAACATATCGATGTCGGCAAGATTCATTATCATAGCATCCACTAACTGAGACAATTCCTTATAGTACCCTGCAGGATTTTTGCGAGGATCGGGCAACGATTGTTTTACTTGCAAAACTTCCGATCGTTTCCATGGAAGATGTATCCATACTCTCTGAAAGTGTGGCAGGATCGGTGGAGCTCGAGTAGCATCACCCGGCATCCACACTGGTGGAACCTCGCGCATGGGATACTGACCAGGCGCTTCTAGCGGTCCCTCAATATCTTCTACAAACAATGCTCGAGGCATTATAGAGGGACAAAAAGACAACAACTGCTCGACAGCACGTCGAACATTGCTACCCACTATCATTCCGCTCGCAAACTGAAGCTGAAGATTAGTTAGAGCAGACATCGTTTCTTCAGATGCATCAACTGATATTTGGTCACGCAAAACCTTGCACATTTCCTCAAAAACGAACCTCTGTGTCGGTATATTGAACTGAGAGAACGTCTCAATCACCACACGTGGAGGATTCCTAAGGGGATATTTCATCCAAGCCATCGCCATGTTATACAGACAGTCACGTTCCCTACTACCGGGAAGTTGACTTCGCCTTTGGGGGCCATCGGAACCAGCGGACTCAAGAATCGGTCCAAGAGAATTGAAGAAGTTAGCAGCAACAGAAGGGACACGACGTCCAGTAGACGGGGTAGTAGAGTAACCCAATGGGGTAACAAGAGAAGTATCAGAAACAGAGGGAACAGCAGGAGAAACCAGAACAGTAGAGGCAGCGGGAGCAGGAGTATGAGGAAGCACAAACGGAGGAGCAGTAGGGACAGAAGCAGGCAGAGGAGCAGGAACAGTTGGAAGTACAGGAACAGGGGCAGGTTGGGGAACAGGGACAGGGGGAACCACAGGAGCTGCGGTACCCTGTACATACGGAGGTGGTGACTTCATGAGATAAGACATTAAGGGGTCCTCTGTAACCTCCTCCTTCTTATCCGTATCTGCTGGTAAAGCGGGATAACACTTATCTATAGACATGCGCTGCAATCTATCGAAAACTTCCTTTTCCTTTTCCTCCTTATCTCGCTGGAACTGCTCTGCGTTTCTTACCGTAGTAACAATACCTTCTCTCTTATTACGTTTAATCTGTTCGATTTCTCTCTGCTTGGCTTCTTTACGCCACAACCGAAAGGAATCAAACATGGCCGGCCTTGCTTTTCTTTGAAACAACTTAGCTTCAAGGTTATCTAAAATCGGAGTATCGAAACTACCATGAGGTGGCCAACTAAGGACACCGTCTTTCTTAGTGTATCGAACCCAACACTCATTGAACGTAATCGGACCTAATCCATGCTTACTGTACAGCTCATAAGTTGGAGTTCCGATCGGAGGTATCGGACGCGAGTCCTCCAATCGGGAATCCACACCACAACTTCTAAAACAACTGAACAAAGTACTACGGCTAGGCATCGTGCACACGAACTGAGTTTCACAAACGTCAAGGGTTATAGGATCACAATATCCCTACAAAGAGCAAAACCCTCGGTTTTTGGCGACTGCAGACGTCAAATATCACAACAAAGAACAAATTACCAAGAACCACAAATGCAATGGAACCATGCAACAACCAAGCACCCACAACAAAGGACTCTGGGAGCGACCCACAAATACTTAACTCAAAGATCAATGGCGTCACCAGGAAGGCCTATCTATTGTCTCGCTGTACCAAGGTCTACGCCAGGCGCCAAAACAGGTCTACAGTCAGGGCAGCAGTCCGTCGCAGCCGCCAGGAGGCGGGGATCTTCGCGGGAAAAGTCGTCGGGCCACTTGTTTCGACAACAGGATCGATGAAGCGGGGTGCACCTTCCCTCGGAGATTTCACACGAAGTTCCTCACGATCATCGGGCTTGGACCGGTACCACTGATGCAGCCCCACGTTGGGCGCCAACTGAAGGACTGGGTTCTGCTAAGACCCAGCGGTGCCAGGGATAACACCTAAAACCTTTGTGGGTAACCTGTTCCGGCGTACAAATGACAGAGACACGGGACACTTCCGTCGCCGTCAAAGATTCGAGGTTTATTACTGCAGGGAACACAGAAGTCACAAGAAGTACAGCATGTGTAGGTTTGAGGAGTCTGATTCCATTTGTACCTGTGGATCGCTCCTTTTATACAATTTTCATGCATAAGATAACATGGTGCACAAAGGTTTACAACTTGGTTCCCATCATAAAAGGCAAAAGGGTCGCTTTCATGTATTCAGGTCCCGGAACATAAGTACAGAAACGTTTGGTAGTTCCCAACTGTAAAAGCCCATCTTCCCACCACTAGTACATTCCAATCAGTAGTAAACGAATCGAGGAAGAGACAGGAACAGGTGCAGAGGAAGACAGAAACAGTGGGGAGATCGGAAAGGGTGTAAAAGGGGGTGGTATCGGGAAACACGAGCTTTAGGCATCAAAGGGGACGTGCTTAGTGAATGCACAGCTAAGACAATAGACCGGCACGGCAAGATGAGCCTCGAGCGGGGCTATCTGCCTTACAGTGCCATCCCCCTCATCATAAAGATACTTTCAAAGGAAACGTGTCTTCCGCAGGAGCTTGGGAATCCCAGGGTCGCGAAGCGGACAGCGTCCGTTCGCTGGCTACTTGAGGGCAAGAAACAAAATGGATGCCGTATCTAAGATGGAACCCGTGGGTTCAGATGAAGAAACCCACGAAACAAACTAACGGTTTAGGCTAGCACAACGAAAACACGTATACCCACTAAACTCGTCATTTGCGGTTCATAGATACCAGATTCGACCATATTCGTGCAAGTCAAAAACTCCACTTACGATCGTCACAGAACCTCAGATGAGCCTTAGAGATTGCTGGTGACTGGAACAGCTTGACTGGGGAAGCTTTCCGCAATTCTGAATCTGGCACTTTATTCCTCTCATCTTCTTGGAATTTCAGAGTTTGCTCGACCAGGCCGCTGATCCTCCCGGGTTCTTTTTTGCCTGGCCTGAGCAATATTTTTACTTGCCCCTCTCCTGGGTTGAATACCTAATTTTCCTCTTGTTGCAGCACTTACTGGAGGGATTTTTGGCATGCTTTAGCCTCCATGGAGACACTTCCGTCCTTATATGAGGCTTGGGATGGTTTTTGTGGTATTTGGGTTTGTATTAGGCGCCGAGTCTTTTTTTTCGAGGGAATGAGTCACTGAAGAGTCATCTGCTGCAGGGAGTGCCGCCTCTCGTGGTGGCGAGATGTTTTTTATACCCGTAGAGGCTTTTACTATGAATAAGGGGAAGATTTTGCCCAAGGCTGGGCTTGGCTGTTTGTTGTATTTAAGCCGTGCTTTGTGTCCCGTTTTGTGGGTTTGGTGACCACCGTTACTGATTTCTGTGTAGCATCCTGTTGCGAGGCTATTAAATCAAGTTGAAGCTGGGGCTCCACTTTCTCCACGTCATCGGTGACGTCACTGATTTCTACTGTTATTGTTTTGTTGCATTTAAGTTTTTCCTCTGGTTTGTTGGGGTAGTTGTGTTGATTACTATTGCTGGATTGTTTGACTGCCCCAAGGATGTCCTTTAAAATTGCGGGGAGTGTTGCCAGTTTCTCTATTATGGGACTGCAGCAGCAGGTGGTTAATTGTTTGTTATTGGTTCTTAGCTGATCCATATTTTCCCTGTTTGCTGTTAGGGATGTTATGAAATCTATTTTGGTGGTTAAGCCTGAGATGTGGCTGGCAATTAGATTTACAAGGTCAATTTGAATGTCCATTTTGTCTGACTGAAAGTTCAGAACCCTTATGGCTTGTTCAAGAGTATGAATCAGAGATTGGGCCCATGGAGTATTGGAAATATCTTCATTGTGCTGTTCCGAGACCTCTGTCCCAAGGGCTGACCCGCTGACAGACGAGATGGTTATTAGAAGTGAGAGATTTAGTTGCTTGACATTTATTGAGCTGTGGCTGTCCACCTCGATTACTGAGCGGATTGAATCTTGTTTGCCTTGCGCGCTTACCGGTGTTGATGCAACAATATTGCTCTGTAATTGTCGTCTTCTTGAAGTTGGTTGTAGGTCTGTTCCTTGGCGATCATTATCTTGACAATTGGAGTCCAATGTTTCTAGAATTTCCACCAATTTTGAGTCGTTTATGTTTGAGATTGATTTGCTGTGACCGTCTTCCTTAGGGGCAGCATTTGCTGCTGATTTTATTAGGTTCAGTTTTTCTGCCTTGGTCCATTTTTTGTTGCTGCTGATTTTATTAGGTTCAGTTTTCCTGCCTTGGTCCATTTTGTGTTTGATCGGCCCTCTTCTGGGGGGGCCTACTGGTGATTTTACGTCCTTTGGTCCTGGAATGGGTGTTGGCTAGGTCAGTTTCATTTAAGTTAGATGTGGCCGGGGTTGAGAGTGGTTTCTGGTACACCTCGACCGTTATGGTCACGGGATTTCCCACACATGAGTAAGCCATGTGTTGGAGTTTACGGGTGTCTGTGGGGCGTTAACTCGTGATTTATCAGGAAGGATTGGGCTTGGCAGCTGGGAGGCTTCCGCTGCTGGGGCGTATATTGCCGCCATCGGGTCCTTTAGAAAAAAGAACTTACGGATTCCTGATTTATACTTCAGGCTTAGCGTTGTTGTTGTCGGGGTGGGGACTGAGACCAACCTCTCCTTTATACCTGTTCACTTTGATGTTTGATTGGGAGGGTAATCCTCCTCGTTTGATGTTTTGGGTTTAATTTCTTAATTTGTTTTTTTACCAGTTTTTTTACCTGTCGTCGCTTGGCTAACTGTCCCTGATCTCATTTATACGGCCCTTGACTTCGCCTCGGACCTGATCTTTTTTCGTGTTTCGTGTTTCTTTGCACTTGCAGACAAGGCAAACTGCCTGAGTCCGTTGCCGACTAAAGGCAGTGGATTGGATTATGATCTTACTCCGGCTGGGGTTGCCAGCAGTTTGCTGGGGGGGTTCAGCGATGATTGTGAGGGTAAAAAAATAATTAATTGCTACTGTCACACTTTCGTAATCTGGCGGTGTGTCCTTTTTCCTGGCAGAAAGTTTTTGAAGGTTTTTTGGCTGGATTTTGCTACGAAGTAGGCTGTCAAGCAATGTGTGGGGTGAAGACTTGACTAAGGGCTTCGGCTCTCTCTTTTATTGTATTCTCATGCCTTTCAAACCTCTCCCCGCCCCACCCACTCCAATGCGATAGCTAGGTGGTTTGATTCAGAGGGTCTGAAGTCTCTATGACAGGGTTGACGGACTGGCAGCTTGACCTAAAGGGGGATTTGCATATAGCACCTACCTGGGCAGTTTCAGCCATTGATGCCCCTGATGCCACTTTGGGAGCGGACTGAAGCAAGGCTGTGGGGACGCGAGGACGCAGGGCCCTTGCTCCACCACCGAGCCCCCGCCTCGCTCCGCTCTCCGCCTGCAGTCAGGGCACTTCACGGTACTTCTCAGCACTCTCTACTCTCTGTGTGCCGTGGCTAGCAGCTGGCTGCTAATAGTGGGGCCAAGTTCGGGGACAGCTTGCAGCCAGCATGACTCCGGGTTTCCAGGAGCGGCGGCTGGCAGCCTGTCTACTACAGAGTTCGGGGCTCGAAGCCAGGGGGTCACTCAGAGGCTCTGTGGCTCCGTAGCTCTGTAGCTCTGGACTTGTCTGGACTTATCACGGCGGTAACTCTAGGGAGGGAGTGATCCGTTGCACCTCACTGCACCTCTCTCCACCGCCTCAGAGGAGCTGCTGCTGCATGGTCTCTTGCGGATTCTCACAAGGATTTCTTCCGGTTCCAGCACTGCGGACCACGCCTGCTGCTTTTAACGCTGCTCTCTCTTGTGACACTCTCGAGCGGGCGGTCGACAGGAAGCTCTAAGCTGGAGCCTCAATTCTTCCTGGGACGAGGGTCCAGGCGCAGAGCGCCTAGCACAGTGCTTAGCCCTCCCTCCTAAACTCTCTCACCTGCTGGCAGGCTGCTGCGGGTTCCGGAGAGTAGCCGGGCTCTGGGTTGACCTCGAGCCCCCATTGCCGAAGCCGCTGCTAATTTTCGCCGGATATCTTCGTGGTTGTCTCTGCGGCGATGCTCAGACTCCATGACAGAGGGAGAGGAAAATCTTACAGTAATCGACGATCGGCTGCGCAGAGCAGATGCAACGCCAAGACGCCGAAATGCCGAAACACAGAGCCCACTACGGACTGCTCCTCTCAGCTCCTCTCGGCTCTGCCCACCACAGCTGCTCCGCTCCGCCTCTTCCGATTACTTCTCAGTCCTCACAATGGTAATCCCATTAGAGACCTTTCCAAAGATAAGCTCCAGCCAGAAATCGCTGCATCTCTGAGCACACAGCTACTTGACCCAGTCTTTGCAATGCCCAAGCGTGTGAAGCACAGAGACACTGTGGTGAAATCCCAAACTGGTTGACATTGCAGTACAGCAGATTCAGCACTGACCATACCAATTAGGCAGTTTTAGTCCCGATCTAGCTAAACAGATGACTGCACAGAGTGGTTCCGTCCTGGACATGGGTATGAGAAAAAAGGGGGACTCTCCACAGCATGGGTAGCTGCTAAATCACTTTCAGGAGTCCAATTCCTCTACAAGTCCACAGGCCTGGGTACACACGGGGTTTTTCCAACTGTCCAGTCTAGACTCCTACTGGGCCAGGCAGACTGCTTCCTTCTCTTAGCAGGCAGTCTGGTCTTTAGACACTCAGGCTGGCTCTCAGAATCTCCAGTAGAAAGTGCAGATCTCAAGCGATGCCCCCTCATTGCTGAATACTGGCTGTCAGGCAGATGCCAGTCATGGTCGCACAGCAGTCCTTCAAGTACTTTGCGGAGCACTCCTTTCCTTGGATGTATAGGACTTGAGACTTGAATAAAGTGGGCTGGTTTGAGAACCACTTTTATACATGTTTTCTAGGCTACACAGGGAACGTAGTTCCAGTGTCTCAAACTTCATAACTAGTTTGGGGGGACTCCTCTGTCAAGTGCCCTTAGACTGGTCTCCACAAACAGCCTTAGTGCAGAGAAAGTTATCTCACACCAGGTAGCACTGGAGCCTTCTCCAAACTGGCGCATCCAGGGGCCTGGCCGCAACCACTTCACAAATGCCTGTTAGCATGATGTCAGGGACAAAATAAAAAATCAAGATACCAGATAAGCTTGCAGTCAGACACTCAGGGCAGAGAAACACATGTTTATATCATCCAGACGACATTCCCATCCCAGCAGTCTTCCTCCGTATTCCTAACAGTAGCTTCATGTGTGCCCCAGTGCAAATATGGAACACGTTTTCTGCTTCTTCGGTCGCCTCCATGTTGCTGTTTCAGTGCACACTCACATGAGTGAGAGTGGCGTACATTTTCTAAGATTACTTCCTTCCATTGAGGACTACTAACACTAACCAGTTAATCGTGAACATTTGTCTATCGTACTGGTCTTTTCCTGGTGTTCTTCCCTCATTTGCTTTTTGTTCCCTAAACAATTAGCTTAGAACTGCATTCATTGCATCTCAAATACTGCATTACTCGCATGCCTATACTTGCCGTTGTCGCATGAAGATCCTTTCTTTCTCTTCAATTCTCAGCTCAGCTCTAGCAAGCCGCCTTCCTATCCTGGTCTCCAGCCTAGATCTCCGCACGCAATTCTGCATTTTCATGTTGACCATCATCCTTGCTGTGCAGGATTTTTCTTCTTCTGGCCTTTTCCTCCAATAGTGTCCATTCTTGAAGGAACCAGTCATCCACGTGAGAACCCTTTTGTAAGGTGACACAGTGACCATATGAAATATTTACCTATACTTCTGGCAACCGAAAAGCGGGAATAAGACTCTAAAAGTGTGTACAACTATGATACTAAGTCTCTCCTCTCCTCACTCTCTCCTTCTTACCTTTCTCTCAGACTCCCACACAGAAAACTGAATGTCTCAAGGATGGATGCAGTCCATAAAATTACTAAGAACAACAGACCCACATAACCATAACAGATTTCCTTAAAGTCCACAACTTTCACATTGCCAAACAGATCCAAGGGTAGCTCCCTTTAGACGCCTACATGCCTCTAAAGAGACGACAACCTTTAAGACCTTTAAAGAGACCTAAACGTTAAAGACATTTAAAGAGACCTCAACCGACCCTATGAAGCCATCACTTAGCCCCATCCATACCTGCTTGAATAGAGTGTTATCCTCCATCTGGCCTGCTTTGACCCATTATCCATCAACTGTTCATTATATAATTTCAAGGAGAAACTCATACATTTCATTCTATACATTCAATGTATCACAAGGGGAATAGTTCGCAAAATCAACTGCTTCTCATGCATTTCCTCATTTGGTTATTCGAGATCTAGAACTATACAATCATTTAGCAAACTTGGCCCTTTCTCGTTGTTGGAACTGGGATGGAAACAGCAGAGGTCATTAAAAGAGAATTTTCTGTGAAATTACTGTTGAGATGACATCGAGATTACATGGTTGAACTATTTCCTACTTCGCTGAAAAAACTTGCATTCACTGTGAATTGCATTGCCTACTCAGAGTACAGAAAGCAGCAAGCATCCCTAACTGATCATTGCCTATCAGTATTATTAGGCAGCTGGTTGGAAATGAAGCAGAATATCTTAAAGCACTGAAAGAGAGTTTTAGTGTGTATCTTACTAGAGATGTATCTGGTAGGCTTTTCTTTTCAATTTAGCATAAACCTTTCAAGCAATATTTTCAACTACATTTCCCTAATGTATTTCAGATGGTCTTTAGAGTAGTGCGAGCAAAACTGTGATTAGTAGAAACTTTTTCTGTTCGAAAAACAACTTCAAAATTCAAATTGAAATTTCTTCTGGCATAACATTACATTATTATCTGGAAGTATAATGGAAATGCATTACATTACCATTATAAATACTGCAATATATAGATGTGAAAGAATGTCAAGCAAATAGACTACCTACGTATTTGTACTATATTCCTTATAACAATGTGATATCTCTTCAATTGACTACAAGTCCTCTGAGGAATGAACCTATTCAGACCAGATTACTGTAGTAGATTGAGCCTTCACAAGCTGTTTGTGTATTGTATCATATTGTTTTCTCACCCAAACATCTTGTCTTATCAAACCCACGTAGGAATAGCTGGGGCACTACATAACGCGTATACAGTGATGGTGCTGTTGATCAGACGTAGAACAGCACACTACATGCACCATAAGAAAGATGCTGCCATGACTTCGAAGATGCAGAGAAAGAAGCACTGGTGATGGGAAAAAAATGAATCCTTCAAAACAGGCGTACACAAGCATGGGTGTGCTTCAACACAGAGGGTCTGCTGTTCAACCCATTTGAGGTTCCATGTTCCACTTCCATGTGCAGGGGCCTAACCTTGTGTGCAGGAGCATAGCTTAGTCAATAATATTAGGTGGGGTGTGGGGGGTGAGTCAGAGATTTACTGACAAGCAACATGGTGTACCCAACTAAAATAGGTCAAGCTGGCCAGCTGTACTGGTTAGTGGAAGGGGTTAGGAACTTTGCTTTTGAGGTCAGTGCAGGACCACAGTGAGCTAGCCAGGTCTTTTCTGCCTACTGCAGTCCAGTTCCTCCGTACAGCAATGCAGAGCTGAGAGGCCAAGGAAAGCAGGCCTGGCACCAGCACAGAGCTAAAATGAACAGACCAGGTTGTGGACAGCAGCAAGAGCTGGCCTCGCAGTAGCTCAGTGACAGCAAGAGTCCGACAGTGCATTCCATGTGAAAGCTGTGATGTAGGAGGAAACGCTGCAGAATACATAATGCACCCAAAACTCCAGAAGAAAAAGGTTTTAAGCAACCTGGGAAGTTCATCTCTTGCATACTGTGGTGATCTACATAGTGAGGCATCAGTAACTCCTTTACATCCCCCCTTTTAGTAGGAAGAAACGAATATAGTAATGATATCATATATTCGAATATATGAGGAGATTGCCGCGTTTCTTCCTTCTGGGCGTATGGCTGTCTTGTCCTCATCTTCAAGTTGTTGTTATGTTTTGAAGCATCATTGCTAGTTCAGTTGTTTCAATGCCACTGTATGTGTTTGAGGTGGACATGAAACAGCACACCACACTGCACTATTGATAAGAGCATGACTTGAAGGGATATAATGATAGGAATTGTAGAAGAGATGGGAAGCAGATTGATGACACTGAGGGCGAGACAAAAAAAAGCACCACCACTGCCTGTACTGCTGCAGATGATAGGGGCCTCTTGGGTAGAAACAAAAAAGAAGGGTGCTAGGGTGGAAAAGGTCAGAACACAGGTCAAGTGCTCTGATCCAATCTATGAGACTTAGTGGAAAAACCAACCCCTTGCCACACTCTAACCAGATAATTTGTCGGAAATTATTCTGGCCATCCTCGAACTTGTACAGACCTGCCATTGATGCCACAGCAATGAGATCATATGTTCCCTCCTTCTTCCCCAACCTACACAGACCAGGATGAACAGAGGAAACCACAAAAATGGCACAGGTAGGACGGGCAAGGAACCCGATCAGGTGGCATAGGAGATACACGTCTCTATGCTATTTCACTAATACTAACCATTATACTGCACTATAGACACTGACTTTTTCAGTCCTTCATTGTTTTTATACTACTCTGTCAAACAATTTTAAAGGTTGCAGGAACATGAAAGATTAAGGATAAATAGTTGGATCAAGATTATGCCTTGACTGTTACATGCAGCTGTTAGTAGTGGGTGCATAACTCAACAAAGCTATTTTACTATCATTGTGACTTGTGACCCACACGTCATATAAGGATATATGTTAGCAAATTCAGCTATCTTCCTTACAGTACAAATCTGACATCCGACATTACATGCGCTCTGGTGCAGGCACATTAACCTTGCAAGCTGATTTATGAGGATTGAAACTGTGACCACAGATTGACTTGGCCTTCACTTTCGTCAGAAATAAATATTCGGGGCAGATTTATGATAACTGGCGCATCCCCAGGGATGCGCCAGTTATTTTGCGCCGCTGCTCCGCCACCCATGGTGCGCCACATTTACAATGCGGCGCACCATGGGGCAAAAACGGCACAGATGCGTGAACCATCTGTGCCGTAAAAGTGGCGCATTGCTGGAGTTGCGTCTCAAGCGCGACGCAGCTCCAGCAAGGCTCAGGGGAGCCCCATCTTTACAATGCTGCATCAAGACCTACGCCTGCTTCAAGCAGGCGAAGGGTTTTGACGCAGCATTGGCCTGAAAGTGACTGAGTGAAATCTTATAGATTTCACTCAGCCACTTTTGCGAGGCGCACCTGCCCCGGAACGCCCACCCTGCGCCGGAACGCCCACCAGTGGCGCAGGGCTTTACAACGTGACGCATCTGCCTAGATGCATAATGTTGTAAATGGGTCATAGGGATGCGCCACGTTTACGCCGCAGTTGCGTGACGCAAACGTGGCGCATTCCCAACATAAATCTGCCCCACACTTCTTTGTGAGACAGTGTTTCACGGAGGTGAAAATGTGAAGAAAAGTTGATGTAGCTGATATGATAACGTTTTAAGGCCCTCACAAACTGTTTACACAGGCATAATGGACACAGATGCCGACTGTTTTAATAGTTTACTTCAGGCAGCGGTATACTCCTTTGTTCCCCCCAAAAAACTTGCCAAGAAACAAGAGGCTCTTCTACACCTTGGTTTATTCCTGAACGTTTTTCCTGAAAGAAGCAGTGTAAACAACTCGAACAGAGGTGGCGGCAGAATTATAGTCCGGCCTGCGACTGTTATAAATCGGCCCTAAAGGAATATTTTAAAGCAATTAAAACCGTGACATGTTCTCTTTTTTGTGGATCTTTTTTCTGGGGCTGACAATTCATTAAGAGACACTTTTACAATTGTGAAATCCTATTTGAACCCATAGTGTGTAATCCATCAATTCTGGCCTCTGTTTGAGAAACTTTGAGCCACTATCCTCTCTTTCTTTGAAGATAAGATCCTCAGGATTCATGAGGATTTTACTTCCTCATCGTCTGCTGCAGGTTTACTTGTCACACGGGAAATTTTGAAGAACATTTTCAAATTCTGAACTAACAAATTGTGTCCCATTGTCTGTTATCAAAAACTCTGGATATCCTTCTTTCAAGAACACACCATTCAAAAATTCTATTACTGTCTTGGTAGTTATCTCTCTTTCACAAACTTGATTTCAGGCCACTTAGAATAGTAATCCATGAGAACATACCCAAACCTAGAAGATGAATCAAGAGCATGAAAGGGACCTACAACATCTAATCCCAACTTAACCCATGGTGCAGAAGACATTTCTATATGAGTAAGTGGAGAAAAACGTACGTTAACAGTTGTGTCACATCTTGAGCAAATTACACATGATTTCACATATACATCTACAAGATTGTCCATAGACGGCCATCAGAACGTTTATCGTATCCTTTTTTTAGTCAATGTTGCACCAAGATGGCCCTCATATGCATTCTTAACTAAACCTGTACTTAAAGTAAGAGGGGGTACGAGTTTGTCCCTTCTGAGCAAAAGACCATCTTCAATTGTCAATTCATCTGCAACTTGTAAGAAGGTTTTAAAATCAAAAGACAGATTCCTCTCTTTAGGCCAACCTTTTCCAACAAATTTCATTACTTGGACTAAAGAAACATCATCTTTAAGAGCTTTACACCATTTCTCCTCTGACACAGCACATAAATGAGGTACATCCACAGCCGCTACAATAAAATCTTCTTTTAGCGATTTTGGTGAAAGTAAATTCAGATATATCGGTAGAGAAGTCTAAGGTGGATAAAAAGGGCAGAAGGGCGATAGCCACGATTAAATATCACGATCAGAAATTTACAATGGCAGGATACTACGGCCCGACTTTGAATGACACACTCCCTCTTAGGAAAATGATGGAAGAATTGTTAAAATTTAAGGACCCCTAATTCTAGCGGGCGACTTCAATGTGGTTTTGGACCCTCAAATAGACAAAACATATAGGGATGGGTCCTTAACGCATAACTTTTTGCGAACTGTGATGCATCAGCTGGGTTGGTCTGATATTTGGAGGAAGAAATGGGGGTCAAAGAAGGAATATACATTTCACAATAAGAAGTTAGGGCATAAATCAAGGCTTGACTTCTTTTTAATTACAGAGGACTTGGGCGATAAGGTGAAGGAGGTCAAACATATAGGGAGTGATTTATCAGATCATTCAGCAGTATCCCTTACTTTAAAATTGTGGAGTGAGTCAGGCACAAAGAGGTGGACTCTAGATCGCACTATTTTGTTGGAAGATGAGGTAGCAAAAAAGCTGATTGATGTGTCCGAATGCTTTTTTGAGGTAAATCTGGGTACTGCCCCAATAGAAGTGGTATGGGACGCTTATAAGGCTTTTTTGAGGGGGGTTATTTTAAGTATTCAGGTAACGAGGCAAAAAAAAATCAGGGCTAAGGTGTTGCGTGTTAATCTAGGTTCCTGATCGATACTGTGACCTTATGCCCCTATTCGGCTATAAATCCATTTATTCCCTATATTGGCATAACCGTTCAAGTGAGATTTTCTGAAAAGTCATCTCTGGCCTCACACGAACAGAGCCACATTCCAGCATGACTCTCTGCTACTTCCTTTGCGACCAATTAGTGCAATGACAGAGCAGCAGTCACTATCTGATATTCCTAGATAACACTCCGAGTTCTTCAACAAGATAAAAACTTAGCAAACCTGGAAATCCCCGCTTGCTATGTTTTGATTAGTAATGGAACTCTAATGAGCAACTGATAACTATCACTTCCTAGTGACATCTTTAATTGACGTCTTATGTCCAGCAAACTTGCGTCAAACCCGGCACCTGTCAGGTATAAATATTACCAACGTTGCCTTAAGCAATGTTCGTTGCCTGTTGCTGATGCCAGCTGCCTGCATGACCCTGTGTTGGTAAATCTAGCACTCTGTCGCTGCAGCCTGCTATCCTGTGGTGGTGAAGCTGCTGATTACCATTATCGCCGCTAAAGCGCGACCTATGGTGCAGTACGCTTAAGGAGCTGAACAGCCGTCCCTCTGCGAAGACATCTAGCAGATTCCAGCTGCCCGCGGACGCTGTCCCCCCTCCTTCCTCGACGCGCTGAAGAGAAGCCGCTGCCTTTCTCGTGCAGAGAAATCCAGTCCCGGCGCTCCCGGTTTACCCTCGCGGGTGACTGGGATATCGAGAGAGACCCCTGAAGGAGATACCAATCCTCCATCATTCTATTCAGAGGTATGGTGTTGACTAAACCCTTAGACGAGATTTCTTGAAACAAACCTTGGCAAAACCAACTTAACTTAAAGCTACTTACTTACTCCCCTTTTCACGTGTTAGGCTTAGGTCAGGCACACTGGGGTAGGCTTAGTTAGAAGCACCAGTTGAGTATGTTAGCCTAATGTATATATGACTGTATATATGTTTTATTACTTTTAACCATTGTATGGCTAAGAAACCATATCAATGCTTTTACAGTTCTATTTCGCAATACTTATCTTACTGTACGTACTTTTTATAATAACAATTATTACAATTGTGGCAATACATTTCTCTTGTACGAGAAGAAAGACTGTTCAATAAATGTTAACCCTTTATTGACAAACGCCTGTCTCTCTATTCTCTACATCTCGTGAAAGTAAACTGCACTAGACTGACTGAGTGAAATACAGGTCTATTGTTTCACACGACCCTAGAGATCGACTCTTGATCTGAGGAGCAAAGTTGTCATGTTGCACGGTTGTTGGAAAACTGAATCCCTTCTTGTCTGTGCCAAGGAAGCTGATCACTTCCTATGCAGAGAAGAAAGTTTCCAGTGACCTCTGAGCTAGTTGGTAACACAACCCAATTAAGTTTAGCATAGTCAGTGGAGGCCTGGAATATCCGCAGTTCCAAGTCGATACTACTGTTTATGTTATTCCAATGCGCAGGGCCTAGTGGGAAACTAGGAACTACACTACATGGCGCCCAACGTTTGGTAAGGCGATAAACTAACGCAAGACTTATAGAGTAACCTAGTCGTGCATATTTCACAGACCCCTTTCTCCCGTAAATACTCCAATAGACGTCTGGAGTGGGTGAAAGGTTAAAAACCGCCCGACCTTAGTAGGAAGAGATTCCTATGTAAAGCTCTGGTTTATTCAACGTTGAAGGATACAGTGTTCCAAAATATTGTGCACCTAATCTTTGTCTCCTTGGAGACCTACTCTGCAAAGCCTGCATTTATAAAAAAAAAAATGACAGACAGTGAAGAAGAAAGGGAAGCAGTTAGACTTGCAGCCCAACTAATAGAGGAAGACTCGAGTCTCCTAGAAGCAGACCCGGATGCTATTATCATCCCGGTTCACTTAAGAAAATCTATAACTTTAAAACTTATAGAAAACGGACTGACACCTCAAGGTGGTACAGTAATTTTCGTGATAGAGGCTCACGAGTATCGGCAGACAGAGGTATTCTATTCATGGATAAACTTTCCAGCGGCAAACGCTAGAACACAAGAGTTTCACTATTACAAAATAGAGGAACCTCCGGGAGAGTACGCTCCTTTCGAGGAGATTGAAATCCCACTTAAATTTCAAGAGCACCTGCTCTGGTTTAATGGCGCCCTAAAACACAATGATCACATAACTGGGCTCGGTCCTCTAGGGAGACCAGGAGCAACGTGGCCGGTTCTAGCCAGCTACACACCACATCCTGACATTGCAAGAATGTCAAGAGAAGAGCTGTTAGTACAGCTAAACACATTAAAAAAAATACATAGGCAATTAGTCCAATATGTAATGCGGACTGCAACAGTCCAGCCAGCTGTTAATTCACACCAGCTGACCCCTCATCAGGGGAACACAAATAAAATTACACCACAGAACATACAGTCATGTCTTGGTAAAAACACCCGTAAAACGGGAACAAATTCCTTTCTGGTTAGCACAGAAAATCACTCAAATAGAGGCAGCATTTCCTGATACTACCCCTATTGAGAAACACAGAATCTTGACCATCTGCCTTCCTATGGGAATCGCACCACACGTGGAGGACTGTGACACTTGGGGTACAGTCTTTGCTTCCATTTACACAAAAACACACGGTGTCCCGTCTATGGCGGTAATACCAGAAGTGCTAAAACAGATTCAAAATGAATTCGGTCCAGAGCCCGCTTTAAATCTAGGTATGAAATTACTGAAAGACTTCAAGCAGGTCTCGGCTATATTATTAGCCAACATTAAAGGAGAAGCAGCATCTGTGGCGATTCGCCGGAAGGTGAGGGAAACAGATATAAAAGATCCTGTTGAGCTTGCAAAAATCATAGAAAAATGCTATGAAGAATTAGGTAGAGACAGCTTGGGTGGGAAACCAGTAAAGCCCCAACTGCTCGAAAATCCTGAAAAATTATTTATTAAAAATAATTTAAACACTCCTAAAAAGAACTGGGATGGAAATAAACAATCCACTCCCAAGGAAAAAGTTTTCCAGTCCAGAGGAAGGTCTCCTCGACGGAGGGAAAGAACTCCGACTCGAGAACGCCAGTCTCCCCAGAGGGAGCCCTCTGAGAAAAGATATAACCTTAGAAATAGGGATAATCTGAAAAAACCTGATAGATATCAAAGTATTGATACACGTCCCTCTCGATCTTCTCCACAGAATTCGGAAAGAAGAGGACGGTCAGACCCAGGAGAGCACACCAAGTCCAAAGACAAGGAACCTGCTCAGAGTAAAAAATCTCAATTTCCTAAAAAGAAGGTAGCCAGTATTAGAGTAATCAACCATGCCGAGAATACTGAGGACACAGTTGAAAAACGGGGAGTGGGCATTGACAATGTTGGACAGTGCAGCAGAAATCAGTATAGCGCGCAAGAACTTGATGAGTCATCTGGAGACAGTGGACACGAATGAGTACATTCAGGTTGAAACTGCCGACACCAGACTTAGCGAGCCCCATAAAATATACGAAATAACATTGCGTATGGAGGGTGATAAGACTAGGAAAATTAAGGGTCTATTTTGGGATAAGCTCTCAAAAGGCTATGATATTCTGTTAGCTGAAAAAGATTGGCCCCCAGAGTTTGTCAGGGAGTGCCCTCGTGGCGAAGAAGTGATTATGCCTGCCTTCTCGAATCACATACCGATTCACAAAAAATATACATATGCAAGGAAATGGGCAGTAGCCCAGGCTCCGGCTTTGTATAAAAATCATGTAGGATGGGATGAGGACTCTCCTCCTCACAAAATCCAACTAAAAAGTGAACCAACTGCCCAACGGCAGTATCCCATAAAGCAAGAAGCTAAAAAACAGGTCAGGGAGATCTTAGATCAACTTGAATACCAGGGGGTGATTGAAACATGCACCTCTCAAATGAACAATCCTTTGTTTCCTGTCTCCAAGCCAGACAATTCATATCGTCTAGTTTTGGACTACAGACATCTTAATACATGTTGCAAAACTTTTGCAGTACAAAACTCGCATAGTGCAGCCCTAATGAATAACATAGTTAGGAAAAAATACAAAACGACATTAGACATATCTAATGGTTTCTTTTGTCAAAACATTGCACCAGAAAGCAGATATTTGACCGCTTTCTCCGCATTTGGGTCGCAGAAAAAATTCTGTCGACTCCCACAGGGGTTCAAGAACAGCCCAGGACTATTCTCAGCTAGGGTAACAGAGTTACTACAAATCTATGATGATGAAGCATTATCTTACGTAGATGATATTTATCTCACAGACGACGACTTGGATACTCACTTGAAAAGAGTGAACACCATTATACTTGGGTTCGCAGCAGAGGGTTACAAATTCAACTTTAAAAAGTCCCGAATTGCCCATCTGACAGTACTATTTTTAGGGTACGAATTATCAAGTGAAGGGAAAAGCCTAGCGGACAACTTCTTAGAGAAGTGCGCTGTACTCCAAGCTCCAAAAACGCTGAAGAATTTACAATCCATTCTAGGTTTTCTGAATTTCGGAAGAACTTACATCCTAAATTACGCAGAGAGGGTTAAACCTCTCTACGAATTAATTAAACCTGATTTTAAACAAATCAATTGGACTCAAAAACACACAGAAATTTTGAGATCGCTGCAAACAGACATGTTAGCAAAAACAAAATTAGATACACGTGACAACACACGTGATCTTGTAATCCGAATCATCCCAGGAAGATGCGGATTCACATACCTAACCTCTAATGAGGGAGAAAAGGTACCTATTTCAATTAAATCTCACTTGTACACACAAGCAGAAAAAACATTCAGTCACACAGAAAGAACTGTGAACGCAGTGCAAATCGCATTAGCAAATGAACGAGAACTAGCACACGGCAAAAGGATTAACATCCTCACAGCGGAATCCGCCTTCGAGGCGCTATTCAGCCCAGTAAACCTGCCTACAGTGTCACTGGATCCAAAATGGATACAGTGCATAGATTCTCTAGGAGCGGAAGACGTGAAATACTATTTCGCCCCGCAATACGAAGAACTGAATGATTTAGAGTATGAAGAAGAATATCCTCTGCCAATCGAAATTCTGCCTCTCCCACTATATGCCTGTATAATCTATACAGATAGCTCTGTACAGCATTTCAACGTAGAGAGAAAATCCTACGACGCAGCATGTGCGATCATTAAATGTCGTTGGCTGTGCGGTAAAATCAGACCGAAAGTAACAAAAACTGAATCTGTAAGAAAGTGTTCGATTCAGACAACTAAAATCAGATCTTTAAAGATGGCGCTCGAAAATGCAGAACGCGAATTCCCCACACTTATCGTGTGCGATTCTCATTTTTGCGTCAATTCTTACAACAATAAACTGCAGAGTTGGATCGAAAACGACTACAAAGATGACACAGGTGCCACAATAAAGCATAAATTGCTCTGGAACGAGGTAGCTCTTTTAAGTAAAGAACTACAAAAGACTCACGTGATTCACGCACAGAGTCTTCAACGTGATGGCGTTCACGTTGAAGGAATTCATTGGCTAATACAGGCACCGCGGAAGCAACTAAACCGGCTTCCGTAGCCACAAAAAAGCGTACAGATAAGTACATAGACGGGGAAACCATGCTGGCAGTAAAAACGACCGTAAAAGGCGACTGTGCAGCACTACCCGTAAACTATCCACTCAATTATGCATAAATAATCGATGCAAACTCCGTTCCTTTTGCTCAAATCCCTGGAGTGGGGGACAGAGTAATTCCAAACACGAACAGGAGAATATTTTTAATAGCAGACGCGCACATGGGATTGGGTCTGAGACACCAAACAATCAGGGAATCACTGACTGAATTACAATCAGTATACTGGTGGCCGGGAATGAGTGTAGAACACCAAATATATGCAAACAACTGTGAAAACTGCAATAGGGATCGCAGTAGCGAACCTTGCTACCGGCTACCAATCAGAAACAGCGTAACGCTGCCTGCACCCCAACCTGCGTCCTATTAATCAGTTAAGGCTAAACACACTTAAATAAATGAGGCCCCCAGCGCTCGGCTGACGCTAGAACGGTTATAAAAGATTTGCGAGTCCATATCGGCATATACGCAATTACCACGTTCCATTCTGACCAGGGTCCTGCTTTCAGCTCTCGAGCTTATGGGGAGGCCATGGCTAGCATGGGAATTGGGTTGCGGTATTCTTGTCCGTCATACCCCGGAAGGGAACAGTGTGGTAGAAAGAAAAAACCGTGACATAAAGCAATCTATAACAGCGAAGGTATTAGGTTTAGGCGCTGGGTGGGTCAAACATTTAATAAGTGTCCAGACTAGTCTTAACAACATGCCAAGAAATTCTCTAAAAGGTTTCAGCCCATACGAACTATTGTTCGGAATTAGAATGCGCGTTCAGGACCTCGATAGTCAGATGTCAGTGGTACAAGAAGAAACAACGCACTTTGATGTAAAGGATCGTTTGGCTGTTTTACAGGAACTGAATGAAACAAGAAAATCATTAAGCAACATAAAGTTAAAGCAACAGCCAAGTACCACTGACGAGGCACCACCCGCAACAGCCCCAGCAAGGCCTGTCTGGATTCCAAAGATTGGGGATCTAGTCAGAGAAAAGATCGCGGTTAAGAAGGAATTTGGGCCTTCTTACAGAAAAGCAGTACCTGTCTTGGCAGTCACCGGAACAAGATCAGTTGTGCTACCGCCCCTTGCTGGTAAAAAGGAGAACAGAGTCGTGTCTATCGATCTGGTAAAACCACAAGCATGTGGCCTATAATCAACAGTAGGCCCAGTGGACTCCCAAGAAACAACAGAATACCCAAACTTGCAACAATCCAAGAGGTTCAAACTGAAAGACTAATCACATTCGATCAGCCTGCAGTGCACAATGAAGGACTATGCAATAATGCCATGGAACTCGTGCCTCTTGAAACACAGATTGAAACAGTTCGTCAAGAAACAACACCAGTCTACAATGATGTGGCATCAGAAAGTGCTACCGAGAGACAGATTGAAAGAACAATCCCATCAATTGACAGAACTGCCTCTGGTTATTTCATCAACTTCGACAACTTCTCTGAAGATCAAAACGACCCCGAAGTGATGCCAGAAACAAAAAAGTCTTTTAAAGAAAAAGCAACAGAACTCTTTCATCAACTGAAGGAAATCTACCTCATTTCCCCTTGGCTAGAGTTCTGGTTCGGTCTAGGTGTATTTTTCCTCCTGCTTTGGCTCATCATGGTACTATGTTTGGGAAAATTAATTGAAGGAAAATATATTACAATGGACACAGCAAGTCAGAACATCAACCTAGTCCTGAAACCACACAGATCATCACACGTGAAGAAAAGAGAACTGTCAACAGTAAATGTCACAGCAATTCCAATACCTGGTGGGGTTGTATGGGAGAAAACAGACTATGAGATCTATGGTCCGGTCGAAATCCTGAAGTATCCTCATCAACTAAAGGTTTCCTTAAGTGACTTTGTAAAACCGAGTACATTCTCTGATGATTGGGACTTTAACAGTATTAATGACATGATGTCTGATTTAGTAATGTCAGCTAGATTCACAGATCATGATTATTTACAAGGTTCATCTAGTTATGAGCAGTTATTCTGTTACACCCACTATGGGGATCATTACTTGCATAAATCTGCAAAGCCTAGAAATGTTTTTATGTATAATCAATGGGAACATTGTTCTACACCACCTAAAAGCAGTTCTAAAGCATTTTTTGAGAAATTCAAATACTTCTCAGGGTTTAACACCAGTGATGCAGAAACGTTTTATTATAAACTGTTAGATAAAACAGGAATGAAAACAATGCTGACAAATTCAAAATTGATATATTCAGAAGCATTTTATGACAAAATGATGACATTTGGTTTTGATTATTGGAAAAATAATATTGAAACGAAAACAATCTGGGGTACAAAAGATTGGCAGGTGCAAGGCATAGAAGCACTATTTAGAACCTGCATGATACCAGAACAAATGTTGTTTTTAAATGACACAATACACCAAACATCATGTCTTGGCCTAGCTAAGAACAAAGACCTTAAAACACCGTCTATACCAAAGCCAATACCTGAAAATGCAACTGCAGATATTGAGTTAGACGTAACACAAATTTTAAATTTGAACAGAAAACATCCTGATTGGAAAAAGTGGTTAATCTGGCCTACAGACACAAATAGCTGTCAAGATAGATTCCTGAATAAAACACAGGGTTTAAAAATGACCAGATTAGACTCTAGATATTCCCAGAGACAACATCCAGGGATTATAACAACATACAGTGTAGGGAAACTCTGCCTAGAATGGCTAACTATATCCACACTGGCTGAAATTAAGCAACACTTGTCTTTATTAAAAGATGGTGCTGATTTGCGTGATTTCATTCTTGGACCACGCAAACAGCGTCAAAAGCGTTTCATAGCGACCAGCATCTATGCTGCTTACAACGAGGCTTGGAAAGTAAAGCAAATTGAAACTGCTGAAAAAATACGAGAAATTGATCGTATTAATTTGGAGAAATCACTTTCTGTGGTAGACAATGGGTTAACGACTCTGTCTTCCAGAATATATTCGTTGGACAGTATTGTATCCTCTGCCTTTGATGTGATAGACAGAGACATGCTAATGTTACAACATGGCCAGTCTCAATTACGCTCTATTATAGAATTAGGCTGGACGCTGCAAAATCTTCGTTCAGGCTATGTGCCTTGGCGTTTAATCAACACAACGTCATTATTTTCCAGTTTTAACCTTACTGATAAACAGATCAGTTTGGCACAAAAAGGAGCAGACTATACAATCCTGAGCATCGAAAAACTCGAGAGATTACCATTGACAATGTCAGAGAGTCCTGTCATTGAATGGATAATACACGGAATTATCACAATTCCGATAACAACTTTCCGATTTAAAAAGTGCCTTGAATACTTACCTGCTGGCCAATATGAACAATTGGGTAAAGGATATGTAAAATCCGAATGGAAATTACCATACACTCATTCTTGCTATAGTGACAGCGACAAAAATGTATTTCTTAGTGGTGAGAACTGTAAACATTCACTAAGCGGTATACTTTTGTGTCAGGGTATTAATTTACACGGAGCATGTGATGGAAATTCAAACAACCTTTCATGCCACCAGCTAGTCACACCTGCAACTCAGATAGAGCCCTTCTTTATGCAACTCGCAAACGGGAGTTACATTCTTAGAACGGATCACAGATGTTGTGGCCTCGCGCCAGGGAAAAGTTATCTAATAGAAGTAACGTCCATGGTCAAATGTTGTATGCAAGCATTGTTCCCGAGCGGGCTTCCAGACATAGTGACTCCCCTCTGGCCTCGTCTGAATCTCTATTCTATACGAATTGATACATTAAGCAAAATGAAATCTGTACTTTTACAGACAACAGTGCCTATAACGTCATCTAAAGAGACGTATGATCTTCTAGTCGCAAGGACGGCTACTGAAGTTCATGACCTTTTATCAACAAATTGCCCCGTGCATTTCGTAGAAATGTTCAGCCAACTCCTTAACATGTCTAGTGCAACAAGCATCCCAGGCATATTTAAGACAGTCTTTACGGGACTGCTAACACCCTTCCAGGCAATTTTGGGAATCTTTCCTAATTTTGTGCACTCCATTTTTGGCGGCATACCATTATTTTTGGGACTCATCGCAGGGATTCTATTTTTGACCCTCCTGCTACGTTATGGCAAGCCTCGGCTCAGACATAGCTCCCATGGGAATAGAAGAGACAATCCTAGCAATGCGCTACCGGGACAGGATAACTAACGTCCTTGGATTGGCCAGGCTGAGAGATCTAAACATGACCTGGTTCCTTTCATTCAGACCAATATGGCAAAATTGCATTTTACCTGTGCTACGGTGTATGCTTTGCGGCGATGAATGCGTGTTGGACATCTGTCTTTCACTTCCATCAGCAGTACCAATGGGTGTCGATACTTTGCTCAGTCCAATAACGGCTCACGCATTGTGTTGTCCCCAGCGGCTACCAATCCTGATGACGGCATTTGTGGAGACTCCTGTACTACAGCCAAGTGGTAACAGTGGAGTGAGTGACAAAAGCAACATCACCCAGGTACAGCGAGCTGTGAGCATTGCTGCTCCCGAATACGATGACAGCAATCATTCTCACACCTGCCAAGTTACAGCGCTATCTAATTTGGTTGAACTATCACCTGAATTTGTAGACCAATTCTTTGAGAGCCTGTCTGATACGATGTTCTCACCCGTACAGAAACAATAACTTTTAGAAGCTTTCCGACACACAGTGTTCCCATGAACTCTGAATTCGGCCTTCAGTTTTGATCAACAATAACTGCCAAGAGCTTTGGAAATCTATTTTTCCCCGTTCAAGCAATAATTCTTTGAATTGGACAATTTTTCTAATATTGACCTTTTTTGGCACGAACAATTCTTTGCTTAACGTAAAAACTATTCTTAGAGAACAGAAGCTTCACACTTCGATTTCTAAACACATCTAGAGACATAACAATACTACACCAGCCTCTAGCACACGTTATTACAATGCATTTTTATGTGATGATTTATCTCGCATTTCTTCTGTCAGAGATACTTCATGTGTAATTCTTTATGCATAATCGTTCATTGATTTCATATGCAATAATTTTTGAATGATTACTATGCTTTAAAAAACGTACAGTACCTAAATTCCATGTATTACAAGTACGCCTATTTCGAATGCATTTATGTATTTTGGGGTGGGCAATGTTACACATGCATCTAATTGCTTAGTTTTAGTAATTTTGATGGACATTAACCCGTGGAGTGGGTGTTGCGTGTTAATCTAGGTTCCTGATCGATACTGTGACCTTATGCCCCTATTCGGCTATAAATCCATTTATTCCCTATATTGGCATAACCGTTCAAGTGCGATTTTCTGAAAAGTCATCTCTGGCCTCACACGAACAGAGCCACATTCCAGCATGACTCTCTGCTACTTCCTTTGCGACCAATTAGTGCAATGACAGAGCAGCAGTCACTATCTGATATTCCTAGATAACACTCCGAGTTCTTCAACAAGATAAAAACTTAGCAAACCTGGAAATCCCCGCTTGCTATGTTTTGATTAGTAATGGAACTCTAATGAGCAACTGATAACTATCACTTCCTAGTGACATCTTTAATTGACGTCTTATGTCCAGCAAACTTGCGTCAAACCCGGCACCTGTCAGGTATAAATATTACCAACGTTGCCTTAAGCAATGTTCGTTGCCTGTTGCTGATGCCAGCTGCCTGCATGACCCTGTGTTGGTAAATCTAGCACTCTGTCGCTGCAGCCTGCTATCCTGTGGTGGTGAAGCTGCTGATTACCATTATCGCCGCTAAAGCGCGACCTATGGTGCAGTACGCTTAAGGAGCTGAACAGCCGTCCCTCTGCGAAGACATCCAGCAGATTCCAGCTGCCCGCGGACGCTGTCCCCCCTCCTTCCTCGACGCGCTGAAGAGAAGCCGCTGCCTTTCTCGTGCAGAGAAATCCAGTCCCGGCGCTCCCGGTTTACCCTCGCGGGTGACTGGGATATCGAGAGAGACCCCTGAAGGAGATACCAATCCTCCATCATTCTATTCAGAGGTATGGTGTTGACTAAACCCTTAGACGAGAATTCTTGAAACAAACCTTGGCAAAACCAACTTAACTTAAAGCTACTTACTTACTCCCCTTTTCACGTGTTAGGCTTAGGTCAGGCACACTGGGGTAGGCTTAGTTAGAAGCACCAGTTGAGTATGTTAGCCTAATGTATATATGACTGTATATATGTTTTATTACTTTTAACCATTGTATGGCTAAGAAACCATATCAATGCTTTTACAGTTCTATTTCGCAATACTTATCTTACTGTACGTACTTTTTATAATAACAATTATTACAATTGTGGCAATACATTTCTCTTGTACGAGAAGAAAGACTGTTCAATAAATGTTAACCCTTTATTGACAAACGCCCGTCTCTCTATTCTCTACATCTCGTGAAAGTAAACTGCACTAGACTGACTGAGTGAAATACAGGTCTATTGTTTCACACGACCCTAGAGATCGACTCTTGATCTGAGGAGCAAAGTTGTCATGTTGCACGGTTGTTGGAAAACTGAATCCCTTCTTGTCTGTGCCAAGGAAGCTGATCACTTCCTATGCAGAGAAGAAAGTTTCCAGTGACCTCTGAGCTAGTTGGTAACACAACCCAATTAAGTTTAGCATAGTCAGTGGAGGCCTGGAATATCCGCAGTTCCAAGTCGATACTACTGTTTATGTTATTCCAATGCGCAGGGCCTAGTGGGAAACTAGGAACTACACTACAAAGGTTTACGAAAAAGAGGCTGAAATAGCTAAGCTAGAACATGATCAGTTTGCACAGAATTATCATTTAGATCCATCCGCTTTACAAAAGCTAGCAGCATGTAAGGCGCAGTTGGAGGATGTGTTGGATTCTAGGCTCAGGAAACGTTGGCAGGCCAGCTCGCTCTCTCATTTTGAGTATGGTGAAGCGAGTGGGAAGCTTCTGGCTTGGAAAACCAAGAAGGACCAAGTAAGGAATAGAATTAAGGTGATACAGTTGGACACATCGGGGGCACCTCAGATAATACATCGGAGATAGAGAATGCTTTTTTTAGGCATTTTGAACAGGTTTACAAAGAAGATCTGTCTCCACAGAATTCTTCGATTTCTGTTTGGTTAGAACAATACGGTTCTTGAAGCATTGAGGATGCAGAAGCCATTAATTTAAACAGGAAAATAGATTTGAGGGAAGTGGAGGGAGCAGTTAATTTGAGTAAGAAGGGGAAGGCGCCAGGACCGGATGGGCTACCAGCAGAGGTATCTAAAATCTTGTTCCCCGTGGTTGCCCCAATTTTGTGTAGCCTATTTTCCTCCATTTTTGAAGAGGGAGGGAAGATTCCTGTATCGTGGAATGAAGCAGCGGTGGTATTAATTCTCAAACCGTCAAAACCACAGACATTGTGTGACTCATACAGGACAGTCTCTCTGCTGAACCAGGATTATAAATTCTTTACCGGTATTTTAGCAGAGAGATTGAACAGGGTTGCTAGCAAATTGGTGCAGGAGGACCAGAAGGGATTTCTCAGAGGGCGATATTTACAGAACCTGATTCAAGCATTGGTGGGAGCTATAGATCTAGCATTTGTATATAAGTTGCCCATGGCCATTATTACACTCGACACCGCCAAGGCATTTGATCGGGTAAATTGGGTCTTCTTGGGTAGGGTGGTAGAGAAATGCAACCTGGGGAGGAACTTCTGTAGAGCTATTTCTTTAATCTCTCAGTCTCCGACAGCAAGAGTATTGGTCAATGGGAAATTATCAGCACCCACATACATTAAAAGGGGAACTAGACAGGGATGTCCCCTTTCGCCCCTACTTTTTAAACTATACATGGAGTCCCTAGCGGAGAGGAGTTGTCAAGACATGAAAATAACACCCTTTAAATACAGGAATTGGGAAAAAAAGTCTTGTTATATGCTGACGATATGGTCAACTGTCCGGATATCAGATAAACCAGTCTAAAACGGAATGTATGCAGTGGAATGTTGAAGTTCAGCTTCCTATAGTGAAACAGGAGATAAGATATTTAGGTGTACAAATCACCCAGGACATTGAAAAAATATCTGATAGAAATTTAGATAAGGCAGCAAAGGAAATAACTGAGTTGCTAAAGGGATGGTCCCTTCTTCCCCTCACACTTATCGGTAGGGTGAATATTATAAAGATGATGCTGCTCCCGAAGCTGATTTTTTTATTTCAGAATATTCCGTTAGCTTTTAAAGAAGACAAGTTCAAGCTGATTCAAGCTAAATTTAACTCCTTTGTATGGGCCTCAAAGGGTATCAGGGTCTCGTGGAAGAAATTGACCAGGAAAAAGAGTAAAGGTGGTTTGTTCGCCCCGGATGTGAAAATTTATGCATGGACCTTATTACTGAAAGCAGGAATTTTACTTTTCAAGTGTCCAGATAGGTCAGAAACTGGAACAATGTTCAATGAAATGTTGATAGGCATTTATGGAAGTTTCCAGGGTTTCCTTTATAAATATGGGGATCCCCGCTTTTTTAAAAAGGTTCGACTGAAAACTTTGAGGGATATGGTGTTTACTTGGGCAAGATTAAGGAAGGCCTTGAAACTCACATACTATACGGCCATGCCTCCAATTTGGGAGTCCACTGGATCCCCGGAATGGGCCAAGGATAGTCTTTTGAAGCCTTTAAGGGAAGCGGACATCAATTACTGGTCTCAGCTAACGATGGAAGGTGAACTGTTATCTTTGGAAGAGATCTCTCACATCACCAATTACAGTTTATCTAAGTTCAAATATCTTCAAATAAAAAGCTGGACCCAGGCGATAGGGATGCAAGTAGGAACGCCAAGCTCGGTTGAGGATATACTTCAAAGAACCAGGGGGAAGATAAAGACAGCAACTTTGTAATGGGCCATTTTGGAAGCAGAAGACGGAGAACATATTCAGGATGTCGAGCTGGAGAAGTTATGGCAAGTATTTTTTGACATACTACACACCACAGTTTCTCCCGCCAATTTAAAGCGCAATCATTTTTTCTGTCTTCACCGAGTATATTGGTCTCCTGCTAAACTTGCTAAATTCACGAAGGAGGTTGTACCCAGTTGTCCTAAATGTAAGATGGAAAAAGCAGACGATCTCCATATGTTTTTAACATGTCCTGCCTTGCATAAATATTGGTGTGCGGTATCTGAAGGTATGGAAAGTATATTGGAATTAAATATACAGATCACTGGTTTACTTGCATTTTTTGGTATTACTTTGAATTTTGAATCCCTTTCAAGAGAGACAAATAAATTGCTGTTTTATTTAATTATATTAGCGCGAAGGGAAATTTGCAAATTATGGATAAAAGATACCGCACCATTTTATCTGGATTGGATTAAGTCAACTAAGTATACATTGAAACTAGATAGTACAAATTGGAAGAGAAAAAACTGTTTTGGTCTCCATGTATCTCTTGGCTGGATAAGCTTTAAGTTTTAAGGATAAGGTCCAATGATTATGCCTTTTTGTAGTTTAAAAATACCCTAAGATCGGTTCTGTGGTGGACAGTTAGAGGAACTGAATTGAAGTATCTTGGATGGGTATCTACAAAAAGTGCTTCCAATAAGATCTTCGGATATTCCTGGTTACATTCGGTATCAATGGTTGGTAACAAGGGAAGGACTTTCGAGAATATCTTTTGGCATATGAGGAATAAATAAATAAAGAAAGAAAGAAAAATAAAATAAAATCTTCTTTGTCTTCTTGTCTGCTATGTGGCTCAACTTCTATTATAAAACACAAGGGATGCCAAGGGTCTAAAAAAACTCTAACTGTTTATAAATTTAGGTCCTGACGAAAGCCATCAAGGCTGAAACATGTTGACCACATAGACATATTTTTGATAGTAATATTTGTTGTTATACTATCACCACTCTGTTTTTAACCTTGCCGTTATGATGACCCTTCTATTAAAAATGTTCTCTCACTGGTTGACTCCATACCAGTAACCACCAATACCATACAGTGGGATATCTGGATGGTACCAATCTATACAAAAGAACCCAGATGACGAGACTCCGCCAATGGGTGGGCTGATGGGTTTATATACTTTCTCTCCTTGCAACACATACACATACATATATATACTTCTCTCTTTACACTACTTAATGAGTGTTCAAACAGTTAGAGTTTTTTGAGACCCTTGGCATCCCTTGTGTTTTTTGACTAGTTAATTGGGGGATAGGATGCAAGTAGGTCTTTAAAAGGTTCCCCTTTGACCCTTTCTCACGGTTAGTGTTTTGTGTCAACTTCTATTATGTCAGAAGAACGAGATAAAAAATCTGCACAACCATTTTTTGAACCAGGAATGTATTCTGCTGAGAAATCAAACGTTTAGAAGATAATCGTGAAATTCTCGGAGTAGAAGACCTTACACTATTACCACTTAAAATAAAGACTAAAGGTTTGTGGTCTGTTTGGAGACAACATTTTCTATCCCAAATGAAATTCCTAAATTTCATAACAGCCCACCAACATGCTTACAATTCTTTTTTTCAATTAAAGAATACTTAACCTCTGAGGTAGATAACACTCTAGATGCATAACCTATGGTCCTTATTTCTTTTCCTATTTTTTGAGAAAGGACTGCCCCCGCCCCACATTACTTGCATCTACAATAAGTGTACAGGTGAGACTAGGATCATAATGTTTGAGAACTTTTGGAGAAATGAATTGTTGTTTAACCCAATTAAACACTTCCTGACAATTTCTGTTCCTTTCAAACACTGCCCCTTTCATCAACATTTGTGACAATGGTCTTAACTTGCTCTCAAAATCTGGAATAAAACGTGAATAGAATTCACAAATCCCAAGAAAGGACTTCAGCGTAGCTTTGTCAGAAGGAGTTTTTGATTTGACAATGGAATCAACAAGGCTTACTTTAGGGAAAATTCCATTTTCATTCACTAAATGCCCCAAATATTCAACTTCTTTTGCTATGAAAACACATTAGTCTCTGTGTAAAACAACCCCATTAGTTTGAAATCTAGATAGTACTTCTTTTAAAATATTGTCACGTGTAACATTGTCGGGAGCGAAAATAAGGACATCATCTTGAAATACAGACAAACCATTAATCCCTTTCAAGATCTTTGACATCAAGCGTCGAAACACCGAGGCCGCTGAGGCAAGCCCAAAGGGCATACGTACATATTGGAACATGTCAAAGGGTGAGACAAAAGCTGTAAGGCATCTTGATTGTGGGGCAAGTTCAACCTGATGATAGGCTGACGCTAAGTCTAGTTTTGTAAAAACTTTTGCATCTTTTACAGTGGCTAACATTTCATTGATGTTAGGGAGGGGATGAGAGTCCACCCATATTTCTTTGTTCAGACAACAAAGGTCAATACAGACTCTCAATTCACCATTTTGCTTGCACGCTATTACTAACGGAGATAACCATAAAGAAGACTCTACAGGTTCAATTATCCCCTTAGCGCACAAAGAGTCCAATTCTTTCTCTAGGTCCTGTCTGATGCTAAAGGGTACATTTCTCAATTTATGGCTGACTGGACAGGCCCCTTTCTTCACAATGATTTCATGCTTGAAATCTTTAATTTTTCCTAGATCTCCTGAGAACACATGGGGAAATTCACTTACAAGACCTTCAAGATCAGGATAATCTCTTATGGCTAGTACTTGATCGTTAGGTCCTGGCCTAAGTATCATCCCAAATAACCCTTGGTGGAACCACTCCAATATGTTTAGGCCTTTGTGTGCTACATAGATTTTCCAGCAATTCTCCTACCCTTGTACTCAAGGATGTCTTCGATGTATCCGGACTGGTCAATTTCACGTCCTTCATACGATACAGCTTTGCGATCAGGAGGTAACAAGGGCCTGTCAGGCCAAGTTACTTGATACAACTCTAAAGTGATCATGGAGATGCGAGCACCAGAATCAACAAGGAGACGTAGTGTCCGATCTCCAACTAAAATATCAACATAAGGATCTACACACAATTCTAGATTTCCCACAATAACACCATTGTCCCTTACTCCAACTACCATGTTGCTCAGATCCTTTGTTACATATTCCTCCTCTTCATCATGGATAGTTTGTTCTGTGACACATTTTACCTGAACAGGTTTGGACCATGTATTATTTCTACCAGTTTGTCATACCTTTGCAAAGTGCCCTACTTTATTACAATTCTTACATGTTACGAACTTTGCTGGACACTTAGTTCCCCCAAAATGTGATTTGAAACCACATCTAAAACAAATGTTACTTCTTGTGAAAAAGGAATTTTGATTACTCCACGAATTTTGTCTATCAACAAGATTGGGTTGAACATCAAACCTGTTTTGCTATTTTTTTAACGTTTCTTGGTACTCATCAAGAGGATTTTCCTCGTCAACAGGAATGGCAGGATGATGTTTTAGAATTTCTCTTCCTTCATAACCTAAAGAATAAAAGAGAAGATATTTTCTTCTTCTTGTCTCACAATTGCCCCAAGATAAGTCTCAAATCTATCATACCACTGCTTCCATTTTATGGGTGGATCACCAGGTGTTTCTAAAAAAGGTGGAGGGGGTGATACACTCTGCATCACTAATTGATGAAGCCACAAATAATTGAGAGTTAATTGGACTTTGCAAAAAGATTTAAGATGGTAATTTAAAAATGCACTATATAAGTGATCCACAAGATGGCAGTATCATAATGAACAGAACAACAATGAGGAAAAAAATGTAGAGAAGAGAAATAAAGTGGGCTGTGTGTATCAGCGTTGATAGATTCTCCGTGTTTACCTAAATTGATACACAGATCCAAAACTTATTCTAATAGATAACCCAGTCTTTGTGTATCAGCATGTAGGAAATAGTGTCTGAAACTGCAGCTGAATGGTGACGTCCTGTAGGTGAACAATACTTGAATGTCTGTCTTTTAAAATGCTGTGCACTCAGCGCTTAGGTTGAATGCACAATTGGAAATAAAATACAATCAAGTCTCTTTCTTTCCCATAAGCTGTGCATTTCAGCGCAGGAGTTGAATGCACAAATGCCAAAGAAATGCTCTATGCTGCTCCCTTTATCTTGCTGCTGCTTTTATTTACTTGTGAGCTCATTAGATTCGGACGTCTAGTAATTTGTCATGAACGTCAAATGGCAGCATCAATTATGACGGCACTGATTGTAGATGGACGTGCGTTTCACTTGTGGAACACTCAGCACGTCTCCGTCGGTGTTACATCAAAACGTTTCCAACATCAAGCGTGCACCCTTGGCCGTTGCTGGAACGCAGGCTGTACCCTTGCGTTTTACTGCCCAGACAATGATGTTTCCTTTTCCGCCCTGCACCCTCACCGCTAAACAGATTCTGCATACACCGGACACTCTCTCCTTACTTGCATCATATAAGAGAAAGTTCGTCAATGCGGGAGAGACTTCTTAGAGCTCCTCTATTTCCAAATCTGCTTTTTTAGACTCTGTGGGTTCTTGTTGACCGGCCAGCCCTCATCGCCATCAAAGCGTGTCACAATGAAGAGGAAACACGCTGTGAATAAGGTCAGTCTGTATATTTATTTTCTGATGCCGGACTATCAGAGCAGGGCGGCTACAGCCTCTTTGTAGGACTGTCAACTGTCCTCCGTAGAACTCTTAGTCATCACACTGGAATTATAGTGCTTTCACTCACCAACATTCTTAAACAAGCCTAAGACACTACACTTGCTTCATTGTAAATCTGGCTCCCACACCGACCCTGGCCTGACAGACGTATTTAGGGTTGGTATTTGCAGATTCTGTTGCGCCTGCTGTTGATAAGCTCTTTCATTGTTCGTTGGAACCTGCTAAGGTTCCAGCTTGTTGGGCGAGGGGTAAACTTCTTCTAAAATAAAGTCAGCGGATCCTGCAATCGTGTCCAAATAGTGCCCCATCTATCTCCTGCCTGCCATTTCCAAAATCAAGGAAAGTTTTATTAATGCTCAATTGTCCAATTAGTTAAAGACAAATAACCTCCCCCATCGTACTGAACCAGTGTTTTTGCCCGCAGCACAACACTAAAACTGCCCTCTTGAGGTGATGGAAATGATTGTATTCATTTTGGACGAGGGAAAATGTGCAGCTCTTATTTTGCTTGACTTGTCAGCGGCTTGTGACACCTTGCGCCATTTGGACAGTGGCGGCTGCTCCTGCAAATCAATAGTGTGACAGGGTATAGGGAGCATGGATGGGGTGGGGGCGGAGGAGGGGTGGTGTAAAAAAATACGAACACTAACCTGTTGTCGGGCTGGACAGCTTCTTCCGCCATCTCCGTCCTCTTCCTGCATTCTCTACAATCAGAAAGCAGGAAGCACTCAGGCTCCCTAAGCCAATCACAGTGCTGCAATGCAGCATTGTGACTGGTCTGAGGGCTGTGGCCCGGTGTCAGACAGGGAATGGAAGCCTGGGCATGCCGTCCACCCAGGCTGTTATACAGCCTGGGTGGAGAATATACAAAGTGTGCATGACTAGCCAGCCCAAGACGGCCGGCCAAACAGTCATGGGCACTTAGAGAGTGTCACCACTCCTCCCTCCTACATTGCCCAGTCTAGCCCCAACCAGTCCCGCAAAACTGCCTCAGCACGGAAAAATAAAATGATAAAAAACGTGCATTAATATCGTTTTATTTTTCCTTTTTTGCAGTGCTAAAAGGCAGTGGGACGTCCTTCCTCACTGCAGTGGATGGATGAGTTGGGTATTGTTGGTTCTGCCTGGTGTTGGTTTAAATCATGCCTGGAAGGAAAAGAACAAGAGACATGGCTTATTCCCTATTCCTTATCTAGAAACAGATTTAGATATGGAGTGTCTAATAAAAGAGAGAGGGATCCCAAGGCCAAAGGGACAGGGTTCCGTAAACGACTGTCAGTCAGAAAAGAGATTCCCTTTGGGCGAATGAACATAGAACAACTAGTTCTTATGGACCAAACAAATAAAGATACATCAATTCATGACACATGGACAAACAGGAAGCAATGTGAACAGAATTAAAAACAAGTGAAAACACTCTAGTAAAAATAAATCTAAACAATTTATTCATATACACTATATTTGTTAAAAAATGGGAAACAAACAGGACGGCAATAATATACAATAAATCAATGAGACATTCCAGTAAAAAAGGAGGTACAGGTTGAGGACTAAATTCACACAATGATACAAAATTTTCCTCTATTTCTTGACCATGTATTACTCCTTAAGCATCGACGCGTTTCGGTGGTGAAAGAGAAATTAGACCACCTTCATCAGGACAGTTGAGATAGTAGTTTCCCAATAATTCTAAAATTGCGTTATGGCAAATCTATCTGTCTTCAGCTTTCCAGATGCACGCAGTGCTTTCACTTCTTGGAATGAAAGTTCACTGTATCTATTAGGCATAGAGTCCCAGGCATCTCCTTTAGTATACTAAGTGAGGTGTGGTGGTGCACTTACCTAGCCTAGTGGGAGCTAAACACTTTTAGGTTGGCGAAAGGGTGTGCTAGACCCTTGACTTATCCAACCCCAAGTTCAGTAGATCTTACTATTCTAAGCTTGTATTTATATGTGCCTGGTACTAAAGATTTTTCAGTTAATCAATACAAAGATTTATGTGGTAAAACAATAGAGGCTTGACTCCCAACCACTGTACACCAATGTGAGAAGCTGGCCTGGTATATGATGACCACTAATGTAAGTGGGCACCCTGCATCAGTCCAGATAACTCTTATGGTGATTCTGGAGGTCTGAGACAACCTTTGAAAGCTATTTAAATGGTAGCTGTGGAGAGCAGCCTTCAGGCTTAGTCTTGAAGAAGTGTAAAGCAGCTTGGTTTACCAGAATGCAATCTTATAGTATAGATCAAATTAAAGAGAACCACACAACGTATTTATAAAAATATGTATTTATTATATAACACTATCTAGTATGTTACAGTATTTCCTACATGGAGATAGACACAAAGCACACAAAACTTAAGCAGAGAAATTACAGTAAATAGTACCAATACACAGTGGGCCTGGGGGGAGCAAACCACATACTAAGAAAGTGGTATAAGAACCACGACTTGAGTCAGTACAGTGTTGAAAGGATGTAGAATTGCTAGGGACCCACGGAACCCCCCAAGGTAAGTAGATAGGGACCCCATGGAGAGCGTGTGCAGTGTGTGAACACACTCGCTTGCTCCATACAAGCCTATGTGCAAGTCGCGGTTGGAATTTTAAAGATAAGGGACCCTTCCCAGTGGACTCTGAAGAAAACCCATGGAAGACTAAGGTTGGAGAGCCACTCCACCTGTGGATATCATGGTACCCAAGTTACCTATCCCAGGGGAGCCGGGTGCATAGGTGTGAAGTGGCATTGGAAACCACTGTTGAACCCAATGGAGGACTTCAGGAAAGGGCCACTGCTGGAAGAGGAGAAAGTGTCCAGAGGAATCCAAATGTGGATTCTTGAGGAGTAATACCTGAAAGCAAAGGGGACATAATCTATGTCACTCAGGGGTGACCAGGAGACTTGGAAGATGAATGCCCTCTGATGTTGGGTGCTTCAGGAAGAATGACAGTGACCTTGACTCTGCAGTTGCGAGGACCAGGCAATGCTGAGGACAACCAGGACCTGTATTTGAGCTGTTCCACGAAGGATGTCGAGTGCTGAGGGGTCGGTGTCCAGCGGGAGCACCAACAAGCCTTGGCAAATGCTACCCAGGCAGAAAATCAACAAGGTGCACGGTTGGGACCAGAAAGGTCCAGGAGACTCACCAGAAGCGGGGAAGTCAGGGCAGGCCCAAGCAATCAGAGGAGCCCAAGTAAAACTTTGGGACCTTCAAGTGGACCCACAGGCCGGAGGCACTGGAGTCGCGAGAGGACCTCAAGTAGCTCACCAAATGATGCAGGCCACGATGCACATGATTCGGTGTGACCAAGAAATCTGTTCACTGAAGGTGCTCAAGGTTGCAGCTTCTTGGAGCCCGAAGATCTTCTTGCAAAGATGTCAACAAGCCTTGGCAACTGCAGAGGGATGCGGTACCCAGGAGTCCGGTTATTGCAACCCCCACGAGAGGGTAGAGAAGGCCACGGGAGCTGGGCAAAGCCACCACCTGTGTTGCAGAGCCCAGGGAGTCCGGATGAGCTCGGGATCTGAACAAAGCACCCTGCCCTCAGAATTGTAAAGGCCTGCTATAGGGGTGACTTATAGGTTTTAAGTGAAGTGACCCATAGATGTAGTAAACCTATATCTATAGCAATTGGTGCATGCACCAACTTACACAGGCTGCAATGGCAGGCCTGTAGTTCCATTTTGAATGGTCTCTCATGAGTGGCACAATGCATGCTTTAGCCCATGGGAGACCTCTGGGGTACTTATGCCCTGGCTACATGGGTTCCATATACTAGGGAAAGACAAGGGTACACCAGTATCCAATCTGGGATGTACCTAGGCACGGAACACAATAGTTTAGGGAGAAAGCCGATATTCCTGGTAGAGGTGTATTGTTGTATGACCTGAGGAAAGCCTCTTGGTCAGATGAAGAGGACAGAGTTGGTAAGCCAGGGAATGAAGATAGGGCAGGAGGGGAACCCCTCTCTGACCTAGAATCAAACCCTGACCAGGGGGAGCTTGATGGCTCCCACCTGGACAATTCAGACCTCAGAGAGGAGAACACAGAGGCACAAGAGGATGCCCTCTTTGATCCTCCTGAGAAGGTGCAGAGTGGGCCAAGGAGGTCTGGGTCCTCCTCTGCAGAATCCAATACTTCTAGACAGTCAGTAGGGTCCAAAAATTGGGACTAGAGTCCCATGGTGGCAGCAACAGTGCCCCTAGAAGTAAGGAACATTCCTTTGACAATAGGAACCTGAGCAAGACTGTCCCTCCCTACCAAGTTGGGGATGACATCCATAAATGGATAACTGTTTTAGGGAGGGCCTGTAGAGTTCAGAGGATCCCTCAAGAGCAGTGGATATCCTTTGCTGACAAAGATAGAGATAAGCTCCTCACTGTTAGAGAAGAGAATGCCGACAATTACTCAGTTTTGAAGAGTGCTTTCATTGATGAGTTTGGCTTACCACTGAACAATACAAGATTAAGTTCAGAGACACTCAGAAGACGCAGAATAAGGACTGGGTAGACTTTGGGGATAGTGCTATTAATAATCTGGAAGGTTGGTTGCTTGGCAGCAAAGTACATAATTTTGATGGCTTGTACAATTTGATTATGAGGAAGCAGATCCTTAATAATTAACAAAATCAGCTATTGCCTCAATACCTGGTGGACTCAGATCTGACATCTCCCAAAGAATTGGGAAAGAAGGCAGATAAGTGGGTCAGGACCAGGGTGAAGCAGTAACATCAGAACAATAGTGGTGGCCAGAAGAAGCAAGATTCTTCAAAAGCTCAAGATAAGGGTGGGGACAAGGATAAAGACAAAAAGTCTTTATCAGGGCCCCAAAAACCTGCATCTGGGGGGGAGTCACAATCCAACAAGGCAAAAAGAAACCTTGGTGCTATCTCTGTAAACAGAAAACCCATTAGACAAGAGTTGCTGATAGTTCAAATGCCAAGGAAACTACTCCAACCACCACTGTCCCTAAGGCAACTACTCCCCCTAGCACAAGTACAGGTGGTGGTACAGAGAACAAGGGGTTAGTGGCGTTAACCTTTGGATCTGAGGTGGCTTCTGGCTTAGTCAGAACTCCAGGTCATGATGTTTTAGTCTGTGATGGTGACATGGATATTGCCACCTTACTTGTCAGTCCCGGTAACCTAGTCAAGTACAGACAACAGCCTTTGATCAATGGGACAAAGGCTAAGGCCTACAGGAACACAGGGCAAGTGTCAACATGGTGTCAGAGAAACTTGTGTCTCCTGGACAGATCATACTTGGTGAAATGTACCAAGTGACTAATGCAAACAATGTCAGTACTGAACATTCCTTGGCAGTTGGTATTTTCAGCTGGGGAGGGGTAACTGGCCATAAGAAGGTTGTGGTAAGTTCAGACCTTTGACTCATGGAAAAACTACATTCGTGAAAAAGAGCTTCCTTTCCAGTGATTGCTTTGGGATTTTGAAAGAAATCGCCTGCTGCGAGAAGAAGCGTGCTGCGACCGACAAAAGACATGGGAGCCCTTTTTGTGAAGTTATACTATCCGTTATTGTGGGAGTGGAAGGGTCGGAAAGAATGTGGGTTACAAAATACCTGGCTACGTGGAGCCTACACTTCATTAATTCCTGTGGCTGGTATTGTTAAAAAGGGGAGTGGAGAAATGTGCACTATAATGAGTGGTCTTCTCCCTGGGCTACATGCTTCAACCTACCCCAAGGCTTTTCTTTAGGACCAAAGTGATTGATCCCTCTAAACCCCTCTTTGTTAACCTAATTAGTCTCCTTGATTATTGTCAAGGTGTAATGGGCATTTAAACATGCATGAATACAATACCTAATTGGAATAACTTTTCTAAGCAATTTGTTCGATGCCACGGGCAGGAATTGTATGGGTGAGAGAGCAGGTTTGATGATTGTTTGACTACAAGCGTCCCTTCCCTCCTGTGAAAAGCTCATGGGGCCTTAGTTGGGCATCGAATGTATTGCTTAGAAAAGTTATAGTCTGACTAGCATCCTCCTAATCAGGACACCACTCTATATGCTTTCTCCCTAAACTCTTGTGTTCAGTACCTAGGTACATCCCAGATTGAATACTGGGGTAGCCTTGTCAGTCCCTAGTATATGGTGCCCATGTACCCAGGGCAGAGGTACCCCAGAGGTCTCCCATGGGCTGAAGCATGTATTATGCCATCCATGAGAGACCATTTGAAATGGAACTACTGGCCTGCCTTTGCAGGCTGTGTAGGTTGGTGCATGCACCACTTACTATAGATATAGCTTTACTATATTTAAGGGTCACTGCACTCAAAACCTACAAGCCACCTCTATAGCAGGCCTTTACAATCCTGATGGCAGGGTGCTTTGTTCTAAGTGAGAGGGTGCCCTTGCATGAGCAGGACACCCCTGCAACCCACAGAGTCCATTCTCCCGGGTTGTCAGTGAAGCAGCCCAAGACTATATAGAGGGGCATCACATAAGCATGCGATGATGACCATCTTGAAAATGGCTGCAACTAATCCTATCATATTTGGTGTCCAACATGTTGGATTCATACCCCCATACAGTAAACGGTGTTGGAGGTATGATTCCAAGCACTGGGAGAGCCCTCCGTTAGGCTCACAGTATTTCTGGTACCAGCCTTCTAGTCCTGGACAGCACAAAATGGATGCTGCCAACCAGAGACACATTTCTGTCCTCCAGCTGCTGAGCCAAGCTCGAGCAGGGGAAGGCAGAACAATGGGCATCCTGTCACAGGGTGGTGTGACCACCTCCCAGACAGGATTTAGTGTATTAAGGCTGGGTGGGTGCACTTGCCAGTGCCTGAAAGTCTGCATGAGGGGCACAGTTGGTGCAAACCAGTGCTGGGAGCCATTGGCTCCAGCTCTGGTGCAAAACTGGACAAAGGATATGAGTGTAACTTCCCCCCTTTGTCCTATCTAGATCCTCCCCTGGGAGGGTCCCCTGAATCTTCCCAACCCTTTCCTTAGCGTACTTAGGAGCTTACCTGGGTGTAGGTCCCTAGATTCATTGTGGAATAAGATTCAGAACTGAAACCATTGCATTTCTACTGTCTCGGGACACTTGGCTTTGCTGGACTTCGTTTGGGTCTGGCTTCATCTCCTTTCCAGTCTGCTGCATCATCTGTGCCTGTGCATCATACAGGAACGTTCCAAGGCCTGTGAAGAATCAAGGAAAACCAAAGTAATCTCCCTTGGAATGAAGAAATCACTCCCCTGCATTTGCAGGCACCACAACGAAGATGACCAGCCTGCAGATCCTGAGCTCCTCTGGACTCCATAGGCTCTGCATAACAGGCCCTGCTTTCCTAAGCTCCAGAGGCCTGTTCTATCCTCTCACCAAGTTTGAGGCCAGTAGTCCTTGTGGGGATTACAATAACTGAGCCCCTGGGTACTGTGTCCCTTTGCAGTTGGAAAGGCTTGTTGACATCTTTGCAAGAAGAACTTTGGGCTCCAAGTAGCACCAACCTCGAGCACCTCCAGTGACCAGAATCTTTGGCAACACCACACTGTGTGCATTGTGGCCTACATCTTTTGGTGGGCTGCTTGAGGTCTTCTAGCGACTCTAGTGCCTCCAGTCCTAGGGTCCACTTGAGGGTCACATTTGTTTTCCTTGGGCTCCCCTGATTTATCAGGGCCTGCCCTGACTCCCCTGCTTGCTTGTAGTGAGTCTCATGGACCTTACTGGTCCCAACTGTGCACCTTCTTGACTTCCTGCGTGGGTTGCATTTGCCAAGGCTTGATGGTACCCCTGCCGGACACTGACACCTCAGCACTCGACATCCTATGTGGTACAGCTCATATCCGGGTCCTGGTCATCCTCAGCGTCGCCTGGTCCTTGCAGCTGCAGAGTCAAGGTCACCACCATCCTCCTGAAGCACCTGACATCTAAGGGCATTCGTCTTCCAAGTCTCCTGGCCACCCTTGAGTGACATAGACTCTGTCCCTTCTGCTTTAAGGTACTCCTCATCAAGAATCCATGTTTGGATTCCTTTGGATACGTACTGCTCTTCCAGCAGCGCCACTTTACTGAAGTCCTCCATTGGGTTCGTTGGCGGTTACCGACGCCACTTCACACCTATGCACCCGGCTCCCCTGGAATAGGTAACTTGGGCATCTTGCTATCCAGGAGTAGGGTGACTCTCCAACCTTCTGTCTGCCATGAGGATTCTTCAGGGTCCACTGGGAAGGGGCCGTAATCTTTAAAATTTTAAGTGCAACTTGCACATAGACTTGTATGGAGCAAGCGGTTATGTTCACACACTGCACATGCACTCCATGGGGTCCCTATCTACTTACCTTGGGTGGTTCCGTGGGTCCCCAGCAAGTCTACGTCCTCTCGACATTGTCCTGACTCTAGTCGTGGTTCCTATACCACTTTCTTAGTTTAGGGTTTGGTCCTCCCTAGGACCCGCTGTGTATTAGTGCTATTTACTGGGATTTCTTTGCTTAAGTATTGTGTAATTTGTGTGTACCTCCGTGTAGGAGATACTGTAATGTACTGGACAGTGTTATGTAATAAATACATATTTTTATAAATACTTTGTATGGTTCATTTAATTTAAACTATACCATAAAATTGCATTCTGGTAAAACAAGCTCCTTTACACTCCTTCAAGACTAAGCCTGAAGGCTGCTCTCCACAGTTACCACTTGGATACCATTCTAAGGTTGTTCTGAGACCTCCTAAATCACCATAACGGTTGGCTGGACTGGTTCAAGATGCTCACTTACATTAGTGAACCTCATATACCATGCCGGCTTCTCACAGAGTGCCACAGGTATCTTTCCTGAGCTCCGTTTTATTTAACATATATATGGAACCATTAGCCAATCTTACTCAATGGTGTGGCCTTTTGACTGTTTCATATGCTGATGCCATCCAGCTGCTCCTCAGTTTTGACTATTTTGACACTATTTTTGTCGCTTGCCTGAAGGCTGTTTTATATTGGATGCATAGGAGTCATCTTCAGTGCAATGAGTATAAAACGGTGAGTGTATTGTTTGGGAAAGCCATAGACCAATGGATTAACAACAGCTAAGCAGGGATCCTCGCCCTTCTTACTCCTATTCCAGTGGCACTGGTTCCCAATTAAGAAAATAATTTTGTTTAAGCCGCTGACCTTTATTCATTCAGCCTTTTACAAACGTGGTCCTATGTACCTGATTTCAAGGGCGTCACTTTACAATCTTCTCAGAACTCTCTGTTCAGCTGAAACGTTGCTTGTAGAGTAACATAGATTCAGTCTGGCTAGGACCAGCTTGCGGTCCTTCTTGATACTCGTCAGAAAAGCTTGGAATTGGTTTCCACTGTCTTTGTGCCATTTTACAGAAAATACGGACAGCCCACTACAACTTGGAATCGGCTTCTGTTATCTCGCCACACCATTTTACAGGGGAACCAGTCCTAACCATGCAGCATATGCACGGTCTAGTTGCTGCTGCCGCTGGGCAGAAGAGCAGAAAGCAGTAAGAGGAAGGATCAGGATGATGCGCAGAGGCAAGTAGGTTTAGAGGGGGTGGGTGGTAGTTTGTAGGGGTTATGGGGTAGTTTTCAGGGCTGGGAGGGGGGTCAGGATAATTTACAGGGACAACGGGGTCAGGAGTTTTAGGGCTCAGAGCGGGGGATGGAGGTGATGTTTGGGTTGGGGGTAGTTTTGGGAATGAGGGGGTTTGGTAGTTTTCAGTGCTGGGGGGTTGGGAGTTTTAGAGCTCAGGGCAAGGGACAGGAAAGGGGCAGTTTTAAGGCTCAGGTGGCAGTTGGGTGTTTTAGGGCTCAGGGTATGAGGTGGGGTTAGAGTATTTGGGTTGGGGTAGTTTTGGGGAGGAGGTACTTTTCAGGCCTGTGGGTGTCGGACATTTTAGGGCTCAGGGCAAATGACAGGAAAGGGGCAGTTTCAAGGCTGATGGGGCAGTTGGGTTGGAACGGGGGTAGGTAGGGTTAGGTTTTACGGGTGGGGGCTTGTCTTACAGCTCAGGTTGGAGTAGTTTTTAGGGGGCAGAGTTGTAGGGCTCAGGGCAGGTGACAGGATTGGGGTAGTTTTCAGGTGGAGGGGGAAGTTGGGCGATTTAGGGCTCAGGGGATGGAGGTGGGGGTAGACTATTTAGGTTGGGGTAGTTTTGGGGTGGGGGTTAGGGTAGTTCCCAGGGCTGTGGGGGTCAGGAGTTTTAGGGCTCAGGGCAGGAAACAGGAATGGAGCAGATTTGAGGCTGAGGGAGTAGTTGGGCTTAGGCAGGGGTAGGTGGGGTTAGGTTTTAGGGCTGGGGGCCTGTTGTAGGGCTCAGGGAGGGGGCCGGTGTTGGAGAAGTTTTATGGGGGCTAAGTTGCAGGGCTCTTGGTAGGTGACAGGATAGGGGCAGTTTTCAACTTGAGGGTCAGGTAAGGATTTTAGGGGCTTGGTACAGCACAGTCTGCCTCAACAGTGCAACTACCCTTACCTGCTTATATGTATGCTTCAATGTGGTTGTTTAGATTGGTAAGCCTATGGATGGCTGAGGGATAAAATGTGAATGACTATATCAATGTGTTTGAGAATGGAGGAGTGGGCAGTAGAATGGAAAGGTCAGTTGGTGAGCATTTGGGGGAGTCGGAGGCTTCATGGCTCATGAATTTATGTTTGGATGCATGTTGCGTACATGATGAAGTTCTATAGATGGATGAGTAGATGTCTGTGGATGGAGAAGGTATTTAAAAAGTAGGGGCAGCCTGACCTCGCAGCACTTTACTATGCAGAATTCTGCAGAGTTACCTATAAAGTCTGCCAGGGTCCGTGAGTGCCGTAACTCAAGTCCACCATACATGCAAGGGCCTCAAACACCTTGTTTGCGAGTCAATGTCAGTCTGGGAGTGACCCGTACAACTCCTGAGTCAAAGCCACTGCAGCAGTGCTATTCCTCATTAAACACCTATACTTCAAATAAATACACAAAATATCATGCACTCACCTGGACCCAACTGCGGAGATGACACAGGAGCCGATGCTGGACCTCCTCTCTCTCCTTAGGACAATGCAAGTCAAGGAACCGAAACCTTAGATTTCACACTGTGCACCTGGGGGTAAAAGGGGTTGGGATAAAATAAGAAAAGAGAGACTTGCAGTACTTGATCTGCTCAGCAGATGTGCAACACTGTGTAACAGAATTTGTCACTTCTCAGACCTTCTATGTTGCGAGGTAGATTTGCACTAGACCAGAACCTCTGGCTATGCGATGACACAATGCACTGGAAATAACAAGAGGAGGCAGTTACCATCAGTACACAAACAGGTCTCTACATACAATGAACATGCATTAACTTCAGTGACATAAACTTAAAGGTTTCATCAATAGCTCAGCATGAGGGCAGAATAACCAAAATCATAGATTGGTATATGGCACTTCTAAGAATAAACTTGAAATACAGATTGGAGTTATTGGCACTCCTATGGAAAAACCTGGACCATAGGTTGGAGTTATTTGCACTCCCAAGGATACACTTGGAGCAAAGGTTGGAGTTTCTTACACTCCTAAAGAGACACTCAGAGAAAAGATTGGCGTTACTTGCACTCCTAAGGATACGAATGTCTGACATAATATCGACAGACAGAATATCGAAATGCAAAAATATCGGAGCAAAAATATCGACAGCAAAAATATCGGAATCCTATCTTCATTAAGGTAAGTACAAAAATATCGAAAAAATAATATCGTAGTACAAAAATATCGGAATCAAAAATATCGTTTTTTTAAATGTATTAATAATAATGTAAAAATAATTTTAAAATACATATAATTTTACAAATATTAAATACAAATATTAAAACAAAATTAAAACTAATACATATACATTTAAAATAAATAAAACACTTAATAATTTAATGTAATTTTAATTTTTTTCATGTAATTTATTTGATTTAATGTAATATTTTTTGTTTTTACCCTGTACCCCAAAAACCCAAAACTGACCCTGAACCCTAAAAATATCCCTGTACCCCAAAAACCCAAAACTGACCCTGAAACCTAAAAATACCCCTTTACCCAAAAACTGAAAACTGACCCTTATCCCTAAAAATACCCCTTTACCCAAAAACTGAAAACTGACCCTAAACCCTAAAAATACCCCTTTACCCAAAAACTGAAAACTGACCCTGAACCCTAAAAATACCCCTTTACCCAAAAACTGAAAACTGACCCTGAACCCTAAAAATACCCCTTTACCCAAAAACTGAAAACTGACCCTGAACCCTAAAAATACCCCTTTACCCATGAACTGAAAACTGACCCAGAACCCTAAAAATACCCCTTTACCCAAAAACTGAAAACTGACCCTGAACCCTAAAAATACTCCTTTACCCAAAATTAATTAATATTATTTAATCACCAGTTAATTATTAATTAACAATAACAATAAAGTAAATATATTAGCACATTTGCTGTAATTAATTTAATTTAATAATTAATATTATTTTTCCCAATTCATTATTTAAGAATAACAATAAATTATATATAAAAAATTACTATAATTAATGTAATTAAATAATTAATATTAATTAATTACCAACAAATTAATAATTATAAATATGTACAAAATTATATTAATTAATTAACTAATTAATAGAAATTATTTACCAATTAATTATTAATTAAAATATGTACAAACATATATCAATTAATTAATTATTATTAAATTACTTCCCACCCTATTCCCCTATAAACCCATAACCCGCTACAGAACATATTTATCAATTAATCAATTAATTAAAAATAATTAAAAATTATTTCTCAATTAATTAATTAATAATTCCTACTAATTAATAATTAATTTAACATAATTAAATTACTTCCCACCCTATTCCCCTATAAACCCACAACCCGCTACAGTAGTAAAAGACAATACTTAATTAAATTACATTAAAAATAAATAATAAAACATAATAAATACAATATAATATACACTAAATTTATTTAAAAATTGATATTAGTAACATCGAAGTTATTTATTTCGATATTATTGACATCAATATTTACAACTTCGAAATTACTGATATCATACTAATATCGATATTAGGACTGTCGATATTACTTACCTTCGATATTTTGTCCCATCGATATTTAAACTTCGATATTTTTGTATATCGATATTTAAAAATCGATATTTTGTCTGTGTACCTAAGGATACAATGGGATAACAAACTGGGTTACAAAGTTGATGCGGATATGTAAGACTTTGTGAAGTGCACTACTGTTCATCAAAGAAACACAAAGCTAAAGTCTTTTATCCCTGCACTGTGACAGTTCTAGCATTAAGGTTGTAGGAAGGGTCCGGAGGATAAGCAAAGCGCTGGCGTAAATTACAGAGAGGACATGGAGGAACAGTCTATAGTCTCTGAAGACAGGGATACTCAGTCCTGTTTACTACTGTAGGAGGTTTAATGTACACTAACCTGATATCTAGTTCTTAGCCTAGTTTGTCCACTTGACTGAAGTTCGAAGAAGATCTTGTGGCTTTGAGTCAGGGATTCACAGGCGGTCCTAAGTTGCTGTGCAGGAGGGAGCAAGGAGGAAGTCCTCAAGGGTGTTTGTGTCTCGGGAACCACTGATTTGATTGGCCTTGAAGGAGACTGGAGCACTTCTTGGTTCCAGCAGGATTCTTCAGGGGAGTGGGAAGGGTGAAGCTTGTTCTGCAGGGAGCAAAGCCAAGCCACGATTTGGGTTTGGGTGGGGTTTAAATACCCTCACGAAGACTCAATGGATGTAGCTAGATCACGTGTGGCACGCGGGATGCATGTCATCCGAAGGTGCCCGAATGTTAGAGAAAACATGTGTTAGTACACTCTGTTCGACCTTAAAGAATGGGCAGGTGCAACTTGTTGATCAGAACCAAAAACCAGGAAACAAATGCATCACTTTACCCCGAATATTCATAATGGAGAACAACACCAAGGCTCCTGTAATATTGAGTGCAAGGCTTGCCATTGGCTCACAGGATTCCGGGGGAAGCTTGCAGGGATTCAATGGGAAACCACACCAAGGACTTAGTAACAGCGAGAGCAGTAAATCTGTGGTTCATGGGATTTGGGGGATGCTTGCAGAGCTTCAAGTGCAATGCAATAACGGGGGCTGGTGAAGCATCAGTCTTGAGGGGCCTGGGGAGCATCAGTCTTAAGGGTGCTGGAGGGGGCGTCAGTTATAAGGGAACTTGTGGAACATCAGTAATGAGAAAGCTGGGGAAAGATCAGTCATGAGGGTCTTGGGGGAATATTAGTTATGAGGATAGTGGGGAAACATCAGTCATGATATCATAGCATGCCATAAAGTAATGAAGCAACATGAGCTCTGCAAGCTAAACCATTACACAGGGGGTGCACGAATGGGTCATGACAGCGAGTGAGCAGGAGGAGATCGTGCTATAAAACAATGTATTATATCGCTAATCCTCCAACACTCCCCGACCTGTCTGAGGCCCAAAGTGATAAAAATATACACATTGAAAAGACAGTGAACCAGCGGGTATGCACGAACCGCAGCAGGCTACTGCCACGAAATTGGAGGCCATGGCTGTCTGGTGTCCAAATGAACACCTCCATAATGGGAGGCAAGCACAGTACAAACAATGTCAAGGAAAGTCCACCTCAAACCACTGCCAAACAAGACACCATCTAGATAGGGTAGCATCTCTTGCTCACCCCAAGCAGCTCTTGTTTTTTGGCTCTGCAGATAAGTGGACCCCGATCTACAAACTCCACAGCGAACATGCAGTGGTCCATGCCCCACAAGGTCAAAATGCACAGTACAGGAGGACCCCCATGGGCATCCAGGGCAGGTGCTGCAGTGCTTGCCGCACAGCCTGGCACTGAGGAGGACAGAGCCCCGACCATGAAAACTGCAGCCTCCTCTCATCCTATCGAAAACTGCCAGCCAGACTGTGACTGCGCAGAAGTGAGAGCGCAACAAGTTCTCAGACACGCCCATGGCAGATTCAGGCACAACATCACTGCTCAGCCCTCAGTGGTAGGATGAGAGCTATGGTCAGCCCCGTACATCCCAGCAGTGTGCGTTTTCCATCACTGATACAATAAATACAGTATCATATGATTTTAGGTTAGAAGGGTTGTACATTTGCATTGTGAGGAACGGAGCTGCTTAAATATAGTGGTGGTGGGCGGCAAACTCTCTCACGCGGTGGCTGACGGAGTTGTTGCCGAACTCTAAGCTCCAAGCAGAGCGCAGACTGGGAAAACTCCATGGACTCTGCTGGAGGACTGGAGTATATCACCCACCCCTAGTAAAAAGATGATTTCTGTGGATTGATGGGTATTTGTGCAAAGGTGAGTGATATCAGTTTGCGTTTATCAGTGGATTATGGGTCACTTGGTGCATGATGTATATGTCTATGGTGTTTGGGTGGTAGTATGTGTAGACAAACCATATGTGCATGCATGGATTCTTGCACCTCAATGCTGCTGTGCTTGGAACTTTTCTCCATGGCACATGAATCTTAAACAAAATATTGTCACTTTGCAGGGCACCTACATCTGTCTGCTGAGAAACAAAGCACTGTGAATTACTTACATGGGTTAGCACCACCATCTGATACAATTGGGAATCCTGATACTACAAAATGATTGGGGTGCTGGCATTTTGTGCACTTATCTGTCATACTCCAGTGGTAGAAGATTCTGAATGCAACAAACATGATGTCTTTCACATTAAGCTGTAACAACAAAGTTAATTATTTGATAGAAATGAGCCATCCCAGAATGGGGTATCATTTGTGGTAGCACTGACAGCAAAAAGAGTGACATGTGCATTCCAAGAAGTGTGCCATCTAAGAATGAGATATAACATACAGTAGCACTAGTGAAAAAGGGTGTGACTTGCACATTTCAAAAAGTGAGCCATTCTGGAATAATGTAAAGAATGTACTGGCACTTAAAGGGTTGGCATGCACATTTCAAGAAGTGAGCCATCTCAGAAGGAGGTATAACATGAGGTGGCACTGAAAATAAAGGGTTGCCATTCACATTCCAAGAAGTGTGCCATCTTAGAATGAGGTATAACATGCAGTAACACTTTTGTTTACATTTTTAAAATGTTATTTAAGTTCTCATATTATATCCATAGGCATACACCTAAGCTAGTATAGCCTCCATTGCTCACCAGGTTAAATTCAAGGGCCAGTGGTCTCTATTTGGTAACCAAAGCCATTACACTGACATCAGCATTAGAGGTATAAGCCTTGGACGTTAGCATCTTCCAGGATTTTCACTAAGGGGTCCCATATGAACTGATAGAGAGGACGGCCCATCATCTGTTTTCTTTTCAATCTCATTAACGTAGACCACTGATCTCCACCAGTCTGACTAGGTGGGGGCTCTGACTGGGACCACCTCCTACATATCGCTCTCCTTGCAAGGTGGAACAAGAGGAAGCGTAATTTGCCAAAATTAGCGCTGAACGAGCCTGACTCTGCTACATCACCGAGTAAACCAAATAGTACCACATTTGGGCTTATCTTCACCATTTGTCCAAAAATGCTCTCAATCATCTTACCCACTGATTGCCAAAACAGGATAAGGACCGGGCAGATGCCAAACATATGACTGTGGTCAGTATCCTGACTTACACACCTTTTATACCTGGAGTCCCTATTTCAATTGATCTATGCCCATGTTTCATGGATGCCCAATAAATTCTGTGGACAGTGAACAAGTGATTTTTCTTGAGAGGGACAGATTTTACTGTGGAATATAGCAATGCAAAAGATACTTGCCAAGTCCTCTTGGGGTAGGTTGTCTTCCCATACACTAAATGCCGACCTCATATTTGTCTCAGCTGTCTTTACTAGATGCAGGTACCACTTGGCACTTCCTACTTCATGGCCTTAGCTTTCTGAATAATCATTTAGCTTAATTAGCAAGGGAGTGGGGTTTAGGTTAGTCTGTCTTATAAAAATATAAGACTTTTCATGATATGTGGATTATTAACCATCCTAACATTATTTTTAGTATGCATTTGTTTTCTAATTGTGACTCGTATAATGCATTTCAGAGCATGATAGCTTAAATATCCTGAACTGTCTCTGTGGATCCAGTTATCTTTTTGTGGATGACTACAAGTGAGAGATCGAAAGGGTGCTTCCTGTTACTGCGATCCCTGAGAGGATCGAGAGCGTTGTGTCCTGGGGTGCCAATTCACTTGTTTCTCTGGTAAGGTTAGGAGGGCTAGTGAAGCACTATAGCTTGTCGAACTTGGACCCATAAGTACATACTGATGTCCTATGGTTCTAAGGATAGTTCTGTCCTAGGAGCAGAATCCCTGCAACAATAACTTCAGGTTGTCCGCTACATTCCTCCTCATTCCCACACATCTAAAAGGAACTATCACGATATTCACTCTTAGGTTTTGCACCAATGGTTCTAAATAGAATGCAAATAGGAGTGGGGGAAAGGGACAACACGGCCTGGTTGCTCTTGTCTACTTACGTGATCTAGGTCTAAATTAGTGAGTGCTGAGAGTAGCTTCTGGAAAAAGCTCACACATGCTGCTCCAATCTCTGGGTTGCCCTCTAAGAATACCTTTGTTTCATCCTCTTTTTTACTTGTTATGTAATTCCTATTCTGTCTCTTTTTGTCATCCATGCCAGCATCTTACCACAGCATTCTCCATATTTGAAATTCCTCACTTTGCTGACTTCTCATTGCTGCCTCTCCCTATTCTCAATTCTTGCCCTAAACTGGTATAGATCTTGTTTTGTTCTCCTCTTATCTTCTTCATCCATCCCTGCTAACTTCAACTTTCCTTCCACTCTACCCAGCTCTTCCTCGAATTTCAACATCTCACTTCTCCCTATTCAATTCTTGAATACCACTAAACTTTATAGTATCCCCCTCAGGTAGGTTTTATATGTGTCCCATACAAGACTTGCCATTCCATTTTTGTGTTCAAAGAACTCATCTGTTCTCCCTTGAATCTCAAACACCTTATCCATTTTAAAAAGTAGCTTCCTGTCTAATGTCCATCTTGCCGCCTTTTTCGGCTGTGCAGGCTTTTAGCTTCTAAAGAAAACAAGGGGGACCCTATTAGTGGCTGTGGACCAAGGGTTTGAGTCAGTTTCAAAAGGACAGTGGTCCAAAGCAATTTCAGAGATATACAATAATGATAATAAGACAAGCCGTGATGAGCTGCTTATATATTTATCCAAGTCCAGCCGGACATGGAATTTATTTTCATAACAATAGTAGAGTTGTATAGTGCATAAGAGACATTTAGAGAGCACAATCCTGTGCTTTTACCGCAGGACAGAGACAGTGAAGAATAAAGAATAGTTGTGGGGAGAAGAAGATATCGCAGGCAAGATAGAAGTGAGCAATCTGGACACTTTTAGATTGATGTTACAAGTGTTTTGCCAGAGTAGTACATACAGGAATTTTTTACACATTGCTTTTACTGTATAACTACTACAAAAGGTCGACGTTTCGATTCCGCGCTCAAGGGTACAATGGGATCATCATCAGGACTGTACAAAATTATTATGCCTGGTAAAAATGCACCTGTATGAAGAAGGAAACAGAGAAAAGAAAAAGTTTTCAGAGTTTTGCAAAAAGGGTTCTATTCAAGTTTTCGAAGGAGAGAGAGTCAACAATGCTTAGCACATACAATTATGACATTCCTCGGAATCGCAGTGCAGTGGAAGTGGACCCAAAGTGGATCAGTTCATGCATTAAAACATCGAGCATCAATTGTGTAATGGACAATGTGAACACAGTATAGTGATTTCATATAGCCGTGTTATGGGTAAGGAGTGACCGCAATTACGTGGCTAGTGGGGCGGGGGTTGGATGAATTAAGCAGAGCGAGTCCGTGCAGTGATCAGTGGGTACTGGGTGCATTGGAGACCGACAAGTGCATGAGGGGGTGAGAGGAGATAATCTTGAAGAGTCAGCCTTTTACCTCCTAGATGGGGGGCGGCGTTTACTTGAATAAGCGCTATGTGCTCTCGGGTTTGCCATCTGTAGAAGTCGCTGAGGTTCAATCGGTATATTCTGGGGGTAAAAAATACTTGATATTGGTGCCTGTATTGTGCTGGGCATGAGAGGGCGGTTGGGGACAATACAGGAAATTTACCTTGCATAAAATAGAATATCCGTACGAAATGGAGACGAGACTCCGGGGATTTAGATCCTCAATTAGTTATATCGCCGTTCGAACTGAGGGGAGAAAAAGGCCAATGGATCAGGGCAGGTAGATTACGATTGGTATATGGGAATCAGACCAAGGTGTAGGTACATACCACAGTAGTTGTCGGGTGAGCGACCGGTAAGTGGGAGCCAGCGGTTCTGAATAATTCTCGAATCCGCTACGGAGAAAGTGGAAATTGGGCAGTTAAGAAGGCTGGGGGTGAGCACTCTGGACAAGACTGTGGAAGGAGGAGTGAAGCTTACCGGCGTCAAGGAACGGTGTCCTCGTATACACGGCTGGCTGGCGAAATAACCCGGTAGTGTTGTGCTCTGGTGGTGCGTAGGGTTTATCACCAGTGGGAAGCAGAGTCACGTGATCGGGTGGGCGGAGAGAAAGAGGTGGTGCTGGAGATGTGAAATGACTGCGGCCATCTTAGAGTAGTGATAGTATCGGATATTGAAGTGAGAATAGCATACCAGTACGTGACATTAAAAGCATACATTGTTACAGCAGACGGTTACATTTACACTGATCGGAGAGTAAAAACATTTTCCATTAATACAAGAGTAAAAATACATAATCAATAACGGTCTCAATGAAAAAGTTTTGAGTTTTGGAGCTGTTATTTAGACTTTGGTATGGATCAATGTGAGGCTGGGTCATAACAAAGTGGTCCAATCTTCACTTCTGTTGAGCCCAGTGCGTATAGTGTCAAACTGGATTATGCTTTTCAGTTCCTCTTTGTTTAGCAGCTGGGCTAGATTTCCACCTCTTTGCGGTAATTTGACCACTTTGAGAATTGTCCATCTAATGTCATCCTCAGTATGGTGTGCTTCGCAGAAATGTTCCAGCAGGGGCGCATTAGCAGTCCTGCATCTGATGCGGCTCCTATGTTGGCAAATCCTGGTCTTCGCCTTTTGTGTAGTCTGACCAACATACATTTTGGGGCATGGGCAGAGAATTGCATAAATAACATTGTTGCTGTTGCAATTAGTGAGACATTTCATTGAGACAGTAGTGCCATTGTGGGTAAAGTCACGCGCTTCAATTGTGTAATCGCAAACATTACAAGACCCACACTCGACATGCCCAGTTACAGGGGGGAGACCCCAGATGGATTCAACAGTAGATTGGGGTAGGGGAACAGGGAGTGCAGCTCTAACTAGATGGTCGCTAAGATTTTTGCTTTTACGGAAAGCGAACAGTGGTCTCTCTAGTATGATGGTGCCTGCATTTATAGTGGGCCAGTGTTTCAGAATGGATTTTCTAATCCTATTTGATACTGGGGAGAAAGTGGTGACACAGGCTACCCTCTCATTTTGCGCACGGGTTTTGGGTGTTAATAGGACCTCTCGTGGACAGTACCATGCTCTTTTGGTTGCTGTTTTCATCAGTCGACGTGGGTACCCGCGATTTTTAAGTTTGTTTGCCAAGACGGTTGCTTCTTTGAAATAGTCTGTTTTGGAGGAGCAGTTCCGTCTGATCCTTAAAAATTGGGAGTATGGGAGGGAGTCTTTTAGTGCCCTGGGATGATTGCTCTGATAGCTAAGCAGGGTGTTACGTTCAGTAGGCTTTCTATAGAGCCGGGTAAGGAGTTCTCCTTTCTGATGACAAATGGTAAGATCTAAGAAAGGATTTGCTATTTATCGTGAGTCAAGGTAAATTTGAGATCGGCACAGTTGTTATTAAGCCAGTGTAGGAATTGGTTAAGCGTCGCTATATCGAGGGTCCAGATGATAAAAATGTCATCGATATAGCGTCGCCACAATTTTATTCCAGGGCAAAAGGGATTCTCATCAGGTAGGATTGAGCCAATTTCTAGGGCATCCATGAAAAGAATAGCTAGGTTGGGGGCAAAAATAGCCCCCATTGAAGTACCCTTGATCTGTTGATAGTATGTGTTATCAAAGATAAAGAAATTCCTGGATAGGCATACTTCTAGTAACTGTAAAATGAACAATGTTGGTACCCTGTGTGGACGGGGGCGAGTGTCAAGAGTTTTTTGTATCACTAGGAGGGCCGCTGATTGGGGGATGTTCGTGTAGAGCGACTCTACATCCATGGTGCAAAGAGTGTCTTGTAAGGGATCAAAAGGAAAGTGCTCTACCAGAATAATCAAAGCCATGCTATCCCTTACATAGCAGGCGGTCCGGGGCACAAATTCTTTAATGAAAAAGTCAACGTAGGCTCCCAGAAAGGTTCTAGAATTGAGCCACAAGCAGAGACTATAGGTCTGCCAGGGGGATTGGTGAGATTTTTGTGGACTTTGGGAAGGGTGTAGATAACAGGCAGGCGGGGGGTTTTTACATTGAGATAATTGAAATCATTTTTACTCAAAAACCCTTTCGTTACAGGCATCGGTGGTCAGTTTAAGTATGGTTTCCTGAATTTCCTTGGTGGGATTTCTCTGCAGTCTATGGTAGTAATCTGTGTTATTGAGCTGTCTCATAATTTCAGCCTTGTAAGATTCAATATTTTGAAGAACAATTCCTCCCCCTTTATCTGCGCTTTTAATTATCAAGGAGGGGTTGCTTTTCAAAGAACATATGGCCTCTTTCTTTTGTCAAGTGATATTGTAGAGAATGAACAGCTTTTTATTTTCAAAATCGTGTAAATCTTTTAGCACCAGCTTTTCGAATGTAATAATTTCAGAGGGGATCATTCCTGCAGACGGCAGGAATGTGGATGGTGGCCGAAACGGTGTATTTGAATTAAGGATGGGAGAGGGGTGCATTTGAAAGAATGCTTTCAGTCGGATGAGCCTGAAAAATCTCAATAGTTCAGTTTGAAGCTCCATAAAATTTGGACGAATGGTGGGAACAAAGGTGAGGCCCTTTTTAAGGAGTTCTGGTCCAGGGGGTTCCAAATTGTGTTATGAGAGGTTAAAAATGGGGATCATTTCACGTGGATGTTCGGTGGCGAGACACATGGTGAGGGAGGAGGTGTTCTCTACCACTGGTAAAAGTTGTTCCGCGTTTTGCGTTCTCCCGGGGGGTTGAACCAACGTTGAGGTTTTTTTACCCTTCCTCTCTGCGGGGTGTTTGTTTGGCCCTGCCTAAAAAATTGGAGTGTGCTGACCCTCCTCTTCTTGATGTGCTTGGCTCTTCACCCTGGTCTGAGCTTTCGGAGGAATCAGCAGATGTATTAGAAACCCAACAAGCTTTTGGCGTTTATTATAGAGTCCCCAAGGTATTCTGTTTTGGGGATTAGCGTAGGATCTGTTAGTGTAAAAATCCTTTTGCAAGTAGGGGTAGGTATTTTCAATGTTGTAGGATTTGATGTCTTTCTTGACTTTGTTGGATTTTTTATTTTGCTCGATACGGTGAAATTCTGCTACGGTTTTGTCAACCTGTTCGAGCAGTTTTTTGCAATCAGTAGTGAGATCAGAAAGGTTGATCTGTTTAAGTAGATCAGTTATTTCTATTTCTAGGGCCTTAAGTGTTTCGGTTGCTATGTCGATGCCAAGCACTAGCCAGTTCCTCGAGCATGTGGTGCCTATGTAACTGAAGTTGGAGATGTATTTAGGGTTAACTGTGAAGATTCCCGGTATGTTGCGTACCTGTAGTCCAACTGGTATAATCTCTGCCTTTAGGTAGTCTGTAAGCATTCATATCATCAATTCAAGGCGTACCTGTTTCTTTTTAAGCTTCTCTAGTTGGTCTGGTAGAGAAGTATTGGTCAGTGTAGATGTGTCTACTGTATCAGTAAGAAGGGAGGGGCGTGAGCAAAGTTGCTTTATATAGTCATCTATGTAGAGGGAGGCATGCGCTGACATCTCTCAGAGAGTAGGTTTAGTAAAAGAATAGTGAGTGTGGTAAAACAGTAGGAAGGCTCTCCCTCGTATGACGAGGTATCAGAGTTATGTTTTAACCCCTGCAATCCAGCGATTGCACTCAAGTTTCTAAAGAAAACATGGGGGACCCTATTAGTGGATGTGGACCAAGGGTTTCAGTCAGTTTCAAAAGAACAGTGATCCAAAGCAATTTCGGAGATATACAATAATGATAATAAGACAAGCCGTGATGAGCTGCTTATATATTTATCCAAGTCCAGCCGGACATGGAATTTATTTTCATAACAATAGTAGAATTGTGTAGTGCATAAGAGACATTTAGAGAGCACAATCCTGTGCTTTTACCACAGGACAGAGACAGTGAAGAATATAGAATAGTTGTGGGGAGAAGAAGATATCACAGGCAAGAAAGAAGTGAGCAATCTGCACACATTTAGATTGATGTTACAAGTGTTTTGCCAGAGTAGTACATACAGGAATTTGATACACATTGGTTCCCCATCTAGGAGGTAAAAGGCTGACTCGTCAAGATTATCTCCTCTCACCCCCTCACGCACTTGGGTCTCCAATGCACCCAGTACCCACTGATCACTGCACAGACTCGCTCTGCTTAATTCATCCAACCCCCACCCCACTAGCCATGTAATTGCGGTCACTCATTACCCGTAACGCGGCTATATGAAGTCACTATACTGTGTTCACATTGTCCATTACACAATTGATGCTCGACGTTTTAATGCACGAACTTATCCACATTGGGTCCACTTCCACTGCACTGCGATTCCGAGGAATGCCATAATTGTATGTGCTAAGCATTGTTGACTCTCTCTCCTTCGAAAACTTGAATAGAACCCTTTTTGCAAAACTCTGAAAACTTTTTCTTTCCTCTGTTTCCTTCTTCATACAGGCGCATTTTTACCAGGCATAATAATTTTGTACAGTCCTGATGATGATCCCATTGTACCCTTGAGCGTGGGATCGAAACGTTGACCTTTTGTAGTAGTTATACAGTAAAACCAATGTGTATCAAATAGTGCCAAAGTGCAAGTGCTCCCTGAATAAAGTGTAGTGGTAATTGGTTGGCCATGATTTGTATGTTTGCCTTACTAGTAAAGTCCCTAGTAAAGTGCACTATGTGTGCCAGGGCTGGTAATCCGAATGCTACTAGTGGGCCTGCAGCACTAATTGTGGCACCCACACATGTAGCCTTAAAAAGAGAACTCAGGCCTGCCATTGCAGTGCCATTGTACAGTTTGTTAAACTGCCATGTTGTTCTGACAAGTGCACCCACTTGCCAGGCCTTACCCTTCCCTTTCTATGCACATCAGACAACCCTTTGGTAGGTCCAGCATACGCCCTGGGCAGGGTGCAGTGCATGTGAAAGGTAGGACATGTACTAAGCTGTGTACCATGTCCTGGCAGTGAAATAATCTCCATTTAATTTTTTACTGTTGAAAGGCCATCTTGGCAATAGGATAGAATGGGAAGGCTGTGTAATATGTTTTCCAGCCCATCTTCCCAAAGGCTTAAGATGCAGAGGTGACGTTTAGTATGCCTGAAATCACAATGTAATAACACATCTTTCTGTGAAGGTGGTTTTTGCATTATGTGTTTATAAGTCACTCTTTTAGAAGTGGCTGAGTTTTTGTGCTCTAACATTTCTGTGTGTCTCTGCCTAGTTGTGGATTGACTGTCTTGATTTAAAAGCAATAGGATCTGGAGAATGGCTTGACCCAGGGGAGGAGGTGAGACAGCAACTGGCTGACCTGCATCTGGAGTGTAGGGGGAGGAGTAGCCCCTAGAGGTGAGGAGGCCTGGGGTACTGCTATAAAGCAATTGTCTCATCTCCTGCTGAGTGATTGACCCCTATTAATAAAAGGAAGAAGGTGTCACTGGCAGGGAGGCACCCAAAACTGGTTTGAACAGGGGGTCTGTGCCGCCCTGAACACAAAGACTTCAAAGACATTGAGGGGTATAACTATGAGAGCTGAACTTTGGATAATGTCTTGATCAAGATTGAACAAGACTGGAGCTACTTCGTGGTCAAGAGGAACTTTTGCCAAGGAAGAAACAACTGAAAAGACTGAAGTAAAGGACTGACCCTTTCTGAGTGTTCTGGGGCTGGCCTGCAGTTTGCTGTTTTAACCAAGGAAAGGCTAAAGGGACTTTGCCGTGTGCTGTGTCCCCCTGCTTGAAAGGACTTTGCTGTGCTATGTCCTGAACTAACTTATCCCCAAGGGCCCGAGGTGAGCTGGCTCCCTGTTGCCGAAACACAGGAACACAAAAGTTTCCAGGAGAGTCTCAGCGACACTGTGTGCGTTTGCCTGTTGCAGCCTGAGACCCTCGTAAGGTATGCCCTGTGAACATCGGCACCTGTAGTCCATGCAAAGATCAGCAATGCTGTGTGCATGTGCTTTTTGCAGCCTGAACCCTTTGTCCAGTTGTCGTGTGCGCCGGACTCCAAGTGCGTCTCATCGACGCTGTGTGTGTATGCTTTGTGCAGTGTGAGATCTTCGTGAGGATTGCCTTGTTATTGTGTACACCGAAGAATCCAAGTGAGTCTTATCTACACTGTGTGCATGTGCTTTGTGCAGCGTGAGACCTTCGTGAGGATTGCCTTGATATTGTGCACCCGGAGTCCAATTGAGTCTCATCGATGCTGTGTGCGTGTGCTTTGTGCAACGTGAGACCTTTGTGAGGATTGCCTTACTAACGTTCACCTGGAGATAAAGTGAGTCTCATTGACGTTGTGCGCGTGTTCATCATGCAGCCTGAAACCTTCGTGTGGAGTGCCCGGTGATCGTGCACCCGAAGCTCATGGGAGTGTCAGCGCCGCTGTGTGCATGTGTCCTGTCGCAGCCTGAGTTCTTCATAGCAGTAGAGGCCTGGACTGGCAGCCCCAGAGTAGCTGAGCCGCTGGCCCGAGCCCGCCATTGCCAATTCACAAAGATTGTATCGGAGGCCCAAACTGCTGGATGAGGAGAGGCAAGTGAGTTTGGGCCCCCCAGGTAACATGTGTAGACCGCGGTGTGTGGGCTCAAAGGGAGATGCTCTCTGCCTCTCTCTCATTCCGGCAGCGCGAGCCTCTGCTTCAGCTTGTATCGCAGCCCATATCGCCAAGGGAGTGGCAGTACCAGGGCCGGAGTACGTAGATGCACTTTTTCTCACACCATACCCGTGTTGGGGGACTGTTGACAGAGGATGACTGCGAGTTAGAAGAAGTGGCGGAGAGACCACCTAAGGTACCGTGATCGGTGCCGGAGTGTATTACACATGATCTTATTTCTGCATAACAGAGTATCTGTTTGTCGTATTACACATTGCATCATTTCCGCATAACGTAGTACCTGATTAGCGTATTACGCATTGCGTTATTCCTGCATAACGAACAACCTGATTAGTGTATGACGCATGGCATTATTTCTGCATAACGAACTACCTGATTGTGGTATGGAGCATTGAATTGTTTCTGCATAACGAAATACTTGATTAGCGTATTATGCATTTCATTAATCCTGAATAACGAAAGACCTGATTAGTGTACCAGGCATTGCCTTATTTCTGCATAACAACGTACCTGTTGGTTGTATTACACATTGCGTTATTTTTACATGGCAAAGTGCCTGATTCTTGTGTTATGCATTGCATTATGTTTACATTGCAAAAGTGAATGATTCTAGCAGTACGAACTGCATAACATGGTATTAGGATTACAGTGGAATGTTTAGAAGTGCTCATTAATGTTGCCAGAACTTGCAAGGGCTTGCTGGCCTAACAACTGGCCAGAAGAAATAGTACACATATTCATATGATGGATTTATATTGTGTGGTCTTGTCGTATATCCTTTTATATAAACATTATACTCGTTTTTATAAAACTCATGTGGAGTCTATTTGTGGTGTCATTACTGGGTTGCTGTGAGTGTGGTTGCAAATACTTTAAACATTTGCCTTGAAGATAAGCCTGGCTGCTCATGCCAAGCTACCAAGGGGGCGAGCGGGGGGGGGGGGGGTATCTCGGTAGGTGACCTTCCTTTCATTGACTTGGAAATGCGGGTCCCTATTTGGCCTAAGGTACCTACCTCAGCCAACCAGGGATCCCAGGTCTAACAATTACATTTCAGTCTGTGTAATTGAATAGGACCACATCACCTGCACTGGATAATGAATTTAAAAAATGCATGTTGTTTGAGATCATTGGTGTAACTATTCTCCATATCAGTCAAGACTCATCCTTTACAGGCTAGTGCAAAAAGTATTTTGTAAATTAGTAAATGTGTCACACATGCCAGTATACTTTATGTGTCAGATAAATACATTTGAAAAGCTATGTGTGCCATTCAATATCAATCTAGGCCCCAAACATGGGTAAATATCCATACTGGTTCACAAAGCGACATCAATAGTACAGATACAACATATCTCTCAGCTAATCTGACAGTCCATGTACAAACATACACTCAGGCATACAGCCACTACAACAGATGCAAACGATGTGTCGGTACACCTTTTCTGGTGGTAATTTCACCAAAGGAAAACCATATGAATTCAGTAATGTGCAAGCCACAAACACTAAAACAATGTTGCCAAATGTGGCATTCAACAATCATCAACATAGATTGTAATGCAACCTAAACAAGGCACCACAGTGTATTCAAGATATGAATCTCAACATTCCTTTGACACAGCAATGATGATAGAACCACTGCATAGGCACACAATCCACATCAATTTACAGTGCAACACATGTGTGAAGACCAATGTATTGTGTACAAGTCTGTGGTAGACAGAGCTCAGTGACTACCTCAGGGCCTCCTACATAGAGATCCCCCACATTGCATCCCTATGTGTCAATCCCAGTGCACCATGATATAACGACTGATGAAAAGCAGCAGCTGAAGGCTGACAATAAATCTCACAACTATACAGGGAACATGTTTAGAATGCACCACATGTACTCTCCAGATTTCACTTTCTAAAGGAAGTGAACAAATCAAAGGTTCTGTCATTGCCGGTAGTGCAGCAACAACATCAGTGGTTCCACAAGGACACATGCATGTGTGTGTGTAAAACAGGTTGGTACTGGCACAGACTACCTAGGGATGACCAAAATCTCAAATTTAATAACAACATACTGTCACTTACAGTGGCAATGGGCCTTCAAAACAACTATCACACTAAGCTACAGCCCAAATGTAATTGCCGGGTTGAGGCTGTGTCAAAAGTAGCAGGCCATGCATACCTTTCGATAAGACACAGAAATCAGGAAGAGACACGTGGAACATAATGTGCACATTTATATGGGACCAATATTGTTCAATGCTGGCAGAAATGTCCATGAATCATATAGTACACATAACAGACGTGTACTTGAATGTGGGTCGATCAGTCACCATGATCACTGACTGTTTGTTTTGTCTTTTCACCTGACCAAGGATATGGTCTGCAGCCTTGGGGCATGACCCCATTTGCATATCCCGAAACTGAGGACAAGCAGGAACTGGGCAAGACCAGAGGGATTATTGAGCAGACTTTTGGGGTCCTGAAGTCTTGCTTTCGGTACTTGGACATGTCCAGGGAGAGATTGCTATACTCCCCCCCTATGGTCTACAAAATTATCCCTGCATGTTGTGTACTGCACAACAACTGTGTGAGGACAAATGTCCCATGGGATGTGGGCCATGAGGACTGGGAAGCATAGATGAGGATGAAGATGAGGACAGAGGGGAAAATGTTGCAACAATTGCGGGTACCCAGAGAAGAAACCTCATTTCATAGCAAAAAAATTCTGAAATGTAAAGTAGCTTGAACGAGAAATTTGTTTTTGTTTGAATTAATCTTCAAAAATGTGAATTAATGTATGGACACTACCTTTGTGTATGCATTTTCATTGGACACACTCACTGTAAACATCAAAACACTCACATATCACCTATTAGATTAGTCCCATCACAAAGGTATGTAGCTATGTGTAACACTCACCCTAGGACAATATCATGTAGACCAAAATATGTGTACATATCAACATGTGGCAAATGAATGGGCTCCAGGAAGACATATACCAAACTAAGGCAGGAATGTGTAACAGTGTGTACATGTTGTGAGCATGTGTGCTTCTACAGTGTACTGACCATCAGACTTCCTACCACAATCCAAAGGGACTGTAGATATAAACAGTGTGCAATGACTGATGGTGTGTGTTGTACGTCTTGTCATTTTTTCCAGCTCCTGCTGACACTCGTGGAGGCCAGTATAGTGACCTTATTTCCCATGACTGTAAACAGCGGCCCATTTTATGTGCATGGGCACACAGTGCAACCCAGATAGTCTCCATATGCTACATCCATGTTTGCAAGCATCTAGTAAAATCAGTGTGGAATCTTAAATAACATATACAAATGATGAGTCAATAGCTATGCTGAATTGCCTACCTAGGCCCAAAGCAGGCACACTTGACCCATTACATGCATGAATGTATGTGACCATGTTGCTGTATCTTACTCTTAAAAAAAGCTGTGACTCCTACTGCTCCATCTATGAGTGCTGATGAACACCGTACACAAAGAAAATGAAAGATAAAAAAGATGTCAAGGTATAACTACATACGATATCACTTCTGCCAAGGTAGCATGCATTGACGCTTTCCAGGTTAGAGTGGCATGATCTGTCAGTAAATGCACATATGGCCACATGGTCTGAATGGCTACCCACATTCTAAATTCACCCAACCCACTCTCTGTTGCAGAATAATGTGATGCATTTAAATGATAAACATATTCCTACTCGGAAGTCATCACACTTGTTGGGCCTACTCAAGCTGGCCTTGTGATAATCCAACTATAGGCTAATAGTTTTGGCAAACACTTTTCCGCAGTTGTATTATGCATGTGGCACACATTTTGTGCCAGACACCAAGCTCAGACAGCAGAAGTGTGTATACCAAAACATTGTATGGTGGTTGTTGGGTATTTTAGTCTGGTAAATGATGTCTTGCACACAACAACAACTGTCATATTGGCCTAGCCACATACCTTTCATATTGATACAGTCAATGTGTGAGGTGGATGCCACAAACACTATAGACTGGCTGAAGCAGCCAGTGTATGTCATTCTCTGAGTGTGTATTGCATTCGTATTACATCCTAAGGCTGTAATGCAGAGAGATAATATAATCGTTAAGTTTGTGCATAATCATGCATAACACTGAGTATGTAACTGTTACCACGGATTTATTAGCACGCAGTACCGTTACCACTGATCCATTACCACGCAGGATCCATTACCACGGATACCTTTACCACGCATTATTCTACAACGCAGGTACTACTACAACGCATACCATTACATCGTAAGTTTAGGTAAGTTTATAGGTAAGTATTGGGGTATTGGGTTTGTGTTTTGGGGTACAGGGGTATTTTTAGGTTTCAGGGCTGGGTTTGGGTTTTGGGGTACAGGGGTATTTTTAGGTTTTAGGGCTGGGTTTGTGTTTTGGGGTACAGGGGTATTTTTAGGTTTCAGGGCTGGGTTTGGGTTTTGGGGTACAGGGGTATTTTTAGGTTTCAGGGCTGGGTTTGGGTTTTGGGGTACAGGGGTACTTTTAGGTTTTAGGGCTGGGTTTGGGTTTTGGGGTACAGGGGTATTTTTAGGTTTTAGGGCTGGGTTTGGGTTTTGGGGTACAGGGGTATTTTTAGGTTTTAGGGCTGGGTTTGGGTTTTGGGATACAGGGGTATTTTTAGGTTTTAGGGCTGGGTTTGGGTTTTGGGGTACATGGGTATTTTTAGGTTTTAGGGCTGGGTTTGGGTTTTGGGGTAGAGGGGTATTTTTAGGTTTTAGGGCTGGGTTTTGGGTTTTGGCGTACAGGGGTATTTTTAGGTTTTAGGGCTGGGTTTGGGTTTTGGGGTACAGGGGTATTTTTAGGTTTTAGGGCTGGGTTTGGGGTTTGGGGTACAGGGGTATTTTTAGGTTTTAGGGCTGGGTTTGGGTTTTGGGGTACAGGGGTATTTTTAGGTTTTAGGGCTGGGTTTGGGTTTTGGTGTACAGGGGTATTTTTAGGTTTTAGGGCTGGGTTTGGGTTTTGGGGTACAGGGGTATTTTTAGGTTTTAGGGCTGGGTTTTGGGTTTTGGGTTTTGGGGTACAGGGGTATATTTAGGTTTTAGGGCTGGGTTTGGGTTTTGGGGTACAGGGGTATTTTTAGGTTTTAGGGCTGGGTTTTGGGCTTTGGGGTACAGGGATATTTTTAGGTTTTAGGGCTGGGTATGGGTTTTGGGGTACAGGGGTATTTTTAATATATATTTTAAAAAATTACAATTAAAAATAATTTCATTAATATAATTATATAATGATTAAATAATGAATAATTTAATTTCATTATTAAAAAAATAATTGTTTAAAATATAATAATGAATAATTAAATTAAATATTACCAAAATAATTTTTAATAAAATATATATACTTACCTATACTTACGTTGTAATGGTATGCGTTGTAATAGTATGTGCGTTGTAGTGTATTGCGTTGTAAGGGTATCCGTTGTAACATGACCTGCGTTGTACAAAATCCGTGGTAATGGTATGCGTGCTAAAAGTACGCGTGGTAACGTCATATATCCATAACACTGTGTACTTCATTTTCTTAAGGCTGCAGTGTCTGTTAAATAAAAAGGCCTACTACACAGCTATCTATGTTCAGCCAAGCATAATACAATCTGTAATGCATACAAATAATGTAAAGGTCTCCACAATTCACAATATGTATGTGGATTTCACAGAAATATATTGTCAGTCATAATGTCCGCACCATGATTGCAATGAGTCACCCATATGCACACTGTTAACATACACATGCAACACATCCCAAGTCTTCAAGCATGTCAGGTAAGAAAAGATGAGCAAGAAATGTGAGCCCCGGGAGAGTTTTCCTGCATTGCACAATCGACTACACTGTACCACACACAATAGGCTAGTTGCATCAATCAAAACACACACATTGGCCAATTGTGAGAAGCATTGAACTTGGAGCGTCAGACAGAAACCATGCATCAATGCCAATGCGTCAAAAACAACGCATTGTGCATAGGCATGCATTGGCAATTTTTCTACTGATGAGTCAGAAAAAATTACGCATTTGTAGAAAACTTGTAGCATCCACCCAGGAAGTAACACAATGGATCTGCCATGCTGCAAACCAGGAAGACTGAAGTTACTTTCACTTACAGTGCTGGCTGGTGGAGGTGTTTAGTGTGTGTACTTTTGTCACCGATTGCATAATTTAGCCTTGTCAATGTCTGTGCTGTCCCTGGTGTGTTCAAAAATAGTTTTTTTTGTATTGTATTTGTCTTTTGTGTTAATTCGTTCACTGTATTGTTGGGTGTAGGTCTATTTAAGGGTTTGTAGTTTTAGCAGTAGGGGGGAAGGATTATTTTTAGCTTAGTTCCAGTTAAGGGTGGGGAGATTATCTAGGGAAATATCAGGGAAGAGAAGAGATAAGAATCTGCCTGCAAAGGAGTTTGGGGGGCTGCTTTGTCTGCTAATCCAATACATCCCAAATAAGATATTGCCGAGGTAGGGGTAGGATGTGTCTAGGTTACCCTACCTGAGAGCGAAAGGAGCAGTGGGAGAAGGTCTCATTCACATGAGCTGTAATTTTAGATTGGACTGCACTGTCCACCAACTCAAGCAAAGACTGACAGATGTGACCTTGGAGGCTGATCTGATTGATCATCTTTGATAGGACGTTGGTGGCCCTGGTGGTAAGTACCTATATTCCATAAGCTTGTAGCTGTGTATCTTTAGCAATAATCTGGTATTGATTTTTCAACTGAAAGGGTCAGATATTTTCTGAGGTAGTATGCCATAATACAGGCTAACTCAGTTAAAAGCAAAGACCATGCCCCAGGGGCCTATTCTCAGTGGCCTTATAATAGCCCCAACAGGCCCTGCAGTGTAGTGAAGGCCCAGAGGTGATAGGGCCCCATCAGGCACTGTGCAGGGAGTGTTGTCCCATGGCCTGCAAGCTCATTACTGGATCTAAACTGTGGGAGCCATGTGTGTTGCAGCAGTACGCACTCACATTTCACCATACCACAGGCAGGACAGTGTGTTTAGTTCACTCCAATTACGTGAAAATACATGTATTTGGAAACATGATCACAATTCACTGATTAATCTGTACAGGGCATGAATGGTTAATGTTCATTTACCCTTTACTAGTAACATGTAAGGAGCTAAGTGAAGAAGAAAAACAGGCATGTTTATTGTCTAATGTGTGTAGCATTCTTCAGAACATGTATAGAGTTGAGAAGACGCCAGCAAAATTAGTACTTTGCAGAGTGTGATCTGTCAAATTTGACTGTTCACAGAGCCATCAAAGCTGTGCACGCTTGCACCAGGTAGCTAGGAAGAATGGTTTTGCACATTGTCTGTACTCTGTGCACCAGAGACATGATTTGTTTAATATTATCCTTAAACACTGCAACATGGAATTCATATGTTCATCCTTAAGCCATGTCATCTTTGTCACATGCAGAATGTCCGACATGCAGACAATACCAGACATTTGTGAGATCAATGTACTGTGCGTCATATGTGCACGATGTACATGTTCAATATTCACAGACCAATGTACCATGTTTTGGTCCTGTAGGTGGACCTGCACCAAACACAGATGCTGAGGTGGACATCTTCAGGGATCCCAATGCTACCACTGAGTGTCACCTGAATGGTTTCTCTTCTCTGTAAGGATTGTGTGTGATCTCTGATATTGGTAGTATTGAGTTGTGTAAGGGGTATCATTATTAACCTGTTAACAAATGTCCTTACATGTAAAATCATAAAGGAAATAGGGCAAAGTGGAATGTGCAAAAGATAGGGACAAATGTCAATGTACATGTTTTGCCAATGTATGCAGGCCAACATGACTGATGGCTCACATTCTGATGTGCTAATGTATAGCCATCTATGGTGTGGATGGTTATGGCTCATGTACCATCACCAGCCCCCAAGACCAATAGATGGTCATAAGTTCAATAGTCTAGCACACATATCATGGACAGAAAGTAACAAATATTTCCCCAAAATATGCGACAGAAAAGTTGGCCTGAGTTATGCTGAGGTTTTCAAGACACAGTATGTTTGCCCACGTTCAAATTTGAAAATGACACATGTGGGGTTGGGGTCTAACACATATCCCAGGCAACATTACCAATAGTCAACACAGAATTTTCATAGGGAACTATGCACAGTTAACATCTTTTCAAATTTTATAATCCTACTATTGTGTGTTCGCATCATGTGAGCAGGCGAGACATCACAAAACAACATTCCTTTCTAGGATAACTGCATTTGTTAAGTGGCGAAGTAAAATGTATCATTTATGAGGGGAATGCTAGTGGCCAAATGGCATATCCCAGTGTGTTGATGTGAGTGTGTAAGTACATTTTCCATAGTAATAATTTACTCTGGGTTATCACTTAGCTCACATTTATCATGAATGGCAACTGTAATCTAGCCTCACGGGTACCTGAGCATCTCTCAGAGTACTGCATATCACTGACGTGAGATGGGGTGACAGAGGACCATTTTGCAAAATGCCCTGCTGGTTTTAAGGATGTAGGGGAGTAACTCTAATTGAACATGGGTTTGGACAGTTCATCTTCAATCTGCCTGTCTGTTGCACATAGCTAATGTAGTTGTCCACATGGCAATGCATGGACATTGTGCCTGGCAGGTCCTGACAGGATGTGAGGACTCATACCTCAGTTCAGACAGAATAGGTATGGCTGTATGTGGCACATTTCACAAATCCATACATGGTAATGCAGTTAAATGCCTGACTCATGTCCTCATATACCCAATGTCCCATACTCGATCATGATCATACCTTTGTTGTGTTTTTTTTAAGAAAAGGGCCAATTTGTAAAGGATCACGTGCATGTCTGCACTGTATTGCCAGTAGACAGCCAATTACACAGTACACCTACTGGTGATGTTACCCCTACTGGCTCCCAAATATTCTGTCACCCTTGATTCATGTTTGTGGAGAAGTGTGGCTCACTGGTTAGAGCAGGCAGACCCTGAAGCAGAGGTCAGACCCGGGACTAGGGTTCAATCCCCGACGCGGCCGGGTCTTGAGCTCAAAAATGTCCACAGTCTCGACAATTCTCGCTTCGCTGCCTGACCTAATCATGGGTTCACACTCTGCAATTCTGGGCATTAAGCTTGCTTAATCTCCACAACGGCCCCCCCACGGCGGGATGCCTGGCTTTCACCTTGGGGATGCCCTGTAGGGGCTATCTCACAGGGAAAAGCCAGGACGGGTTCCCAAGGCAAGCGCCGAGATACCTCCCCAGGTGATCGAGCGCTATATAAGAACACACAAAAAAAAAATGTTTGGATACAAGATACAGCACAAGATACCTATACATATGAGAGCTACAGCATGCATGCAGCATGAATGCACACACTCATTACATGGATAAGGTTTTAGGAGATGTGCCTTAAGTTTACATTATTCGCTGTTATGTATGGATAGACACTAGGATATGTAAAGGTCCCTTGGTATTGCTTGAATTCTATGACATGAGCTATTTGATAGGGTTCCTGGTATTTCCATGAGTCAATATTGGAGAGGTATCCAAAAGTTCTGTTTAATTAGAGGAAGCGAGCCACCCTCCATCTGCGTTTCAACTGCCTCACACGGAGTCAGTCTATGCTGCACTGGGCGTGCCCTTGTGTATTTGCTGTATCAGTTAACCAATGCTAAGGCTAAATACCTGTTCTATTCATTTCACATAGGTTACTGACCATACAATATACTCTGTTGCATGCTGCATATCAAACACCAGGGAGTCCACAGGTGGACCATGTGTACCATTCCATGTGGACACCACATCATAATCAGTCTCATTATATTTATTGTTATACATTTATTTATGCGGACCCTGCCATTTCATTTATCTACAATGCCGTAATCATGACTGCGGGACAGAGATCAGATTTTCAAACTGTACCTGAAAGATCTTGTGGACCTTAAACAAAGGATTCCTGGAATGGAGTCCCAACTTGCTACAATGCGACAGATGATTCAGATATTGCAGCAGTCTCTGGACCAGATTAGCGCACAGCTTTAGCCCTCCATCAGACATTTAGCCTTTCCCCCATTTTTTATATCTTGGTTATATAGTTTAGTATTTTAGCATTGGTTACAATAGGTTATGGGGTAGGTTAGTTTAGTGTTAGTGAGTTCATTTCTTTATAAGTGAGTGGGGTGGGGATATGAGTGAATAGCATTTTATGTAGGTAGGGGGTTGATGTTTAGGATATGCTTAGGAAAAAAAATTGAAAAATATAAAATGCCAAAATAATATATTTGTTTTGGTTTTATTTATTTATTTATTTATTCCCCTCATTCTGCAATAGATTGTATCTGAAGTTATCAGGGACCCGCTTCTCAGCTGTCCGAACCTTCACCACACCAGGAGTTGGGGAGTCTCGCTGTGTGTACTTACAAAGTCGGGTCCCCTTACGTTCATGACACTTTCAATACTTTTACTTCGGAGTGGGGGAGCTGGCCACCTTGGCCACTCTCACAAGCATCATGCTCGTGGACATATTGCCATTGCATAATCATTGGAGATGAATAGGGCTTAGCATGTCAGTATGTTCAATCACCCAATTAGTTTGCAAACTGTGAATCCTCCCAAATCTCCCAATAGTTGTATTTCCTACTGGGTTTCCCTTTCCGATCCCACGTATTTACTCTGTTTATGGAAGCCACCCATTCTAAGTGCGTAGGGGAGACTGGTCTTATCCACTTAATGCAGAGTACCCTTCGCGCAAGCAGAATCAACATAAACAACAAGTTCTCTTCTTTACTTGTTAAGGGTGTTACTCCCGCTTGCCGGCAGACCCCAAAAATAACAAGATCCATACTTACTATGAATGGTCTTCTCAGTACTGCTTCTAGGATTTTACTCACTTCCTGCCAGAAGCCACCGAGCTGGGGCAATGCCAGAACATGTGCACATCGTCCGCCCTTGGTAGACCACATTGAGGGCAGGATTTCGTGTTACTGCCACTGAATTTGGATAAAAGCTTCAGCGTCCAGTAGGCTCTGTGGGAAGTAAATAGGTGATTTCTCCTTAGAGTAGCAGATTTCACAATGGATCAACATTTGCTCATAGATACTTGCCACAAATGTTGAAGGTCCAACGATGGCAGATCTTTTCCCCAGGTATTCTCCGGATTCAGCAGGTCCTCCTCCTTGGCTCCGATCAGTGCCCCATACCATAATGCAATTTTTTTTCTCTTTGGGGAATTCTGCAACATTGAGAATTCTAGGATTTTGTTTCCACTGCACTTCTCCTTCAGAGTTTTTATCCATCCAGAAAGTTGATAAAACTTGAATTTTGAAAGAGATGCATTTTTACTGGTATAGATAGTTTTGATTGCAAGTGGTTTGGAGATAATCCATGGTAGCAAAGGGCAGTTGGGCCTAGTTGAAGAAAGCGTTTGACACTATTTGTAACTTTGGGCTCGTTAGGGTTTGCAGTATTGCATGTGTTTAGGGGTGTTCGAGATTTTGGCAACTGGGTTCTGGGGTCTACTCTTGGAGCACTTGTCGAGAAATGTCTAATTTTTGTTGAAAGTGGTTTGAAGAAAATCCATGGAGGGAAGGGGGGGATTTGGGCCTACTTTACTTTCAGTACGTTTTGTCACCGTTTTCCACTAGGCCTCAGACTGGTAGCAGTATCGCACGTGTTTTGGGGTCTGATTGGTGGTATTCTACATTTTAGCGTATTGGGTTCAAGGGTCTGGGAGCACTGCTGGAAAGGTCTAATTTTGTTCTAAAATCGTAGTTTACAGTACACGTAGCTTGAGGGGAAAGATCCACAAAATTCGCCCATACTTATTTATCCTTCAAAAGGAGACTCAGAGTACACCCTATCGAAACTATTGTACTGTCGATTCTGAAACTGAAAGTGTGACTTTTTGCACTACACAGTGTACGTACTTTATATTTTTTTCTCACTGGTGTTTTAACATCACTTCCTGTTTTTCCATCAACATTTACAGGGCGGCTTTCACCCTGTGCAATGGAAAAAAGGATGAAGTCAGGCTTCACATTAGCGAGCCGCAATTCAGCAACTGCCAGGCAGGCAGTGGACAGGGTGTCTTCTGGTCACCAACATTGATCGACGGAGCGTCAGATGGAACGGAGGAGTACCGCAATTCAGAGGAAAGGCTGGATGCATGCAATTTCCCAAATTCAACTGGACAAGTACAACAACATACAGTAACAGTATCCATTCATTTCTACTTATCTGTTAAGTAATGTTATTGCTGTGAACTTCTATGAGTGTGACTCTGCATTTCTTTGCTCTCTGCTTCTAAATTCATCCCTCCAGCCATTGTATAGTTTTACTTTGCTATTACTATTCCCACTCCAGAGAGTGCAACAGTAGGGAAAGTGTTGGATAGCGTAGGGGTAACAATTACTATTCCAACTCCATAGAGTGCAACAGTAGGGAAAGTTTTGGATAGCGTAGGGGTAACAAATACTATTCCGACTCCAGAGAGTGCAACAGTAGGGAAACTGTTTGATAGCGTCGGGGTAACAATTACTATTCCAACTCCAGAGAATGCAACAGTAGGGAAAGTGTTGGATAGCATAGGGGTAACAATTACTATTCCAACTCCAGAGAGTGCAACAGTAGGGAAAGTGTTGGATAGCGTAGGGGTAAAAATTACTATTCCCACTCCATAGAGTGCAACAGTAGGGAAAGTGTTGGATAGCGTAGGGTTAACAAATACTATTCCGACTCTAGAGAGTGCAACAGTAGGGAAACTGTTTGATAGCGTAGGGGTAACAATTACTATTCCAACTCCAGAGAGTGCAACAGTAGGGAAAGTGTTGGATAGCGTAGGGGTAACAATTACTATTCCCACTCCAGAGAGTGCAACAGTAGGGAATGTGTTGGATAGTGTAGGGGTAACAATTACTATTCCAAATCCAGAGAGTGCAACAGTAGGGAAAGTGTTGGATAGCGTAGGATTAAAAATTACTATTCCAACTCCAGAGAGTGCAACAGTAGGGAAATTGTTGGATAGCGTAGGGGTAACAATTACTATTCCAACTCCAGAGAGTGCAAAAGTAGGGAAAGTGTTGGATAGCGTAGGGGTAACAATTACTATTCCAACTCCAGAGACTGCAACAGTAGGGAAAGTGTTGGATAGTGTACTGGTAACAATTACTATTCCAACTTCAGAGAGTGCAACAGTACGGAAAGTGTTGGATAGCGTAGGGGTAAACATTACTATTCCCACTCCATAGAGTGCAACAGTAGGGAAAGTGTTGGATAGCGTAGGGGTAACAAATACTATTCCGACTCCAGAGAGTGCAACAGTAGAGAAACTGTTTGATAGCGTAGGGGTAACAATTACTATTCCAACTCCAGAGAGTGCAACAGTAGGGAAAGTGTTGGATAGCGTAGGGGTAACAATTACTATTCCAACTCCAGAGAGTGCAAATGTAGGGAAAGTGTTGGATAGCGTAGGGGTAACAATTACTATTCCAACTCCAGAGAGTGCAACAGTATGGAAAGTGTTGGATAGGGTAGGGGTAAAAATTACTATTCCCACTCCAGAGAGTGTAACAGTAGGGAAAGTGTTGGATAGCGTAGGGGTAACAATTACTATTCCAACTCCAGAGAGTGCAACAGTAGGGAAAGTGTTGGATCGCGTAGGGGGTAACAATTACTAATCCAACTCTAGAGAGTGCAACAGTAGGGAAAATGTTGGATAGCGTAGGAGTAACAATTACTATTCCAACTCCAGAGAGTGCAACAGTAGGGAAAGTGTTGGATAGCGTAGGGGTAAAAGTTACTATTCCCACTCCAGAGAGTGCAACAGTAGGGAAAGTGTTGGATAGCATAGGGGTTAAAATAACATACTTATAAAAAAAAATCTTTTTTTAATAACACAAATATGATCTATTAAATAAATATAAACAATTTACAATACATATACATAATTATTAAAAACATGATTAGCTAAATATATGTAACCTAAAATAATCATTAAAAAATACCATTTTATAATATTTAATCACCAATTAATAAATAATTAACAATTATAAAATTAACTTACCAATGATTTTTAATTCATTATTACTTAATAACATTAAAATTAGTTCCCACCATATTCCCCTATAAACAAACAACCTGCAACAGAACACATTTATCAATTAATGAATTATTTAAAATTAATTACCAATTAATTAAAATTATTTACCAATTAATAAAAATTAATGTATGCTTCTTACTAATTAATAATAATTCTACATAATGAAATTACTTCCCACCCTATTCCCCTATAAACCCATAACCCGCTACAGAACATATTTATCAATTAATCAATTAATTAAAATTAATTAAAAATAATTCTCAATTAATTAAATAATAATTCCCACTAATTAATTATTAATTTAACATAAATAAATTACTTCCCACCCTATTCCCCTATAAACCCATAACCCGCTACAGAACATATTTATCAATTATTCAATTAATTAAAATTATTTAAAAATTATTCGCAATTAATTAATCAATCATTCCTACTAATTAATAATTAATTTAACATAATTAAATTACTTCCCACCCTATTCCCCTATAAACCCACAACCCGCTACAGTACTAAAAGACAACATTTAATTAAATTACATTAAAAATAAATTATAAAACATAATAAATACAATATAATATACACAAAATATATTTTAAAATCGATATTAGTAACAGCGAAATTATTTACTTCGATATTACTGACATCGATATTTAAAACTTCGATATTACTAATATTGATATTAAGAGTGTCGATATTACTTACCTTCTATATTATGTCCCTTTGATATTTAAACTTCGATATAATTGTATATCGAAATTTAAAACTCGATATTTTGTCTGTGTACCAGTGCATGCACTTCCTTTATGTCCCTTAAAAGATTTATGGATATCTTCGTATCCAAAGATTTGTTTATCTTCATTTGTTGTTTGTACATGCTGTGTTTTTTTTTCCTCTCTCAACAAAACTTTCCCAGAATACCCCATTCCCAACCCCATTCCCATCCAATTTCCAAAACCTAACCCTCTTCGCCAGGGCTGTGTGGTTTTCATTGATGTGTGAGTAAATGACAGCAATAATTCCACACACTTGCTGGGGAGGATAAGGTCATAGCAACTGAAAATGAATTACATTTCAGGGCTGGTGAAGGAATCTGAGGATATATTCTTACTCAGCTTGACACAGACCCATGACTATTGGCAAATCAAAGCAGATTTTCATGGGCGCCATCAACTGGATTGATCATGAAGAACATCCTCCTCCTACACGTGGCAAATGATTACGCTGCTGTGTTCTTCTCCTTCAGTACTAATTCTTGTAGTAGTAGCCAATGTCAAATTCTACGCAAGTAGTCGTTATACTTTCAATACTTTAGCATTTGTAAGGCTACATTATGGCACTGTTCTAGTGTACTGTCACATGCTATAGTATCTATCGTACCGTTCTAATGCTCAGCTCAGGCCAATCAAGGTTTCATGTTTTTTTTTTCATATGCTGCAACTGCCAATGTGCACCACCACTAGTACCACCGCAAAGATGCCATTTCATCCGCCCAGGATTGCCAACATTAATCGCCATTTGCCATGCAGCCAGCCCTGTGCCTAGCCCTATTTTCAAACACGAATTACAGGTAAGATAAGCGTTTGGGGGGAGGAAGAATAATGGAGTAGTAGGAGAGACAAGAGACTGACGGTAGTACTAGTAAAGTCCTAGGACAATTGAATTCAATAACTCAGTGAGAGGCACTTACTTTTGTAAACATTTGGGCAATTACTTACACAATTTGAATCAAGAAGCCACTTAAGTTTCAGGAAAACAAACTTACAGTTAAACCCCCCCTCCGGCCGCAACTGCAGTAAAAACACGTATGCTATGTTTAAGTTGAAAGTAATATTTATTTATATCCCTAACAAAAATAAACCATCCCGCAAGACCTGACCCACCCCCCTACCTAACCCCAAAGAATGTCTGTGAAATAAAAAGTCTGCAAAGTCCAAAAAACCCAACCCCCAATTACCACCCCCCAAAAGTCTTTAAAAAAGGGGCAAGGGACAGTCTCTCCTCCTTGAATGCCATCGACTGTGTACTTTTTCGGCCAGGTGGTCATGCTCCTTGCGGAGGTTCTTGAGCAGGATTTTCATTTTCTTCTGCTCCAGGTAGGACACCCTGAGGGTTAGGCATGCACGCGTGCCTTTTTCCTGCTGTGGGGGGCAGCTGATTTTTTGGCTGCTTGGTGTGGCTGCAGTACCACGGCTCCGTACCGCTGGAGACCTGCACTGACTGGCTGACCCAGGGAGCGCGGAGGAGGATGCAGCTGTGCTGTGGATGTTGTGGAGGTCGACTGCGTGTCCTCCTCCTCTTGGGCCACCATCCGCCGATATTCAGTGACAGTCGCCTCCAGTTTCCGTTGCCGGGCCAGTCTAGCCAGCTCCTTCTGTGACAGTTTTGAAGGAGCATCTATATGAAGAAAGAAAAACATAGTCTGTAACCAATGCTCTTTAAGATTAACACAAAATAATTCAGCAGAAAGTTGTGTCACAGTAGAACTAGCAACTTGCAAGCTCAATATATAACATGTGTGGCCTGTATCTATCCAAACTCCCATTTCCTCAGCCTTGCTCTAACATTAGTGGGAGTTTCAGGAATCAATTCTACGAGCACTATTGACTCACTACATTAGAGTCAACTATGACAGTACACCAGTCTTATTCTTCTTCTTCTCTCTTGTTTAGTGAAATTGGTACGTAAACTTTTGGAAGCCGGCATAATGCCAGCGCAGTCAACTTGCACCCGAGAAAAACAGACGCACGCCATGATGACACAGGCTTGCGTTACTGTACCAGTCCAGTACATGCAGGTGGTGAAGCTCTTACTTTTCTATTACGGGTGGCACTGAGAATACTCTGTACTGCTTAATTAATTTAACTTTCACCCTACAGTGCCAATGACTGCTAGAAAAGGAAAATGAAGAAGATAAATATTATGATTATCTATCCCTTCACAGGGTATGTATTTGATTACATATGGGATGACTTTAGGTGCTTTGTTTTTTATTGAGTGAACACTGATAGGCCACACATGAATGACAGAGTTGTACTAAAATTATTAACAGAGGTAGTGAGTGGCCTCCGCAATCGCCGGATATATGCTGTGCTTGCAATACAAACTACTGCTACTATTCATGGTAGTATTCGGAAAAATTACAACTTCTTTTCCTTGCCTTTCCTACACTGGAACGGACGTGCGGGTGCGGTGTTACATGCTCCTCAAAGTAACACTTAGTTCATCCAGTGACCGTCTACTCTCTCTACATACACATATGCTATCTATGAGTCAGATAGTACCATGATCCAGGCATCCATCCATTCAAAGTAAATGTCAATCATTCTTCTTAACGTCTCAACTGAACAAACCTTACTTTTTCTCACGGGAAAACAACATTTACATTTTATTTTGGAAACCGCAAGCCATGCATTCGTGCTTGACTTGCATTTGAATTTCAACCAAAGGATATATTGTGCACACATACAGTTTCTGTTTCACCCACCCAGGCAGTCCTCTTCCCTTTCTCCTTCCACCCATCCTTGCTTCATCCTTCAACCGGCCATGCATCATATTCCCAGCCACCTCAGGCAGCATTCAAAAACAAGTATCATTCTTTGCCAGTCATCATTACTTTTAACTCGCTCGTCCTTCCACACTTACTTACACCCTTCTTTACCTTTTTGTTCATCCCATCTATTAAGTTCATCTCTGATCTGAATTGGATTCTCGAAAAAACTTTCACAGCTGAGTTGAAGTCAATTTAGAAGAGGCTACTACCTGGTTGATAAAAACTTCGTTCTAAATTTGTAAGTCTTCTTAACAGTGTAGTATACTTGTACTGTACAACATATACACCTGTGCAGAGAGCACACTCTGCAGTCTGCAATCTCAATAAGTTACGGAATATAATAGCTTACCACTGGCCGCCACTACCGTGGCATCCCCCACAGCAGTTTCCGCAGGCTGTTGCACCGCCTGCGCCCCAGGAATGCACACCTCCGCGTTGGCCCCGGCACCGGTGGATGGTTGTGCCGATGTTCCGCCTAGAAAATACATTTCAGATTCTTAGATGCCATATACACCACTCCCTAGTATTTTGTCTAGGAATGAAAAAGTGTCATTACGACTACACAAACAAATTTAATAATTTGTGACTGTCTAGTCAAAACTAAAAATTGCCCTTTTTTCAGGGAAGGGTGTTGTCTTGCTACACTTTTTGGCACAACTGATGAATGCTTGCTTTTTAACATGCACCGTTTTTCTCATAACAGACAGAAGCTTCGCTTCTAAGATCATCATCAGTAGGACGGAGTCAGCAACGATTCAACACCACAAAGAAGATTTGAAGTTCCAACCAGGTGAGGGCTCACCCACAATTAATGTGTGAGATCACTAAGCACTTTTCCATTTTTAATCCACCGTTTATGTTGTATGATGAACTTGATTTTAATAAATGTTTTTACTTTTAATAAAGCTTTAAAACTTACATAGACTCTGTGGTTTTTAGTCATGAGTGAGTGAGCGTAAGGGTTTGCAATTTGCAAGCATGAGTCCGTGGCTCTGACAGTTCTGGACTCTGACTCCGTAGTTTTATGTCCTGGCTTGGATAATCATCATTGGGGATCAATCACTGATGAATTAGGGAGCTAAATGACTCTGTCACACTAGCTAGTCAGTAAGGAGATTGGGGGTTCAAATTCTGTTATGACTGAGGTATGTGGAAAGTCTAACTGCGCCTATTATAATTGATAAACAATGCACTATTTAGTGCCCATAGTTCTGTTTGTGCAGAATTGTCCCTGCAACAATAGTAGTATGGATTGTCCTCCTATCCAATCAAAAAGTAAACTAGTATCTTATTCTTTCCTGGTGGTCATGGACAGTTTATTGTTGGGAATTGTCAAAGCATAAACATTTAGAAGACTTCAAAAGACATTATGGACAACCCAGAGGACTGCACTCAGTGCATAAAGCTATTGCTGAATAGAATGGGAGTTTCGTTTAACACCTTTTGCCAACTGTGCAAGCTTAGTTAGCTACACAGACAAACTAATAATAATAATCCAGTAGTAACACAGGGAGTCATAGTAGAGGCAGGTCAAGAATTTAGAAAACAGTCTACAAGAAGATCAAAGACGATTTAGAAAAAAATCGAATGAGGAACGTTAGTAAAAAATAGGTACTCTAAAAGATAGGGAAGTATAATTATTAATATTAACATGAAACTTACTGGGGCCAGCAGAGGAGCCCTCGCCGGACCGATACTGGCCTTCCTGTTCCTGCTCCACCGGCGCCACTCCTCTGTCCTCTTGCCCCTTCCCCTTCTCCTTCCCGGCTCCCTTTGCCATGGTCCTGGATAGGAATGGAAATAATAAATAGGAAGGAGAATAGGGAAAAAGTAAATAAAAGAAGAGGCAAAAAAGTAGTTTTAAAGTAACCAAAAGTAGAAGAAAACACAAAATATAGATCTAGAAAAATAGAGGGATAGATAATAGGTAAAAAAGATTAAAAAAAACTTCAAACAAACAAAGGATTGCAAAGATTGAAGCTGGATAGGAAAAGCATGCCCAGAACCATAGCAATGAATGAAAAACAAGATGGCTGTGCCCATTGAGGGCCGTGTGGGTAAGTCTGTGCGATATTTTCCCCGTGAGTACGCATAAACACACGCGAACTCGTAATACCGCGCCGCACACAATGCGAGATTGCCAATAGCGCCCGGAAACGGAAATAGGCAACTAGCACAAGATGGCCACGCCCATGTATGACCGCATGGGTAACTTCGCATTCAGTGTGCTGCAAGCGGCCCGCGAATACGCAAAAAACCCTGCGAGCACGCAAACAAAAATCCACAAATTCGCAAATTTTGCGGATCGCAAATTTGCTTTTGCACGAATTTGCGGACCGCGAATTCGCAAATTTCACCCATACTTAATTTTTGGCTTCTTTACATATTTTCTTTTCTGTTGATTTTCTTTCTGCTTTTCAACCATAGTTAACTCTTCAACATGTTTGTGTTTTGAACACACAACAAGTTTCTCAAAAATAGGATATTCACATAAATGGGTTAGCATAAAGCCTCCTCATATGATTATATTCTCTTACACAACTAACATCAGCACTAACCTTCTGCACATCAAAATCAACTAAATACAAACCAGACATTATTCTAACTTGAGATAATGCAACATATACCATTCCCTCTTTAAACACAGTTCGTCCAACATTTACCAAAGCATTATCTACACTTAAACCTTGTGGTTTGTGAATAGTTATTGCATATGCTAAACAGAAGGGAAACTGTTTTCTACGAACATACAAGTCTTTTACAAGCACAAAAAGTGCGGCATAACGTGCAATCAGTTTTACCTCTGCAATCTGATCAAATGTGACTTTAAAAAATTCAATACCATTTCTAATTTGATATTTCACAAAATCAACAACTTTCCCCATTGCTCCATTCACTAAACCTTCTTCTAAATTTAGAATACGCTTCAAGATTACCCTACAGTTTAAACATACATCTACATTTGTTTCTAAGCCAGCAGTTTTTGATTAACTTTTCCAAAGAATCCAATTTAGTCTGTAGTTTTTCTGAAAGAACAATTGTTATTCCTTGATGCTCAATTTGATCAATAGCTTCAATGTGAACCATTTCCTAATTTGCCAATCTCATAAGCTCTCTATTAAATGTATAACACTCTTCCACTGTAGGCATTAAGCAAACTTAAGACTTTTTTTCTTTCATTTTCTTGTACATTACTTTTAGTTTTCATTTCTAAACAAGTTCTTTAGTAGACGACTTTGAAAATCTTGTTTACCATGTTTGCTGAGAACACCAATTCTTACAACTTTTAGAATATTGGCATAATCTTCATCTCTTGCTTGTCGCATATTCGGAGTGTGTTCTTTATATTCAAAATGTAACCACAGATTCACATTTCCAATACTTCCCAAAGATTTCTTAGTGTTTTCATGTAGAAGAGTTTTAAACACTGGTTCTCCTTTTACAGGGGTTAGTTGTAGCAGATCTCCAAATACAATTAAATGTTTTCCCCCAAAGAGAACATCATAATCTGTTTTTAATACCTGTTGCATTCCTAAGTGTACAAAAGCAAGCATTACATTTTAGACCATGCTCACCTCATCAATAATTAAAAGTTTCATTTTCTTCAGCACTCTTGACACTTCATAAGAAGCTTCTCCAGACTTCTTCTGATATTCTAATGTATTATCATGCTCCACTGGCAACATCAATATTCTATGCAAAGTAACTCCTTTAACATTGTGTGCGGCTAATCCAGTTGGAGCTGTAGCCACACAACATAAATGTGAACCAGTAGTTTTTTTAAGATAACTGGTCAAAGCTTTAATTAAAAAACATTTACCTGTCCCAGCTTGACCACTGATGTACATCAGAAGAGGTTTAAAAGATGAACACAGACATTCTTTTTTTTCATGCAATAAACCATGTTCTATCTGTTCTCTCACTTGCACATATATTTCTTTCTGTTCAACATTTACTTGTTCTTCTAACTTTTCCAATGTTATATTCTCCTTGTGTGCTTGTTGCATTGCAATTTTGACTTCATGCATAGCAATTGCTGCTTTATTTTCCAGGATTTGTTGTCCAAGAGGATCTTGACTACATGGACCACTACTTTGAATATCTTGAGAACTTTCATGAGCTATTTCAGCTATAATAGTCTTTTCCTGTTCAACTTCATCATTCAACATTTTTAAATATGTAGGGAAAATTGGACATCCAATGCTATCTTTACAAGCATTAAAAGAATCTTTGTAGCAGTCAAACTCTCCAAGTAATTCACTTTCGCTACGCCATGGTTTAAACAGTTGTAGAAATGTTAATAGTAAAACTCTCGCTTATTGATTACCCTTTGCATGTTTTACTAAACAACCATGACATCCGACTACTGCAAACTTTCCTTCTTTTAAATTCTGTTTAACATTTCTTTTGTAGCTGTAATGTTGAAGTACTTCATACAGACATAGCTGTTTCAGATGTTGACTCCTTTTCGGATAGTATGTGTCAACATATTAGTTTCAAGAATGTCTGTACTGTCTAGCTCATTTGCTGCTAAAAATTAAATTTCTTCCAATGATTAAAACACTCTTTTTCGTTTGCAGGCAAGACCTAAACTTACCCAAATTATTCCTCGTGACTTTAAATATAAACTTGAAGAACCCAAGTGGTCTGAACATTCATGCGTTCCAATTTCTCAGTGGGAAAGCATTTTCAAACTAAAGCTGCACAATGTTTTGCTAAGGCTATTCTATTGTGCAATTTCTTTCCACATTTGTTTCATCTCTGTTTTTTCAGATTTTGTTATTTAAGATGTAACATAATGTGCAACAGCAATCGAGTTATCTGCAACATATTGGATGTCCATGTTCACCTTCCACATTTTTAAAAGGACTGGATTGTAGTCATTGATATATTTTGCCACTTCTGTTCTTTTTAAGTTGTAGGTATTTTTTGGAGATTTCTGAGTTATTGTGTACCTTACAGAAAAAAAAAATATTTACTATTCCTTTAGAAATTACTGGACGGGGAAAAGCAAACCGACATTTGGTGTAAAATTTTCCTTTACACTTCTATTTTCTTCTGCAATACTTTCCACAACGATGACGTTGGAAACGTAAAACTTGCTGTCTTAAGCTTCTATCTCCTCCTTCTCTTAGAATCCCACGTCACATACTGTTCAATGAAAGACCATACTGTTTCATGACATCATAGCTTGAAACCTATGATTAAAATATTGCACTCATTTACTGGATCCAATAAACGCAGTTCACCAGTAGTCTTTATTTCAACATTTTTTATATTGGAATTTGCTTCTCTTAGAAACTCAAGCAAATCTTCCAATGCATACTCTGCGCAGCTAAGTGTGACAAACCATGTTGGTATACCTAAGTTCCGTAACATACAGTTGAGTTCTCCATGACGACGATACCAATACTCATGTTGACATGCCATCAAATTGATTAACTGTGCTTCTAAATTTTCATCAGTTTCTTGAACTTCTCCACAAATTGTTTCGCAGAAAGAACTGATTGTTGAACTCCAGTTTTAAGTATGTGATTCAAACAAAAGGTGAAATATGTATGGAATGCACAGTCCAAATCTACTATCTTCAGAATATAATCTCGGTTACCTATATTCTGAAGCTGGAATCCGTGCAGGTCGGTCATCATATCATCCACCTTCTCCAGTAGGAAATAACTGTGGAAAACAACTAGCTTCTAAGCTTTTCTTTCATACACTCATTGGAGTCCCCTGTGCTTTTTTCATTTGAAATAATGTAATGCTGCTTCCTATTACTTCTTTGGAATGCAAAGGACATATTGTATAATGATCATGAATATCTTCAGTCCTTGACTTGTCTACTTTCTCTATTTGACCACTTGAAATTTCAGAATCATCTTCTAAACGTATTACCTGTTCATCCACATTTACATTTTTATAATAAATATTGCTCTCTATAAGATGTAAGGTAGCCTTTTCATCTTTATTAACATCCTCAAATTCTTGCCATATTTTCTAACTCTTTGTTGGTACCCCATTTACTAAAATAACTACTGCCTCATCTTCCTCTTTCTCTCCAGCAATAGCTGCAATGTTTTTCTTAAAATCCAAAGGTAAGTACACCACTCTTCCTCACAGCCCTCTTTGCAGGTCAGTTGGTGGCAGTTTACCTGTTTTAGGCTCCATCCGAATTATAGTTTGAAAATTATGAACAGATTGAATTGAATTAGAACCGACTCATATGTATTGAATTTGGCCAGCTCCTGCGGAATAGCTACTAACTCTAGCAGGCATTTTGTTCTCTTCTAATTTGTTGTAACAATATTTACATATACGTTGATCACTACCTAACTCAAATCAACCTTCAACAAACAAGTAAGTTGCAAATTCTTCCCACTTACCGTTGTTCTCCTTTTCACTTTTCAAATACAAATCAACATTCCTACTTTGACTTTTATAATGAGTACATCGACAACAAACACAAAAATAGTTTGTTATTTCAGAACACACTACATTAAACTTTCAAACTTCTTCGAACTGATCAGTGCTAATTACTTTCTCATCTCCTCCAACATCTGTAATTGTCAAACTTTCACTTTCTATGAACTGCTCTTCTGAAACAAAATATCGCATTTCAATATCATCACACTTTTTTTGAACATCTGATAAAGAACCATATAAAAGACTTGAATTTAGTTCACTTAAACTTAATGCAGGACTTTTTACATAGTACAGTTTTTTTTTACAAACATCCGCATTTCTGAATGGTGTACTGCTAACATCCTCAAATGATGAAAAACACTTTTACAAACTTTTCTTGAAGGACAAGCCAGAGAATGCCCATACTTTTCAGTATATTTTCTTATATTACATGGATCTAGTCCTTGTAATAACTTAATCTTCTGTTTTATACTTTTCTGAGTATATTCTAGTAGCAAATTTTGCATTATATCAATGGATTCCTGTCGAATACTACAAATGCTACCACAACTCCACTTTTACACAGGAGCTTGTGGACGTTTACCTTGCACTTCTTGAGCTATTAACTGTTCTGCACTTTTACCAACCATGTCCTCCTTTGGAAGAGGACAACCATCCTGAACTTCGCAGTAACGACCTCCAGTATCAACTGCAAATGATAAACTATTTTCCTGGAAGTAACTTTCCTCATTAAAAAAAGGGCCGGTAGTAGAAGTATGTCTCCAATGTCTACTAAAGATTTTACAAAAGGTGGTTCTGTTCACAAGTCTTTTTTTCTACTTTTGTCTTTCAATACTTTACCTATTTTATCCAATACTTTCATTTTCTTTAAAATCAAAATGAATAACTTCTGTTTTAAATTGAAAGCAGCATCCACTATACATTCAAATCGCTGCTTCTCTTTGAATTGTAACATTCTTCTTTTATATTTGAAGCATGTTTTCATGAAATTGTGAATCAATCTAGATCGAAAAAGTCTCTGACAAATTTCTTGATATTGTTATTGTCTCCGAGTAGCAGATACTATTTCTGTATCACGTTTCCGTTTCTTCGTATTTGAAACTAAACTCTGCTTCACCTTACTTGAAAAATTCTTCTTTTTGCTTTGTGTGATGTTTTTCTCATTAAATGTTCATAATATATTCTTCAAAAATTGTCTTTTGCTTTCAGTCGAATAGTTTCTGTACTACTCGCATTTTTTTCTTTCTACTTCAAGAACTTTCCTTTACGTCAAATATATATTTTTCTTCTCTTTTATTTTTTTTACTTCTTCTAGGCATTTCCAAATTTTAATCCAAACTAAATAATTTTCTGAAAAACAAGAAATAGATTTAATTATTTTTCACATTTGTTCACTATGTTAAAATAGTAACATACAATCACAAAACTTCCCCTAACGACTTCCAGACCCAGTGCTGCAACGTGATGGAGCACGACAGACAAACACTACGATGACAAGTAGTGCCATAGAACATACAGCAAGTATTGAATTAATTATTTACATTCTCCTTTACAATTTATATATAACTGCACTACCTCATACTTTTCACCTCTCTGCCATACCCCACCACCCCACAGCACTTTCTCTGCAACCCACCACAAACAACTTTATAAATAGTATTTAAAAATGTTTTAATCTATGTACTTAGGATGATATTATAAACCAAAAAGCACACACAAAAATTTCCATTACTAGCCTAACAATTTTACCTACAACTTCGCAAACATAACACTGCACCCAGGGCTTTAAGTGGAAAGGGTGTCTGTGGGTTTGTGACCACAAGCACTTTATTTTTGGGGGCCTCAAAACGGGTCTTAATAGGGCTCTATTTTCCAGCCTCACAAACGTAATCTTTTTTTTTCTTTATTGTACCACAGTGACACTGTGAGAGCATGCACATTGCTCACTACTTAGAGGTGCGGACATCATGCCAAGTGACTCACTTTGTAGGAGAAGGAAAATCCTTTAATGAGAGCCATTTTCTCTCATGATTTCCCTTCTCTTTTTGCAACGCAGGTGCAACATCATCGTGGGGTTATTAGTAGACACACCACCAGGCGCCCAATGCCAATTGCCCCGGACTCTCTGACACAGCTTCCCGGGCTCACAAACAGAGTTACATCCGAGTAGTTCACCGGTCTTCAAAACATCATTTTTTTGTAAAGGAGACACTGTTTTTTTCACCCCTTTTTACAGCCCCTACATCCCCACTCTGCCTATTGCTGAAAGAATTAGGCTCCCCCGAAATTTCCCATTGGTTGCACCTCTGCAAACGACCACAAGCAGGCAACTTCAGCACAAACCTGTTCTCACCTTACACACAGTCTTGTTTTAATGCTATGAAAACACACACTTTGTCTGCCTCACTAAATTCTCAAACCCCCTCTTTAATATGAACATAAAGCTTTCCAATTACTTTTATATTCCTATACTGTCCTTCACATGGAAATATAGAACTCAAGGTTCTCACCACCCCAAATTAGCTCTCTGGTATACTTTCTCAAAAATAAGAAGTACAGATATTCAGTATCTGACAGTCACGGCCACTTTAAAACAGTGTACCTATAAACAACTTGACAATACGTTATGTTTCTAAATTAACATATTACACTTAAAAGCTCCTTTACATTTCTTTCGCTAGATGTACCTTTGTTTAAAACACCACCAGAGAAGGGTGTTGAAGTATGCTCCACAAAGAGCAACTCAAAGCTGTGTTATTCTTTATAAAAATATCTGCCTGTCAATGCTTTTCGCCAGCCTTTTCAACGCCTTAAGAGGGTAGTTGGATCAGTATAATACGTCGTATTTAGAATCAGGGGCAGCCAATGCACGGAAATAAGAACGTATAGTTGAATAAAGGGCGAATGGACACATGGCCATATGCATCAATACATAGATACATAGATCAATGTATCAATGTATGGATGGATGAAAGAATGAATGCAGAGAGCAGTACTTACGATAGACGGGTGGGCTAATAAATGCTTAGGATTGATTCCGTGACAGATATATCTATGCATATATAGGCATATGGCTGCATGAATGGCACAGTGCTTGCTATAGGCAAGTGCGCTAATAGATGCTTATGATAAGCGGACAAACAGATGTATGTATGTATATAAGTAAAAATATATGCATCAATTCAAAGATGGTTGAATGGCGCAGTGCTTAGGATGGAGGGATACCAGTGTTCCCTCTAACCTGCACGGCAGCGCGCCCGCGCCCCTTTAAGGCACCGAGCGCGCAGTATCTCCTGTGAAGCGCGCACACGTTCTCGCCGCCGCCCGCTTTCCAAACGCGGGCGGAGGAAACCGTCAATTTGCTGGTTACCTGAGGCCTTTGTGAAAGTATTCCTGTTAATCACAGCGCCGGTCATGCGCTGCAATTAACAGGAATACTTTCACAAATACCCACAATCATCCTGCAGCCTCTCGCCATTGTGAAAAGACATGAAGCAAGTTCAAATGCACAACTGTGCTTTACACGATAAGCTTTCAGACGCGCTTAATTTCTTTTCTAAATAGAGAGCAGCAGGGTGTTGATTGTGGGTCATTGTGAAAGTATTCCTGTTAATCACAGCGCCGATCAGGCGCTGCAATTAACAGGAATATTATCACAATGGCCCACAATCAGCACCCATCTGTGCCCTATTTAGAAAAGAAATTAAGCAAGTCTGAAAGCACATCGTTTAAAGTATATGTTGTGCTATTGGACTTGCTACATGTTTTTTCTCAATAGAGAGAGGCTGTGGGCTGATTGTGGGCATTTGTGAAAGTATTCCTGTTAATTGCAGTGCTTTGATTAACAAGAATACTTTCACAAATGCCCACATAATTGACATGCAAAGTAATGTCCATGTAACCATAGCTGCCATGGTGTCAGATTGCTGTGTGTGACATTTTCCTAATTTCAGGGTATTTATGAGTGACATTTCAACGACAAGATCTAGAAACCACTGTAACCTTATCAACCTGTAAAAGAAATGCCTAACAATGATATTAAAATTTGACTTTTGACTTTAGCAGGAACATTCCTAATGTTAATTTTTTACACTTCCCAAATCTCTCAGTCACAGTGCTGCAGCTGGGAATATGGAGCCATTGGCCTTCGCTGTCTCTTGGAGTCCATCGCCCTGTTTGGCTGCAGACAGCAGCTGGGAATTGGGATTCATTCTCACAAAGTGACGAAGGTGAGAGGAGCTGCTAAGTCCCAAGAGCCCTGTTTGTGCCTTTTAAAGACACTCAGCACCTCCTCTCAGACTCACACTGACCGGACACAGCCCATGGGGACCCCCCACGACTGGGGCTGGGCAGGCAGCAAGTGTCAAGGTCAGAGGGTATATTGGTCGAACACTGCAACCTCCTGTTTATTTAATTCTGCACAGGGGCACAAATGGCAAATAACTCTTGGGGTCCGATCGGGCAGGAAACAGAGCAAAAATAACTCATAACTTTTGCAATGCTTGCCTACGGCTTCATGTTCACTTTTTGGAAGGATCTGTACTAGTAATTCTGTCAGAAGTACCTCGAGGGAGCTTTCAGTACGGTCTGCAGCATGTTTCATACACTCCAGGAATAAACAGACATAAAAAAGAAAACTCTCAGGTCTGAAAATTCCACAGCCAACCCACATAGGTCAAAGCTAGCCAGGACGCTGTATTATTTCAAAACATTTCGCCAGCAGTCCGTCCCGGTCGGCGCGCCAACACCTATACAGCCAGTGGCACAGATCACACAACCAGGCTCTGTTGACTGTAACACCGCTGTGTCACTGTTAAAACTAACATTTTCAAAACAATGAACATACCAATATCAGTTAAAACACACCTATTCTGTAATTCCAAGATCTACACACACATCCACTCATTCACCAACAGTCCTATACAGTCACTCATACATGCGCTCACTCATCATATGTACTCATATACCTATACATCCTGTTTCACACCGCCACTCATTCATAGAGTTACTCACACACATAGTCAAATATGCAAACAAAGTATTAAACATCCATTTAATAGCATATACAGTTATACACACACTACCAAACTTACTTCTACAGAAACTTACACATACTTAATCTCTTAAAAAATCACCTAAAGAAACATGTACGTATTTATACAGGAACTCTTCCAAAATCTCACTCTCACATATACTCACTTATATACACCAATAGTCACATATACTAGTTTAAAATATAAGTAGTTACTCCTAAAGACACTATTGAGACATAATTTACTGACTAACACACCCATACACACACTCATCCACCCATACAGTTCTGCACACATGCTGTCTTCAACACATACAAACAGTGAGTCACTCATTCATGCATCTATGCACTAAGTAATACCCCCCACCGGACCATACAATCAGACACTCATACTGATACTCAAAAAAATAACGAATTACCCATATAGACAGTCATGTAGCTACTCACCAACCCATTCAGCCACTTATACACAAAGTGAGAGATCGATACAGATATTTACATATTTAAACATTACTCACTAACCCATGTATTCACTAAGATACACTTAATCAGTCAGTTATACAATACATTTTACAAAACAAATCATCCATTTAGACACTTATATACCCCTTTATTCTTCTATCGACCTTGAGATAAACATATATAAAACATATTTAATTTTCAGAAAAACAAACATTCACTAGACGATGGCATCAGTGATGTCAACAGTGATGTCATTTGAGATGTCATCAGTGAGGTCATCAGTGATGTCACTGACCATGTCGTGAGTGATGTAATATGTGACGTCATCAGCAGTGCATTGCGGGCGCTTGAGTTATCGTTAGCTGAACTAACTATAACAGGAATTTCTATGGTTTTGTACGAGTGAAATGTCCAACTAACTATAACGCCCCTGAAACCTATCTTTTTTTCTGTGAATATATATATATATATTACCTACTGGCGGTCGCCAGTAGGTAGTTATAGTATGGATTATTTTGTATAGGGAAATCGCAACATTCTATTGGAAATACCTTTGGCGCTGGTTGAGGAATCTGCCTGAAAATCTCCTAAAATCTGCCTCGTGGCGCTCCGCTCCGTCCCTGAAAGTTTGGGGGGGATTCGTCAAGCGGGTGCCGAGATAAAAGGGGGATCCCAAAACGTGTTTTCCCAATGTTTATTTCCATAGGGCGGTTGAACTCACTTTTAGCCCGAATGGCTGAATGGATTTCCACCAAACTTGGCAAAATTGAAGGGACTGGTAGCCCGATGTGCCTTTGCTATGTCTCAAGATATGTGCTCCAGTGGATTTTGAGTAATTTAGGTTAAAAAAATATATATATCTATAAGGGCGCACCGGTACGCGCACCGGGGCGCGTACCAGCGCGCTACGCCAGTTCGCGCGCGTAAAGCTGATTGGCTCTCAGGTGTCTGTCAACATTCCAAACAGTCCGGAGCAGCTGCCATCTTGTGTCTTGGTAGGATCGAGACACAAGAGGTGGCAAAAACAAAGGGGGAAATGTGGAGAAGTGTGGCTCACTGGTTAGAGCAGGCCAACCCTGAAGCAGAGGTCAGACCCGGGACCAGGGTTCAATTCCCGACGCAGCAGTGTCTTGAGCTCAAAATGTCCATGGACTCAATAATTCTCGCTTCGGTGCCTGACCTAATTATGGGTTCACACTCTGCAACTCTGGGCATTAAGCTTGCTTAATCTCCACAACGGCCCCCCACGGCGGGATGCCTAGATTTCACCTTGGGGATGCCCTGTAGGGTCTATCTCACAGGGAAAAACCAGGACGGGTTCCCAAGGCAAGCGCTTAGAGACTCCTGGGTGATAAGCACTATATAAATCCAATATACAATACAATACAATACAATAACCAAAAGGGGGCAGGGTAGACCCCTCTTGACCCCCTAGGTTTTATGTGGGGGCCATAAAAGGGCCCGCGGGGCCCCAAAAATGTTTTATTTTTTTTTCGATTTGCGGGCGGGAGCGCCCGGTACGCGCACCGGGGAGCGTACCATAGGGAAAAAGGAATGACAGAGTTTTTAAAAAATGTAGCCTTTTTTTATAAATTGGAGGTAGTTCTAAAAAGAACTGTTTTTTTAATCTTTTTGTTGTTTTATATTTTTTTATTTATTTTTTAACATTTTGTACTTTTTTTGGCCTTTATGAATAATTTTATATTTTATTTGTTATTTTTATGGGGAGAAACAAAAAACAGGGATTTGTAAACGGTTCAACTGAAGCAAAAAAAAATCTGGAAACAATTAAGGTTTTTTGGGGCAATTGTGGTTGTCACCAGCACGGTTGATGAATTTTATGCTTTGCTCACCGTAGGTAATTGTTTTACCACAAAAAATACAACTGATTTTGTATTGTCCAAACTAGGGTTGTATGTTTGGGACCATCTCCCTTGTCTCTGGACCCGATGGAGTGGGTTGCTTACTTTTGGAGGTGCTGGGTGAAGATTGGGGCGGGTTTCTGGCCAGTTCTCTCACCTCTGCCGCAGCATAGTTGTTAGGGTGCCGGCGTTGCATGTGGCGAATCATGGTGTTATTGCCAAAAGAGTACTTTTTGTTAGGGTTCCCCCTTGAAAGTTCAGTGCCACAGATTAGGCAAGTAACCCTTGGCGCATTTACTTTTTTGAGGTCCTTTGGGATTGAAAAAACTCCCAGATAATTTGCTGCTTTGGCCTATATGGGGTATTATCTTCTGGCAGGAACCTCCTCCTCTCCTCCTCCTCCTCCTCTTCTTCATCTCCACCACTGTGGTGTTGTTGTGGTCCTCTTGGTGGTGGTGGTGGCTGTGATGCACCTGCTGCTGCTGCTACTGAAGCCATTTCTGAGTACAAATTAGTAATAGTTGTGGAAACAGGTCTTCCTCACTCAAAGTACAAAGTGAGAATGAGGAAAAAAGGTAGGGGCTTTCATCATTAGGAAAAAAAAACTGTCCTGAACCAATGAAAAGTGTTATTTTCAGGTCACATGACCAGGGCTTTCATCATTTGGAAACCAAAACTGTCCTGAACCAATAAAAAGAGTGATGTCACTGACCATGTCATGAGTGATGTAATATGTGAAGTCATCAGCAGTGCATTGCAGGCGCGCAAGTTATAGTGAGTCCAACTAACTATAACGTGGGAATTTCAATGGTTTTATGTCAGTAAAATTTCCAGCTAACTATAACTGGTGTGAAACCTATGGATTTTTCAGTGAATATATATATATATATATATATATATATATATATATATATATATATATATATACATAAAAGAACTTATTTGTGGTCTCTAGTAGGTAGTTATAGTTAGGACCAAAGTTATCATTGGAAAAGCATTTTATTTTGCCAAGAATGTTGGCGCCGCTTGAACACTCACGATATATTCACAAATAATCCCCAATTTAGTTCAGTTACTGTGCTAAAAGTTTTGGTGTGATCTGCCAAGCAGGGGCTCGAGAAAAGAGTCAGCTCCCAAAACGCATTTTCCCCATGTTAAGTCTATGGGGATTTTTCCGTTTTTTTTTTTTACATGAATCCACAACTATAGCCCAAACTACTGAACGAAATTACAGCAAATTTGGCAGAATACTAGACATTGGTCCAGAATGTGTGCTTTTTATGATTTGGTGTAAATCCGTTCAGTAGTTTCTGAGATATCTATCTTTAAAAAGTATAGATGTTTGGGGACTCAAGTCCTTGCAGTGAATTTGCAAATCCTATTAAAATTTGATTGGCTGCCAACACTTCAATCAGGAAATGTTAGCAGCCATCTTGGGACTCAGTTGGAAGATGAATCCCAGAAAAAAAGAGAAAAAAGAAAAGGGGGCAGGGTAGGAATACCCTGACCCCTCACATATGGTGGGGAGGTCCCTGAAGGACCCAGCAGGGGAACAAAAGCATTGAATAAAAATTACCGCAAATCTGTGTTAAAATGTGGGATTGCTGAGAGGTGGTTGAAGGCCAAACCCCTTTTCTCCAACACACTGCAAACACACCTCTCTGTGCACTGCTGGTGGGGTGATGAGGTCCTCTTGCATCTTGAGGGCCTCAGGACCAAAGTGGACTTCTTCCCCCAACGAGTAGTACGCCAAGAGGTGCGTTTGCAGAGTGGTGGAGAAAGGGGTGTGGCCTCTGATGACCTCTCAGCAATCTACCTGTGTGGGTCCTACTAGAGGTAACAGCAGGGCTAGTTTGCCCTAAGGGCCCTCAAGAGCCAAGGGGACTACATCCTCCTACTAGTTGTGCAATAGGAGGCGCGTTTGCAGTATGGTCGAGAAAGGGGGCATGGCCTTCAATCAGGTCTCAGCAATCCTGCTGTGTGCGACTTACTGGAGGTAATAGGAGAGGTAGTTTGCTACCAAGGACGTTGTGTGGGCCAACAACCCCTCCTGTTAACTCCAATAAGTCCCACACAGTGGGATTGACAAGTGGTCTTCGGAGGCTACAGCTCCTTTCTCTACCACTCTGCAAACATGGCTTGTGGTACACTACTGGTTGGGGGATGAAGTCCACTATACTCTTGAAGGGCTTTGGGGGCCAAAAGGCCCTCCTTTTCCCTCCTGTAAGTCCTACATATCAGGATTCCTGAGAGCTGGTCTGAGGCCCAGCCCCCTTTCTGCACCACTCCATAAACATGACTACTAGTTAAAAAAAATCAAAGGAAAAAAACAAAGGTTACAGGGATGTTATAGTTAAGAAATGGAATAAAAGAAACATAGAAATTCATTGAAAAAAACAAAGGTTACAGAGACGTTGTAGTAGGGCTCAAGTCTTGTTCAAAACCAGAGAAATTCAGCAGTCATAGTTAGCTGAGCTAACTATAAGTCGCGCCCCAGCAATAAACGACTTATGACCTCACATATTACATCGCTCAGGACATGGTCAGTAACATCATTGATGACATCATCCACAGAATATCTGACACACCCACACATGCCCCAATATAACTTTTCATACAACCACTCCAACTTCCACAATACCATTCTCAAAACTACTGACACACCCAAACCAGTACTTATACACCCACTCACTGATTCATAGGTCTACACACATATGCATTCAGTCACCTATGCAGCTACTCATACACCAACTCACTCACTAATACAGCTACTGATAAGTCCACTCATACATCCATACACCCACTCAAACACTGTCAGTCACCCATAGCATTACTCACACACCTACTCACTCACCTATACAGTTATATACACACACACTCACTTATTCATATAGATAGTAACACATTCTCACTCAACTATAGAGTCACTGACACAAGCACACATCACCCATACAGCCACTCTAACAATCACTCACTCACACATACAGTCCCTCATATACTCCAACACTCACCTATACAGGCTTTCAACATATGCTTTTACTCACCAATATACCACAAACACATCCATTCACTCACAGACACAGCAATACACACACCCAGTCACCCATATAGCCCCTCACAGACACAATAACTAACCCATACAGCCAGCTTTCAATAACGACTTAGTGGGGGTCATGGAAAGCTAGTTAGGATTCAATGGGGGTCCACAACAGTCAAAAGCTTAGAAAGAGCTGTTTTGAACTGCACTGTCAGTGAGATAAATTGAATATGATAACAATAAGATATACAATTATCTAACAAACGTAAAACATGAGAAAGCAGATAGCAATTAGTTTATATTAAGTTATGATAGTGTTTTCAAAACGTAGGTGCCTCGAAGCAACCTCTATGTCACGCACAGAATATGTGGTGTTCACCAGGGCCCCTCAAAACAGCATGCAACCTACACGTTTGAATTTATTGTAATGTATTTATGGACGCGCCTCTGCTTCCTGAAATGTAGACTCATTGCAGTCTACTCTAATCCTTTTGTAGACTGCCAGTATTGAAGCTGCATTTGTTGGTGTGCGATTATCACATTCTAATGCGAAGAAGAGTAATATACGTTCACTGAGCTTTTATGAAATTAAGATAATGAACCCCTTAGAACTCTATAAATACAACACATTTCCAACCTCTCTGACAGGAGTTAAACTGTTTCCCTGATTATTTCCACACAGACTGTTAAGTGTGTTGCTACGTTTTCAGCATATTTTGTTGCATCAGCACAATGGTAATCGTTTCCGTGGAAAGAAAAAAAACAGACTGTTACTTCCTTTCCAAATATGCTAATTATATTTTTATGATTCCAAAACTTGCACCAGTTAGCATAAAATGATTAAATATGTAGACCTTGAATTACAGCAAATTAAATCATAACTGCTATTAGCGTGGGTGTGGATGCAAAACTGAGTTCTTCGTGTAAACATGCTTTCACAATGCAAATACATCTGACTTTTAATTCCCTTGAGTGCTAAGGATGAGATGGTCGCATCCTCAACACCACCAGGGCTGGTTGGTATGAGGACATGACCATTTCACTTAAGTTGCTACCATTTAGCCCCTCTTCACTCTATGTCATGGCATTTGTAGGCACTCAAAAAGTCATAATACACGTTCTATATCACTTATCCTTGCTTTCATACATCCATTCATCCACCTCTGACTCATTCTTGCATTTAGCAACTTACACATTCACAATAAAACGGACACACAAACTCAACTCAAATAAAAACAATTAAAAACAATTAAAGTAGAAAAAGAAAGTAGACGCCACCTAGACTTGGAAGGCATATGCTAATAATAAAACAATACAACTAAACATAGCAGCGGTGGCTATCTTGTAATGGTATTGTACATAGTGCACTGCTGTTTTAAAGTTTTAACACAAGTGCCATGATAAAAAGCAATGTGTTGCCAAATTTGGAGTGGCAAAAACCATGATACACTGTGCACAAAGCCATTCCAAGATGGTCGCCCAGTAAACATTACACTGGGTAACATCTTTAAATAATACAGTGTTATATAAGGTTTCACTAATGTACTTAACTAAGGTGGGCAAAATAATGCTTCTAAACATGATAGCCATCGTGAAATGGTAAACCAATAATAGACTATGAACAATACAAATCCACGATGGCAGCCCAGTTGAGAAATAGTGGGACGACAGGATGCAGCACAGTACAGACTAAATGAGCAGCAAGCAAAATTACTAATTGGACAGTTAGTTGAGTTGTAGGAGACTCTTGAAGAATAAAAAAAACTGAAATAAAAACTGAATGGGGACTTGTAAAAGAAAAAATGGAAAACTAAAGGACTGGTCACCTGCCTAGACACTGAAGAGCATTCATTTTCAGGTAGGAGTGCACATGTGATCACGCAAAAGGCCATTATTAACAATGGCAGACATGCAATATGCTGTTATGGTGAGACAGGCAGAAGACGACTAACCACAAGACCCTTTAAGAAAGTATAAGCATATAGAGTTTTTAAATGTTATTTATCAAAAGGGCCTGGCAGAACACTGCATCCGCAAGGCCCAACTAGGAGGATTTAGCAAGGAGTATAACAGTAGATATTTTCGATTCCCAGGGATTGTCAAAGGTACTAACCAATACCAAATACCTACATACTACAGTAATCTACGCCATTTCATGTAATTAAATACCTGTCTATGATCATTAATGCAGTGTAATACCAGTCTACTCTTAAAGGCCTATTGGCTTAACAATAATTTTCACAATGTCAAACCTGAAGCCTTTGTTGTAGTTTTCCATAATAAACATATTAGACCTCTTACATCCAAAATAACTTCCCCTGGACTCTTTGTTATTGGGTCATCACCATAACAAACCCATGATTACAATATTGGTATACGCTTTCCTAAAAGGTATAATGTAATAAAATTAAAAATGTGTACCAAATTAGAATTGGGAAAACAATATACAATCCCTCCAAAGAGGGGCCTACCAAGGATTTGTTTTGTGGATATTTAGCCCCAGCATTTTGCCAGATTGGTAAACAGCACAATAACCTTCACCTACTATAGAAAATTATGGGAACCCATGTACGTACCTACAAGCTTTAGCATGGTTTAAAAACAACCCACCTGTTGGCTTTAACATAAACTACTGGCTTTAACATATGCTATTCACAACAAACAAGTCAGGCTACCTCCATTTGCCCTAACTTTTCCTAATGGACAGATTAGACTTATAGCACCTGAAATAACCTTTCCCATTGAACCAAACAAGCAAATATCATTTATCATGGTGGGGCACACTTACCCAAGGTCAACTGTCTTAAGCATAAGCTTTCCGACATGAAAACATCAGGTATAAATTCATAAAATTCCAAGTATTTTCAAAAGATATAGTTGACAGAAAACATACTATCTTTCACAAGAGAGTGTAACAAAGTGTATCACAGTACAAACCATCTATTTCAAGAGTTTCTCAAAGTGGGTAACCAACATCAAATCCTTGACTACTATGGTAATCTATGGAACCCATGTAAACCAGCATTTGCAATGCAATCGGTCTTGCCTTTGGGACCTTATATGTGTTTATATATGCAGCACATTAGCCGGGGTGCTGCAACATCTACTGTTCTTTAACATGGAGGGAAAGTAAGCACCAAACTGCATGACATGCCAGGTATGGGAACACATAGAGAGAAAAATTGCCTTTCAGCTGAAAAATTGTATAGTTCAAAGCTCTGTTATTAATATAATATCAGGGCCGTTGTTGGTCATATCACTGAAACTTCAAGATTTGAACAAAATATTATTGTCAACAGGTGCTGGTGGAAGACTATTTCGATGGACTAAAATCTACCGAATGCTAAAGTGATTCTGGTAGTTTACTGACCTCTGCTGGTCATTTTCTATCAAGAAAGTTAAATAGAGGCAGAGGCCAGAAAAATAAATTTAAAAAAAAGCAAGTCCCTCAGCAGAAAGCAATTCTGGTATTTTACTGACATCTGCTGGTCATTTTCTATCAACACAGTTAAATAGAGGCAGTTGAACAAGCAGAGTGCAATTCTGGTATTTTACTGACCTCTACTGGTCGTTTTCTATCAAGACAGTTAAATAGAGGCAGTTGAACAGAAAAAAAGTCCCTAAGTCGAAGCAGACAAGTCCTAGGGCTGATCTCCAGAGCCCAAAAAGTACATACACATATTAGTATTCACCAAACTATATACAAGAGGTCTTGAATGCTCAACCTAAAAATGCCTGCCTATTGACTGTAAATTACTGTAACAATGCACCTGCAGGCCAGGATTTAAGTTATGCATTTCACAATAAATATGTCCTGCCTACTGCGTTTGTCCTTATTGTTCATAATAGATAGATCAGATGTATGACATCTGACATATTTTTTCTTAATAAACAAAACAGGGTTATAGCTGGTATCATTGACTTTTTGTCATAAAAAACATATGCCTACTGGCCTACTGTACTGGGCATAAGCTAAGCATTGCTCCAACCAACCATTGGCAGTTTGTCTTTCAATAAGAAATATGCACAAATTACAGTTAGGAAACAATATAATCCCTTACTATAATGGCATGTTATGGATTGTCAAAGCACAAATCTTCTACGACTATCGCTTGTCATAAAGGGTAACTAACAGTGAGGCCTATGCCTGCTATAGTAAACTGTGAGATTCCTTGCAAAAATACTTGTCTACAAGTTCTAACACAGTGCACTGGCAATCCAACCTTAAATGGCTACTGTATTTAAGATATGCTTTTCACAATAAATACGTCATACCTACTACTTTTGTTGTAGCTTTACAAAACAAATAGAGCAAGCCGAGAGCAGTGATCAATGACTTTTCTCCATAACCAACTCAGTTCTGCTGTATTGAGCATATGCGTTTTCACAAGGCAAAAAGTCCAACACAAGTACTCTTTTTAAGCGGAAGCACACAACGTCTGTCAATGCAAAATTGGCACTCCAAGGAATAAACATTTGGGTGGAGCCAAACCACCGTGCTTAGCAGTTCTAAAATTACAACTATGTCAGAAATTATAGTTGGCAAAACAATACATATCCTTTCCTAAAATGCAATAATAAGGATTCTCAAAGTGCAAACCTTCTACCCCGATGGTTTGGCACAGGGGGTAACCAACACCAGAATCCTTGGATACTATGGTAATATTTGAAGTTCCTTGTAATAAAATACGTATATATTTAAACAAAATGTGAGGTTAATCCATCCTTAAAGGCCTGCTTGATTTAAGATATTTTTTTAAGTCAGGCATACCGTATTTGCTGTAACTTTTCATCATAGACAAATATCAAAGCCTTGTCATTGTAACCAACACAGACCTTCTTTGAGGTGTGTAGGGTTTCCCACAAGGTTACAAAGTGTAGCACTCACACTCTTTTAGTGGAAGCACACAGCTTTTGCCTAATCAAAATCAATAGTATTAAATCCCCTTATAGAGGACAGAATGCACACTGACTTATACACAAAAACCCAAATGGATTTAAAAAACATCATATGTATAAAATATAAAATATTAGATCAAGAATTATCAAATGAATACAGTATGGTAACCAGAAATAGTTCAGTTTTAATAATGGTCTGAGCAATGAGATTAATAGCTTTAACTTGTAGATGAGGATACACTCATTACAGTCCAAGCCCAGGTTTAAGGAGTTACTGGGGAGAAATATTGATCAAGAGGAAATTGCTTAGGTTCTTATTTAAAAGAAAAAAGGGTGGTGATAGTGGGAATGGGCATTCCAAACTTGAAAAGCACAACCTGAGAATGATTGCTTCAGGGTACATTTTAAATTGCTGAGAAGTGTGCAAATTCCCCCCTTATATCACCTTCATTCAAGACTAATCTTTTCCCAGTGCAGAGTAAGTGCAAAAGAGAATGGATGGGCAACGTGGTTTTCTGATGTATCCAATCCCCCTTGACCCCGATGGGGCCAGTATAGAATCAAAATATCGAGTTTTTATTATCGACTAGACATAATATTGAGTAAAAAATATAGAATAGACATAATATCGACTAGACATAACCTAAACTACCAAAATATTGACTAGAAAATTGTAATGTTGAATAGAATGGACATAATATCGAATCAAAAATATAGAATGGACATAATATCAACTAGACATAATATAGACAACAAAAAAATCGAATTTGAGGAAAGTTAAAATTAATTTTAATTTTTGTGTAATATAATTCTGTAGCGGGTTGTGGGTTTATAGGGGAATAGGGTGGGAAGTAATTTAATTAGAATTAATTAAATATGTTATTTTATTTATTTTATTTTATTTAAATATGTTATTTTGTTTATTGTTGTGGTAATAGTAATTTTTACCCTCTCACTATCCAACGCTTGCCCTACTGTTGCACTCTTTGGAGTTGGAATAGTAATTTTTACCCCTACGCTATCCAACGCTTTCCCTACTGTTGCACTCACTGGAGTGGGAATAGTAATTTGTACCCCTAAGCTATCCAACGCTTTCCCTACTGTTGTGCTCACTGGAGTGGGAATAGTAATTTTTAACCTTACGCTATCCAACGCTTTCCCTACTGATGCGCTCTCTGGAGTGGGAATAGTAATTGTAATTTTTAACCCTACGCTATCCAACGCTTTCCCTACTGTTGCACTCTCTGGAGTGTGAATAGTACATTTAACCCTCTCGCTATCCTATGGAAAAAATATTGTATATGTTTTGTTAATAATATGTATGTATGTATATATATATCAGACACAGATTCCTGGTGATTGTGACGAAAACCTGGACTAATGTTGAGAGCCGATATACCTTGATTAATTTGTCTGTATAAGGTGCATTGCTCGTAATAGGCACTATTTTAGTAACAATTGCAATAAAATAACCTTTCTCTTTAAATGGTCCAGTACGATCACATAATTTCACAAATTGAAGATAATAATGAAGGGCGACTGGTAGAGGACGGTGGACGTTATCATTAATAGGTAATGAAAGCCAAATAAGACTGATTATAAGAATAAAGGGCTAATGAAAACTTGTATGCCAAATCAAGTTAATTCAAGTCAACTTTATTAGGTTAACGTAGCCATATACGTTACACATCAACATCATACTAGTCAGTTTTTATAACCACATATCATTGCTTACCCGTTCCGTGCTCCCGTCGGCCAATGGCCAACGGGAGCACTCCCTCCCTGGTGCTGCAAATGACAGTTGGCCGTTGCAGCCACCTTTAGAAAGTTCACCCACAAAAGTTTCACAGCAGTTTTACAATAGTGTTAGAGAAAAAATGTTAGTAGAAATCATTTTTCTATAACACTATTGTAAAACTGTTTTGAAGACTGTGGCTTTGTTTTTCTTCTTTAGTATTAGATTGTATATTTATTTATTTATTTTGTGCAATTTTTAAAGCGTGCAAATACCCATACGGGTGTCTCGGCGCTAACGTTCCAGAACTCACTTCATGTGATAGGGGGAATTTAGGAGGAAAACAGCCATCTTTTGAGGCTCTTTCTAAATTTGAGTAGCGTAGGGGCAGTTTTAATGTGGAGTGGTAGTGTATTCCACAGTTTGGCAGTTGCAATGGTAAAGCATCTGTCTCCCCAGTTAGCCTTTCTTGTCCGTGGGACTTTTAGCAAATAGGCTGAGGACGATCGTAAGGTCCTGAGTTGTTCCACTGGACAAAGGGCTTTTTTCAAGAACCGTAGTCCAGGGTTGTTCAAAGTTTTGTAGGCTATGCACAAAGCCTTAAATTTAATTCGACTCCTGATGGGGAGCCAGTGTAGCTCTTTGATGTAGGGGGAAGTTGGGGTGAATTTGGGGATGGATTATAGGATTCTAGCCGCGGCGTTTTGCACCGTCTGAATTTTATTGAGTACCTTTTCCTGAGCATTCAGGAGAAGGGAGTTACAATAATCGGTTCTTGAGAACACTAAAGTGCTGATCAGTGTTTTACCTGCGGATTGCGGTAAGTAGGGGAGTAATTTTTTTATTCTTTTTAAGATGTAGAAGGCAGATGATACCATCGCGTTGGCGTGATGGAGGAAAGTCAACTTGTTATCAATTGTGACTCCCAAATTGCGGACCTTAACTACCGGTTGGGGTGGGGGACCCAGCTCAGATGGCCACCACTGAGGGGACCATGCCAGCTGCAAGCTCCCGAATGTCATCACCTCCGTTTTATCGGAGTTTAGCTTGAGGCAATTTGATGACATCCAGGAGCTTATCGCCTTCATTCCCTCTTGGAAATTGGCTGCGACAGATGTTCCATTGTTGTACACCGATAATACTAATTGAGTATCGTCAGCGTACGTTGTTAGGGCAATTCCATATGATTTTATCACCCTCGCCAAGTCCGATACATAGATATTAAAAAGCGTCGGACTTAGCGAGGAGCCCTGTGGAACTCCGCAGGGGAGAGAGAAGGTCCGAGAGGTGAAATTACCCAGCTTAACTGTTTGAGGGCGGTTGGCCAAGAATAAAGCAATAAGATCTTTGGCCTTGCCTCTTATTCCTAAAGCAGAGACACGGTCGATCAGAGTGACATGATCGACCGTGTCAAATGCAGCGGAGAGGTCCAGGAGTATTAGGACCGCCGCTCCTCCCTTGTCCATCGTTGCTCTAATTTCATCTGCAGCTTTAAGCAGTGCTGTCTCCGTTCCATGCCTCTGTCTGAAGCCAAACTGGGTGTCATCAAGTAGGTCGTTATCATTGATGAATTTCGACAGTTGGATGTTCATTGTTTTTTCGAAAATCTTGGCTGGGAAAGGGAGACAGGCAATAGGTCTATAACTGGCAGGGAGGAGAGGGTCCACGGTTGGCTTTTTTAGAAGTGGCTTAATAATACCCTCCTTCCAAACAGATGGATAGATGCCTGTTAAAAACATGGCGTTGGACGGTGGTGGCCAAGATGGCGGCTCGGTAGGACGTGTTCTGCGGTGGCTCCCCGGACCCGATCCCCTGACCGGGACTTTTAGCGGACCTTCCACCCTGCCGAGCCAGCCACCGACGGCGGACAGTGTCCGATATATCCACAGTGCAGCTGGGGCCAAGGGCGAGGCTCCGAATCGGAGGGAGGCGCCGTGGAGCGGAGACGGCTCGCTGCAGCCTGAAGGCGCGAAAACGGAGGCCCGGGCCCCGGCGCTCAACAGCCCAGGGGGACTTGCCACGGCGACTCCAGCACCGGCGCTGCGGCATCGGAGGTTCCGGCGGCGATTGCGGGGGCCCGGGAGTGGTGCCTGGCAGCGGAGGACGGTGAGCCCAGCAACAAAGAGGCGGATAGAGGGGCGCCGGGTCCGCCGGCGTCCAGACCTAAGCGAGGCCCCGGCTTGGGCCTAGTCGCGGGAGGTGTGGCCGAGTTCACCCAGGTGGCCTGGCCTGCAAGCACGCAGCACCGGGCGGGGCATGGACGGAGGCAGCAGCGGACTGGAGGCACACATCAGCGGGGGGTCAGGAGTGTGGAAACCCCTCGCTGTACACAGGAGCTGCCGCGGCCCCCAGGAGGAGAGCTGAGGACCCGGGGCACCAGCGGTGACTTGGCGGTTGGTGCCGTGGAGGAGCAAGGGGGACAGCGAGCAGCCAAGGAGGCACTGGGGGCGCGATCAGGAGCCCCCCAGTCCCAACAGGCAAGAAGTGACCTCGCAGGGCCCCATTGAGAGCGACTCCGCCCGCAGCGGCGCCCGGTGCCCCAACGTGGACTGCACACCGATGTGTGTGGGAGATGGGGGCCCCCCCAGTGGAGGAGAGGGAGTAAAGACCGCCGGAAGGGCTGAGAGAGGTCGGGGCCACGGTCCACACGGAGTAAACGGCCCGGTCCACGACATCTGGGCACCTGGAGCCAGGGAAGTGTGGTGCGGTGGACCCCGCGGCATCTGGGAGGCGCCCTGAGGCGCACGCAGCATTCGGCCAGGCCGCAGCACAGCCTACGGAAGGGCCCAGAAGGAGGCGGCATACTGCAGTGGTGACGGCCCTAGGGAGTGACAGCTCGACCCCGGGCAGCAGAGGGGCTTGGCGCCCATACAGAGAAGGCGAGCGGCGCCCGGGAGGCGGCCAGGACGCAATTGCGGTCACAGCGGGAGATCCCCCCCCCCCACTCCCCCCACCTGGAGGCATACCTGGCTGAACCGCGACTAGGATCTGGGAAGGCCTGAGGTTGCGGAAGGCCCTGGGAAAGGGAGTACCGAGCGAGTGGCCAGCAGCCCAGGGATACCAGGCGGGAGCCAGCCCTATACCTCTAACGGGAGAAAGCAGTGGGGTCGAGGCTTGTGGCCTAGGGAAGAGGCCCCTGGGACACGATACCAGCCTTTTCAGACTACGGCCTGAGCGCATCGGAGCACCCTGCCGAATCACGCAGAGTCCTGACCAGGCTGGGCCCACGGCTGGGATAGCCATGTCGCTCCGGAAGGGGAACCGCAACATCTCGGAGATGCTAGTCAAGGGACCCCCTAAGCCAGAGAAAAGCCCGGACAAACCGGCGACGACGCTCCCCCCCGGGGGGAAAGATCTGCCAGAGGGCGAGGCGCCAGCGACCAAGGCGTTCATGGAAACCCTCTTCGCCTCCCTAAAAGACGATATTCAAACGTTCCGACAGGAAATGACCGGGGAGCACAAGGAACTCCGGCGGGACGTCGACGAACTGGGGGAGAGAGTGGCGGCCAACGAGCTCTCGGGCCAGGCCCGCAGCGAGGAAATAGAACTCCTTCGGCAGGAGATCACCCGTCTTCATGATCAGCAGATGGATCTCCAGACCCACACGGAGGATCTGGAGAACCGCTCCAGACGCAATAACATTCGAGTCCGAAATGTGCCGCTCAAGGCGGAGGGGGACGACATGGCGGGATACCTGCAGGCGCTCTTCCGGATGGTGCTGGGGGAAGGAGAGGACTTCGCGGTTCGAATTGACAGAGCCCACCGTGTGGGCCCGGCCCGCCGGACCCAGGGCCCCCCACCGGACATTTTGGCCTTTCTGCCGGACTATCCCTTGAAGGAGCGCATCCTGAGGGAGGCTCGTCACAAGCAACCCCTTCGCTTCCAAGATCACAATGTGGAACTCTTTCAAGACTTGGCTGCATCCACCCTACAAAAGAGGAGGGCGTTTAGGGTTGCCACTACTTTCCTGCGTAAAGAGGGGGTCCCGTATTCCTGGGGACACCCGTTCCGCCTGGTCTTTAAGTGGAATGGCACCCTCCACCAGCTGCGTTCCCTGAGAGACACGTGTGAGGTGCTAGGCATCCCCTACGAGGACCCACAACAAGACGACGTGGCAGACCGACAGTCCTCTGGGGCCGGGACGGGCTCCCCCGGGAGGTCAGGGGACGGCTGGCAGACTGTGCGGCGGAACAGACAGCGGAAGAAGCCTCTCAAGCCCGATCCGGACACAGTGGCCTTGGAACAGGCTGCAGCAATCCAGGAAGTATCCAAAGACACGGGCGCTGGCACCTAAAGGGATTTTGGTGAAGGTCGACATCAGATAAGTTTTGGCTCCTGGATGGGGGGGGGGACGGGGGGCCGTGAGCCGCCACTGTCACACACCCACTCATTGACTCATCCACCACAGGCCTAGACTGTCTCATGATTGGCCTGGGACAATGTTCACCAGTTGGGGGGGGAGGGGGGCAGGGGACTGTTGGGGGGGAAGTTGGGGCTTGGGGGGAGGGGGGGGGGGAGCTCGGTTTGTTCACTATCAAGTGGTGTTTGATACTAGGGGTTGGGCTGGTTGGAGGTCTAGGGCACGGCAGAAGGGACGCACACGCACTCATGGCTGCTGACACCATACGTATCCTCTCACTTAATGTCAAGGGACTCAATAATCCCGTCAAAAGAAGGGCAGTCATCTCCTTCCTTGAGCGCTCGGAGGCTGAAATATGTCTGTTACAGGAAACGCACCTCTTGGCGAAAGATTGGCACCGCATGAAGGCTAGGGCCGTCCCCCACCAATTCTACTCCGCGACTGGCGAAAAGAAAGCGGGTGTCGCTATACTCGTGGCCAGGCACTTCAAAGGGCGGGTTGGGAATAAAGTGGCTGAAATCAGGGGCAGGCTCCTAGCACACACGATACATGTAGGCACCTCCTCCTTCACACTGGGCTCCATTTATGCACCCAACACCAAACAAGAGGTTTTCTTGAAAGGTGCGCTGTCTGAAGCGCTCTCGGGAGACTTGCGACTGGTACTAGTGGGGGGGACTTGAACCTGGTCATGGACAATGAGAAGGATAGGTCTGGGAAGAGGTTCGGGGACTCCGGAGCGCTGTCAGTGACAGGGAAGCAGTGGCTAGGGGACAGAGGGCTCACTGACATCTGGCGGGACAAACATCAAACTGCTCCGGGATACACCTTCTACTCTCATGTGCATCACACATATGCCAGACTAGACCACTTCCTGGGCTCGAATGACATACTTCCCATGGTTCAGGACATTGACACCACACCGGCGGCACTTTCGGATCACAACGCGGTGACCCTCCATATGACCGTCCCGCGTACTCCTCCACATAGGGGCAAGTGGCGACTCAGGGAAAATATACTGGCACGCAAGGGAGTAGTGCAGCAACTGTCCCAAAGCATAACCACTTATCTAGACCAAAACGACACGGGAGAGGTGACCCAGGCGACACTGTGGGGGGGCGCTGAAGGCGGTCATCAGGGGCGAAATCATGGCGATCACCGCGGCCGAAAACAGGGAGCGAAAGGATCGGAGACGGGACTTGGAGACACAGGTGCTAGAACTGGAGCGGGTCCACAGCCGGACAGGGGCCCCCCGGATTTGGCGCAAGCTGAAAGCGGTCAGGGCGCAGCTGGCGAGTCTAGATCTGGACAGGGCGGAATATGCGGCACTCCGCCTCCGTCACGCGTATTACGTGGGGGGAGACAAGACGGGCCGCCTGCTGGCCAGCAAACTCAAGGCCAAAACCGTCCGCTCGCAGATCCCTGTGATTCGAGGTGACGATGGGGGCGAGGTCCGAGAGGATGACCGCATAGCGGAGGCATTCCGGACTTTCTATGAGCAGCTGTATGCCGCCGATCAAACCATGGGGGAGGAGGAGGGGAAGACCTACCTGGAGTCTATGGAGGTCACTGCTCTTAACGATGTGAACTCCGCAGCGCTAGATGCTCCCTTCCGCCTGGAGGAGGTCATAGCGGCCATCGCCCGTCTTAAACCCCTGAAGGCTCCGGGCCCGGACGGCTTCTCCGCAGGCTTTTATAAAACCTTCTGCCCCACCCTGGCGCCAGTCCTTACAAAGCTATTCAACTCATTCGAGGGCCGGGGCTCAATCCCAAGGGAGATGTTGGAGGCAGAAGTCGTGGTCCTTCCAAAACCGGGCAAAGACCCCTCACGCTGCGCAGCGTACAGGCCGATCTCGCTCCTCAACGTGGACATTAAGCTCTTCACGGGCATCCTGGCCTCCCGGCTGGGCCCGTGCCTCCCGGGCGTTATCGACCCTGACCAGGCGGGCTTTGTCCCCTCCAGGCAATGCGCGGATAATACAAAGCGCATTATGCATGTCATAGACAAAGCATACGCCAATGCCTCAGACGCAGCACTGCTCTCGGTGGACGCCGAGAAGGCGTTCGATAGGGTGGACTGGAGGTTCCTGGAACAGACACTGGTCAAATTCGGAGTGGGTCCGCGATTCCGCTCCTGGGTGGCGGGCTGCTACACGTCCCCGAGGGCGACCATCAAAGTCAACGGGGTCAGCTCTAAGCCGTTTGACATCCAGAGAGGTACGCGGCAGGGCTGCCCTCTCTCGCCGCTCCTGTTCGCCCTTTATATCGAGCCATTTGCCCAGCGGATACGGGACAACCGAGCCATAGCCGGGATCAAGTTTGGAGGAGTGGAGCCAACCATCAGCCTCTACGCGGACGATATTCTGGTGGCGGTGGATAACCCTCGGGTCTCTTTGCCGGCCTTCCTATCGGAAATGACCGCGTTTGGGGCAGTGTCGGGCTTCAAAATGAATGTCCAGAAGTCCGTCGTCCTGCCGCTAGGTAGCAACACCCGACCAGCTAACAGGGCTTCGCTGCACGTAGGGGGGCTTGAGGTCAGCACCACCGTGCAGTACCTGGGGATAGACCTGACGCCGTCCACCGCTCAAACTGTCGACCTTAACTATTCCAAGCTGCTGTCGCGAGTCCAGGGGGACATCGCGAGGTGGAAGCAACAGCCGCTTTCATGGCTGGGCCGGGTGGCGGCCATAAAAATGTCCCTGTTGCCCAAGATCCTATATGTGTTCCAAACCATCCCGGTCACTCCCCCATTGGGGATGTTGAAGAAGCTACAAGATGCCCTGCATCACTATGTATGGGCGTATAAAAGGTCCAGACTGCGGCGTGACCTGGCCACGAGGACGACAGCGGAGGGGGGTCTGGGGGTTCCGGATCTCAAGCGCTACTTCCAAGCGACTCAGCTTAGATTCCTCCTGGAGTGGTCCCGGCCGACCTCGGAGAAGCACTGGTTGTTCCAGGACAGGGCCATGGCGGGCCTGGCCCTCTGGAAGGTCCCCTTCCTGGCGCGCCCAGACAGACCACCGTACCTCAAAAGATCCCCCATCACCAGGACCCTCATGCAAGTGTGGGATGCCACCGCGGTCCCAAAGGGCCTGACGACCTTTCCCTCCCCCATGACGCCTCTGCTGGATAATCCGGCGTTCCCCCCTGGCAGCTCCACGAGCGCATTCCCACAGTGGCGACAATCCGAGTGTCGCTCAGCGGGCCACCTCTTCGACACGGAGGGCTTCATGACATGGAATGCCGTGACAGCACACTATTCACTGGATAAGCCACTCCGCTACCAATACTTCCAGCTTAGGCACTGGCTGACGCACACCGACGTGGCGCCTTTGGTTGGGCGCCCCCTCACCCCCTATGAGCGTTGGATAGTGACCAAAACATCGGACACAAGGTCCATCACGGAATTATATCAGATGCTGTCCCCTCCCCCCCTTTCGGAGAAATCTGCTGGGCAGAGGCGCTGGGAGAGGGAACTAGGGCGCGCTCTTTCAGCTAAAGAATGGCGAGAAGTATACCACCGTGCTCATCACACGGCCAGGAACACCGCTAGCAGGGAGGCGGCGGTCAAGATCGCCTACTACTGGCACTTGACCCCTGAGCGTCTACACCAAGGGAACCCGAGCAAAGACCCTAAATGTTGGAGAGGGTGCGGGCGCACGGGGACCATGCTACACATCATGTGGGACTGTACCGGGGTACAGGAATATTGGACGGCGGTACTCAAGGACATAGACACTCACTTTGACACCGACATTCCACGATTCCCAGCATACGCTGTTCTCGGACTGCCGAACGACCTGACGTTCCCCCTCAAATCCATGAGGGGAAAACAGATGGGACTGGCAATGGGGGCAGCGACGCAGCACATCTTGTCACTCTGGGGGTCCACTAGGCAGCCCACACACACGGGGTGGTTACACCGGTTATGGTACATCATGGGAATGGAAAGGATACAGGCCTCGCTTACTCAGTCCTCCGAAACCTTCAGAGCAACCTGGCGTCCACTCATCACTCTACTTTCCCAGGAATTTACGGAGCTCACATGCCCGAGGTATCTCCGGGTCCTGAAATTGGCGGAGGGGTTTAGTGATGAAGGGACCAGGGCGGAACACAAAGTCTAGCCTCTACACAGTACAACCAACTTCGGCGCTACAAGGAACACACCGGGCGGGAGGGGGGAGGTTGGGGGGGCTGGGGGGTAGTTGAAGGGGTAGGATACAGTAGGGGTGGGGCGGGAGGGAGGGCTTGTTGGGGAGTTGGGGGAAAAGAGTTCGGCTGGCCGCAGGGGGGCGTGCCCCTCCGCCACGATAGCACACCCGGGCGCCCGGACTTGCTTCACCTCATGGACACTCAGAGGGGTGCGCGGCTAGGTCGGGGACGGGCGCCACGAAATTGCTTTCTGTTTCTTCATGTATTGAATGTATACCATTGCTTTGTGGAACTCAATAAAAATATATTTGATCAAAAACATGGCGTTGCAGATAGTAGACAATGCGGGAGAAACAGCTTCTGGGATGAGGTTCAGAATAGCTGGGGGACATGGGTCGAGGGGGATCCAGATTTGGTGCTGGCTACCAGGTGGTTAATCTGTTCCCGGTTGGTGGTAGCAAAAGATGAAAGAATGGGAGGATTGTTAGAGGGAGGTGCCACATGGAAAGGAGGAAAGGTGGAATGAGAGAAGGTAAGGAAAATGGAGCTAACCTTATCCTCAAAGAAGCTAGCTAGAGCGTCCGATAGAGACTGAGAGCCTTCTAGGTGCGGGGCAGGGGGGTTGGACAAATTTGTAACCACCTGAAATAGTTCTCCTACCAAGTTTTTTGCCTGGTTAATTTGTGCAGTATAGTAGCAACTCTTTTCAGAGACTATATGTTTTTTGTAGATGGAAAGAGCGTTTTTATAGATGGTTTTGTCTGCAGGGCTATAATGGCGGCGCCACTGCCTTTCCAGGTTCCTACAATACTGTCTCTGATTCCGCAGGGGCTCAGTAAACCACTGAGCTGATGGTATTTTCCTGTTTCGGTGGGAGGTTTTGATCGGGGCTAGTTTGTTACAAGCCGTATTTAAATTCGTCAGGTATATATATGTATTATATAGATTGTATTGTATGTCTTTGTAGTCTTTCTCCCTGAGTGGTTGAATGCTTTTGTATGCTTGTGATATGTATGTAAAAATGAATGACTGATGAATAGCCAGTTCCCTGTTTTATGTATGATGTGTCCTTTTTGAATATGTTCTTTTGTATGATGAATTAAAAAGTATGAGTTTTTTCAAAAAATGCTAAAATAAAAAGCTATTAATTAGCAATTCCCGTCCTTGAATGTTCTTTCAAGTTCTGTTTGGTTAGTTGTTTATTTAAATCATTTATATCGGTACTGGCACTCCACTTTTGTTCTTTGAGTTTTAGTGCAGCAAATAGATTAGTAAATATCGCTGAATGAGTCACTAGAACAGTACAAGGGCAATGACAGAGTATTTGGTGGAACTGTAAGGATACAGACTGGGGAATTGAACATGTTAAAGACAAGTATTCAGGTGGATAGAAGACTATATGTATAGTGTATAAGGGTTTTAAGCAGTTCATGTTCTAAGGCCTACTTCGCTCTATGAGTACTTGGGTACTGACTGAATGATTACAGTTCTGCAAAGACAGTGCCTCGTTGAACTTATAAATGTTGGAGTTTTAGCACAGTGAATGGATTGGCACATACTACTGAATGGGTCACTACAATAGTGTGACAGCAGTGACAGAGTGTTTGGTGGAAGTGTAAGGATACAGAGTGGACAATTGAAGATGTGAAAGACAAGTGTGCACGAGAATAGAAGACTGCATACATACAGCATACAGGTTTGAAGCAGTTCTTGCCCTAAGGCCTACTTCACTACATGAGTACTTGGGTACAGAGTGAATGATTATAGTACTGTAAGAAGAGTGTCTGAGTGAATCTATAAGTGTTTGAGTTTTAGCGCACTGAATGATCAGTACATACTGCTGAATGGGTCACTACAACAGTGCAAGGGGAATGACAGAGTGTTTGCTGAAAATGTAAGGATACAGACTGGGGATTTGAAGATGTGAAAGACAAGTGTGGAGATGGGTAGAAGACTGCATGCCTACAGCATACAGGTTTGAAACAGTCCTTGTCCTAAGGCCTACTTCGCTACATGAGTACTTGGGTACCGAGTGAATGATTATAGTACTGTAAGAAGAGTGTCTGAGTGAATCTATAAGTGTTTGAGTTTTAGCGCACTGAATGATCAGTACATACTGCTGAATGGGTCACTACAACAGTGCAAGGGGAATGACAGAGTGTTTGCTGAAAATGTAAGGACACAGACTGGGGATTTGAAGATGTGAAAGACAAGTGTGGAGATGGGTAGAAGACTGCATGCCTACAGCATACAGGTTTGAAACAGTCCTTGTCCTAAGGCCTACTTCGCTACATGAGTACTTGGGTACTGATTGAATGATTACAGTACTGTAAGAAGAGTGTCTGAGTGAATCTATAAGTGTTTGAGTTTTAGCACACTGAATGATCAGTACATACTTCTGAATGGGTCACTACAACAGTGCAAGGGCAATGACAGAGTGTTTGGTGTAAGTGTAAGGATACAAAGTGCAGAATTGAAGAAGTGAAAGACAAGTGTGCACATGGAGAGAACACTGCATGCATTCGGCATACAGGTTTGAAGCAGTCCATGTTCTAAGGCCTACTTCGCTGCATGAGTAATGGGTACTGACTGAATAATTACAGTTCTGCAAGGAGAGTGCCTGACTGAATTTATAAGTGTTTAAGTTTTAGCACAGTGAATGGATTAGTGCATACTGCTGAATGGGTCCCCACAACAGTGCAACGGCAGTGACAGAGTGCTTGGTGGAAGTGTAGGAATACAGATGGGGGAATTAAAGATGTGAAAGACAAGTGTGCAGGTGGATAGAAGACTACATGTGTAGTGCATAGGGGTTTGAAGCAGTCCATGTCCTAAGGCCTACTTCGCGGCACGAGTACTTGGGTACTGACTGAATGATCACAGTTCTGCAAGGAGAGTGCCTGACTGAATTTATAAGTGCTTCAGTTTTAGCACAACAAAGCAACAGCAGTGACAGAGTGTTTAGTGGAAGTGTAAGGATACTGACTGGAGAATTGAAGATGTGAAAAACAACCAAATCATTCTCTCTCAATTTTCTCAAATGGAAACTGAGTCACAGTTTGATTCTAGACAAATAACAGTATTTCTTATAAATGGAGTGCATAGATACTGACTAGGGAAATATACGCCTGAAACACAACTGTGAATTTGGTTACACTACTACTTGCATACTGTATATGTGTTTCAAGCACTACATGTGCTAAAGACTGGCTCACTGCAACAGTACATTTACTTATATGTCTGCAACCACATCAACCAACCAAATCATTCCCTCTCAATTTTCCCCAATTGACACTGACTCACAGTGTGATTCTAGTCAAATAACAGTATTTCCTTTAAATGGAGTGCAAAGATACTGACTGGGGAAATGTAGGCTTGAAACACAAGTGTGAATTTGGTAACACTGTTACTTGCATACTGCATAGGAGTTTAAAGCACTGCATGCCCTAAAGCCTGGCTCACTGCGACAGTATATGTACTTATATGTCTGCAAACACATCAACCAACCAAATCATTCTCTCTCAATGTTCCCCAATGGACACTGACTCACAGTGTTATTCTGGACAAATAACAGTATTTCTTATAAATTGAGTGCATAGATACTGACTGGAGAAATGTAGGCCTGAAACACAAGTGGGAATTTGGTTACGGTACTATTTGCATACTACATAGGAGTTTCAAACACTGCATGCCCTAAAGCCTGGCTCACTGCAACAGTACATGTATTTATATGTCTGCAAACACATCAACCAACCAAATAATTCTCTCTCAATTTTCCCAAATAGACACTGACTCATAGTGTGGTTCTAGACAAATAAAAGTATTTCTTATAAATGGAGTGTATAGATACTGACTGTGGAAATGTAGGCCGGAAACACAAGTGTGACTACTACTTGCATACTGCATAGGAGTTTCAAGCACTGTATGCCCTAAAACCTGGCTCAGTGCAACAGTCCATGTACTTATATGTCTGCAACTACATTAACCAACCAAATCATTCTCTCTCAATTTTCTCAAGTGGAAACTAACTCACAGTTTGATTATAGACAAATAACAGTATTTCTTATAAATAGAGTGTATACATACTGACTGGGGAATTGTAGCCATGAAACACAAGTGTGAATTTAGTTACACTACTACTTGCATACTGCATAGGAGTTTCAAGCACTACATGCCCTAAAGCCTGGCTTAATGCAACAGTACATGTACTTACATGTCTGCAACCACATCAACCAACCAAATCATTCTCTCTCAATTTTCCCAAATGGACACTGACTCACAGTTTGGTTCTTGACAAATAACAGTATTTCTTATAAATGGAGTGCATAGATACTGACTGTGGAAATGTACGCCTGAAACACAAGTGTGAAGATGGTTACACTACCACTTGCATAGTGCATAGCAGTTTCAAACACTGCATGCCCTAAAGCATGGCTTACTGCAACAGTACATATATTTATATGTCTGAAAACACATCAACCAACCAAATCATTCTCTCTCAATTTTCCTAAGTAGACACTGATTCATAGTGTCCTGACTCATTTTCAAAATACATAAGCAATTTGCAACAATATTGGTGCCAACTTTACATCAAAAAAGTGACGCAATAGAACAACAAAGAGGCGCAAGGAGATTGTAAATCTGCCCCAGAGTGTATGCAGCAGTGTATGTATGCTGACTAGGAAATTGTAGATTTGAAACACAAGTCGAATTCTAGACAAGCAACACTATTAATTACTCTTGAAGGGCTAATATGACTGCACACATTTCCGAAATATAAATACTGCATTTTAGTGTACAACCATGAGTCATTTTGCAAATACAAAAGCAATAACTGGTTCATAATGTTATCACAACTTGAAAAAAGGATAGGTTTTTAAACAGTTATGTGTCTGCAAACACAAAACGTACAAAAATGCTTCTCTCAGAATGATTCCTAAATACACACAGACTCACAGTGTGATTCTAGACAAAATATATTAGACGTTGCATTTTACCAACATAGTCTAGAAACGGTAAAGTGACTGAACACATTCCATGTATATAACTACTACATTTCAGTGCACAACCCTGACTCATTTTGAAAATACATAAGCAGTTTGCTGCATTATTTGCGCCAACATTGCGACAAAAAAGTGACTCAATGGCAGCACAAACAGGCGCAAGGGGCTTTTAAATCTGCCCCAGAGAGTTTGCAGTAAGGTATGTATACTAACTGGAAAATTGTACATTTGAAACACAAATCTCATTCTAAATAAGCAACACTATTAACTACTCTAGAACTGGAAAAGTAACTGCACGCATTCTACATTTTTTGGTACTGCACTTTACTATACAAAGCTGACTCACCAAACACATTAACATACCAAATGCTTTTATCACAATGGTTATCCAAATGCAGACAAACTCAGAATATCATTCTACACAACTAAACTACTCCTTGCACTTTAGCAGGATAAACACATTACTCTTATTAAAAACAAAATCCACCACATACATCCCCTTACAAGTTAACAACTCACCTTTCAAATTGATTTGTAGATTAAGAAGAATGTCAGTCACACACCAGATTTTCTTATATAGAATCTCTGTACTTCACTGTTCTAAGCAAAACTAAAAAATGGCACACTTTCCCTCTCAATATACACATATATATGTGTAAATAACAAATCAAATTGCTTCCCACATTAATTCAAAAGCAAACACACATTTCTGTTAGTTGAACATTTGAACTCTTTTCAACTGACATAACTTTGAACCCTACCGCCAATTTGCTTTCTGCTGTTACCATAGTAACAGATCATGCAAAACACAACTGACCGCAGAGGTCAAAAGTTCAGCACACTGTAAAACACTACTCCTCAACAAGTTTAGACTCTGCATAGCTACTTACTTATAAGTACCAATAAAGAGAAAGGCTCTTGTTAGAACCAACCATCACATAAGCTTGATAGATATCTGAAAAATATATATATTTTTTTTTTTCTTGCTTAGGTACGCGTAGCCGACGCCTTAGAAATCTCGCAGAATACGTGGTACGATACGCCTACCCAACACACCAGAGGTCGCGCTGAGCGCTGCGCTGGGTATGCGCATTCTAATTTTACCGTAAAAAAAATAATAATAATAATCTGCCATAAATTTAAATATTCAGGGGCAGATTTACAAGCCCCTTGGGCCACTTTTGTGTCCTATTTAATGTAGGAAAAATTACGCAAAAGTGGTGCAAGGGGCTTGTAAATCTGCCCCTTATTGCCCCGGGGGAGGTGGTGGACCCCTGGGCTTGGGGGGCATTGTAGCCCCCCACACATTTACACATGCTGCGGAGGCCGTGAGCCCCCCGCACATATTCAACCAAAGCCCCGGGGGTGGTGGTCCCCGGGGCTGCGGGGGGGCCCGTGAGCCCCTCCTCACATATATTTTTTAAAAAGCCCCGGGGGTGGAGGTCCCCGGGGGCTGGGGGCCCCTCTGGGCCCCCCATTATAATAAACTACATTCCACCCGGGACTTGGCCCCCCCGGAGCTAATTAGCACTAAAGCGACCTTCGTTTTTTTTTATAGTTAACTCAATACGCATAACCTACGCGCATACCGCGATTTAAAAAAAAAAGTTTTGGGTGGCCTTGGGGGTATTTGTGGGACCCCCTAAGCAAGCCTAAAGGGTTTCCCCAAACTTTTTGCCTTCCTCCTCCTCTTTTTGCTGAATTCTATTTGTTGGCCTTAGGATTCTTGAGTACCTTAACACTGCTGACCAGTGCTCAAGTGAATGTGCTCTCCCATCTAAACATGGTATAATTGGTTTACACCTATTTGGCATATTTAATTTAACTGTAAGTCCCTAATAGAGTGCACTATAAGCGTGGGCAAAGAGCTCTGCTCAAGGAGTGTGTGGATTGTTGCCTACTTCTTGCTTCGCGAACAGGCGGAGTAGGCAGCACCTCACTCACTCCGTGGGGGAGCAGAGTTGACACCAGCCCCCGAGCACCAACGCATGCGCAGTTGTCATCAAGACGTCGAGCAGGAGGAAGAGGGAAGGTCAGGGACACCGCCGCAGCTCAGGTAAGGCATCTTTAATACTTTGAAAATGTGTTTTAAGCTTCTATACCTATAGTTAATAGGGCGGGTGGGAGGTGGGTGGCACGTAGCGGAGCTAAGCGAAGTGTGCAGAGATTGTTTTCACCTCCATAGCCTCGCTACGCCAACTACGCCCAGGGTTAGTGCACTACATATGACCAGGGCCTGTAAATTAAATGATACTAGTAAGCCTGCGGCAATGAAAGTGCCACCCATTCAAGTAGCTTTAAACATGTCTCAGGGCTGCAACTGCAGAACCTCTGTGCTCAATTTTACAGCCACTTCGACTTGGCAATGTAAAGCCCTTTACCAAGCCTGAAGCTCCCCTTTTATTACACAACATGGGTCACCCCTAAGATTGGCCCTAGGTAGCTCAGAGGGCAGGATGCTGTGCAAGTTAGAGGTAGGGCATGTACTTTTAAGATTTGCATGCCCTGATAGTAAAAAAAAAACAAAATTAATTTTCTCTCCTCTCATAGGTTAAAGTTGGGAATTCCTTATAACACTTTTAAGCTGCAATTCCTGATTAGAAAAAAGTTGCTGTGTCATATTTTATATCTTTGGAATGGTAATAACAAATCCTCTTTACTGGTAAAGTTGGATTTAACATTACTATTTTTGAAATGCTACTTTTAGAAAGTAGACATTTCTCTGCTTTTACAACTCTGTGTGCCTATAGGCTGTCTCCAATACACGTCTGGTGTGGGTGGCAGACACACTTTGTGCATTCCATCTAGACAGCCACAAACACAGGAAGTTTAGATGTGTCTGAGTAGGCATCTGCGTTCTGATGGCTCTTCCTGGGCAGGAAGGGAGAGAAGAAGGGACTGACACTTCCTCCTAAATAGGCGGATTACCCCCTACTGATAGTCTGGAGCCAGGGCTGGGAAGAAAGGGCTTCTGTGCATTTCAAAGACCCTTCTTTGAAGTCACCCCCACTTCAAAGGCATAACTGGGTATAAGTACTTGGGCTCTCACTCCACCAAATCAGACACTTCTGGACCTACAAATGGACTCTGTCAGAAGAACTGCTGTGCTGCATCAAGGACTGACACTCTGATATACCCCTGACCTGGAAGGACTGCTTTTCTCTTGCTCAGTCCTGTTGCTTGCTGCTTTATTACACTGCTGAGAGCTGGACTCTGCCTTGCACCAAAGTGATCTCCAAGGGCTTGTTGGCTTGCCTCCTGTTGTTGAGACTCAATCAATCAATAAATAGGCCATTTACACAGCTCACGGCTACCACTTACTGAGGTTTCCCGGCACTAACAGCAGATACGGCAGTGAGAGAAAAAAATGGGGAGCTATGGTTGGCTGACATGCCAGGTTTTCAGTGCTTTCCTAAATGCTTGTTCTGACTCTAAGTTACGTAGATGGTCAGGCATCGAGTTCCAGAGTGATGCAATTCTCCCTGAGAAAGCTCGACACCTATCCTGGCTTTAAAGAAACGAGGAATCCTGAGGAATTTCTTGTGATAAGATCTCAAAGCCCTTGCATGGTGATATTTCTGGAATCTCTGTTTCGGGTATCCCGGGCCCCTATTTCTGGTGGCTCTATAGGCGATGGAAAGCGCCTTGAACTCAATCCTCCTTTTGAGTGGCAGCCAATGGAGGCTCTGTAGATGGGGTAATGCGGTGGCGGAATGGCACATTCCTAATGAGTCTGGCCACAGCGTTTTGAATAATTTGCAGTCTTCAGATCAGATATGCTGGTAGACCCATATATAGGCTATTGACATAGTCTAACTGGGACATGACCAATGCATGGACCACAGCCTTCCTGCAACCCATAGGCAATAGATGAAGGAATCTCCGCAGGGATTTCAGGGCTAGATGTATCAAGGCTTTTGCGACTCACAAAGGCCAAAAATCGCAGAATTTCGGCCTTTGCGACTCGCAAACGGCCGATTTGTGATTTTTGATATGTATCAAAAAATGGCACTTTAAGGAATCGCAATTATTTGCGATTCCTTATTTTGCCATAGCATTTAAGGAATTGCAAATTTTGTGATTCCTTAAATGATATGTATGACACATTTTTGGTTTGCAAATTTGTGTTAAGAAATCGCAATTTACCACCAACTTTTAGTTAGTGGTAATTTGCGATTTCTTTTAAAAATGCCCTAATTGGCATTTTTAAGGGTGGCATGTAACACTCATACATGCCCATAGGGCATGTATGTGTGCCACATGCACACACATGTAGAGTTGAGGGGTGCAGCAGGGTGTCTTTGAGACACCCCTGCACCCTTGAAATAATTCTCAAATTGCGATTAGCAAATTGCGAATTCGCAATTTGAGCATTATTGCACTATCATTCCTATGGGCCTCCTGGCCCATAGGAATGCATTGGAAATTATTCTTTATTTGCGAATTCGCAAAATGCGAATTCGCAAATAAAGAATCATAAGGATTTTGTACATACATACCGTTTTGCAAATTCTAAATAGCGATTCGCAAAAAATCGCTATTTAGGATTCGCAAAACGGTATCTTGATACATCTGGCCCTCAGTTTCCAGAAGCAGGACGAGGAGACTTGGCATATCTGGGCCTTGCAGGAGAGGATTGTGTCAAATTTGAACCCCAGATCCCTAGCTGAATCCACTGGGATCGGGGGGTTAGCTCTGACGGCCACCAGAGGTCGGATAGCAGAGGAGAGGATTGATTGAAAACAATGCCTCTGTTTTATTGGTATTTAATTCATCCAAGTCAAGATGTTGTCCAAGCAGTACTTGAAGTTGGTGAAAGCTGCCTCGGAGTGTTCTCTAAAAGAGAACACCAGCTGAGTATCATCAGCATAGGATACAACTTTTAATCCCCATTGCTCGACTAACGATGCAAGGGGGTTAAGATAGACATTAAATAATGTAGGGCTCAGAGCTGAGTCTTGGGGAACCCCACACACAAGGGGATTTGGTAAGGAAACATGGGGCGGATAAATACCTGTTGAGATCGACCCTCTAGAAACGAGCGGAACCATGCCAGGGTGGTTTCCATCACTCCCAGATGCTCAAGTCTCTCCAAAACACACTGTATCAAATGTTGCAGATAAATCCAGCAGTACAGATATTGCCGAGATTCCCTGGTCTAAGGCTTCACGTACAGTTTCCATAACTTCCAGTAGAGCTGTCTCTGTGCCACAACCTGATCTAAAACCACATCAGGAGCCATGGAGAAAGTTGTTAGACTCCAGGAAGTTGGATAGTTGCTTTAGGACTTCCTTCTCAAGAATTTTGGCGGGGCTAGCAAAAGGGAGAGAAGCCTCAAATTCTTCAGCTCTGCTGGATCGACGTCTGTTTTCTTGAGAATCGGCAGAACATAGGCCAATTTCCAGGCTGTTGGAAAAGGGCCCATTATCACAAAGTAGTTCCAAATTGGGTTCAGCTGCGAATTGAGCCAAGGGGCCAGCAATTTAAAAACGTTAGCTGGGCAGGAATCGCCGGGCGAACCTGATTTACATTTATTCCGTTCTATCAGGGATGCCTCCGGGCAAAATGGATGAAATTCGGACCAGTTGCCAGAAGGTTCTAGAGTGGACTTTAGCGTAGTTGATGGCCCAGCCGACGAGGATGAATAGATAAGTTGTACTTTCTCCTGGAAGAAGACTGATAAGTCCTCACAGAGAGTAGCTGAAAGAGCAATGGTATTGTCCAGAGCCTGCGGTTAATAAAAACTTGAGCTATCTTAAAGACTTTTTTGGCTGAGTTATTAGAAGACTTGATTTGGTTAGCAGAGTAGTCACTGATGAGAAGTGTGGCTCAATGATTAGAGCGGGCAGACCCTGATGCAGAGGTCTAGCCAGGGACCAGGGTTCAATTCCCTGCCTCTGCGGGTCTTGGGCTCAAAATTCCACGGACCTGATAATTCTCGCCTCGGTGCCTATTCCAATCATGGAGTCCCACACTGCAACTCTGGGCAATAGCTTGCTTAATCTCCACAACGGCCCCCACAACGCTAAGGATGCCTGGCCTCCACCTTGGGGGTGCCCAGGAGTGGACGCCTCACAGGGAAAAGCCAGGATGGGTTCCACAGCGGTATTCGTACAAGCGCCTTGAGACCCTTGCGGGTGAGTAGTGCGCTATACAAGTATCAATTTACATTACATTACTGATGGTGTTACGTTTCAGCCCATGGAATCTTATTAAGGGCCGCTCTGTAAGCGCACTTGGCCTCCGGATTGTAGGATTTACACCAAGCACATTCCAGCTTCTTACATAAGCTTTTCATCATTCAAAGTTCTGTAGTTAACAAGTGGGCAGAGGGCTTTTTCCTGGGAGGTTTCGTTGCTTTAAGTGGGGATACTCTATCAAGGGCTGAAGTGACCCAGCAGTTGAAAGTAGATACATCGCTGGTCCTGTGCCTGACTCACTGGAAGTGGGTCCAGATACTTGCTTCAGAGGCACCGATACATCCAATGAATGCGTGAGCAGGAATTGATTCATCGTCCCTGGGTCAGAAGCTGAACCCCAGTGCATCGTGTCAGAACCAAACAGCGCCTTCAGAATGCAATTGTTGCAACCAGGATACGTGTTTTTGTTCCTTTGTGGGTCCCTTAGCCAGCCTGTGCTCCACCGCATGTACCTGAACCTTTGATTTTGCCCCGGCCCTGCACAACCAGATAACCCACATTGGCATTTATTGCTTGTAAGTGCTAGAACTCTTTTTATTCTTCAAAAATTCATACCTCAACTTCTACTCATTAGATTTTTATCGTTTTGGTCTTGAGTTATTTATTAAAGTATTGTCTCTTTTTCTAAACCTGTGTGAAATATTTTTGTGGTGTTTTCTTGTGTTACTGTGGGGTGTGTGTGTGTTGCACAAATATTCTTCTCATTGCTTTTATAGATAAGCTGTACTGCTCTGTGCCAGACTACCAGAGAGTGAGCACAGGTTATCTTTCTATGTGTGCATTTAGCATCCCCTGACTAAAGTGGTGGTCCCTACTTGGACCTAGTGCATACCTCTGACAACTAGACACCCCATTTCTAACACGTATATGTATTAATGCTTTTGGACCAAAATCCTGTCTCAAAACTTTTATATTTTACCAACTACTGAAAGGCAGACACCACCAACTCATCAGGACTGCCAAGAGGACAGCCTTCAAGGACCGCCTAGACAACAACGCACACAACACCAAAGAGCTCTTCAGCATTGTGAAAGAACTCTCCAACCCCAGCTCCAACACCAACGACATTCCAACACCACAAGTCCTGCGCAACTCACTGGCCAACTTCTTGCCTTGCAAGATCACCGACATCCACAACAGCTTCAACTCCGACACCCCCGCACCCACTGCCAAGACCACCACCCCTGTGACCTCCACCCGCACCAGTCGCCAGACCGCCAGACCGCCTGGCCCAATGTCAGCGACGAAGATGCCATCAAAACGATGAACTCCATCCACTCCGGATCCCCATCCGACCCTTGCCCTGACCACGCTTTCAACAAAGCCAGCACAGACATTGCGCCCCACTTCCAGAAAACAATCAACATCTCCTTCGAGACAGCAACCTTCCCGGAAAGCTGGAAGCACGCCGAGATCTACGCCCTACTGAAGAAACCCAAGGCGGACCCCAAGGACCTCAAGAACTTCCGGCCCATCTCCCTGCTCCCGTTCCCGGCGAAAGTCACGGAGAAGATTGTCAACAAACAGCTAACCCGCTACCTCGAAGACAACAACATCCTGGACCCTTCCCAATCCGGTTTCCGCAGCAACCACAGCACAGAGACTTAACTCATCGCCGCCACCGACGATATCAGGATCCTGATGGACAAAGGAGAAACAGCGGCCCTCATCCTCCTGGACCTATCAGCAGCCTTCGACACGGTCTGCCAATGCACCCTATCAGCGCGCCTCCATGACGTCGGAATCCAAGAGAAGGCCCTGGCCTGGACCACATCCTGCCTCTCCGGCAGAACCAAGAGCGTCCACCTCCCACCCTTCCGCTCTAAAACCACCACAAAGATCTTCCCTCAGCCCGACACTATTCAATATAAACATGGCACCACTCGCCCACGTCGCACGACAACATAACCTCAACATCATCTCCTACACCGACGACACCCAGCTGATCGTATCCCTCACCGAAGACAGCCGCGATGCGTCCATAGGGGCGTAGGGGTGAAGCCCCACTAAGCCTGGACGCACCGCATACACAAATAAAATAAATATAATTGAATTTCAGGTATTTTGTGCAGCGCTTCAATCCGGGTTGCGGGTCGGGACCAATAGGGAGTGCGCAGGGGGTGGGGCTGGCTGGTCTGCTGTGTGGCAGTCTGCAGAGTGCAGACGTCACTCGTCAGAAGGCCAGCAGCAGTACGGTGTGCGCATGAGAAATTTAGGGCTGCACGTAGCCCGAGCATGCGCGCTGGCCAGAGATGCTCATACGAATGAAGGGGCCGGGGGAGGGGTGCTGATGTAGCCGGGCCCGTGGTATGGAAGGCGCCAGGGTGGGGAGGCAGTGTGCCCCCCTAGCCAATCCTAGCGCTGCATGCAGCGCCAGGATTGGCTGGTGGCACACTGGCTCAGGCTCAGCACTGCATGGCCAATCACTGTGTGACTTCATTGTGAAGCCATGCAGTGATTGGTCAATCTGGACGTGCGCGCCGTGACGGTGTAGCTTTTCGTCAGGCAGCCACCTCCACCCGAGCCCTCCATGATGAAGTATAAGGTGAGCCACGGCGCCGTTTCCTGGGAGGTACCTTGTGTGAAGTGCTGCCTGCAGTGTAGGGCGAGGAAGAGCTCTTGGGGGGCCTTTTCCCAAGATAAAGCGCTCAGTAGGGTGCTGAAATGGAATTGCGCATAGTCCCTTATTCTTTCAGAAAGAAGCGCCTTGAGGCGGCCGGTTCGGATGTCAATGCTGCACTGTTCGGACCTGCTCGTTTATTCGATGCCACGGGGTCCTGATTGCTTTTCTTGTGAGAGAGTGGGTGTCTTCTTTGGTGAATGAAAGAGCATTGCCCGATGCTCGTGGCTGTGCTTTGCCTGGCAGCATTTCGTTGCCACACTGTGGGCTTTTCTGATTTTTCAAGATTTCCGTACTGTGGAATGTGTGGCCGCTAGACCCGCACATCTCAGCTAAACCCCGCATTGCTGTGGAATGGCTCTTCTCCGCCTCTACCGCTGCTGTCTGGAAGACTGTAATGCTGTGTAGTCAAATACAGTTTCGTGCTTGCTTCTTACAGTTATGTTCAGTCAGTCAGTCAGTCACAGTTGATGTAAAATTATTCTTAATTACTGTACATTCTTGTTATTTTTTCAATGCCTGTTAGCAATGCTGACTAAACGCATCAGGCTGTCCTCATCCTGCACACAGGTCTGTCGCTGTAGTACCGTTTTGAGGTACCTTCCGCCAGATTTATCTCATTTATAATCTCCCAGTCCCTGACTGTTGTCCTCAGATGTTGCTGCTGATTTTGTGCATGTAAACCCGACTGTAATCGCCAACATCCTATAGCATACTTCTGGACAAAATAATAGCTCTCCCCAGAAAAAAAACATTGAAAAGCCACCTCTAACTCCCAGAAATAGATAAAAATCACAAGAACGCGAGAATGATTTGGGCGTCTGAAATATGTAGTTTGTAACAAGTCTGTAGTTCGCTAAAATCTTATTCTTATCCGCAGCTGGCAGCGACCGAGAATAATTCTTGTTGAAGGATAAGCGATGCGTATTTACATGAGTGGAGGCTGCACAGCTGTTCCTTAATGGCACGAGCAGGGTGCGGGTGCTCAAGGGTTAACCTGGATTTCCGTGTTGAAATTGCATTCTTCTGAGACGGAGTGGGTCTTGGAAGCTCAGCTGCTGAAGATGGGGGGAAGGTGTGATACAGTTTACAGCTGTACCACATACAGAAAACAGAATACATATCTGGAGGCAGGCCAATATTTCCCAGTTTATGTTGGAAGCATCGCAGCAGGTTTTTTTTTGTCATTGCTAGTGATTGAAATTAAATGTTATTTTTTGTAGCTGAGTACACCATGTAATCAAGTCTCAACAATATGCATTGTATTTATGCTTAAAGCACAGTAAACTGGCGAGCTTGCTCAACTGTACCTATTGCAGCCGGATGGGTGGTCGAGCAGAGTCTGGGTGAACAGTCATGAATGTGGAATGTTTCACCCCTTGCTGCCCCATCCCCTCCCCACACATATTAATTGATTGCACGTTTCCCCTTGCTTTGTCTGTGCTGAGATGTCCTTATTTCACATGTTATTGGAGAGGAGGGGTGGGTGTGGGAAGGCTGTGAGTGAAGGTCAGTGGGAACAGATATTTAAAGGGCCGAGTCGATTCATTTATAACCACCTTGGTAAATAGTTTGGCAGTAACACTGGTGTTTGGACATATTCTTTCCTAGACAAATTCTCTTTACTGGGAAAACAGTAAGTGATGAGACCCTGCTTTCCATTTTTACATCGCCCTGAAACACGACTTGGTGGTATTTGATCTCCAGGTTTACTGTTGCATACTGTCGAAAAGCTGCAGTCAAATGTCTCTGCCCATGGGCCCTTTTCCAAGACTGTTTACCGTTCATGCCCAGTGTAGTTTTTGTACGATGTGCTGTCCAATTTCTGACACAGAAGTGAGATGTAGACCTCTGTAATTTTTGTGATGCATAAACTCACCCAAAGTGGGAGATCTTTGTTACTGGAGAGAAAATTGTCAATGCTATTTCGATAGTTTTGTTTTTTTCTAGATGGGGTTTTAATAAATACGCTATATCTTGCTAACTACGCATATACCTCCGGGCCGTATCATGCCCCAGACCACTGCACTACCTTATGGCCTTGGCTCGAGTGTATGGCTGCAATGTAAACTCACTACCGCCACTTCCAAAAAGAGTCGTTCAATACATCTACCAGCAAAGCAGTTCTTCAAATAGTGACAGAAAGATTAATTTACGCGTTTAGAAGGGGATTTGGCTACCTTCACGTGGGCGATGCCAATGCTAACAGTCTGGAAATAGCGAGTAGCGTATGGGGCTTGTTTGCCAACCTCCAGAAGCCACCAGGTTATCCAACAGCCACAGCTTGTTAAGCCACTGCCTGGGGAGCGCCCGAGTGCAGTGTTGCCACAGTGTTAATGGACTGGCCCAGTACAGTGTTATCACAGTGTTGGTAAACAGCCACATTGTTAACGCTGTTTGAATTAATTATAATAATTGTTGCATTGGTGTGACACTTATTACTGCCCTAGTATTGAGGCGCTATAGGAAGTGTGTAACAGCTGTTATCCCTCTTGCTTGATACTCATCTTTCAACCTTGGGCAAGGGGAGTGAGCTGCAGTTTACAAATGACAAGAAAATGTCAGGATATCTGTGGTGATGTTGTTCCTGCTGCTGTGAGATCAGACATTTGTATCCTGGGGGTTTGGACTGAACATGGAAAGTCAATATGCTGCACATTTTGTCCCAAACTAAATTCTCGGCTAGGGGACCTACCGTTTTTGCCTACTATTGCAACACATGGCATTGCTTTTAATAACTTTGATGCATGATAACTAGCAAGTAAGTAAGTAAGTAGTAAGTGGGTTGGGAGGGGTATCAGTATTGAATTGAAATGGGCCACAACAGTGCAAACTAAATACAGTGTCTGTATTAATTCCTCACTGGTTCTTATTTATCAAAAGAAACAAGGCACATTTGGCTTCTCAGCACTGGCTGCCTGTTCTCAAGCTTAAGGCCTCGCGCACAGCAGATAGATCAGTCACCCACACCAGACTTACTAGATTGTCTTGAGCTAGCGTCACTCTTTGCTTTGCTCCTCATCCTTGCCAGACTCAGCTTCCTTCCCTCTGCTAATCTAAATGCTGCAGAATTCATGGCCCTTGGTTAGCACTCCATTCAAGCGGCAAATCTCTGGAGTGACTTACTCCTAGCCCCGGCATTCACAAGACTCATATGCATTACTGCACACAGTGAAAGGCCCATTTCTTCCTCTTATAATTTGGCCATATGTCAAGCTTCACCTTAATCTTCATTGCTGACAGTGAATCTCTTACAGATGACTCTCTTAATCCCCTGTGGTCCTGTATATCAGCACCCCACACTGTTTTGATTTATGGGCACACTATATGACTCTATTAAGCAACCAGTGGCAGCTACCTATGTTATGCCATCTATAAATGTAATAACTGCACTTTCACAATTGCTTTATTAACCTTCCTGCTTTCTCAAATTTGCTTGAAAATGCACGATTTTTCAAAATTTTCTTGGGGGGGGAACCCCCCGAAACCCCCTTTTGGGGTTCGGGCTCGCTCACTGCGCTCGCTCGCTACGGTGCTGTATGCAAATCACTTTGCGCCCCACCACTTTCAAATGTCACCCACCGCCCCTGACCGAAGACCCCCACACCGCCAAAACCAGCCTCAACCAAGGAATGAAGGCCGTCTCCAAATGGATGAAGGACAGCAGGCTGAAGCTAAATTCAGACAAGACGGAGGTCCTCATCTTCGGACCCACCCCATCATCCTAGGAAGAGTCCTGGTGGCCCACATCGCTAGGTACAGCCCCGGAAACCACCAACCACGCACGCAACCTGGGGGTCATCCTCGACTCCGCCCTCTCCATGACCAAGCAAGTCAACGCTGTCTCCGTGTCCTGCTTCAACACCCTCCGAATGCTCCGCAGGATCTTCAAATGGATCCCCTCCGACACGAGAATAACCGTCACCCAGGCCCTCATCACCAGCAGACTCGACTACGGGAACACCCACTACTCAGGAACAACAACCAAGCTCCTGAGACGACTACAACGAATCCAGAACGTCTCGGCACGACTGATCCTCAACGTCCCCCAATGCAGCCACATCACACCCCACCTGAGAGGCCTGCACTGGCTCCCTGTCAACAAGAGGATCACCTTCAAACTCCTCATCCACACACACAAAGCCCTTCACAACGCCGGACCAGCATACCTCAATGACCGTCTCAGCTTCTACACCCCCACCCTCAGCCTCCACTCTGCCAACCTCGCCCTCGCCACAGTTCCTTGTATCCGGAAAACCACCGCAGGTGGCAGATCCTTCTCCTACCTCACCGCCAAGAACTGGAACACTCTCCCTACCAACCTACGACAGACCCAGGACCTGCTGGCCTTCAGAAGACTTCTTTCAAGACCTGGCTCTTCGATCCGTAGCAGCCCCCCCCCCCCCCAGCGCCTTGAGGCCCTCACGGGTAATGTAGCGCGCTTTAGAAATGCATTGATTGATTGAGCTATTACCTATTTGCAAATAGTGAGAGGTCCCCCAAGAGACATCTTTCACTCCTTGAATGGTCAAAGCACATTTTTGGGGACCAGGAAGTGGGACTACTGCCTAATCATAAAAAATTATTTGGAAAACTTTTATTTGTTTAAACACTTCTCATTTTCCATTAGGGAAAACAAGCTGCATTTTTTTTAATTGCTTTATTTAAAAGCAATCAACGACATCGCGGTCTGCTAATCCCAGTCGACTCCCATTCCAGTGATGGCAGGGAATCTTAGTGGGTTGCTATTTGAGACCAACTGCATTATTAGTCATGAGGCATGACTGCAATTTGTTATTTTGTGAACCAACCTATTAGAACATAGGTCAGTTCACACAAAACCGTAGGATTCATAAAACATTGGTGTGCAAATTGTCAATTTTTGTGAATCCTATATAAGTACATCTGGTCCATAGTGTGTAAAGTTTTCAGTATGGGTACTTTCGGCAATGTACTTGTAATTGCTTGGTTTTCATTCAGCAATATTAGGCTATTTTATTCTACAAATGTAATAAACATAACTCAGACAACGATAACATTTATAGGGATACATTTTATCTGTATAATAATAAATAAACACGGTGCTCATAATATGCTATGGCCAGTGTAACAAACTTTTATTACACTAAGCATCGTCTCTACCTCGAGGCAACTTCTGTATAAAAAATCTGACTTTTTGTCTACAAGTACTTCCAGTATATTTATGCTGTAAATACCTGTAATTAATGATTCTTAATCTAAATCGTAATTCTGAGCATGCAATATCCATATTTTAAGGGTCTGTCTGTTTGCAGATCATCTCAACGGGCTTTAAACAGATGGAGTGCTGTGTTTCGCACATTACTTTAGAGTTTCTAAATGTGCCTAATGGGAATCCAATTACCTGCGCCAGCTGTACAGGTGACCTCACTGACTTCGTTTGCCAACCTCAGAATATATGAGCTAATGCCAGCATGTGCCTGAAATATATGCATGTGGGACTGCATATTCGGCATCGCTCTATTACTTTTCAATACATGTTCAATGCCAACTTTAACCTGCCATAGTTGGATATAAATTATGTGCCATGAAATGTTGGCAGTATGCCCATATATTTAACAAACCAGCGATAGCAGCATTTGTTTGAATTTGAAGAGTAGTCTACGGTATTTTGTAGATTTAACGAAAACTAAAGACACATTATCATGGCTGCTTAAAAGTATGAAAGTAATGATCACTTTGTAGGGTATTTGATTATATATGTATCAGTTCTTTAATTGAGGATATATTTCAAAAAGGATCAGTTTTCCTTCCTACTGATATGTAAGGGTGAGTATGTATACCATACAGTTGACCTCCCGGTGCTAACAAAAAAATGCGATTATACAGGTAATACCAAGGAATTCACTGTCTCATAGCACTAAAATAACAGCGTAAGACCACATGCAAATGCAAGAAAAAACGACTGCATATATTGTTAGACGTACATAATGTGCCAGTGCCCCAGTACAAAATGAAGAAGGTGAGTGATGCAAGTCACCCACGTGCAATGTTTCTTCCATTTCCATGGGCTTTGGGAATGTTATATTGTGTACTTCCTTGCTCCTACCGATCAATACGCAGATTAATCACATCTGCCAACAATCAGAATAAACCTACTACTGTTATTCAAATGCATCCTTGAAAATTAAGTCCTTACTATAATATGTAATCATACACAACAGCTGCGACGAAAATGTTCTCCACCAGTTCCAGTTCTCAGGGTTATAGGGTGAAATTACTTATCATCTTATAAAATATGGAAGTTTCCAACGCCTCTACAAATGCCCGTCTCCATTAACTAATTACAATTCCCTGTAATGGAATGATGAATGACTACTGACCTCACAATACCTACTGCAAGAACTGGCAGGTCACACAGCTGTAATACAGCTGCAGTTTAAACAAGAAAAAGCGGTGCTTACTTTCCCTCCTTGTATAAAGATTTTCTAAAATGGAAAGTCATAAGCAAAAGTGAGATACGTGTGGCAAAATGTTTGTGGGGCATATTATCAAGGGGGTTTATCTCCGCTTTTTTGGCTTCAAAAGACAAGAAAGCGGAGATAAAATTATCTCCCTATTACCAAGCTGTCGCTAACACCAGTTAGTGACAGCTAAAAGGAGATAGCGACCATCTTGGGCCCTGCTTTGCATGTCAGTGATATTTATCACTAATGACATGCAAAGTGGGCGTGCCAAGATGTTAGCGACTGGAAACAGTCCCTAACATCGCTATCTCCTATTACCAACTTTTGGAGATATTCGCGCTAAGCGCGAATATCTCCAAAAGCTAACACCTGCCCTGAGCAGTTCTTAGCCATGTTATCCAATGGGAGGTGGATAACATGGCTAAGAGCATTTGCTCGATAATGCATGAATATCGCTGACTTTTCAGCGATATTCATGCATTGCGGCCGTTTTTTATCGCATTTGCGATAAACCTTGCTAATAGCAAGGTTTATCTGCGATAAAAATCGCTGATGTGCGGCGATATTATTTTTTGTCTCTAAACAAGTTAGAGACAAAAATTATCGCTAGTTGTTGGTAATATGCCGTGTTTTTTACATAATAAAGCATGGATAGTCCAATTCACCAAAATGCCTGGGGTAGCGGAAGTGACTTCACATGCCTCTTGACCGTCACTGTCACTAACACATACATATGTTTATACATACACATGCATTCAGACATACGCACATTCTCACACATGCACATACATTCTGCCTACCAGTGCACACACATTAAGACATACATACACTCTCTCTTACATAAATACACTCAAAACTGCAAGCATGAACACAACATACATACATTTAAAAGCATTTTTTGTACTTACCTCAGCTGCCAGGGAAAGTCATATTCCAGCTATTTGTACTCCATTTTTTAAAGTAATAGCAAAAAAATTAATATTATTCACAATTAGTATTATTTGCTCTCCGTGTCTTCAATAAACAGCAAAACACCAAAAGATGTAACTTTTCTAGTATTGGTGATGATGTGACCATGTATTGTAAGAAGTAAAGTACCTTCTGCAACAAATTCAAAGGATATTGCCTCAGAGATCCATGACTATAGATAGGAACATGGCCTTTAACCTCACTCCACTATATAGTAGCAAAAATCCTCAGTGACTTGAAATATTCTTATAATACATGGCACGGGGACCCAATGTTCATATTGCAAAACATAAGAGCTCCAATGATCAGTCATAAAGGACAGGTTGATTGCCAAACCACATTTAATAGAGACTTTGTGAGATAAGCAGACCCAGATGTTGGGCCCGATTTACAATAACTTTTGCACCCCTAAAATAAAACTAGATGAGCAGAAATGTCCTTTTCTATGAGTAAATGCACCTCAATCTCAGAGTCAAAATCTGCAGAGTTTTACATTTGCACATTAAACTTGTGGCAGAGGAAAATCAACTGTGATATTTAGGGCCTTATTACAAGTATGTCGGACATCAGGACCGCCGTACTCGCAGTGGTGGTCTGACCACCGCCACCATTGTGGGTCCACCCATAGTATTCTGAGTGTGTCGGACCGCCATGAGACCGCCATCTCCACAGGGATCAAGGAATCCGCTGCTCCAGCTCTCTGCAACCGGCCTCAATAAGCTGGTGGTGCAGATGCCGGCACTGCCATGCATATTACAAGTTGGCTTTCCACTGCCCATTTCATGGCGGTGAGCCTGCCATGAAAAAGGTGGCGGTAGGCAGGTGCATCGGTCCTCCTGTGGGCGTAGCAGTGGAGGGCTGGCAGGAGGACCGCCAAACTCGGAATAAGGCCCTTAGGGCCATATGCATGAACACAATTTCCCATAGACACAGAATGGGCAAAACCCTTTGATGCATCTGGCCCTTAGAGTTTGGGTATGAAACATTAGTTATCCTGGGAAGGAGCAGAATTCGCAGATTTTATGGCGATTCAGAAGGTGATAAACAGCCACAAGGCTCTCATGCTGAGTGGCATCATAATAAGAATTAGGATGCGAACCACAGTTTTCACCCAAATCGGCATTACAAGTAATATAGCCAGTGCTTTAAATGAGCTGGTATTGTTCGGTACTGAGCACCGCCACTTTTTGTATTTTGAGAGGGAGAGGACCGGCACTTCTCAAGAGAATTGTAATACTTTTAGTTGGAGAGTACTGGCACTCCTCAGAAACAAGCAGGTACTCTGGTACAGAGTGCCTGCCCTTCGGTTTTACCATTTCAAGTACTGAATATAGCAATTTTAAATGTGGCTATTCCGCACGCAAAATGGGTGCAGGTGTTTCTGGTGACAAATTTGCCAGATCACCCTGGTGGAAATAGTGCCCGGGAATGGGCCCAAAGTGAGAATTGTCTTATTAGTCACAAACATTTCAAGCAGTTTTTTACACCCAATTTACTGTCTTGACTTCAGTGCCAAAAACGATGCAGTAATTAAAGCAAGTAGGCACTATAAACACAAAAACACTCTCATAATAACTAGGAGTGTAGGAGAAGCAGTTTCTTCATCTGGGAAGATATCTTCCAAGTGTAGTGGCTAGGGAAGGGAAGGAAAGGGAAGGTGAGGGGTGTTTTTAAAGAGTACGAGCATCCTCTAGTCTAGGATGCACATATCATCACTTAAAATGAAAAGACCAAAGCGGAGGTTTACTTTTTGTATTCTGTGCTACCAACAAATAAAAAAAACGACCCTGAGCCTGCTAGTTAGTCGCATAATACTTTTCGCACCATGCAAGGCATATATTGAAACGGGACTCAGGTGTTCGACTAATTTTCAATTCAACCATAAATGAAGAAAACAAAAACATTTATCCGCAAAGGAAGTGGCCGCGGTAATACAAAATCCATCACAATGAAGGAGTGACCGCGCACCGCTCAGAGGTCAGCGGCACGCACGGTCCGGCGTCGACGGCGAATGCTAATAAGGGAATGCGTGGCAGCAGGTAGGCGCGAGGCGCGTAGGGGAGCTATTGTGAGAGCGGAATCATTACAATGAGAGGCATGTCTTCAGTAATCACAAGGATTCACATCACATATCTTCCCGAGCATTGCGAGCGCAGGACAGTTTTTTTTCTGGCTCTGTTTATGGTAATCTCTGGGATTATTTGACAGCAAGGCGACATTTTGACTTTGGAACAAATTTCTTTCATAGACACTGCAATTACTCACAGATCGAGTGACAATAAATTAGAAATAGAAGGTGGTACTATTTGCAATGGAGAAGGTATACGGACTTTGGGTCTCTGTTTTAATTAAAACAAGAGTTTTTTTAGGTGTACGTATTCATTTTTCTTCTTTCCTGCTTTAGAACATCTACTTGATCTAATCAATTTTGGATTCTTATGAAGATTGTTCATTATGTATAAAATATTTAATTTAATTATTGTGGAAATACAAAAAAAGTTACCCACCTTTCTAAATGAATGTGCTGTATTTATTTGTGAAACAAAAAGTGCCGGTGCCCTGATTGGCGCTATCAGGAAGTGGGGGGATTACCAGAGGGAAGAGGGTGCAGGAAAATTCAGGGTTAGACGAAGTAGGGGAGGAGAACAATGGTAGTAAGGAAAGGAAGGAGTAAGAATTAAATCGGGAGGGCGAAGGTAGGGAAAGGATAGATCGAGGGACAGTGGTGGAAGGACAACAGAGGGAGAAAGGTCATAGTGGGTTGGCGCGGGAAAGCTAAGGGACTACGAGGGAAGGAAGAAGGCATGGAGAGAGTGGAAGGGAGATGGACAGGGATGAGAGTAACCAATGGTAGGTGTTAAGTGGGAAATGAGGGGATAGAAGAACTGAAGTGTAGAGGAAAGTCTGGAAGGCACAGAAGGAAATTGAAACAAGGGGGGCAGATCGAAAGGTAAAAGTGGGAAACTAGGCAAAAGCTAGGAGATAGGAGAGAGGATAGCAGAAGGAAGGAAGTTGGAGAGCTTGGGCAGGAAAAGAGGAGGAAGAAAACAACGGCACAGAGAGAGAAGAAAATAATAGGGGAAGAGGCAAGGAAGAGGAAGCTGGAAAGTTGCAAGGTGGGGTATGAAACTGGCATTGGAAGATAAAGATGAGACTGAAAAGTAGGCTAAAAGTTTGGTGAGATGAGTTTGGTAAGAGCGATTTAGTGAATGGGAGGTGGAATTGGATGTTTGTTTTTTCAATTGTCATTCTCCCAACTTTTTTGCTAGGTTATACTCTAATCTCTCTGGGTCTTTCAAGGGGAAACCAGACAGGAGACCAGAAGAGGAAAAGGAAGAGTATTGGCCCACAAGCATACTGCTGTCTCCTGTTCCATCTCCTTCACAAACTGAAACCCCCCAAGAATAGGAGATACCATGGCGGACAACATGATTGGCATAATCATAGGACTCACGTTTCCTTCTCTCTCCACCTTACTAACAGAGCCTACATTTTCTCTTTACTTCTTCGATAGCAGGCCATATCCGACTCACATGTCTAAATGATATTACTAAGACACTCAGTAAAAGACAAAGAATTTTCAGATTTCCATAACTTACAAATCTCCCTCCTTGCTAACAAGATTACAAAAAACAGAAACTTCGATTCAACTGTTGTACTTCTTGCTCTAGAATTAGCCCAAAGAAAATTACACTAGGGCTTACTTTAATTAGTGACCCAATAGTTTGTCCCACAAAGTCACAAACCGAGTTCCAATAGGGTGCTATTTTTGGACAAGATGCACATCATCTGTTGCTACAAGCTTGCTTCTTGGATAGTTATGGGTGTTACCAGTGACGTTAAAAAGCTTTGCAGGAGACCAATAAACTCTATAGGTGGTAAATAAATGCTTTTGCTTTAGTGGAGCCGGTTAAACTACTGTTCGTAAAATCCCATATGAATAGCACCACATTTGCTTCAAATCTTTATAGTTGAACTCTTCACCCCACAAATTCCACATTTCAGTCTCAATCTTAACACCCATCTCCAAAAAAAACAATACCAAAAAGATGTTTCCTTTTTTCACTGACTGGTTCTCATCATCTGATCAAATTTTGATTCCTCCTCCTCCTCCTCCTCCTCTGCCCAGTCTTGTGTTGCCCATCAGTAACTCAGTTGATAATATTTAAACCTTGTTAGCAACCAATTGGTACAGTTGCTCAATGCTTCCCAACTCACGTCCAAGCCCACCTTAAGACCTGCCCAATAACATAAACCCTCCGATTTCAAAGGGTGACTTAGATGATCCCTCAAACATTCCGGGGTACCTGGAGAGTCCCAAATCAGTGCCCATAATACATAATAAGGGACTCTCAATGTTTTCTGCACTTACATCCACGTATTTAATGCAGACTTCAAAATCTTGAGCCTCACCATTTTGAAGAACTTTGAGTTTCCGTATTTAAAAAGAAAATGAGTTTGACCTTGTGGGCTATCAACTCTCATTGCCTTGAAAAGTAAGCCAATATTTGACTTGTCAGTCTTGTTAGCAAGCATCCAAACATTCTTAAACTGAAAGGCATAGCAATAAGCAAGTACGTCTGATAACACCAATCCTCCAATTTCAAGCCTCCTCCGCTACTTTTTCCAAGATATCCTGGAACCTTTTGATGACCAAATAAAACTTCCTATTCTTACCTGGAGTTTAGCTATATCTTTCCTCTGAAACACTAACGGAATGGTGTTAAAAAGAAAAGAAAAGTAACTTTTGGGAAGATAGATTTTTTTATGAGGTTTACCCTTCCATATATATTTAAAGGTAGATTCGCCCATGTTCACCTTCTATGCCCCACTTTTTGAAGATACCTCAGTGACATGGCTACAGCGGAATAATCTCACACAATCGCTGGGATATAAGTCACTTCTACTACCTCCCCACATAATTCCTGGTCTAATAAAAAATAGTCTATACAGGAGTGGGCCTATACTTCTTGCTGTAAAAGTTGAATCCCTAGTCTCCCTCTTCTTAGTACCCCAGATGTCGATCAAATTAAATTCTTTCATCATGCTTTTTAGTAACCCTGGGCAAAGCACTATGCTACGCTCGTGTAGTTTGCGAATTTTGCGCTACTTCACTCTACGCGAATTGCACATAGCACAGTGCAAACACGTGTAGCGTAGCATAGCGTAGTGCAGAGGTCATTTTTTGCTTGCTCGCAGTCCTCAACGTCAAGTTGGCGACCACGAGCAAGCAAAAGGACATCCCGGCTAGACTTTTTCCTCGTTTACAATAAGCAACATCATGTTGCCGAACCCAAGGGTAGAAAATAAACCTCCCGATGAGATTCTCAATGCAGGGAGGTCAGGTTTCTCAATGCGAGTGGTCGCATATGCTCGCGACCGCTCGCGATGAAAAAATACCAGTCAGCAATGAGAAAGCTGCAGCTCAAGTAGAAATCTACTCGAGCGGCAGAAAACAACCTCTTCCACTGTGCAAGATGCAGTTTGCACTGATTGCACAGTGCGGACAAGCATCCGGCACTGTGCAATCAGTGCCAACAGCATTTTGCTCAGTGCACTATGCTGTTCGCATAGCTACGCGTAGCTCAAGTAGTGTGAAGTGCACTTTGCGTAGCTACGCGTAGCGCTACTTCGCAAACTACGCCCAGGTTAACTTTTTAGTCTGGAGAACGTTTTAAATGGATTGGTATATTTAACTTTTCACGTCCTGTCCATTCATTTATTCATAACTAAATTAAAGTTTCCTCCTAATAATATAGCGGCTAGTGTCTCCATTAGACAGAACTTCAATTTTACTAGGGCCTCTGGATTATCATTATTCGGCTCATAATATACCACACACACCAATGGCCAACCTTGAATTAGAAGTGTTGCTACTAACCACCTACCCTAAGAGTCAGATTCAATCTTAACTAATCTTATTACGTTATTGCTTTTAATGACTCTGGCCACTCCTCTAGTGCTTCCCCTCTGATCTGAGCATACTACCTTCTGCACCCATCTGAGTTTATCAAAACTTTAGGGCAGATTTATGTTAACTGGCGCATCCCCAGGGATGCGCCAGTTAACGTGCACCACAGTGCGCCACAGCTTCGCCACCCATGGTGCGCCGCATTTATAATGCGGCGCACCATGGTGCAAAAACGGCACAGATGCGTGACGCATCTGTGCCGGAAATGTGGCGCATTGCTGGAGTTGCGTTGCAAGCGCGACGCAGCTCCAGCAAGGCTCGGGGGTGCCCCATCTACACAATGCTGCATCAAGACCTACGCCTGCTTCAAGCAGGCGCAGGGTTTTGACGCAGCATTGGCCTGAAAGTGACTGAGTGAAATCTCATAGATTTCCCTCAGCCACTTTCAGGAGGCGTTCCTGCGCAGGAACACCCCCCCTGCGCAGGAACACCTCCTTATGGCGCAGGGCTTTACAATGTGACGCATCTCCTAGATGCGTCTCGTTGTAAATAGGGCGCATTGTTTGCGCCGCAGTTGCGTCAAATAAAGTGACGCAATTGCGGAGCAAAGAGGCGCGACGGCCTCATAAATCTGCCCCTTTGTCTACACTCACTTCTTTCCAGATGAGTCTCTTGTAGCAGTATAATTTGGTCCTCACTGTCCTTTAAAGTTTCAATAACCTGAGACTCTTTCCTTCTCAACCCATTTGCATTCCAAGTTAGAAAGTTAACTGCGTTTTTGTTATCCATACTCTAATTCCATAGGATCAGTTAGTTTTTCATAAGTCTAGAATCCATCCCTTTGTCTTATTGGGCCCAACTGATTCCTTAGCTCTTCAGAAGCTGGAATAATGAGGGCAGAATGTTTTTATTTTTCTCCCACTGCACTCCACACCCAGTACTCCTCTTCCCCTCCCACCCCAGAAAACCCCCCTCTCTACATCTTGGGTGATACAGTCTGCCCTTCGTGACCTCTTGTCCCCATAGAGAAAGAAAGAAAACAAAAACTTAAGGTTACATAATATAGAAAACAGCCTATCTATATCACACAAATATCTATTCTTATTCTTCTTTATCTTCCTATAGAACTCATCCAATCAATCACTCATCCTTCCATCTGTACTATAAAGGTATCCTCTTCCTCTGGGTTGCTAATCTTGTACATTTTATTTTGCCACATTATTTTTAACATATTTGTAAATTTTAACTTAACCTGAGCTCCCTTGCTTCATAGCTGGTTCATTCTAATGCCTAGTTTCCACTGCCTCTGGGCTGTCCTCTTACCTAGGTCTGATCTTACTTGATACAAGAAGCTCTCATGCTTTAAGGAACCCTTCCTTAAAGCCCGTCCTAACACTACATCTTTCACAGGAAATGTATCAGAATCTTCTTAGAGGTTTTTCGATCCGGGTTCAACTTAAAGGGGTCTCTCTGAGATCTCTGAATCTCTTTCTCCCAATCAATTTCCGGTCCATCCTTCATGATTTCTCTCAGGAGACCACATATAAGAGCCTTGACATCTCCTTTCTCTGCCCCTTCTGGAATTTTAAGAAACTTCAGATTATTTCAATGAGATTGTGTTTCCGACCTTTCTAAATCATCTTGAAGTGTTCTATTCTGCTTCTTTAGTGTCTCAATATCTTTAGAATTTTCTAGCACAAACCCTGACAATGGTTTAACTTCCCCATCCAAGATACCAGTACTTTGCGCAAAAGCATCAAGTTTCACTTCTAGTACTTCGCACTTATCGATAATCCCATTTTGATTGGTCTCAGATATTTAAAATTTCGCAAAAATATCTTGCCTCAAGTTCAAAAAAATGTTTTCCATATAACATTCACCTCTAGTATCATGTGAACTATTGTCACGTTGCATATAGCTCTCGAACGCTCCGGTCTTACTATTACCTAGGAGAGATTCCATATTTAAAGTGGGTGTAAGACTGGAGCAAGGGCTAAGGCTAAGGTTAGGACTGGGACCAAGGATGAGGCTAGGACTGGGACCAGGACCAGGACCAGGACCAGGACTAGTACTGACTAGCAAACTCACGTTTTCAGCTTGCTGCACCTCTTCACTATGAGGCAACCCGGCTAGTGGATTTAATCTATTTTCCAGGGCAAGTGGAACTATTTGAGTCTATTTCATGGTCTTTTTCTGTAGTATGATCTTAGGGAAGGGGAAGGCTTAACAGGGACCCGCACTTCCTTCGGACCACGGCACCGGCATTTTCCTCCTCACTTCAACACTTTCTTTTTAGGGGAGACTGCTACAGTCTCCCTTACTGCCTTTTCCTCCCTTACTGCCTGCTCCCTGGTCCCACCTCCTTTACCTCCTTTACCCTTGCTTTTGGCCTCCGGGAGTGATCTCAGCTGATACCAGGTTCCTCACATGTATTTTAGAGTCTGTTGGTATGTTTTTAATAATACTTTCTCCCTTCTCCGTTGTACCAAGCCCACTTATGGGGTTAAAAGGGGTAGGGTTAAGTTCTTCACCTGCCCCCGATTATACTTTCCCCTCTCACCCCCCTTACTTCACACGCTGATTGTATAGCTTTGGGAGGAGGCTCTCCCATCAACCTCAATAGCCCCCACAAGCCCCCCTGTGCCTGTGAGTCCTTGATCTTCCCACTCTTTCTTCCGACTATTTGCAGCTCTACTTGCATGCTTTGGCGCATGGGCTGTACTTCCTTGCTCCCACAGCTCTCCATAGGGTCTCCCACCTTCACCGACCCATGTCCTGCCATTCCACCACCTCTGTCGACCCGGAAGCCGACCACCACAATCACCGCACGGGGCTTTAGAAGGAAACCCGCTGCTCTCTGCCATGTCCCACATTGCGTCTCAGCATCCAGACCCATAAGTATACATATAGTTTTCCGTACTACTGTTCTTAATGAAAAACTCTTCCGATATTCATCCGATGTAGCTGTATCTATTCAAATTACACTTTTTAACAGCTGCTTCCTCCGAGCATCGCCTTTCTACTCACACAGCTCGGGAGCGCCCATGACCGGCGTCAGCCCGCCACCATGTTTCCCCCAATACTCTGGGTTGGATGGAGTTTTGATTACACGGTCGGTACTGAGTGATAGGTAATTTAAAATTAGTAATGGGTGCAAGTTTAAGGGATAAGTGTTGCTAATCAGAACAAGCATTGGCAAAGCCAAAAGGTCTCGTCAACCTAAGAGGTATTGGCGTTGTCAATGTCAATGTCTTTTAGCCATGTGTTATGGAGTGGATTAGATGTATGTGGAGATGTATGTGGTGTGGATTGGATTTATGTGGGTTGGATTGGAATTGTTTGTTGTGGACTTGTGTAGCATGGAATTGTGTGATGCTGAGTGGAGTTATTTGTAGTGGAATTATGCACCATGGTGTGCAGTGGAATTATGTGAATAGTAATTATGTGGTATTGAGTGCACTGAAATTATTTGGAGTGGGACTGTGTATTATGGAGTGCAATTATGTGGAGTTGTATTGTGTGTCATGGAGCAGTATGTTGTGGGGTGAAACTATGTGGTGTGGTGTTGAATTGTGTGGCATGATTTGGAATTCTCTGCTGTGAATTGGATATATGTTGTGTGTAGTAGAATTGTGTTGTGAGGTAGATCTATGTGGTTTGCCATGGAATCATGTGGTGTGGAATGGAATTGTGCAGAGTTGAATTGTGTTGCATGAAACTGTGTGGTGAAATTATGTCAAGTGAAATTATGTGGTATGGTGTGCCATGTATTTATGTGTAATTGTTTTGTGGCATCTAGTGAATTTATGTGGCATTAAGTAGCATGAAATTAGGTGTAGTTGAATTATGTGGTGTTGAGTGGTATTATGTGGAGTGTAAATATGCTGCATGGGGTGGAATTGTGTGGCACTTAATTGTGTGGCATTGTGTTGAATTATGTTGAATTGAACCCTTGTTGTCTATGTACTGCAGTGTTGAGGGAGCAGCCTTCATGGGAGGTGAAATTATGTTGTTTCTCTTTTGTGTCTTCTCACCCCTGTGAAACTGGCTAAAACAGTGTGAACGGCATGCAGCAGCTGTTTCTTCCTCCTCTGCAACAACGTTCGAGTCTTGAGATGACTCACACTTCAGGCAGTTGAATTTATGACTGCTTTAAAGTTTTAAGTGAGGTGGTGTTGAATTAGGCATGCATCTGGATCTCCGTCAGATCTATGCCCACACCACATCTTCAACAAAGCCAGCACATCCATCGCACCCCATCTCCGGAAAGTCATCAACACCTCCTTTGAGACAGCAACCTTCCCGGAGAGCTGGAAGCACGCCCAGATCAACACCTTACTCAAGAAACCCAAGGCGGACCCCAAGGACCTCAAGAACATCCGGCCCATCTTCCTGCTCCTGTTCCCGGTAAAGGTCATCGAGAAGACCGTCATTGAGGAGAACAACATCCTGGACCCTTCTCAGTCCGGGTTCCGCAGCAAGCACAGCACCGAGACTGCCCTCATCGATGCCACCGATGACATCAAGTCCCTGCTGGACAATGGAGAAACGCCGGCCCTCATCCTCCTGGACCTGTCAGCTACCTTCGACACAGTCTGTCACCACACACTATGAACAAGCCTCCAAAATGCTGGGATCCAAGAGAAGGCCCTGGACTGGACCACCTCCTTCCTCTCCGGCAGAACACACATCCGCCTTCCCCCCTTCCGTTCCGAAGCCACAGAGATCATCTGCGGCGTACCCCAGGGCTCATCCCTCAGCCCAACTCCGTTTAACATCTACATGGCACCGCTTGCGCACGTCGCCCATCGGCACAACCTCAACATCCTCTCCTACGCCGATGACACCCAGCTGATACTCTCCCTCACCAAGGACCGCCAAAACCAACCTTCATGAAGGAATGAAGGCCGTTGCTGAATGGATGAGGAACAGCAGACTGAAGCTGAACTCGGACAAGATGGAGGTCCTCATCCACGGATCCAAACCTTCGGCCTGGGACGACTCCTGGTGGCCGACCGCACTGGGAACCGCTCCAACACCCACCGACCACGCACGCAACCTAGGGGTCATCCTCAACTTCACCCTCTCCATGACTAAACAGGTCAACGCCGTCTCCTCCTCCTGCTTCAACACCCTCCGCATGCTCCGTAGGATCTACAAGTGGATCCCCACTGAAATGAGAAGAACAGTCACCCAGGCCCTTGTCAGCAGCAGGTTGGACTATGGAAACGCCCTCTCAAGCAGGAGCCTCGGCCAAACTCCTGAGGCGGCTCCAACGCATCCAGAACGCCTCTGCACGCCTGATCCTCAACATTCCTCACTTCAGCCAAATCACACCTCACCTGAGAGACCTACACTGGCTCCAGGTCAACAAGAGGATAACCTTCAAGCTCCTCACCCACGCACACAAGGCACTCCATAACACCGGCCCAACGTACCTCAACAGACGACTCAGCTTCTACACCCCCACCCGCCAGCTCCGCTCCTCTGACCTCGCCCTCGCTACCGTCCCCCGCTTCCGAAGAGCGACCTCAGGTGACAGATCGTTCTCCCACCTCGCCGCCAAGACCTGGAACACCCTCCCAATCAACCTACAGCAGACCCAAGACCTGCTGACCTTCAGAAAACTCCTCAAGAGCTGGCTTTTTGAGAAGTAGCAGCATTCCCCACCCCAGTGCCTTGAGACCCTCACGGGTGAGTAGTGCGCTTTACAAATGATATGATTGATTGATGCATTGTCTCAGAATGCTCTATTGGGAAAATTAAATCTTCATGCCTTTCATTGTTTATACAAGACTTAGGCAGTGGTGATAATATCCATGCACACGCTCTCAAGACCCCAGCCTACCTTTGTTTGTGCTGACGATAGTGTGGAACTGTTGGCTAATGTATCCAGGTCTTTAATAACCAACTACAAAGCAGACAAAAGCGTACACTGATTTAAGTTCATCAATGTCAAATATAGCAAAAATACCACACTGCGTATCTGGTATGGTTTAAAATGTGCATTTGTTACTAGCAGCTCTTAGGAAGGCCACATTTCATAGTCAGATCAAAGACGTCACTGCAGAATATCAAAGCCATGGTTGCCTCTTTTGCACCAATGTCTCCGTGTCATTCTACACCACCAGGGTCGGGCTGGCTACCGGGTGTTTTGGTGTGCTGCTGAGCTGTGGGCTTATTTTGTTGATGGGGACCTGTTTGTGCTACACCACCTAGCCCTCCCACCTCTGCCTCTCTCTTACACACACTGGGTAATTCAAACACCCCACCCTAGGTGCTGAAAACAAAATGCTGTGATTTGGAATGAAGTTTCCAAAACTTTCTCATAAACACTGGCAATGAAGTCACTGGCCCACATTTCATCAAAATGGCATTTACCAGTGAGGGAAAGAGGGCTCACGGCACAAGCGGGCCCGCTTTCATACTTTATGACAACATACTGGGAAGAGCACACTGAGATCAAACATGTTTTGTGTGTCATTGGTGGTAGCTGCAACGCAAAAGCCTCCATTCTTCCACCCTGATATTTAAAAAGCGAAAGTGAAAACACAAGCGATGTTTACAAAAGTGCTGGAGCAAATGGAACACAGCGCTCCTGAGGAGGGTTTATAAGCCAAGAATAAAGAAATCCCTAAAATGGTCATAAAATAAGAGCAGTCGAAGGATACTGTACTTAGACCCTGCCCCCAGGGAGTGGCAAACACAGGAAGAGGCATGACAAATGCATGCCATGGGCAAATGGGGAGAACAAAAAATGGAGCAACGATGGTGCCAGCAAATGTAAAGCCTATGGGCAGGGTCACTGGAATTATGCAATTGTGTGGCCGCAGTGATTTTTGCATACATATAGATTTGCAGCATTTGCCATATAAACCATCACCTGCCACATTATATGCTGTTTTCAACAACAAAAAAATGTTTCCAGCTCAAATGTTTCAAAAGTTATTAAAAATGTGGTGATACGTGTTGCTGTGCAGTGAAAGGACCTTTACAAACTTGGACTGGTCACCTTTCTGTTGCTTATTGCTATATGAGGTGCAACCAATTCCCATACAGTGTGAACAAGTTTACAAATGTTGAAATAATCAAGTAATACTATTACAAAATATGTTGCATTATGCCAGATAATGTGGCTTTTCTTGCCACATAATTTGCTCACCCCTGCCGCATAATTTGGTCCTCTCCAGCCTCATAATTCCAGTGGCTCTGCCTATGAGCAGGGTGTAAGTTCATGAAGTAGACACAAAATGTCTCTTTCGAGACAGCACATGCATGCCAACTAGAGCTGAGACCTAAAAAGTTGGGAACGTGTGTGACATGGAGATTTAAGGTTAGTTTGGGGCAAGGGAACTTTGAAGGGTCAGTTTTCGCTTTGGTTTTCAGTACGATTCAGTTTTCAGCAGGGCACAAGTTGGGGGTAGAAGCGGGTAGACGGCGTCCCCCCAATATTTTCACAGGGTGGACGCTGTCCTCCCCCCTGCCAAGAACTTGGGCCCCACAAAACATGCAGAATTCATCACTGTGTAGGATTCAGACACATTCAACTGCGCTTGCAAGTTGTCTGTTTTCATTCCCAGCAGCAAAGTTCAGGTGGGGAGGGAGCTTTCTTATTTTAAATTCTGCTGGCCCAGGGCAGAGGCCAAAGTTAAGGGACCATCAGGCTCCCCTTGATCGAGTACCCTGGCTGGGAGCTACCTGAAGCTGCACACCTAAATGCAAAGGAGGGGAAACAAAGGCACACAGTTTATGACTTCACAGGTACCTTAAGAGAGGCATGCTTTTTTGACTTTCTGCAGTTCCTGCATATTAGAGAGATACTGTAAGGCTGTCAAATGTGTTGGTCTGTCCCATTATTTGCACAAATAACGATTTAAATACCGCTATTTGTTCATTTCTTTTTATAGTACTGCTAATCCTAATTCAGGGTGTCAGAGCGCTTCACATCATACATAAACATTATACATTGACAAATAATATGTTTGTAAAACAATGTCCTCAAAGTGTTACATAAGACAGAGAGGCTTGCAAAATGTAGCAGTCACATGCCCGTCATAGCTCATTGTGCTAAATTAAAATGATTACAATTTGATGAACTGCTAGTAACAAAATTTACGTAGCTATGTAAAAAAAATCTGCATGTTACATAATGTGCTTTGCAGGAGACACATGAACCCTCTATGCTACTTTGATTCAAAACTGGGGTTAGACAAAACATATATCCATCCAGCAAATACGTTAACCTCCAGAGTTAATTTACCATTATATTATTCAACGAGATTTAATGAGCACACAGAGATCTCTGCAGCAGGCTCCTTAAACCAATACAATATTTTAAAATGTAGACCTTGCAACCAATTAAGCAGAACAGATTTACTGCCACGCTTCTTCAAGCTGCCAATTTCTTCTGTGGCAGAGTTTCTGCAAAACTAAATGTATAAATTGTGGCCCAATGCAAAATCTCACTTGTTAAATCCTATAACACGCTCACATGTGCTTGTGATAGAACTGCTTAACACATGTCTGAGTTTTTACAGATCCGAAATCACTTCTTGTGATGTCACTTCCTGTGAGGTCATGGGTTGTGATGTCACTTCCTGCGATGTCACATGCAATTTCACACGCCGGGATGTCATGCACCTTGATGTCACTTTCCTACTGCCTAACTTGGTTAGTCCCTGTTAAATAACGAAGGCAGGAAACTTGCGTAGGTTGAAGCTTTACGTTTATTGAAGCTTATTTCCAGGAATTAAAGCACCCACTGCCAGAGCCATCCAGTCGTGAGGAAGCCAACGTCCGATCTGACGTGCAAGGAATCCTCACGACTGGAGAACTGGGTTCCAGAATCATGAGAGAGAACTCTCGTGCTAGCAAGCACGAGGAGGCAAGGAAAGGAGAGAAAGCTCTCAATATAACATCTTTCCCACTAAGAAGGGAAACAATGCAAACAAACAAAAGCAAACAAGAGAAAAGGCAAAAAATAAACTTAAGCAAATGCTGGGTTAAGCAATGTAAAATAAACTTAAGCAAGTGCAGGGTTAAGCAATAAACTTAAGCAAGTGCTGGGTTAAGCAACGTTATTCTAAAACATAATCTCTCAACCTGCAGGATAGCTGTTTCAAACAAAATGCCCTTTTCGTTGCCACTTCAGAAGTTTCATGAGAAGACGAAACATGTGGAAGGGAAAACTCCTCGGGGGCAGAGGAGGGTGGCAAAGCGGAGATGGTGGGGAGAGCATCAGGAGTAAGGGATGAGGGAGAAGGAGCGGTGTCCGTGGTGGACGTGGAGGTTGCAGAAACAGGTTTGCAGGAATGTGGTTGGGAGTAAAGAAAGTCAAACCAATCACAATGCTCAGAATCTGAAGTGGCATGTTCCTTGATGACATTGGCTTGAAGTGGAGAGATCTTGACAAGAACTCGTTTGTTCCACCATCCACTGTCATCAAGAAGGGCTGAGGTTTTACTAACTTGTGTGACCAAATTTGGAGAAGAAAATTTGGACATGCCCTTAGAAACTCTTTTGGGATTTTTGATAAGAACCATATCTCCTTTTTGTAATGGCTGATCAACAGAATGTTTACCTTGATCAAAACGAGATTTCATAGACAATTGTTTGGCAGACACACGATCTTGAACAGAAAAAGAAGAATCAGATAAACCAACATTCTTATGCAGCCAACTGGGATTAAGAACAGAATGAACTCTTCTTTTTCTAAGTAAGCTAAAGGGTGAAGCACGAGGAGGCAAGGAAAGGAGAGAAAGCTCTCAATATAACAGTCCCCTATTTTGTTTTAGGACTTATACGCTGATATTCGCTGCTTCATTTGGCCTGTTGCCCTACCTTTGCTCCTCATGCTCCTAACCCCTTTCCCTCTTCAATTCATCGACCAGATCTGCCACTGATTCCTCCAGCCCCTCGGTGCAGTATCCAGCAACAGTCCTTCCCGATTGGTGTCCTGGTCTCCAGTGCTGCAGTTCCCAAGGAACCAGGCTTTTATACGAGGGAATCATCACAATAGAGCTATACGCATCACGTCATGATGACATCTCAGGACCATGGGAGAAACTAATCATCCTACAAGGCACAAGGGGTGGAGGAAGGCAAAGGCTTGGAGGATGCCTAATTTACTCGCATGGTCTAAGTTTATGTCAGCTGATCCTGACCTTTGTGTGCTGAATCATCAGTATCAGACAATATAAAGTTTAGCCCTGAGCCCAAGGCTCATGCTCATTCAACAGAAAACACAAACACATCTAAATTCCCAAAAGAAACATAAGATTCTCATGAAGCAATGGGGTGTTTAGGAACAAGGACACAATGCGCTCCTCAAGAATATACTTTAGATCGAGGCTTGTTTGAGATCACTTCTCTCCCTTCAAAACTAGTTGCGCATCTCTTTCACAGTCGTATACATGACTCACTGCCAAACGATGATTTAGATCACGATCTCCTTAGCGCGGAGAGCAAGGCCTTCACTATACTTGCGCGAGAAACAGCTGAGCGTGCCAGTTAGAATGCAGCGGGAATATTTCCTTGTCAGCGAGAAAGCTCAAAATCTCATAGAAGACCGGTCTGTAGTGTCCTGCTGGACACGGTCTAGTTGTTTTGGATGATGTAACCCACACTTTACACCCACCGACCACTGGCGTCACGAGACACGTGACCCAGTTAATAAAGGGGGCCGAGCACTCGTGCTCGAGGCCAGTTACTGTACTTCACTAATCTGTCTCTGCATCATTCATCACCGTCATGTGGGCCTGAGGCCCAACACCACATTGGCGACGAGGCGGGCAGCTGATCCCGCGTGCCAGCTGCTCTGTGTGTTGTCGTGCCTCGTGCGGGAGGAAAAAAGCCCAGCAGGCGACACCCGGCGCGTTGTGTCCGGAGACAAGTCCTGGTACACGCCCGCACACAACAGCAGCTGCAACCCCGGTGCCGTCCAGCTTGGTCGTGAAAGGTCAGTTTTTCGGACGCAGGCAAACAAGAGGAAGATTGCTGCTGCCAGCCTTGCACCAGAAGCACCAGTAGTTCTGACCGTAGGAGTGAGCCCAATCAGGCCCAAAGGCATCCCCAAGCTGCCCAACGCAACAGTCCAGCACCGGGAGCACAGAGGTACAAGACACGGCGCAACACGTCGACCCCAGCAACTACCAAGCCCAGGGAGGGTGTGTACACCCCACCTCCCTGCCGCAATGCTGGACATGTGCCGGCATCCACGCCTAGGCAGCCGCCTCCGCAACCCAACTGCCCTGTGACCCACAACAGCTGCCCATGAAGAGGTGAGCCTGCAGGCAGCGCCATCGAGTGGCTGCATACCTGCGCAGTACCAAAGGGCCGCAGAACTACTACGACGCCCCTACCAGTGCTACGTGGCAGCAAGCTGTGCCTCCAAACAGCACTGACAACAGAACCGTAGCGCACCCCATAAATAAAGCTGTGCCCATACCTGACAGGGAAGGAGTCGTCCCCCTAGTGCTCCCAGCGGCCACCAGCGCCCAGAAAATGGCTCTGCGCCCATCGTTCGCATCCGCAAGGCGAGCTCCAACCAGCTGCGCCAGGCCCGCCTGGCCCGCCTAAAATGAAGAAACTGCTGCGAGGCACATCGAATGCACAGACAGCACCTCTCTTACCTGCAAAAACGTCTGCTGGTCATCCCGCCTGCCACAAATAGACTTTGCAGCTCCTACGCCCAGAGTCCGCCCGCAAGTGAAGAGGCCTGCCTGACTCTGACATTTACTTGTGATCGGAGAGAGGAATACTGCAGCCAAGAAGCAGGCACAGTGCCACCTGCTGGCCCCACACTGCACAGCACGCTACGAAGCTGTTTTTCACCGCCTTAGCCCCTCCAGCGGTCATTCAAGGCACCAAGCAGCGCAACCAGGAAGTGAGAGAGCTGCCTGACACAACCCCCGTGCCTGACACACCAATGTGCATGCACCGGAGAGTGAGAGGCAAGATTGACAGCTGAGTCCATGCCAAACACACCAGCTGCAGTAGGCTCCCATGCAGACTCTGACATAAACCCTACACCGTCCATATCAGCAAAAGAAGAGACCAGCACCTCCAACCCCAGGCAGCATACAAGTCGAGCTCCTGAGCGACAGAGGAGCAGGCACTGAAGGAAAAAAAATAGGAGCCAGCGGTGCCCTCTGTTTGGAGGCTCAACAGCCAAGAAAAGCTGAGGGAAAAGCCTGTGACGAGGCACTAACACAAGGAACACAAAAGAGAGACTGGTAACCCCACAGGAAGCTTGCATGAAGCCCGAACTTGCACCGCCAATAAAGTCCAGCCAAAACAGGGTAACCAGAAGCCTAAAAGCAGCACAGCCTGAGCCCGCAGCACCCAGGGAGAAGAGAAGAGGCGCACCAACAGAGGAGAGAACCCAACCCCACCTAAACTAACAGATAAGGGCAGGGACATCTACAGCTCAGCACCACCCTCACTCACATAGAACACAGGCAGCAAAGCACAGCCAGCACGGAAATTAATAGCACCCAGCTGCCCGGCAAGATGAAAGCCCATGATAAGGCCTACAGTGCCTGTCCCTATGCATCAAACCCAGGAAGACAGCAAGCCCCAAAAAAAGCACATGACGACGAGGTGCATTGCATGCCACCCCAATGGGCTGCCTAGACCTTCAAAGGAGAAAGATGGTGACACATCACCAAAAGCCCACACGAACCCTGATGCTCCTCCAGCCTAAGCAAGCACGGACCAAACTCAAGCAGCAACACGTAATACAACCCCACAAGCAAGAGTGGAAGACCAACCAGACAGCAACGTCTCAAGTCAAACACCCCAGCAATAGAGCAAGAAAGACAGGTGCAGAGCACGCACCACACATGGCTGCCCACTGCCACCGCCAGTGAAGAGGTCGTCATCACTAAGTACGGGCGTAAAATCCGTTCCGCTCGCGGAATTTGTGGATTTTCGGCAAATTCGCAATCCGCAAATTCTCGCGAATTTGCACACAGCGGATTTTTTTGCTTGGTCGCGCTAGACAAATACAATATTGCGGCGTGCGGCGTTCACTTACCGTCATTCAGCGTTTGAAGAGTTGTTTTTCTCCATGTTTGCCAGTGCTGCGCCATTTTGGATTTTGCTGCGGGATCCCGCGGGAGTTTGTTGACCACGATTACATCATCGCATCTTGCCACCTTGCACAGCGAGAGTTTGTCAACGCGAGTACGTCATAAAAGCCCGTGATCACGCATCACAGGTGTAAACAATTGCGAACACGTAGATGCGGCGGGCAGCAACAATCTTGCGTTTGCGAAATTGCAAAATTTGCAATTCTGCACAAGAAATCCACCAGCAGGCAGCATAAACCTTCTGAAAATGATGATTGTTGTCAGAATAACTCCTCAGGTTGACATTTGCCTGCACTTTTATTTTGCAAGGAGTCCATTTTGGGGGGGGGGTGGGAGGAAGGAAGTGCCCCACAGTCTCCAACTTCCTGTTCCTGTCCAGCAGGCTCCTCCCAGTGCTTTGTTCATGTCCTGGTCACTTTGATTTGGATCTTGACCTGGAATGATTACTTTTTGTGGATGCTGCTGGATATTTGGATTTGAGGCCTTTTTGACTTTCTTTGGATCACTTTTGGATTAGAAATTTCACAAATAAGTTTGTTTGGTGCATTACAGTTGCTGCAACTACAATTTTGGAACTTTTTCAGAACATTAAATAAAATATATTGTGGGTAGCCACAGTATCCAGTAGGACCAGGGTTAGTTATGGGTGCATGATACAACTGTTTTGTTGAATTTCAACATGATTTAGGGCATGGATGGCATTGGATTGTGGGGATTTTTGTGTGTTTTTCGATTTTTTGGCTGTTGTTGGGGCCTTTTGCCCAGGGGTACTCAGTGGTGCATGAACTGAGTCTTTCTGTGGGGTCTCCTTAATGTAAAAATCATGGAGGGCATGGATGGCATTGGATTGTGTTGATTTTTATGTGTTTTTTGATTTTTGGGGGTGGTGTTGGGGCCTGTCCATGTGGGTAGGGGCCATTTTGAGGCCTAGTCCAGGCTGGGCCTGGCCATGTGGGTGGGGGTCTAGGGGCCATTTTGAAGCCAGGCAGTGTGCTTTGTTATGCCATAGGCCTGCACCCAGTCTGCCATGCATTCATCCATTATGCCCAGGGGTACTCAGTGGTGCATGGACCGAGTCTTTCTGTGGGGTGTCTTGAATTTCAACATGATTGAGGGCATAGATGGCATTGGATTGTGGTGATTTTTGTGAGGTTTTCGATTTTTTGGCTGCTGTTTGGGCCTTTTGCCCTGGCGTACTCAGAGGTGCATGGACTGAGTCTTTCTGTGGGGTCTCTTTAATGTAAACATCATGGAGGGCATGGATGGCATTGGATTGTGGTGATTTTTGTGTGTTTTTTGATTTTTCGGCTGTTGTTGGGGCCTTTTGCCCAGGGGTACTCAGTGGTGCATGGACTGAGTCGTTCTGTGGGGTCTCTTTAATGTACACATCATGGAGGGCATGGATGGCATTGGATTGTGGTGATTTTTGTGTGTTTTTCGATTTTTTGGCTGTTGTTGGGGCCTTTTGCCTAGGGGTACTCAGTGGTGCATGAACTGAGTCTTTCTGTGGGGTCTCTTTAATGTAAACATCATGGAGGGCATGGATGGCATTGGATTGTGGTGATTGTTGTGTGTTTTTCTATTTTTTGGCAGTTGTTGGGGCCTTTTGCCCGGGGGTACTCAGTGGTGCATGGCCTAGTCTTTCTGTGGGGTGTCTTGAATGTAAACATCATTGAGGGCATGGATGCCATTGGAATGTGGTGATTTTTATGTGTTTTTTGATTTTTGGGGTGTTGATAGGGCATGGCCATGTGGGTGGGGGCCATTTTGAGGACTGGTACAGGCAGGGCCTGGCCATGTGGTGGGGGTCAAGGGGCCATTTTGAAGCCAGGCTGTGTGCTTTGTGCCATAGGCCTGCATCCAATGTGCCTTGCTTTCATCCATTATGCCCAGGGTTACTCAGTGGTGCATGGGCCGAGTCTTTCTGTGGGGTGTCTTGAATTTCAACATGATTGAGGGCATGGACGGCATTGGATTGTGGTGTTTTTTGTGTGTTTTTTTATTTTTTGGGGTGGTGTTGGGGCCTGTTCATGTGGGTGGGGGCCATTTTGAGGCCTGGTTCAGGCAGGGCCTGGCCATGTGGGTGGGGGTCTAGGGGCCATTTTGAAGCCAGGCAGTGTGCTTTGTTGTGCCATAGGCCTGCACCCAGTCTGCCATGCTTTCATCCATTATGCCCAGGGGTACTCTGTCAGTGGTGCATTTTATTGGTCTTTCCATTTTGGGGGGGTGGGTATAATAAAAATGATTACTTGCAAACTATTAATTGAAGCGCTACAAATGCAACATTTATTTAACTGATGTTTCTCTGGCTTTGTTTGCTTTTAGGTGCAGAAAGACAAATCATCAGCCTCATCATTCCTCATCAGTGCCAGGAACAAGTCCTGCTGCGGTGTGTGCAGCATAACGTCACGTGTGGCCACAGACAACTCTGCAACTTGTGCAGCTGCGGCCTGCTGTTCTGACATCTGAAGAAGGTGGCCCCAAAAAAAGTTGCCCGTAGCTCCTCTAGCAAGAAGGTTGCCAGTAAGGTGCAGAAGAAGCAAGTGGCGCCACTTACCAAGGAGACTGGTGTGCCGACCGCCGCATTTTGTGGGGAAAAAAAAGTACGCCTGCAACAGCAGCGGGGTCTGCTGGGGACCAAGCTGGGAGCAGCACCTCCGCTCCATTTGGCTCAGTGCCACCACCACCACGCCAACTTAGGTCCAAGCCCTTGAGTGCTGCAGAGGCAGCTAGTATAGTTGTTCAATCACCATCGACCAGTGATGTTGGCTCATCGCAAGAAAGTAGCATCATCCCTCAATCAACACAGGTTGTTGTAACTCATCTGACGAGTGTTCAACAACCACAGCCGTAACAACAACCACATGTGCAAGTACAAGCCCAAGTACATGTGGAAGGAGAGACGGCGCAAGGAGAGGCGCAAGCAGAGGTGCAAGGAGCGGCAGAAGTGCCCACAATAGTTGTTCCTCCCGAAGTAGGGGTACATCAGGAAATCGACATTCAAGCCGAGGTATCATTTGAGGAAGCCACTCCTCCTGATGATTCATTGTCTTCCAGATCCCCAGCAAGGAAAAGATCAAAGATGGTGTCTACATCTTCTTCAAACCCCCTTCCTTCTGATGATATGGATGAAAATTGCGAACCACCAGTGCCTTCTGAGAGTGAGGCACACCATGATCTGACAAAGGTAGCTAAGCGTAAAAGGAAGGTCCCCGAAAGTCTCATAGTTATGGAGTGTGGTGATGACGCTGAACAAGAAGTGGCATATACTCCTGCTGATCAAGACTCTCACAACAACGACGCAGTCATCATAGACGTCACTCCAGCCTCAGTGGGCATGCAGCAAACAGACATTTTTACCCTATCCCGAATTTCTGCTGAGCGTGATGTTGGCGACGTGTCAATGGGACCACCACCAATGCAATTAACTAGTACACCACCACCTGTAGAGAAGTGTGGCTCAAGTGGTTGGAGCGGCAGACCCTGATGCAGAGGTCTGGTCCGGACCAGGGTTCAATTCCCCGCCTCGGCCGGTCTTGGGCTCAAATTTCCCCGAACCTGACAATTCTCGCCTCGGTGCCTATTCCAATCATGGAGTCCCACTCTGTAACTCTGGGCAATAGCTTGCTTAATCTCCACAACCGCCCCTCGCAGCGGGACGCCTGGCTTTCACCTTGGGGATGCCCAGTAATGGGGTATCTCGCAGGGGAATACCAGGACGGGATCCCTAAGCAAGCGCCAGGAAACCCACTGTGGGTAGCTATGCGCTATATAAGTTCAAAACATTTACATTTACAGCTTCCATATTTTCTCGCCAGAAGGGACCTCCATCCACCTCGACCTCCATTTCCTCAATTAGTGGTGCTGTAAGTGCACAACGTAGTAAATTTCGGCAACACACATCCTCCACTTCATCTGGCATTACCATTCCCAGTATCGCCTCCTCCGCCCCCACAGACATTTGAAGTCCGCAGTTTGGGACTTCTTTAGTGTTAGCCTAACAAGGGAAAACATAGCCATTTGTTCCATTTGTAAGGTTTGAGGTAGTCGTGGTAAGCTTGGTACCAACTATGGTACCGGAGGCCAGAGAGGTCATCTTGAGAGACAGCACACTGTCTAATGGCATGCGCACCTAAGGGAGATCAAGGCAGCCCGAATTGCAAGTCAACAAATTGTATCCGTTGATGTTTCATCTGATGATGACGAGGAGGAAGAAGCGTCAAACATTTCTTCAGTTATACCCAGTACCCCTGTCAGCAGCACACCCCCTGCAAGATATATGAGCCACACTAAGAGTGTGGGAGAGAGTGAGACACCAATGTGAAAAAGTTCATCACCACTGAGCGTAACTGGGTCGAAGAAGTCATCATCATCCCGTAAAATGGTCCAGCCCACCATGAGAAGCATGTTGTTTTCAGATGCGCCATTTGAACGAAACCACCCAACGGCGCGTCTGTATAACACTAAGCTGTCTAAAATGCTAGCGCTGGACCTTCTCCCTTTTTCTTTTGTGGAGGGGGTGGGTTTCCTTGAAATGGGGGCAACGCTCTGTCCTAAATGGAAGGTTCCTAGCCAGTTCTATTTTGCCAGAGTTGCGGTTCCAGCACTACATGAAGATGTGCTGGAGGTGATTGGGGCAGCTTTGCAGAAGAGTGCTGTTCACACTATACATCTGACAACAGACATGTGGACCAGTTGCCAAGCCCTTGATTACATGTGCATCACTGCACACTGGGTCTCTTTTTGAAGCAAAGCTAAACGCAGGTGTTGACACGGACAAAGTTTATAAAGCTGCTCGGAAACATGCAAGACTAGCCGTGTTTGCCATGGAGAAAAATCATACAGGAGAAAACATTTTGCATGAGTTTAACACAAAGTTCTTTCAATGGCTGTCCCCAAGAAAACGCATGATTGGTTATGTTTCCACGGATAATGGCGCCAATGTATTTAAGGCCATGGATAAGGGTAACTATTTCAGAGTGCCGTGTTTGGCGCACTGTATAAACCTGGTTGTTAAAAAATTCCCTGCCCTGTGCGCTCCAAGATAAGTGGATCGTACCATTTGAGGTTGTGGAGTGCAAGAGTCCAGTTACCTACTTGGTGGACTTGCGGTCTCCCAGGAACCCATTGAGGGTCCTGCATGTCAACCGCCTTAAGCCCCACTTAGAGAGGTCTGAAGTGGGCATGTTCTTGGGGACAGATGCTGGAATGGAAGAGGAGACTGAGCCTCTTCCTGACCTCCTGTCAGCCACAGAGCAAGATGGGTCAGTGGATTGTGTTAATCTCTCTTCCACCCTGACCCATGAGGAACAGAATGACTGCCGCCAGTTGCTGGGACAGTTGTCTGATCTGTTCTCCCTGGTTCCTAGTATCACAGAGTGGTGTGTACATGATGAGGATACAGGAGACAGCTTACCTGTGAAGCACAGGTCTTACATGGTAACTGACAGGGTAAGGGCTTGCATCAAAGAGGTGGCCTCAAAGATGCATGTGCTAGGGGTGATTGAGTCCTCCAGCAGTCCTTGGGCCAGCCCAGTGGTCTTGGTCCCGAAAGCTGCTGCGCTGGGTGCCACACCCAAACTCTGGTTCTGTGTGGACTCCAGTTCTGTGTGGATTACTGAGGGATCAATTCGGTCACGAAGACTGATGTGTACCCCATCCACAGAGCTGATGAGCTCATTGATCGGTTAGGGGCCACACGGTACCTCAGCACGTTTGACTTGACGTCTGGGTAGTGGCAGATCGCCTTGACTGATGGGGCCAACGAGAGGTCAGCATTCTCCACTCCAGATAGGCATTTCAAGTTCCGTGTTATGCCCTTTGGGATGAAGAATACCCCTGCCACCTTCCAGAGGTTGTTCAACCAGGTGTTGGTTGGACTGGATGAGTTCAGTGCTGCCTACCTGTATGACATCGCAGTGTTCAGTGCCAGTTGGGAGGAACATCTGCGCCACCTCTGGGAAGTGTTATTGGCGCTGCGGAAGGCAGGCCTCAAGATCAAGGCGAGTAAGTGCCACATCGGTCAGGGTTCAGTGGTGTACTTGGGACACCAAGTTGGGAGCAGCCAGGTGGTGCCCCTCCAACCCAAGATTGAAACCATCCTGGCTTGGGAATCCCCCAAACCCCCGACAGAGGTGAGGGCCTTTTTAGGATTCACAGGGTAGTACAGGAGGTTTGTCAAGGGGTATGGCAACATTGTTGCACCCTTGACAGAGCTGACTTCCAGCAAGCAGCCCAAGAAAGTGATTTGGACTGACACCTGTCAGAAAGCTTTTGAGGCCCTGAAAGCTGCCATGTGCACGGCGCCCGTCGTCCTGACACCCAACTTCTCCAAGGAGTTCATTGTTCAAACAGACGCTTCAGAACATGGTGTGGGGGCTGTTTTGTCACAGATGAATGAGGAGGGCCTAGATCAACCTGCAGCCTTCATCAGTAGGAGGTAACTTCGAAGGGAACAGAGGTGGAGTGCTATTGAGCGTGAGGCATTTGTTGTGGTCTGGGCACTGAAGAAGCTGAGACCATACCTGTTGGGGACTCAGTTCCGGGTTCAGACAGACCACAGTCCTCTCAGATGGTTGATGCAGATCATGGGTGAGAATCCAAAGCTGTTGAGTTGGTCCATTTCCCTACAGGGTATGGACTTTATCGTGGAACACCGCCCTGGTACAGAACACGCCAACGCTGATGGTCTGTCCAGATTTTTCCGCATTAGTGATGAGAACTCCCAGGAGGTAGGGTAGTTCTCCCCACAATTCAGCTCGAGGGGACATGTGTTAGACCTGGTGCCATTGGCATGGGTCTCCCTTCCATTTTTGCTATTGCCTCATGTGTTTTTGCTGGTGTTAGATGCTTTGGGCACTGTGCCACTGCTGTCCAGTGCCACAGTGTGAGTGTTCCCTACCGTAAATGAATGTATTAATTAGTGATTCCATGATTGACTATTTGGTTTACTTGTCAAACTTGCAGCACTGGTTGTGCCACCCACAGAAGCGACCTTGTAAAGCATGTCTAAGGTCTGCCATTGCAGAGCCTGCATGCAGTCTGGTACTGTCATGCTGACTGGGCAAGTGCACCCACTTGCCAGTCCCTAAACTTTCCCTTTTCTTCATATTAGTCACCCCTATGGTAGGCCCAAGGGCAGGGTGCATTGTAAGTATAAGGTAGGACAAGCCCTGATGTGTGTGGCATGTCCTAATAGTCAATTACAGCCATTTTCGTTTTTTACTATTGCAAGGCTACATGTTCTCCATAGGCCAGAATGGGCTGTTAGAATGATTACATTTTATATCCATCTTTTGGGTAAGGGTCCCTGAGCAAGAAATGTTATTAATATAATATCACAAATTCAAATAGAAGGATGAATTCAAACAATAACAATTTATAAAACAAAAAAGTCTGTGGTTTCTTTATTCTTCACAATTCTTTCACTTTCTCCACAAGGACTTGTTGAGCAAATTCTCCAATTCATAAATCTCGAATCCAGATCATAACAATACAGCCAAAGATACAGCCAACATGCATGTTTCTACTTTGGTTAATCTCCAAAAAGACTTCATCAGGGCTACAATAAAAATGAGGCCTGCACTCTTAATATCCGTATTATTATTTAGTTGTATAGTTGTTGCTTATCTATTATATTCAGTTCTCCTAACTTTATAGTCCAAGATACATCACCCCTATGGTAGGCCCAAGGCCTAAGGCCCAAGGGCAGAGTGCATTGTAAGTATAAATTAGGACAAACACTGATGTGTGTGGCATGTCTTAATAGTGAATTACAGCCATTTTTGTTTTTCACTATTGCAAGGGTACCTGTTTTCTATAGGCCAGAATGGGCTGTTAGAATTATTACATTTTATAATCCTAAACGACTCAGAGAACATGGCAGAAATTCGAGTTTAGTATGCCTGGACTCAGAATGATAAAAATACATCTTTTAGTAAAGTGGGTTTTAACATTCTGTGTTTGCAAATACCACTTTTAGAAAGTAGGTATTTGCTTGTCTAACCTTTCAAGCCTGCCTCTGCAAGGCTGTGTATTCCTTTGTCTGGTTTTGTGAGTGACAGGGCTTGGGGATTCCAAGAGACAGGATGAGTCAGCCCAGTGGTGAATAGAGAGATCTGCATCTAGATGGGAGGGAGGAGTTGCACCCAAATCTTGAATAGGGCTGGGCCTCCCCTCTACAATGTCTGCTCCACCCCCTGTGGTGTGTCTGACATCTCTGCCCTGCACACTGAAAGAAGAGAAGAAACACTGTCAACAAAGTGCTCCAGGGCTGTACTTGCCTTACACAATGCTGGCTCCACCTCCTGTGGGTGTCTGATGTTCCTGCCCTGCACTGTGAAAGGAAAGGAGAAGTCTGGTAAACAGAGTGCTTCAGAACTGGTTTGGACTGGGCACAGGCCCCTCTCCCCTCAGAGAACAAAGAATTTTGGGGTATAAATATTGGGACCCTGATACCAAGAAATTAGATCACTTTTGAACTACAAGAAGAAACCTTTGCTGAGGAGAGGAACCTTAAAAAACTGTGAAGAGATTATTACCAAGTTGAAGTGCTGCTTGGGGGATTGGCCTGCAGTGGTTGCCTGTCTGCCAAAGAGAGGAGAAAGAACTTTGTATGCTTTACTTTCAACTTGTGAAAAGATCTCCAAGGGCTTGGAAGTGCGCTTGCCCCCTGACTGAAGTCTCAGGACCAGTAGATTTCACCAGCCTTTGTGGATTGCTGCTGGAAACGCTGTTTCAGTTGCTACAGAGGCAGGGAGCTGTGACTGACTCTCACGACCGACCCGGTGTCCTGTAGGCACCGCATCGAACAACGTCCGCCTCGAACAACGCAAGCTCTGAGCTCACCGACTCCGTCCTGACGCCGTCACCGAGCCGTTGCCTGCACTGCGACTGGTGGACACCGCGACGTGCAACACCTCGCTACACCGACTCGTACTGGTCTGACCGACGCGGTCACTGCTGCTGACTTCGAGTCCTGTAGACGCACCGGAGTTGGGCACCGCCTCGCACGCTTCGCAATGCACCGCCCGACTTGCACCGATGTCAGGACTGATCGACGCCAGCTCCCGAACTCCAGCTCTGTTGCCACACCGCAAGCTGCAAGCACCGCTTCGAAGCACCGACTCGCCCTGCAACGCACGCCTTGTTTCCACCGACTCGGTCAATGGGCCACTGCCTGCATCGCATTGAGGGACACCTGTCCTGCAACGCTTCCTTTTCTGCACTGCGACGAACACCAGAACCGTCTCGCACATCCGTGCCGGCCGCATAAAGTAAAAGGTACTGTGACTGAGTCTGTCGACATTTGAGTCGGCCCGTACCAACGCGGTAAGCTGGATTTGTTAGACTCTGTGTTATTTCAACAACGCTGTAGCCGGACAGGGCTACCGATTTGTACAGAACCTTGATTTAAGCCTTTTCAACCAGAACTCTTGAATTCTAATAGTATTGTGGATTATTTTTGTCATTTATTGATCTTGCAGTAACTCTATATAAATAGACTTTTTTTATATAAAACCTTGTGTGGTGTCCATTTGTAGTGTTGTCACTGTTTCGTAAATATTTAATTTACCATCTTAATTTCTATGCAGGTAAGTACTTAATCAATAATAACTCAATCGGAAAGAAAGAAAACAGAGTCCGTGGTGTTAGAGTTCTTAGGGGTTTTATTCCTTAAAAAGGAATCGTTCCGGAACTGGATATCATGTTCCTACAACCACACAGGGTTCAGGAAGGGATAGAGCAATGTTTTATTGACAGTACATAGCTTATATACTTAATTTACATCATAGAAAGCAATATAGTAGGCGTAACAGCTGAGAGAAGACAAGATAACAGCATCCACGTGTTACTAGTACGTAATCAGAAGGCGTGGACTAGGCGTAAACTGGAGGTGTGCTCTAGAAACGTCACAGGTAGGTGTCACATGTGGGTGGCACTTAAACAGAAATGTTGCAATGTCAGCAGAAATCAGAGGCTTGGATGCGCGCGCAGCTGCATGACGTGTGATTAGCGTGAAACTGGAGGGTGCAGGGGGCTTGACATTTACCCTGACGGAAAAAGACAGAAGTCTGGCATGTCAGATCAACTTGTGCTTCTATCATATCTGATATCTGATGTTTAGGAACTGAGCTATCTGGGCGGAAAGGTCTCTGGGGCAGAAGCTATTCTATACTGACTGTGAGTGCGTGTATAAGCGCCTGAGTGTCTGCATGAGAAGCGTGGGGCCATGGGCCTTCCATGGGAGCATGGTAACAGAGGCTATGAATTACTTGCACGGAGACAGGCCGGCCCTTCGGCTCTGCAGCTGAGGAATGTTTACTGAAACTAGAAGGCAGGAATGTATCTTCGAGGAGCGGAACAGATAATTCGAAGGTTGTAGTCAGTCTTGGCAGGCAGCAGGCTGAGCTAAGCGTGGTGGGCCGCGCTGGAAGTAAGGCAGAGTTCACAGGTACGGGGGCAGCCTGGGCAGCCTGGGCTGAGGCTTTCAGAGTCAGAAGGAAGAAAAAAGGCTCGATGGCAGAAATTCAGGGCCTACTTTGCCAGAGCTGAAAAACATGTAAAGTACACTACAAAAAGACGTTGGCATAGCATACTTAGGAACGGACTATCCAACCCATTCAGGGTGGGTCTGAAAGAGGACATGTTAACGTTGGACGCAAATGTATTTGCGTCTTCATAGCTGGCACAGGAGGGAAGTTACATGCACTTTAACTCGTACATGGAGACGGTGGGGTACACGGTAGGGAACATAACTTGACCAAAAATTTATATTTCCTCAACTGGGTTATTGTATGTGTTCACAAATGCTTTACACACTGCCTCTGAGATAAGCCTGTCTGCTCATGCAAAGCTACGAAGGGGGTGAGCAGGGGTTATTTTAGGAGTGTACCCCCCTTACCTGACTAGAGAAGAGGGTCCCTATTTGTCACAAGTACCTACCTGTGCCAACTAGAGACCCCCAATTCTAACACAGAGTGACTCCAAGAGTCAGTTAGTTGACCTCCAGTGTGAGCTATGGGGACAAAACAAACTTCCAGAGAACTCCTTCCCTGCCTTGACCTGTCTGCACTCTGCTGCTGGCCTTTGCTGGAGTGAGTCCTGATACCCATGAGGTGCCCCCCGGGACCTGGATGTTTGGATGGTATCAGAGTGAATTCCTCCTGAAGAAAAGCGGAAAAAGCAAAAGAAATTTGGGGTCCTTGTGACATTGAAGTGTAATCTTTGCACCAGTAATTATCAGCCCATGCCAACCGACAATGTGAAACTCCTGTGGGTCCTGCTCTTCTTGCTGACAGCAACAGCCTGCATCGACTACCAACGCAAAGACCAGCTCTTCACACCAACAAAGACATCCCACGTTGTCAGAAGGCTCCGAAGTGATTCCGAACTTTCATGGGAGTAGAATGTTGATTAAAATCCCAATGCCTCTTCTACAATACCTCCAGTCCCAAATGTCAATTACTAAAGACTAAAAATGCTCAAAGAGGGAAAAGGAAATGGGGAGAGATATAAGATACTGCATTGTCCTGATCTTCTGGGTTCCTCTCATTAGTTTGTTATACCTGCACTTCTTGTATGGCGATACCTTTGTGAAGTAGTTGAACTGCAAATAAAATACATTTATCAGCTTAATCTGTACAATACTTTCTAGTGTTATTTATATATATATATTCACCAAAAAAAACTAAGGTTACAGGGACAGTATAGTTAGGAAATAGAATTTAAAATACCTTAGAAATTCACTGAAAAAAACAAAAGTTACAGGGATGTTATAGTTAGGCTCACAGTTCACTCATGCAAAACCAGTGAAATTCAGCATTTATGGTTACCTGAGCTAACTATAACTTATGTCCCCGTAATGCACAGTTTGTGGCTTCACATATTACATTACTCATGACATTATTAGTGACATCACTGATGACATCACTTATGACATCTCAAATTACAACACTGATGAAATGATCCAGAAATTGATGGTGTTTTCTAAAATTATAAGAGTGTAAAACATAAATACTAAGGTACCACAAACGTTGAATTAGTATAGTTTGTGTACAACGAATAAGTGATACTATTTCTAACATATATTATGTGAGTGACTGTGTGACTTTTTGTATCCATGTGTGAGTGGTAGTATGGGTATGTGAGTGGCTGTGTGAGTACCTATATGGGTGACTGAGTGACGGTGTGAATGGATATATTGCTGAGTGGGTGTGTGAATGGGTGTATGGCTGGGGAAAGGGAATGGGAATGCTGTATGGGTAAGTGCCTGTGTGAGTGGTTGTATTGGTAAGTGAGTAGGTGTATGAGTAGCTGGACAGGTGGGTGAGTAGTGTATGAGTTGCTGTATGGGGTTGTGAGTGGGTATGTGAGAGGGTGTATCAGTAACCCAGTTGCTGTGTGTGTGGCTCTAAGGGTGAGTGACTTGGTGTGTAAGTGGGTGTATGACTGAGTGGCTGTTTGAGTGAGTATGTGGGCAGGTATGTGAGTAGCTTTATTGCACATTCAGTGTCCACGTTTGTGGTTGAATTGGTGAGTGAGTAGGCATGTGAGTGTTTGTATGGATGTGTGAATGGGTGTGTGAGTGGTTCTGTGGGTATGTGAGTGGCTCTGTTAAGAGGCTGTATGAGTGAGTAACTGCATGGATGAATAAGTGGGAGTGGGAGTAGCTGTATAGGTGAGTGAGTGAGTGAGTGGTTGGCTTTGTGAGTAGGTATATGGGTAAGTGAGTGGCTATATCAGTTGCTGTATGTGTGAGTGATTGGGTTTGTGAGTGGCTCCATGGATTAGTAGGTTTGTGTGCAAGATCTTTTATGGATAGGTCAGTGGGTGCATGAGAAGTTGTGTGGGGGTGCAAGTGAGTGTGTGAGTGGTTCTATGGATGATGTCATGAAAAAACATCAATGATGTCATTGATCATGTCATGAGTGATATAATATATGAGCTAAAGCATTGCAAGGGCATAGGTTATAGTTAACTCAGGTAACTATAGCTGCTGAATTTCACTGGTTTAGTATGAATAATAATGACTTTATTGCATGATTAACTAAAACCTTCGCAAACAAGTAAAACATAAATTCACACAATGTAGCTTCACCATTAAATAATGCTAAAAGATTACAAATGTGCTAAAATTCTATAAAATCGCGGGGTAATAAAAACTGGTAGGTAAGATAGTTCATCATAAGGCTTGTTCTCGTGGATGGTTGCACCACATGAAGAAATGTTTATGGAGAATATAAAGGTCGATAAACTCGAAGCCGGTCCATGCTGACTGCTGACAGCTTAGCGACCAAGGAAATATTTGTGGATCTAATCAAAGCCCTAAAGGTTGGGGCTGTTATACTTGTCTCATAAACCAGCTGGCATAGCATAAAGACCGGTAACTTGTGGGCCTTCCAGACTTAACATTGCATTTGCTTCCCTCATAAACCGAACAAGGCTCCAAGACAGGCGGATATTACTGCCCTCAAAACAGGCCTTTACCGCCTCCCTGCATGATCGAACCTGACTTGCAATCATGAGCTGTTTTAGAAACTGTCTCCTTTCCGCTCCCAAGCCTTTGCAGATGCATAGTAGATGTATTAAGTCTTCATTTTGATCTCCACACAGTCTGCAGCAGTTAGAGGAGTTTGTTCGTTTCCATGGATGAAGGTGGGGCTTTGCTGGTAAGATTCCCAGCCTCAGATGAAGGAACCGCTCTTTTGTAATTCTTTAAAAACCTGTTCCTAAGTATAATTGGGGCTTTGTTGACATGTAGCTGTGGATTACGAACCAGCCATGGGCCCTCCTGCTGAGGGCAGCTATATCTTCTGCTAGAGATACAATCTTTACTGTTTTGTTTACCAGGACCTGGAAGCTTTTCTGGGATGAGCAGGAGTCCCATAGGCCATGTAAAGCTAGCAGCTTGATTGATGAATGAAGGTAACTCATCGCTGGGCTATCATTTCTCCTTGAGATTTCCAACCACAGGTGTGAATTCAATGTGCCCGGCTCGGCCCCCTTTGTTTTAAAGAAAAAGTAGGAGGCCCCCTTAGGTAGCAATAGTGGGACCAGGGGAAAAGATACTGGACAAAGTCTAGAGGGTCCCTCAAGCAAAAGTGTACTGGACAAGTAATATAGACTAGAAGAATCTATACCTCCAAGATAGGAATTGGAGAAAGACCCTGATTATTAGGACAAACTGGCAACCATTACCGTGAACTTACTAATATGTGGGTAAAACAACAATAAAGTGCATCAATCAATGATAATGACAATAAATCAGTGCAAATAGACAGAACTCTAGATGTACACATAGAATTATTTTAAACCAGCATTTGGCTTAGGCCCCTTTCCGTGAGATTTGCTGCTTTTGCAGTCCGAACTCTAATCTTATTTGAGCTGGTGACGTGAGTTGCGGAAGATTGAATATAATTCTTAGGGCCTTGTGTCCAAGGTAGCCTTGTCTCTTCCTCTCATTGCTTCACTTCCGTAAGTGATAGAGGGTAGCAGCCGCGCTCGAAGCACTTCGAGCAAAGGGAGGAGGCTAGGGCCGGTTATTTTTTGCTTGATGTTTTTTAAAGCAACTGCCAGTATGGTCCCTCTGCCTTTAATGGATGCTTTCTGTTTGGAAAATGAGCCATTTCAATCAAATTTAATTCCCAAATACTTGTGCTCCTCTGTTGGCACTAGCAGACGATTGTTCATTGACCATCGCGGGTAGGGTTTGTTGAGTCCTTGGTTTATGACCATTTCTTTAGATTTTTCCAGGTTTATGCTCAGCCCATTTTTATCAGCGAAGGTACTTGTGGTGTTTATCAGATGCTGGAGGCCGATTGGGCTACGGCTGATTAATAGCAGGTCATCTGCGTACAAGAGGTTCGATAGAGTTAAGCCCCCCATGTTCGGGGTGTGATGGTTGCACTTGTCCAGCTCAGTGGAGAGGTCTGAGACAAAAAGATTGAACAGGGTTGGGGCCAAGACACAACCCTGCTTCAACCCTCTGGTAGTTGGTATTTTCCTAGACAGGGTATCTCCCGCTCCGACTTTAATCTGGACCCAAGTTTTGGAGTGAAGCAGGATTAGCTGGTTTAGAAGGTTTGTGGGAATTCCCCACCTAGCTAGTTTGGCCCAGAGTTTCCCCCTATCGACGCTGTCAAAAGCTGCCTTATAGTCGATAAAGCAGACGAATAGCGGTTTGTTGATTTTTTGGGAGGCGTCAGACAGAAGGGCGGGAGGTGTGTCTAAAAGTCTAAAAATGCTGCCCATCAATGAGAGAGACCTGTGCATTTTTCAAATGGGTGGTGAAAAAATATGAGTATGTTGCTGGAGAAGTGGGCCACCGTGCCACCAATGTATTTACCGGGGAAAGGTAAACACCCATTATTCGGCAACTTTCTTTCTGCATACCATCACTCCGCATACTTTCATTACGAAAGTATCATGACTCCGCAATGCCATTATAACGCATGGCATTACATTTTATATGCTTTTACCACGCATACATTTACAACAAAATTCGTTGTAAATGCATGAATGGTAAAAGCATGTTTTTTTTGTATGTTTGGATAAGGTAAGTATGGGTATAGGGGTATATGTTTTGGGGCACTGAGGTATATGTTTTGGGGTGTTTGGGTATTTTAAGGGTTCAGATATAGTTTTTGGGTAGTTTTAGGGTTTAGGGATAGGTATGGGTTTTGGGGCACAGGGGTATTTTCAGGGTTCAGGGCTAGGTTTGGATTTTGGGGTATAGGGGTATTTTTAGGATTCAGGGGTAGGTTTGGGTTTTGGGGTACAGGGGTATTTTAAGGGTTCAGGGCTAGGTTTGGGTTTTGGGGTACATGGGTATTTTTAGGGTTCAGTGCTAGGTTTGGGTTTTGGGGTACAGGGGTATTTTAGGGTTCAGGGGTAGGTTTGGGTTTTAGTGTACAGGGTTATTTTTAGGGTTCAGGGCTAGGTTTGGGTTTTGGGGTACAGGGGTATTTTTAGGTTTCATTGGTAGGTTTGGGTTTTGGGGTACAGGGGTATTTTAAGGGTTCAGGGCTAGGTTTGGGTTTGGGGTACAGGGGTATTTTAGGGTTCAGGGGTAGGTTTGGGATTTGAGGTACAGGGGTGTTTATAGGGTTCAGGGATAGGTTTGGGCTTTGGGGTACAGGGGTAATTTTAGGGTTTAGGGATAGGTTTGGGTTTTGGGGTACAGGGTATATTTATAGGGTTAAGATGGGTTAGTGTTTAAGGGTGTTGGGGTATTTTAAGGAGTAAGGGTGGGTTATGATTATGGGGTGCAGGGGTATTTAGAGGGAGCAGGGTGGGATTAGCACACGATATGAGGCATGGCATGAAGGGCGGAACGTACCACACGCCCCCAGCGTTTGTCACGCCACCAGCACATGCCCACAGCACAACACAGACACTCCCACAAGGGACTACTTTGCTGGCACGGTTCTTTTACCTTTTAAATGTATATGGTGGGCATCTGCATAGCCTATGTCCTTCTGCTGCAGCTGCCCTTTCCAACGCTGTATTGGGTGTTGTAATTGGTGCTGTGGTTCCTGAGATTACCCGCCTCAAAGGTGTGGGCTCTCTCTTTATTATATTAGTATGGATATATATATATATATATATATATATATATATATAAATTCAATGAAAAAACTATAGGTTTCAGGCCTTATATAGTTAGGAATTAGCATTTACAAAACCTTTCAAATTCACTCAATAAACTATAAGTTTTAGGGGTGTTATAGTTAGCTGGACATTTCACTCATACAAAACCATTGAAATTGCTCCTATATAGTTAGTTGGACTAACTATATTTTGCGCACCCGCAATCCACTGCTGATGATGTCACATATTACATCATTCATGACATGGTCAGTGACATCACTGATGACATCTCAAATGACATCACTGATGACATCACTGATGACATCATCCAGTGAATGTGGTTTGCTTCGTTATTTAAATATTCATTATATATAGCAATTTGCATTGAAGAATGAGTGGATATATAAAAATAAATATTTGGATGGAGGATTTATTAGCAATGTAATTGACTGTTTACTTTAACAATGTATAGTGTCTCACAAAATATAGTGGATAGTGACTAAACTGTGTGAATATCTGCATCACTTTGTCAGTTGTTGTGTAAACCGGTTCTCCAGTTGGTTACTAGCTATGTGAAAGTCTATATTACTTATTAATTAGTTAACTGAGTATATGTATTGGAGAGTGAATGTGTGTGTGGTTCGGTGGGGGGGTGTGTGAGTGCCCAAAGATGTGTGAATAGTTGATTCAGTAGATATATGAAGTTAAAACTACATGTTATAATAGTTGTTTGGGTGAGTGAATATCTTAATGGGAGTGGTGATGAGCAAATATATTTCTCTTTGGTGCATGTCCAACAAAGTAGAAAAATAAAAGGCAGTGTATATGTTAGTTTATATGGCATTTTTTGTATATAAATAAGTATTCATAAGACTCAATGATTCTGTAAGTGACTATATGGATGACTGTATTCTTGTAATAATGATTTTATAATACAGTAAGTATGACTTACTATGTAAATGAATAGATGAAGTGGTGTTTGTATAAGTGTGTAGCTAAGTAAGTATGTAAGTATGATCCATTGTTTGCATAAGTGAGTAGGATAACTTCATATTTTAATAGGTTGTGTGCTGGTGTGCAATGACGATATGGGTGTATAAGTATTTTTCATAGTGTTCTATTTTTCATTGACAGCATATATGATTGAATCTACAGGTAAGTGATTAGATGTGTGTATACATCTAGGAATCACTGAGTGGGTTTTTAGATACTTGTATTGCTGTGTCAATGGATTCGCAAAGAGTGATGAACGATTTTACTAGTGTATGAAAAGGTGTACGTGATTGTCACGTGGATGATGTCATCGGTGATGTCATTTGAGATGTCATCAGTGATGTCACTGACCATGTCATGAATGATGTAATATGTGACATCATCAGCAGTGGATTGCGGGTGCGCAAAATATAGTTAGTCCAACTAACTATATAGGATCAATTTCAATGGCTTTGTATGAGTGAAATGTCCAGCTAACTATAACACCCCTAAAACTTATAGTTTATTGAGTGAATTTGAAAGGTTTTTTAAATGCTAATTCCTAACTATATAAGGCCTGAAAACTATGGTTTTTTCATTGAATTTCAAAGGTTTTTTATATGCTAATTCCTAACTATATAAGGCCTGAAACCTATGGTTTTTTCAGTGAATTTGCAAGGTTTTTTTAATGCTAATTCCTAACTATATAAGGCCTGAAACCTATGGTTTTTCTGTGAATTTCAAAGGTTTTTTAAATGCTAATTCCTAACTATATAAGGCATGAAACCTATGTTTTTTTCATTGAATTCGCAATGTGTTTTAAATGCTAATTCTATTAGCGGATAACATTTTTATATATTCAAACGTTTTTTTAATGCTAATTCCTAACTATATAAGGCCTGAAACCTATGGTTTTTTCATTGAATTCGCTTGGTTTTTTAAAAGCTAATTCTATTAGCGGATAACGTTTATATATTCAAACGTTTTTTTAATGGTAATTCCTAACTATATAAGGCCTGAAACCTATGGTTTTTCTGTGAATTTGAAAGGTTTTTTAAATGCTAATTCCTAACTATATAAGGCATGAAAGCTATGGTTTTTTCATTGAATTTGCAATGTGTTTTAAACGCTAATTCTATTAGTGGATAACATTTTTATATATTCAAACGTTTTTTTATGCTAATTCCTAACTATATAAGGCCCGAAACCTATGGTTTTTTCAGTGAATTTCAAAGGTTTTTTAAATGCTAATTTCTAACTATATAAGGCCTTAAACCTATAGTTTTTTCCATGAATTTGCAAGGTTTTTTAAATGCTAATTCTATTAGCGGATAACGTTTAAATATATTAATATCCTAGTGGGACCACCTGAGCAGCCCTAGGGGGTCAGGGTGTTTCTACCCTGCCCCCTTTTAGTGTTCTACATGTTTGTTTTTCTGCTTTCTTGTGCCTCAGTCTACTGAGACCCAAGATGGATGCCAACACTTCCTGGTTAGAAGTGTTGAAAGCCAATGAGCATGCGGCTTTATCGGGAAGGCATGCTGATTGGCTGTCACTGTCTCTCAACACTAGCACAAGATGGATGCCAACACTTCCTGTTTAGAAGTGTTGACAGCCAATGACCATGCAGATTTCTCGGGTAGGCATGCTGATTGGCTGCCACTGTCTATCAACACTCCAAACCAGGAAGTGTTGGTAGCCATCTTGTGCCTTGTTAAAACCAAGGCACAAGAAAGCAGTGAAGCAAAGGTGTGAAACTCGCAAAGGGGGCAGAGTAGAAGCACCCTGACCCCCTAGGCCTGCTCAGGGGGTCCCACAAGGACACCCAAGGCAAAACAAAAAGCACGGGGTGCGCGTACCGTGCGCATACGGTACGCGTACCCTGCGATTTCTTTTTAAAAATGTTTTTTTTTTTTGCCTTAGGGGTCCTTGTGGGACCCCCTGAGCAGGCCTAGGGGGTCAGGGTGCTTCTACGCTGCCCCCTTTTTGAGTTCTACCCATTTGCTTTTCTGATTTTCTCTACCTCACTCTACCGAGGCACAAGATTGCTGTCCACAATTTCTGTTTTAGAGTGTTGACAGACAGTGGCAGTCAATCAGCATACAGCTCGTGTACGTAGGGGTACGTGCACGTATGTGTACCATACGTGTACGTACGCGTACGTACTCATACCGGTAAGCTTACAAGTAAGCTTAGAGTGAGCTCATATTGATATATATGTGTTTTTGAAGTTAATTTTCATAAAAACCACTTCAGCAATTTTCACCAAACATAGCAAAGGCACTTCTGCGTACCAGTCCCTACAATTTTGCCAAGTTTGGTGTAATTCCATTCAGCGGTTCGGGCTGTAGACTTGTCAGAACGTCCTATGGAAATTAACATGGGAAAATCACGTTTTGGGACCCCCCTTTTTTCTCAGCCCCCATTTCACGAATCCCCCTGAAACTTTCAGGGAAGGAGCACAGCGGAGCTGGCCAAACTTTTGGAAAATTACGCGCAAATTCCTCAACCGGCACCAAACTTATTCCCAATAGAATGTTGCGGATTTCCTATGGTAGCTAGGTCCTAACTATATATACCTACTGGCTGTCGCCAGTAGGATATATATATATATATATATATATATATATATATATATATATATATATATATATATATATATATATATATATATATATATATATATATAAGCTGCACCCTGCAATTAGCCCCCGTACATTGGACTTTCTGTAGCAGAGGCTGTGATGGTACGAGGGGACTCGAGGAGAGGCTGCAGGATCTCGGGACAGACTGGTGTTCCATCGCGTCTTGCTCCTTGTGGGTTCTGCAGAAGAGAATTACAACAATCCACTCTCTCCCCCAATTTCCACCAACCCAGATTGCTGTCATAACTGGGCTTCCTGGGAGTTGTAGTTCGGAGTACTGACACGATCTACAACAGGTGAGCTCCATTGCAAGGGGGAGGAGCGGACCCATGCCGACAGCATTAGAGGTAGCAGGACACACACTCACTGTGATTTTCATTCTGGTGACAGGCGCTGAAGAAGGCGAGAGCCGAAATGCATTCGCCCCCACTGGATTTGCATTGAGAAAATAAAGCCTTTTCTACTTTTTCCCCTCTGGGCTTCTGTTTCTTCTTTGGAGGGAGGTTCCTGTCGATATTTCCGCGCTTGCCAGCAGCGCGCTTCAGAAGCCCCTTTCACGTCGAGGGTCCGGACATCAAACTGGCACGCCTCCTGGCTCTTTTGTTTTTTCAGTAATGGAATTGGTCCGGTACCCGCCCCTGCTACTATGAGGACACGCACGGTTGAGGTACTTACCTCTCCTTGTGGCAAGCTGCACCCTGCAATTAGCCCCGTATATTGGACTTTCTGTAGCAGAGGCTGTGATGGTACGAGGGTACTCGAGGAGAGGCTGCAGGATCTCGGGACAGACTGGTGTTCCATCGCGTCTTGCTCCTTGTGGGTTCTGCGGAAGAGAATTACAACAATCCACTCTCTCCCCCAATTTCCACCAACCCAGATTGCTGTCATAACTGGGCTTCCTGGGAGTTGTAGTTCGGAGTACTGACACGATCTACAACAGGTGAGCTCCATTGCAAGGGGGAGGAGCGGACCCATGCCGACAGCATTAGAGGTAGCAGGACACACACTCACTGTGATTTTCATTCTGGTGAAAGGCGCTGAAGAAGGCGAGAGCCGAAATGCATTCGCCCCCACTGGATTTGCATTGAGAAAATAAAGCCTTTTCTACTTGTTCCCCTCTGGGCTTCTGCTTCTTCTGTGGAGGGAGGTTCCTGTCGATATATATATATATATATATATATATATATATATATATATATATATATATATATATATATATATATATATATATATATATATATATATATATATATATATATATATATATCAACACACTCATCCAGCGTTCACTCTCAGCAGTATCGGAAAGTATAACACAGGAGCCGTGGCCTCAGTAAGTGATGCAGATTTAATGCAGATACAACGTCCGACGCGTTTCGGAGCAAGCCTACTCCTTCTTCACGGGCAAACTTTGCGTGATTCAATGTGTATAATAAAGTAAAAACATATGTAACGTGATAACAACATAAACAAAATAAACAACATACTTCGCTCTTTATCCAATTTTCGAAGCGGTGTAAGTACTGACATTAGAGATGACTGAAATGTGTATTAGTGAATCATAGAGACATTGTATCAATGCAATTTCGAAGTACATTTGTAAGCACATTTAAAGCCCATGCTAAGTATGTTTACGTGAATCACCTTTACACCATTAGAACCGTGTAAAACATATTGTCTGCCATACATGCCCAGGTATAAGTATTTATACAACTGAAACTTTAATTAATTGTGATTGGCATTAAAAATAGTTTGCTATGTGCAACTCTGCCGAGAGAGGATACGAACCCATGACCTCAAAAGAGTTACACTCGCGGTGACGCAGCCTTGTGAACTAAATAATAAACCGCGTGTTGACGACTGGAAATTAACCAGATAACATGTTAAGTCAACGTAGTGCTGTGAAACAATACTGCCCAAGTGGGCTAACAAAATAATGTATAATGCCAAAGCTTCTCATAATCTAAAGAAAAATTGTTGCCCAAGTGGGCCAAAACCATGTAACTAGGCAGCTTGATTCTTCAATTAGAGTTCATGCACAATTAGAGTCAGTCATTGATCACGTCTCTGTGGGCTGGCAAAGCTTCTCATAATTTAAAGTACAGAAAAATGTTGCCCAATTTTGTGTGTTTCCTCAATTATCAGGATTTTAATAGGACTTTGCCTTTATCATTGTCTTTGGTGTTACTAGTACTTATCCAACATTGACTGAGGAGAATTTCATAGACTTTCGACTGAGCACCAGCCCACAGAGACATGATTAATGACTGACTCTATTTGAGCATGAACTCTATTGAAGAATCAAGCTGCCAAGTTACATGGTTTTGGCCCACTTGGGCAACATTTTTCTGTACTTTAAATTATGAGAAGCTTTGCCAGCCCACAGAGACATATGTTTACAGAATGTCCGGAACTGCAGACCTATTTGCAGAATATTAGCCAGGTGATTTATTCTAAATTAAGAGTGGGTCCCTCACTTTTGGCCTCAGAAATCATGTTAGGCTACAAGGCAGATAAACCAGCTGTGACACGACTTTTTTCAATCATGACAGCTGCCGCTAGGTTAGCTATTGCCCGGGCCTGGGTTTCCCCGTCATCGCCATCTATTTATGACTGGTAGAGCATCATTAGGGAAACATATGGTCTGGAAACTGCCTTGGCTAAAGCTAGGGGTATCCGTTCTATGGTGAAAAATGAAAAAAAATGGGGTCCAATGGATATGGCGATACTAGATTAATTAGATGAGGAAATTTATTTAGGCATTTATATATTGATGATTTAATTGTTATGTTATTATTTTTATTATCTGGGGTAAAGGCGAACACTTATTTATTAATTTATTTTCTGATTAATTTCACTGTCCAGCCAATGATCATTATTTATATTGATTTATTTTATGTATTTATGTATCTATTACCCTATTTGAAGTTAATAAAAAAAAAAATTTTAATGTTAAAAAATTTTCGGCTCTTACTTTAAACCTGTTTGTTGGATACATCTCAGGCCTGGAAAATTCTACTCACCCACTCCCAATTACAGGTAACGTTTTATGGGTAGAGCTATTTTTGGTACCTAATAGTCCCATCTGGCAAGGAACAGGTGTCCTGTTCATTCAGAAAGTGAATAAGCAATAAAGTTGCCATTAAATGTTGTTTTTATCACATTTGCTGTCTGTTCAAGGAAAGAGGTCACATGTCAGTTTGTCTTTTACCTAATTGCTTCTCGGAAAATGAGGTTTATTTTCTCTCTCTTACTAGAGTTAGAGAAAATTAACTGACATCTTCTGACAGCTCACTTGACAAAAACCTCTAACAGATAACATTTATATAAATAGCATGTAAATGAATATTACAAATATTTCAAAATATATGAGGAATTACAAAAGCAAATTTTTTTGTAATTAAGAAGCGTGATATGAACAGAGTTAAATAGAAGCAAAACAAACCAGAACAATTTACTTTGTGATGTGCAATTGACAAAAATTCGCAGAAACTCTATTTCCTAACATTATTGTTTGTACACTATACAGTTTTATCAGTAAAGCTGCATGTCAGTGGGAAAGTGTGTGGCTATTTCAATGTAAAATCGATGATTAAAAATGACAGTGTGCTACAACTTTATGTTTTGTTAATGTATTTATTAAACATGATCGTTTTTAAATATGATTTGAGAAAAATTCCTGCCCCTATAAAAATGCTGGTAATGAACTAAGAGGAAAGTCAGGGGTCCTTTGTATCCTATATGTGGCTAGATTTGTATTACATATGGAAAGAATGTTTAGTATATTAAATCAAACAAAAAATGTACAGCAGACTCACAGCGCCGGGACACCTCCTAGTATGGGGGTAGCTGTTCGCGCTATACAAAAATCAGTATTATTATTATTATTATTAAATATGAATCACCCGACAGAACCAATTGTGTATATTTCTTACATGTTTTGACACGGCTGTGTTCGGCTGTCCTTTTGTTTTGCCTACATTGATTTGAAGTTCTAATTTGTATTATGCCCTGGTTGAAGGGATGAAATTTGCACGTTCTTTCATATTTACAAGAGTTGCCCATTTGCCAACCAGGTGTATGTCTGGGTTGCTGTCTTATGTGGGTTACTGGATTGTGGCCAGTTTTTCGGTGGAAGTGGCCCCGTGGCTAGTTCATGCATGATGTTGATGTTTCCTGGCTGTTCTTAATTGGCACTAAAGGTTTAGACCTTCATTTCATCCCACAAGTCCTCGTAGTGCCCTCGCTAAGTCGGACGCTATTGAAAAGTTGGAAACATGGTGACTACCATTGGGACGATCGCCGAACCTCAATCAATCAATCAATCAAAGTACTTGTAGAGCACGTTATTACCCGTGAGGGTCCCAAGGCGCTGAAGGGTGGGGGGTGGTCTGCTACAGCTCGAAAAGTCAGGTCTAGAGGCGTCTTCTGAAGGTGAGTAGGTGTTGGGTCTGCCGTATGTGGGTAGGGAGGGTGTTCCATGTCTTGGCGGCGAGGTAGGAGAAGGATCTTCTGCCGGAGGTCGTTTGTTGTATGCAGGGTACAGTGGCAAGGGCGAGGCTGGTGGAGCGGAGATGGCGGTGGGGGTGTGGAAGCTGAGTCTGCTGTTCAGGTAGGCTGGTCCGGTGGTGTGGAGTGCTTTGTGTGCGTGGGTGAGGAGCTTGAAGGTGATCCTCTTGTCGACGGGGAGCCAGTGTAGGTTTCTCAGGTGGGGGGTGATTTGGCTGCGGCGGGGGATGTTGACGATCAGTCGGGCGGAGGCGTTTTGGATGCGTTGCAGTCATCGTAGGTTTTTGGCTGGGATTCCTGCGTAGAGTGCATTTCCGTAGTCCAGTCTGCTGCTGACGAGGACTTGTGCCACCATTCTTCTTGTTTCGGTTGGTATCCACTTGTAGATCCTGTGGAGCATGCAGAGGGTGTTGTAGCAGGAGGAGGAGACGGCGTTGACCTGCTTAGACATGGAGAGAGAGGAGTCGAGGATGAATCCTAGATTGCGTGTGTGGTCAGTGGGTCTTGGTGCTGTTCCCAGTGTGGTCGGCCACCAGGAGTCGTCCCAGGCTGAGAGGGTGGAGCCGAGGATGAGAACCTCCCTCTTGTCCGAGTTCAGCTTCAGACGGCTGCTCCTCATCCAGTTGGCGACGGCCTTCTTTCCCTCGTGGAGGTTGGTTTTGGCGGTGTGTGGGTCCTTGGTGAGGGAGAGGATGAGCTGGGTGTCGTCAGCGTAGGAGATGATGTTGAGGTTGTGATGGCGGTCCACTAGTGCGAGGGGGGCATGTAGATGTTGAACAGCGTCTGGTTGAGGGATGAGCCCTGGGGGACGTCGCAGATGATGTCGGTAGCTTCGGATCAGAAGGGTGGGAGGCTGACACTCTGGGTTCTGCCGGTGAGGAAGGACGTGATCCAGTCAAGGGCCTTCTCTTGGATTCTGGCATCTAGGAGGTGTGTCTTTAGAGTGCGATGGTAGACCGTGTCGAAGGCGGCCGACAGGTCCTGAAGGATGAGAGCTGATGTTTTGCCATTGTCTATTTGACGCCTGATGTCGTCTGTGACGGCGATGAGGGCTGTCTCGGTGCTGTGGTTTCGTCTGAATGCGGACTGGGACGGGTCCAGGATGTTGTTGTCTTCCGGGTGGCTGGTCAGTTGCATGTTGATGATTTTCTCGATGACTTTAGCCGGGAATGGGAACAGGGAGATGGGCCGGAAGTTCTTGAGTTCCTTGGCATTTGCTTTGGGCTTCTTGAGGAGGGCGTTGATTTTGGCATGCTTCCAGCTTTCTGGGAATGACGCTGTTTCGAAGGAGATGTTGATGACCTTCCGAAGTAGGGGTGCGATGGCTGCGTCTGCTTTGTTGAATACGTGGTGTGGGCATGGGTCAGACGGAGATCCTGAGTGGATGGAGTTCATGACCTTGCGTGTCTCGTGCGCCTTACAAATTCAGGTTCAGCATCGTAGGTACTAGTAGAGAAATCCCGGCATGTGGAATTTTGTTACGGACAGGCTCTGTTTTTGCGAAGAATAGTTATTTTGTCGCATTGAGTGCCACTTTTGCAGTATAACTAGGTCTGACTCTTTAAAAGGATGAGCCCTTCACCCCCATGCATCACCAGAGTAGTCTCCAGTGGACATGGGGGATTTCTGCACACTGCTTGTAGAATGTCACGTACCATTAAGGGCATGTTACTACTAAATATGTCCCATGGTTTTGGGGTCAAACATTTGGCATTCCCAGTATTGAAGAAAGGGCAGGTATTGATACATATTGTTCCCCTCCTGTTCCCACTGTCTTGTCTGCTCCCTGGTATACAAGCAGAAGTTTGGGAGGGCAAGACTTCACCTAGGGGGGTGGCTGGCTGAATTTGATGGACTAGTCCAAAAATGTTTCACAGCAACTGCACGTGGGAGAGTGTCAAATACCTGTGCAATGTTCATTCAGATACACAATATCATATTAATGTAAATAATGGCTGTAGTTGCAAGCTTGAGATTCCCTCAATGTCAGAAACTGCTCACATTGTCAGCAATAAAGCTGCGTGTGAAGTCTGGGTGGAGTATCCACAGATTAAACTGAACAGGCAACAGTCTGGTAGAAAATGAGGGATGTTGAATTGATTGCCCACTTAGCAGTATGACTATTGTACAGGAGACTGGAGGGTGATTCAAGGGACACAGGTGGTGTGACAGCAATGCAAGACTGCCAGCTTATGCTGGGTAGGAGGTTCCTTATCACCAACCAAAAGGGTGCCAAGTGGCAAAACCAGTAAATATGTTTAAGATATGGGTGTCTCTGACCTTACGGCATTGTAATGCCATTCTCATTTAGAGGTAATCCCAGGGAAAAGTGTGTGCTTCTTAAATTTCTGATGACCAATGCGGTTTGTGGTATCTTTTCAAGGGGAAGAGATATAAGTTAGGCACTTAATTGCTTACAACGTAGCACATCAGGCGTTGTTTTATTGCAAGTTGCAACCAGGAGATTCCCTCATTACGTCAGCAGCTGTGCACATGGCTAGCAGTACGCTGCTTGAAAAGTCAGGGGACGAATACCTCGGATTAAACTGTAAAGACAATATTACTGTACGAAAGGAAGAATAAATGGCAAGTACACAAAGAATCCCTTGCTTAATGTCACAAATTTCATGGCGGGATAGTCAACAATTGACACTGGGAACCTTAGATTCTAATAGTATCCTTGGTAATATACACATGGCTCCCTGTTCATGTGGGGTATGTATGTCCCACCCTGAGTTTTAGGGTGACTAGAAGGTAAGCTGAATGTGAAGTTGAATTTGTGTAGGGCAATCATTCCAGGGGTAACAGAGTGAACTAGGTCTCTAGCTGGATTGAGCTCCAAGGGTCACGTGATCGAGCTTTAGTTAAGCAAGCCTGGCAGACAAAGGAAGTTGTCACTCCGAACAGGGTGCTGTTACTGCATTGGGGTGCACAATACGAACATTCCTGGTCACCATGGTTTAACAATCAAAAAGGTCCGGTGCAAATATCTGGCCAACTGCAACAGAGTATGATCCTGCTCTATGGGCAGGTTTCAGGTTGCTTCAGTTAAGCACAATATTCCTTGCCCTGATAGCCTCAGTAGATAGGCTGGTTGTGGAAGTGGTCATCTAACAAGGGTGCTGCTGTCCAATAATATAGCTATGAGAAGAGGAGGCCATCAAATTCCTACAGATAATGTGAGGCAGTTGTACCTCCCGGAAAAGGATAAATAGCTCCATGCGGTTTCCCAGACGCAGTTTGCCTGGATGGGGTTCCCCGGAGTGAGATTGGAGCAGAGACTGGCGGAGGGGAAAGGTTTCCCTAACAGCTTTGTGATCCACTTAAGAGGCACCAGCCTCACTGCTATGGGTAGGGGGCATTGTTGCAAGCAATGAAGTCTGATTTAGGTGAGATCAGCAAATACGTGAGTTAATGTGAGCTCTGGTGGTCTGAGTTTGTCCCCGCAGAGAGTGGCATGGGGCTAAGATTGAGAAGGCCGTTGTACATTCCCGAAAGAGAGTGAACAGTTCAAGGCATAAGTTTGCAGATTTGAATGGTCTAGGGCTCATCAGACACGAGCTGATTCAGGCCAATGTTAAAGCCTACTTTGATAAAGATGGGGTCCATTTGTCACCTATGGGAATGGTCCTGTTCCCCTTGGATTTGCAGGATGTCTTGAAATGGCAGGTTGCAGGTGGGAATGTGGTTGTGTTGGTGGGGTGGCTCAGACGGCGACGGGGGCTGCCTCCAGAGCTGTGGCGGAGTTACGGGGTGATCTGGAAGCAGATGGGTACAGAAGGTTACCTCTGCACGAGCACAGTAGAGGTGCCAGAGCCAAATCTCAGGAGTCTCAGGGCAGGGTCTTGGAAAACTGCATTTGCGCCCTGTTAGTCCTTCGGGCGGTTGGGGGCAAGACCAACTGGAGGCTTGCCTTGCTACGTTCTGCCCTGAAAGGGGCATCAGTAATAAGGGACCAATGAGTCACGTGATCCGGGAAGAGGATCACCCAAAGGTGTAGCACTGATTGGGTTACCCACAGTGCTGACTCATCAGGCGGGAAGGGCAGTATAGGTTGATTAAAGTTGCCTGCCCTTGAATCACCTGTAAGATATCCCACCATATTGCATATTTTTTTTATGGAATAAACCTGCAGCAATATTTTCCCACAACAAAAGTTGTGTTGTGTATTTATTTATTCATGCATGCCCAGACTGTGGGTGGGATGTTGCCAATAATGGCACTTTGCGGCTGCCCGCGGCCCCGCAGGGGAACACCTAAGAGGGCGGCCCTTTAGTGCCATTTGGGCACAAACACCATCCCTCTTACTGGTTGGACTCAGGAGGGAGTCCTTTCTCCTTGTCACGCTAGGTTTGTCACTTCCAGTGCACAGAGGTTGGGGGAGAATCTTTATACCTCCCCCCACCTTTCTGGCATCCTCTTTGCGCCGGACACGCCGTCACCTACCCTACTGCTTACTCGGCGTGGGGCAGACAGGCAAAGTAAGTAGAACATTGTAATGTTTTCTTTTTTCGTTGCAGGCGGAGTTACAGGACAATGTTTAAGCAGATGGATGCAGAAGGGTACCTCTGCACCAGCACAATACCGGTGCCAGAGCCAAATCCCAGGAGCCTCAGGGCAGGTTCCTGGAAAACCGTTTTGGCGCCCCATTAGTCCTTCAGGCTGTTGGGGGCCTGACCAACCGGGGGCTTGCCTTGCTACGCTCTGCCCTGAAAGAGGCGTGAGTAATAAGGGACCAATGTGTCACGTGATCTGGGAAGAGGATCGCCCAAAAGGTGTAGCACTGATTGGGTTACCCACAGTGCTGGTTCATCAGGTGGGAAGAGCAGCATAGGTTGGTTACAGCTGCCTGCCCTTGGATCCCCCATGAGATAACCCACCATATTGCATACTTTTGTATGGAATAAACCTGCAGCAATATTTTCCCATAACAAAAGTTGTGTTGTGTATTTATTTATTCATGCCAGCTCAGACTGTGGGTGGGATGTTGCCAATAATGGCACTAAGAGCTGCGTGCTGGTTGGAACAGCACTTAGCTGGGGGCAGAAGGCAGTGAGGTGACCAATGGTTGAAGGACACACAGTGGAGAGCTGGGCAGTGGATTAAGGACACAGTGTGGCTGCAGGGTTTGTGTGTGCCTCAGACACACCCACACCTCACCGAGGATGGGGTAACTGAAAGGGCCAAACAAAATGCCCCTCTGCCGAGGGAGCACAGGAAATGTTCCACCCTGAGGGTCACTGGCATGCTGGACCTGCCGGCCTAGTACATGGCCTGTTTCTAATTTTGCTTCCACTTAACTCTGACACTTTTTTTTTCAGTGCAAGCTGGCAGGTAAATATATCTGTCGACCATCACACATACTCGAGACACAGGCGACAACACAGAAGGCATCTGTGCACTTCTTTTTAGCATCTTGTGCAAAGCGGTCGAAGTGCATTAAAAAAGTAGGGGAACTGATGCTATACACAATGGAGGCGGGGTCAAGACCGTGGCTAAAAAAACTAAAGTATGCTGTAACGTTTTTCGGTCTTTCACCTTCAGGTATGCACATATAAAATTCACCGTTTAAATCATTCAAAATAAATGCAAGTTAAGATAATCACTCACCGTCCGTCTCTCTCAGCACTGAGCACTCGTGACATCACTGACGTGGCCGGAAGCATTGAAGTTAGCACCTCCCTATAGTCCCTGTTCCATCCCGACTCCTGAGCCAATACTCTCACTGCTCCCTTTCTGTTTGTCAGGAAATTTCAAGAGAGCAGCATAATAATTGGATCAGTCAGGAGTGGCCAGCGCTCATTTAGAGCCTTGGTGGCTGTGAAAGCAATCCTCCCAGGCTCCTACATTACTGTGGTAGATGAGGGTTCAAGTGCACATGTCGGAGAAAGGCACCCATCCAACCCAACATGTGCACTTCACTCCAAGGAGGGCTGGCTTCTGTCAATCTTTAAGGCTCCCCACTCCCCCTTCTCACTCAATCTCCTGTAACTGCCTGATACGTACCGATGCTTTGCAGTTTAAAAAAAAATGCATACCAACCAAACAGAAAACCTGTTTTAATGGGGCCTGGAGTTCTGGACTTTTTTGGTTCCGTCCAGAGGTGTCAGGGAGCAACACCCAAAGACCCCGGAGTTCCACCTGTCTTGGTGCACAAATAAACAGAAACACGGGCTTCTCGATGGTGGCGTCAAAGACCAAAGGTTTATTACTGCAGGGACACAGAAGTCACAGAAACTACGCATGGGCAGTGTCTAGGAGCCTGTTCGATTTGTAAAAAGTGGGTTGCTCCTTATATACTAAATATCAGGCTTCGGGCAAATTCTTTACATGTTAGTACATTCCCAAACCTTTGTGTCCTAAACAATAAATATTTGGCGTTGCACAGGAATCGTCGACAATATCTGATGTCAAAACATTACGAACGAGGGGTTCCCACTTTTCCATCATAATCTCATGTCAACTTTTCATTCAAGACCCGGACCGCCTCATCGTAAATTTCGGTACCTCCCCCTAATAAAGGCCCAGAAGGAAGGGAGCAGAGCCAGGTGCAGAAGATAGAAAAGCGGGATAAGGGATGTTTGTGGGTTGTAAATGGGCAAGGCTACCAGCTTCGGCCGCCTAATCATGATCAGGCCAACGAACACGAGAACCAGTATAGCAGGACTAGCTTTAGGCAGAGGAGGCAGCCTTTGTCGAGTCATGCAGCCACAGCGTGTTCTGGTCTAAGGTGCACGTGTTACTGGAAAGGTGAATCACCGGCTAAGCCAACGTGTCCTTAATCGAAATTGAGTAATCAGGAGTTATTGCGTATGTGAGGGCAAGAAACACAAAATGGCTACCATGATCTAAGATGGATGCCGTGGGTAGATCGGAAATGTGTTTGTAACAGGAGTACTCTTGCTCGTAGCATAGCGAAAACACCAGGATATGCTAAATGGATCATTTGCGGTTCGCTGATACCAATATTATGTATTTCCGACAATATTGAAAACACTGGTTCAAATCGTCACGGAACCTCAGACCCTCCTTTTGCCCTTACATAGGCAATTACTCAGTCTATGTCAGAGTCTAATTCTATGCTCATCAGGTCAGTGGCATGCTGTTGTATCATCATCCTTTCTCGTGCCTTTTCTCCAAACGCAGGTGGTTTTCTGAAACAGGTTGCAGCACAGAGACTACACAAAGCGGGACCACACTGGATAATCAGGCAGCATGAGAATAGGAATACCAAGATGACACCAATGACCATCAGAACCTTCCATCCCCACGCTGATATCAGAGTCCAAAACCACTCCATGAAGGACCAGTTTCCCTTGTCTACATGTATAGAGTCGGAAATCTTGTGTAGCTTAGAGATCACCTCATAGACTGTTGGAGCATTGTTGGGAATAAAGACACAGCAGCTCGATTGGATCATTCTGCATACCCCACCTCGATCTGCAAGTATTACGTCTAGAACCATACGGTTCTGCAACGTCATGAGTCTATCCGCCTGAAGCTCAGCTGTCAAGTTGCTAAGGGCACCAGCAGTTTCGGTAATAGTAGATTCAACTACCCGTGTTAGCTGACGTATGTTTCTACTATTGGCCATAGGCCCCCAGAACGGAAGGAAACCTTTGAAGAAGTCTCCAGCTTCCTGACCAGCAGTATCTTCCTTGCTGAAGACACCTCTTGCTACTCTGGTCTTGTGATAATCAGATGAAGCAGTGTATGTTGGAGGCAACAACCGAGCAATATAACATGACCCTGAAAAGTCAGCAGGCAACCATGTATACGCTCTGTCTTGACAGATGAAGTAGGTACCCCTAGCAGTGAGAAAAGCAGGGGAGGAGTTAGACGGAAACACGTAAGTTTCGGCGCACTCACTCCTCCCTAGCTGAGCTCTTGGATTTCTCCCATTACCTTGCAAACAGACCTGACCTCGGTGAGGTACAACCCAGATTGGAGTTGAGCTTTTACGCTTGCTTTCTCCCAAACTAAGGCGATACTCTGAAGAATTCCAACTCAAATATACTTGCAATTCGTCTCTAGGGTAAGATGGAGTGTTATTGACATCCTTGATCATATCAATAATACCCTGGACTAAAGCTTTGTTGACAGAGTTATATTTAGTGGAACGTGGTGGACGCGGAGGATAGGTTTCAAGGGCATAGGCAAAGATGGTTTGAAAGGCCTGAAATGATCCATTATAGCTAAAAGGCAAAACCAGATAGGGAATGCCTTTATCCATAGTGTGGGGTATCAAGCCACACACCCAGCAGTCTGTAGTGTTAACTACCAGTTGGTGTTGGTGCAAGAGCTGTACAAAAGTGTTATTGATAAATTCTGAGCGTCGAGCTTGCTCATGTTCAGGAAACGAGTGAAAAGAGTGTATAGAAGAAACAGTAGAAGTAGCAGGATCAGGGGAAGGTACTGTAGTTACTGGCACAAAGATCAAATTTATACCAAAGACGATTCCACCCACCAATGTTATTAAAACAATCAAAAATGTAATGGCACATTGCATCAAAAAGCATTTGCTATGAAGAATTCTGTAAAGTCTGTTTCTGCGGACATAAATCACATTTTCTCGTTGCAGCGCAGGAAGCTCCATCTTCTACAATCCGCTCGCGACCACTGATGATGTGTACGTAGATGAAAATGCCTCTATCAGCCCTGGGAGTTCCCAGAACTAACAGAAAGGTCGACCTTGTGTCAGACCCCCGCAGATTCAACTAGGCACACAGCCACGACCCTACGGCTACCCAGACGGCAAGGCAATTGAAAACAATAAAACAATAGTAAACTTCCTGGCTGAAGGCAAAGTGTTAAAATTTCAAATGTGTAGAAAATTGGCAGTTTCCTGCTTTATTTGTCCATATTACGAGGTCGTAAGTTGTATCTTAGTTTTGCAGGAACTGTTTGATCAGGAAACAGTGTAGTGTCGGTAAAGTTTGCAATGTTCAAGTTCGCAGATGGCAGAGTTTCTTCTGATGCAGAGGGCAAGTGTTCAGGAGTCAAAGAAGTATTTTCAGGAGGAGAGTCAGAGTTCGTAGTGTCAGTTATCACTTCGGCATCGCTAAAAGGGACAAACTTTGGTGTTTGCTCGCATTCAGAGGCACCAATTCCCTTCTTAACCCAGTCGTCGTAAGGAAGTGGCAGAGGTACACGTTTGACGTGTGTCGCATGGATCCAATGCTTGCGACCAGCCACACGAACAGCAGTTCTCGTTGCAATCAGCACCTGGAAGGGGCCAACAAATCTGGGTTGAAGGTTCTTCGTCCTCGCGAAATTTCGTACCACAACGTGGTCACCTGGTTTCAGCTGATGCCCTGGACTCTCTGGTGGCTTTGGCAATGCATCGAAAACCTGTTGGTGAATAAGACTCAATTTAGCAGTCAAGTCGTAAAGGTAATCAATCAACATTGGATATTCTAGAGAACAAAACTCCTTTGGCCTTGGCACTCCCCAAATATTAGCGGGACGGCCAAAGACAATTTCGTATGGACTAAGCCCCACTCTAGAATGCACAGTCGCTCTCGTGGATAACAAAGCCAAGGGTAATGCGTCTGGCCAGGATAAACCCGTGGATGCCTGTATTTTAGCTAGTTTTAGTTTGAGGGTGCCATTGTAGCCCTCAACTAAACCAGCAGACTGGGGATGGTTTGCACTGTGGAACTTTTGTTTAATGCCCAAACCGGCACACACACTCTGCATAACTTTCCCTATAAACTCACTTCCGTTATCTGACCATACAATCCGTGGCATTCCATACCTAGGGAAATATTCTTTGAGAAGAATCTTGGCAGTTGATAGGGCAGTATTGTCCTTCAGTGGATATGCTTCGATCCATCTGGAGAATGCACAGACTACCACCAGGACGTATTTTAGATTGTTACAACGATCCATGTGTATGAAATCTAGCTGAGTTACTTCAAAGGGGCAGGAAGGAGGAGCGAAGTGACCAGCAGGAGTAGGAGTTCCCTTGCCAGGATTATGCATCAGGCATACCATACAATTTTTCACCACTCTCTCTGCACATTTACTGATCCCATCATTCTTCCAGACTGGAGCCAACATCTTACAGATTCCTTTAGAACTTATATGCGCTACTCCATGCGCCATTGTCACCACTGCAAGCACATACGCATTAGGCAACATCCAACGCTGTTGTTCCGACAAATCAATCCAACACCCACTTGAATCCAACTTACCCGTACTTTCTTTCCATGCACGCTTTTCCTCCTCAGTTGCCTCTTTCTGAATCTCTTTCACACTTTCCACTGTATCCTCACACATTCCAGACTCAGAAATCCATCTTGCAGACGTTGCAACATACATTCTACTCATCATATTTCTAGCTGTCTGCTTAGCGATCTCATCAGCAAAAGCATTCCCACGACCAACATCATCCGTGATTGCTTTATGCGCACTGCATTTCACAATCGCAACTTCAGTCGGCAAGGTTAAAGATTCCAACAAGTCGTTAACTAGCTGACCATGTTGAATCTTAGTCCCATGGGACGTAATGAAACCTCTTTCTTTCCACAAACGGCCAAAATGATGGGCCACGCCGAATGCGTACTGACTATCTGTGAACACATTCACTCTCTTTCCCTTAGCTAAAACACACGCTCTTGTTAGAGCGATTAACTCTGCAGCTTGGGCAGAATTCTGACTCACTCTCGCAGTCTCCACAATCGTACTCAAAGTTGTTACTGCATAGGCAGCGGTCACATCACCATTCTCCAGTTTAAAACATGACCCATCCACATACAACGTGCCATCTGAATCTGATAACGGAGTGTCTTTTAAATCAATTCGTCCCTTTGTCTCTTCCTCAGTTCTAAAACAACAATCATGGGGCTCGGAATCACTCGACTCTTGATTTGTCGGCAACAACGTTGCTGGATTCAATACATTGCATCTTTTGATTTGAATATGACTTGCTAGCAGTGTCAACTCATAGCCAGATAATCTAGCACTGGTAAGGTGTTGTGTCTTGGTTCTGTTCATGAGTGTATCCACAGCATGAGGAACCATGACCACTAGCATGTTGTTCATCACCAAACCAGCAGATTGTCGAATGGAAGCCGCAGCTGCCGCTGTAGCTCTCAAACAACTAGGTAACGCTCTAGCTACCGGATCCAACGTTGATGAAAAATACGCACAGGGGCGTTGTTTATCACCGAATTTCTGTGTCAGAACACTCAACGCGCAACCTTCTCTTTCGTGAACATAGAGCGTGAATGGCTTACTGTAGTCAGGTGTACCCAATACAGGAGCTGAACACAATGCTTTTTGTAACTCAGAAAAACTCTCCTGACATTCATCAGACCATGGCACCGGACTCGGAACACCTTTCCCAGTCAAAGCTACCAATGGTTTCGCTAAAAGAGAAAAATTTGGGATCCACTGTCTACAGTAAGAGGTAATACCTAGAAAGGCACGTACTTCTCTCTGGGTACGAGGAACACTCATCTGCGTAATTGCTTTTATTCTCTCTGGGGTCAACTTCCTTCCCTCCTTTGACAAGAGATGACCTAGGTAGGTCACTTCTTGGCAGCAGTATTGCAATTTCGAAGGTGACACCTTGTGATTCAAATTGGACAAATGATGCAATAACGAAATCGTAGCTGTTTTGCAAGTTTCCTTGTCATCGGCAGCCACTAGAAGATCGTCTACATACTGCACTAGGGCAGAACCTTGAGGAAGTACAAAAGAATCTAACTGACTTTTTAATGCCTGACTGTAAATGGACGGACTCTCACAATAGCCTTGTGGAGCGCGTTTGAACCTGAAGCTTCGACCTCCTAGACAGAAGCCGAAAATATCTCTGCTTTCTTCGGCTATCGGAATGCTGAAAAAGGCATTCTTTAAGTCGATGACTGAAAACCATGTAGCTGTAGCAGGAATCAATGTTAACAAGGCAGTGATGTCTGGAACCACGGGAAACTGTGGAACCACAATTTTATTAACCTCTCTGAGATCGATAACAAATCTATATACTGGAGGCTTTGTAGGATCAGTTCGTTTCAAAATCGGTAATACAGGACTGTTACAAACATTTCCTCTAGTTTCTTCGACCACACCTTTCTTAATCAAATCTTGTACGATCAATAAAAGTGCACGTTCACCTTCACTAGAAATTTTGTACTGGGGAATTCGTGGAAATTTTACATTTGCTTTCAAAGTAACTACATACGGTGGTATTTCCAAAAGGCCTACATCGTTAGGACCAGTCGCCCAAAGAGTATCAGGGAGTGAACGTAGCTCTGGCGGGAGTGCATCCATTGACAAGTACATCGGAGAGGTGATTCTTTTACCCAATGTAAGCTGTACTCCTTCCGGAGAACAGTGCAATGTCGCATATAGGCGTTTTAACAAGTCTAAACCAAGCAGATTTTCATTACAACCTGTCGTCAAAATCAGGGGTGCTTTCAATTGACACGGTCCAACAGAAATAGACAAAGGACCAGATACAGGATTGTAAACAGGGGCGCCTGAAAAACCTACAGAAACATTTGTTAAGCCGGACAAAGGTGCGCCAGGGAGTTTCGCATGAATGATAGAACTTTTTGCGGTACCAGTATCCAACAGAAACGGTTCGACTACACCTGATGTTGCTACTGCGACATAAGGCCCACTCTGATCCACTGGAACTGATACTACTCCCTCTCTCTGTCCATGGCTGTCCTAGTACCCATTTTGCTGAAATCCCTCATCCACTTCACAATAGTCTTCAACATGATACTGCTGAGATCTATTTTGCTGGGCAGACTGTCCATTTCGTTGATCAAAGTGATTGGAAGGGCGATCATTCGTCTGTGGAGGCATAGCACCTCGTCATCGACCTCTAGAATTCTGTACAAAACCACCACGACCTCTCTGAGCTGCTGCTGCGTTATTTTGTGCTAAGACTGGACACTCATTTTTATAATGACCCTCTTTCTTACAATATGCACACTGATTCCATTGATATTGTGGCCTCGGTGAACTATAATCTGTCCTTTGATATGACCCTTGCTGCGTATTAGTCTGACTCGTGCGAGGCGGATATGCCTGTTGCAAAAGAACTTTAGTTTTTAAATCTTTCGTTTTCTTATCTGATTTCTCTTTTTCCTCTTTATCCCTATTTTCATAATACTGTGCAGTTGCAAGTATTTGCGCAGTTGTAGAGACAGCCCACGCACTCTCGGAATCTTTCAATTTGTTGCAGAGTTCTGGTAGCAAATTGTGTACAAATTTATCGACAAATAATCTCTGTCCTCCTTCTGTGCTCATATCCTGACCACTATGATCTACAAAAGTCTCTTCGAACCTCGTGAAGAAGTCGTAGACACTTTCGTCTTTCTTTTGCCTGCATGCGGACAACTTGTCCCAGTTAACACGCAATGCTGGCATCAGAGTCTTCATTAAGTCGATTATCCTACCTGGAAGATTAGCAATTAGAGGTTCGGGTTTGGAACCACCTATTTGCTGACCATCCGCTGCTATGATAGCTGCCCAATCACCACCTAGGGCAACTGGATGATTCTCCCTACGAATTTTAGCCCAAATCGGTTGCGGAACTACATTCCCAAATAACATGTCGATGTCCGCTAGGTTCATCACACAAGCTTCAACTGTCTGCGTTAACTCCTTATAATATCCGGCAGGATTCTTACGCGAGTCTGGCAAGGCCTGTTTTACTGCCAATACTTCGGCTCGCTTCCACGGAATGTGTATCCACACTCTCTGGAATTGTGCCGGAGCGGCTGCAATACCATGGACCGCATCAGCTTGCACAGCTTCGCGCCAAATTGGAGGAACCTCCCTCATTGGATATTGGCCAGTCCGCTTCGTATTACTTCTCTCTAAGTCTCTCGGTGAGCGAAGAGATGGATCATTTCTATAACTTAAAATCAGTTCCATCGCTTCTTTTATATCCTGACCCACTATCATACCTGCAGCAAACTCTTTTTGAACATTAATTAATTCTTCTAGGTTCGATTCATGATCATCTTCCTCTAATTCATCACGCAACAGGGAGCACATCTCGTCAAAAACATATTGTTGCGTTGGTTCCTTCCACTGCATAAAAGTGTCTAGTACATCTCTCGTACTATATCTCCTACTCTTCGAAATCCATCTAAGAGCCGTGGAATCCAAGATTCCCCGTTCCTCAGTACTTGGGAGCTGACTGCGTCTCTGTACAGAGTCAGAAGTAGGAGTCTTAATTAAGGTTTTATAGAAAGGAGACAGAATATTAGAGACGGAATCAGTGATTCTTCGACGAACAGTAAGCGGAGTCATATTACTAGCAGAGGTAGAGAACACAGAGGCAGTAGGAACAGATAGTACAGGGACAGTAGGGGTATCGAGTAAGGTAGCTTGTGAAGCAGTAGGTGTAAGCAATATAGGTATAGGTAAAGAAGTCGGCAACCCAGGAAGAGGAGGTGCCGTAGGAACATTTACATTAACCACAGGAGGTACAGGAGCTTGATTCTGGGGTGCAGGAGCAGGAATACCAGGTTGTCCAGCAACCGGCAATTGAACATTCGGTACAGGCGGAGCAGTAGCACCTTGTGCATACGGTGGAGGTGACTGTAACAAGTAAGACAACAGAGGATCGTTTTCGGGGTCCTCTACGATCTTAGTTGTTCTCGATGGCAAGGCAGGATAGCACTTGTCGATCGCTAAATTATGCTCTCTAATGGCCACCTCTACGGCCTTCTCAGACTCGTTGACTTGCAGCTGCTTAACAGCCTGCTCTAGAGTCAACTCTTGCTCTTTTTGTTCCTTCTTCAACCTTTTAATTTCTCTCTGTTTGGATTCTTTTCGCCAATAACGGAAAGAATCGAACATTGCCGGCCGGGCTTTCTTCCTAAACAATTTTGCTTCTAAATTGTCAAGAACTTCAGGTTCAAAACTACCATGTAGTGGCCAACTAAGGACACCATCCTTTTCCGTATAGCGGACCCATACCTCATTATAAGATATAGGACCCACACCATGCTTACAATACAAATCATATAGAGGAGTCCCAATCGGAGGAACGAGACATGAGTCCTCCAATCGTGAATCACTGTTGTAACCAAAACAAGACAACATACAATTTTTCCGACTTACCATTTTGTAACACAGAACACAGAACAAACAAAACAAGAAACAGATATGTGCACTTGAACCAAGAACTTAGGCCTACCAAAAACGAACTGATGTATCGATACCCAAACTAAACCAATAGATTATCGTAACCAGGACAACCAGTGATAATCTTACGAAACCAAACCAAACCAAGAACCAAAAGGATTTTAACAACCCTTACGAAGTAACCAACTAGCAACCACTAAATACTTAACTGAGGTACTGAAGACGTCACCAAGGAGAAACCCGTCACGTTTCGCCGTACTAAGGACTGCACCTCGGGTCCAAGACAGGGCGACGGTCAAGGCAACGGCCCACTGCAGCCGTCCGAACGGGAACCCTCGTGGAAGAGAACTTCGGGCCACTTTTGCGATATGCCGGGATCGATGAAGTGGGGCGCCTCCCTCAGGAATCTTCACACGAAGCTTCTCGAACTCTTCAGGCTTTTGGACCGGTACCGAATGACGTCGCCCCACGTTTGGCGCCAATTGGAGTTCTGGACTTTTTTGGTTCCGTCCAGAGGTGTCAGGGAGCAACACCCAAAGACCCCGGAGTTCCACCTGTCTTGGTGCACAAATAAACAGAAACACGGGCTTCTCGATGGTGGCGTCAAAGACCAAAGGTTTATTACTGCAGGGACACAGAAGTCACAGAAACTACGCATGGGCAGTGTCTAGGAGCCTGTTCGATTTGTAAAAAGTGGGTTGCTCCTTATATACTAAATATTAGGCTTCGGGCAAATTCTTTACATGTTAGTACATTCCCAAACCTTTGTGTCCTAAACAATAAATATTTGGCGTTGCACAGGAATCGTCGACAATATCTGATGTCAAAACATTACGAACGAGGGGTTCCCACTTTTCCATCATAATCTCATGTCAACTTTTCATTCAAGACCCGGACCGCCTCATCGTAAATTTCGTTACCTCCCCCTAATAAAGGCCCAGAAGGAAGGGAGCAGAGCCAGGTGCAGAAGATAGAAAAGCGGGATAAGGGATGTTTGTGGGTTGTAAATGGGCAAGGCTACCAGCTTCGGCCGCCTAATCATGATCAGGCCAACGAACACGAGAACCAGTATAGCAGGACTAGCTTTAGGCAGAGGAGGCAGCCTTTGTCGAGTCATGCAGCCACAGCGTGTTCTGGTCTAAGGTGCACGTGTTACTGGAAAGGTGAATCACCGGCTAAGCCAACGTGTCCTTAATCGAAATTGAGTAATCAGGAGTTATTGCATATGTGAGGGCAAGAAACACAAAATGGCTACCATGATCTAAGATGGATGCCGTGGGTAGATCGGAAATGTGTTTGTAACAGGAGTACTCTTGCTCGTAGCATAGCGAAAACACCAGGATATGCTAAATGGATCATTTGCGGTTCGCTGATACCAATATTATGTATTTCCGACAATATTGAAAACACGGGTTCAAATCGTCACGGAACCTCAGGCCAATGGGCAACAAAACAAACAGGGGTGACACCCTAATAAAGAAACATTCCCTGGCATGGTGGTGGTAGTCAAATTCATCATCCTCTTGGTTTTTAGGAAGGCCTCTCCTTGCTGAAATGTTCAATAAGATGGCAAACATACTGTTATCTCGTAAACAGTTCTTCTCCAATTTGTGGATGCAACAAAGTCTGACATTCAGCAGGTCATAGGCATCCTCCATCTTTGACCTTACATGTGTGTGAGCCATGTTGTAGACTTCTTGTTTCTAGTTTACTGTGAATGCAGGTATATCAGGATCCTGGACCACAGTATATACGGACTGTCACTTACAAAAGGTGGATTATTTTAGGGACATGTTTGTGATGTTGATATATATTATTGAGATACATTCATAACTACTTGCTACTTATCTATCAGTCACCCATCTCCAAGGTCTCCTCTGGTAAGATGGTGATACAATGCATCATCTAAACATGTAAGAGTCAGGGGTATTTCCAAGGTAGTGTGCAACAAGGTTTGTACTAATGGAATAAGACTTGCATGTCATCTCTATGTTTATGGAATGCCATTCAGGTCATTCCTTTATGCCATCTTATGTAGGATACGTTTGCACACAGCGTACCGGTAAACATAGGAAGAGTTGATTAATGCTATAGTGGGAGTCTATTGCTCAGCGCAATGCCTACAAGTGATAGAATTGATATTTTGGACCTGTATATAACATACCACATCAGGCACAGAATACGGAGACAGGATTTGAAAACGTCACCCTGGATAGTGCACAATGTCCTCTTAACCGCTAGGCTGGAGCAGATTTTGGGAGCAAAGTACCTACACTTGTGTGGCCATAGCATAGTTATGCTCATAGGTCCAATACACGGTCCAACATAGTGATCAGGTCTAATGTTGCTGACCAGATGCCCCTGTCTGTACCAAATGTTTGTTCCTCGTCCTGCCTGAACAGTGTTACTTGTTGCATGAAAAACCACTCAGTTCTTCTCCTTTCTCCCTAGTGGGCTCTCAGAATCTGTTTTCAACTCATTATGGCATAGAGGGTTACCATTTTAAAAGAGAGTGTTACATTTTTGGGTTCCTTTTATAATTTGCGCCTGCTTACCACCTGCTTTCACTTGGTTTTTAAACTGCATAGACAAATTGCCTTCTCTGCAATTATTCGTAGTTTGCAAATGGTTAATAGAAATCATTTGCAAATCACAATTTGGAAATCACAATTTCTGAATTGCTACTTTTATTGCAATTTGCTATGCAGTTGGTTCAGTGTGATAGTACACCCGTTCCTTCACTTTCTGTCTTTAATACGTTCCACATAGAAAGTTTTGCATGAAGTTTTGTAAACGATTATTACATTGGGCCCTCAGTTCTTACACTAAAGATTGTAAAGATGTGCTAAGAAAACTGGATGACAAATTGTGAGATTCTTGATACACCTTGGAGACAGTGGATGTGACTTCCCTCAATTGAATGTCAATATGGTATAAAGCCAATGCTTTTGCTTTCTGAACGACCAATCAGCGTTGTACTATATGGACAATGAAATGTTTTGAAATGCCTGAGTTTATTGTATATAACAACTATTTTAATGTCAACTGCAAATACTAGCTTCCAACCAGGGCATGATTATGGGCTCCTGCTTGACCCCAACGTATGGAAAACTTTTGAAGGAATGGTGGCCAGGGAGATGAACTGGGAGATGAGCTCTGCTAAATGAACCTCTTCTTTGGTATTATTACTGACGTACAGACTGGCTGTTGATGTAGGTTTCTAATCTGTATTTAGATGTGTTAAATGAAAACAGGGATTTAACAAATACGAATAATCTATATCTGTGGACTACTTTTTTAAGGTAGAAAAGAATGCACTGATATTTAAATCTGATTTACTATATGCAGGTATGATATAGTCTTCTCTAGCAAAGAGTCATCTATGAATTCAGTTCTATATGTTTCTACTTAACATCACAGCAGACTTAACAGCATGCCTTATAGTGAGGTCTTAGTCGACCAATATAATTGTAGAGGTTAAGAACACTTTTAAAAGAAAATTGGATAGTGACAACTATTCAGCGGTCTTGAAAGACAAGACCATACCTGATAAGACACATGAGTGAAACAAGCTGATAAACAACGTTCTCAAAAAATATGGGTGCTACTACGATCTGATAGGTATATAGTTATCTTCATGTTAAATATTTAGCCATGCATGACATTAGAACAAAAGGCACCTAAGTAAAGCAAAGGAATTAGGGATATGTTTGTAGAGGGACCGTTGGAAATAAAGGTTGAAAGGCTTGCCAGTTTGCATATGATGGCTTTTAATAGTGTTATGCAAGATAAAGTTATATAGGGCTGTGATCAAGTATCATAACCAGGATTTTGTAGTTGAGAGGTCTCCTGTATAGTCGCTCCTTTTTGGTATCATCACTGAGTATTAGACCTTCTCTTTTTCTTCTTTTCAGGGCCTGGGTGATGGCTGCCACCAGCACCCCTCAGGAAATAGGAGAAGAGTCAGGTAAGTGATTTATACAGGCTGTAGGGAGTACTAAGATGCTAAGATGATAGCCATGCTTCCCTCAATCTGATCCCAACATGATCTCTTCTGGTAACTCCTGTGTTTTCCGATCACCAGTGTGTCAAGTGCATTGAAAATAAATCCCTCTGGGGTCTTTGGGGGTGTCTCTGGGGTAATAAACAGATCCTAGATTACCGTTTTTCATCTCTTGTAGTCAGTTTACTGGTTTCTAGGCACCCTGCATCTCCCTGTGCCTAATGGACTTGACGTCTGAATGCCCTTACCTCTGAGCCCGGTAACAAAATGTGCGCCCTTCAGTGGTACTTCCCCTTCCCTTTTCTGAAGTGATCCCTGACCTCATTTCCCCACCCCCATAAAAGCTGGTGTCTGTCCCTTCCCATTCACTTACAACTAAATCCAAAACCCTCCAGAGTTGCTGTAGGTGTCTCCATGTGTGCTGGTTGCTTCCACCACTCCTCCATATAGTTCTTGTCATCCCCCTCCTCGACTTCCTCTACTCGTGTTGCCTTCCTTTCATCTTGGGACATTTCTGCTGCCAAGTCTTGTCCTTCTAGTGTCCCCAGCAGGGCTTTGAAGTGGGCCGAGTCTCACCGGGTCTGAGCACCGGCAGTTTTTAAAGGGGGGATCGAAACGGGTCTCTATCGGCTCTGTTTTGTGCCCTGGCACAGGCGGTCCATATTTTTCTGGACTGCAGTGATAGCAGGCACATGGATGTGTGCGTGCTCACACTGCTAACTTCTCATTAGTGAGAAAGTTATGGCATGACGTCATACTAGGTGAGGGTGTAGGGGAAGGGAAATCTTTAAAAGAGTCATTTTCTCTCCAGATTTCCCTTCTCTTTTTGAAACTCAGGAGCAGCAACATTGTCAAGGTGTCACCAGGGCTTTAGGTGGAAGCTTTTTCAATATTATATACTTGCCATAGTTGTTGCTTATTTACCTTATGCAACTAACAACCACTGACAAAGCCAAAAGTCCTTACTTGTTGTAGGTATGTTACTTCTTGTATCATATATATCTGTATGCAATGACAGAAACAGCAATATACCAGTTGGGCGGCACACTATGCTAAGCACAGGTTTTTAGCTTTGTGTTTTTAAAACACGCCCTTAATTAGATTGGCCACGCCCCTTTGAGAGACCTTCCGGTTTTCTCATCCCACTTAGAGCCTTGGTCCCCGGATAGTTCGCATGTTTGTTTCTTTCCTCCTCTGAATTGGCATCCTACCTCTTTCTCTGGCCCGGCTTCTCCCTACTTGCTCTGAAAGAGGTAGTCCATTATCAATTTTAGTGATTTTTTTCTCTGATAGCCCTTCCCCTCTTCTAACGCAGCGTTTGTGGTTTCCTTCCAGGTGGGGCCAGTGTTCATTGGAGACCTCTGTGGGAGCTGACACTCCTTTATCGAGTAAGTGGTCTGGGCAGGCTGGTGGGTTTTCAGTAATTTTCTGACCTTTTTATATGTCTGTCAATTTAAAAAAAAAATTGATAATAGACTAATTAGACTCAACTGCCTATATAATGTGCAAATATGCACCGAATGTGTTAAGCACTAAGTTTGAAAATATGGGTAGGAGATGATCTTATAGCTATACTCTCAGTGGACTTTGATGAATGATAAATGTTGAATGCTGAAAGTAACCAGATTTTGTGCCAGACAATTTGCTAAATGGGAATTGGAAATATGTACATATATTAGAGGCAGAGGAGAAATGACAAATTAAATAAAGCAGAACCCACTTACGGACATGATTTGTGAACATATTTTGAGTGATGATTAGATTTATTACTTTTTGTTTAATATTTTGCTGTTATGCTAATGTACACACAGATATATAACACATATACATATTTTTTATTTGCACATTCTCTTCGATATTCAATCAGTTTGTATTCAACGCACATAACAAATTCCTGAAGAAACCAGGTCTATATCCAGCTGACTCACCTACCTGCAGACTCATCACCAAGGGACACTTTGAAAATAAACTAATTGAAATAAAATCCTTCAGACAACTCTCCGAATTCATTGAACTGTAGAGAGGTCTGTCAGATGCCTAGATCTAGTTGTGTCCTTTGCATGGTACTGAGTCAACACTGAATACCCTCTATGGAGATCTTAAGGGAATTTGGAATCGGGTAGCATCTCTTCTACTACCCAGTCAAGCTTCCATCAGTACAGTGGTTCTTTCCACTGTGCACTTTTTATTTTTTACATTATATAGGAAGAAGTGTACATTTGATGATAAATAGTTTTCTCTTTTAAAGAGCAAAAAAAGGAAAACATCGCTTTTTATGAATATTTGTTTTAATGATGCTAAGTACAAATTGTTGTGGCTTAAATTAACTGAAGAATAAATGTATTCAATTCAAAATTCCTTCCACTGAACTGCAGAAGCTCATGAAGGTTATGATTCTAGAATACTCCTTAAACTGAATTGTCTTATTCCTCTCAGATCAGCTACGGACAGTAGTGTAGCTTAGTCAGTGAGATTTAGGTTTTCCAACAATCACGCTGGTATATAATGTTAAAATACATTACATGACAAGCAGGACACGTGAGAGGGGCTTAAGGGGCAGTGGAAAGAGAGAGGGATACGGTTTGATTGTGGTACTAAGTGAGAGAAAACACAACATTTTATAAAATAGAAAACATTTTTGGAAACTATCAAAGCAGACAGAGGGTGAGTGTGCGTGTGTTTTTTTCTGTGTGTATGTAAACGTCCAACACCTCACCATATCTGACTGGAATCAATTGCTCCCACCTATTTACCAGAAACAACATTTATTAGGGGGGTATAACACCCCAAACACTCCTCCTGAAGCTATGACCTTGGCTATTGATCATTGACCTTCTCCTTTTAAATCTCCATTCAGCATGAAGCCAGACATTTCAAGTCTCCAGTTTTGATTTATCACTCTTGAACTCTAACGTCCTTATATCATTAATGCTTTTAGTCTCTCCTACTACAACTATGTCACTGACATGTAGGTCATGCTAAGGATAGGATAACCATCTAACTTATATCACTGTGTGCTTGTCCCTGTCCTCTCTCAAAAACTGGATAAACACAAACCTAAGCCACACAGTCAAATTCCCGGGCTCTAGCAGGTCATAAACACAGCTGCTAGACTGCTTCTCCACTTCTGATCATTGGACCAATTCAGACTAGCTTTATATGTATTAAACAAGCGGTGTAGCACAGGCCCACACATCCCCCGCAGTGCGCCCCTCAGCACAGTACTCAGGCCTGAGATCTGCATATTAAATCAGGAGCGGGGGCCCCACTGCGTGCACTGCCAAGAAGCCATGTGTGAAATCTAAACTCAGTCCTTTATTTTAGCCAACAGCTCTTTGCATTTTGGAGTGTGTGTGTGTGTGTTTGCTTTTCATTTGAATGTGTAGGCTACAAAACCCATGTATGCAAAGTGTCATTGGGTAAAAAGCCCTCACTGACTTAAGGTGTTATTCAGGAAAAGTACCTGATGCTATGTAAAGCGCTTCGAGTTCGTGCCATTTAAACAAAACTACAAAAAAACATAAGGGTTAAAAAACCAATTAACATCACTTCACGTTCTCTTTCGTCTGCTTACCATAACACGAGGCACAGAAACAGACACAGCGCTTACCCTTCACTTGTTAACCCCTTGGCCACGGCGGTAATTCAGCCGCGGCGCTGGGGAGAGGGGGGCCGCGCGGCGCCGCCATGCTTGTGACAGAACCACTCCGTCACGAGCCACGGTGGCGCTGTGCTTGTGACAGAATGGTTCCGTCACGGCCCCGCCTGCTCAATGGAACGCTCAGCGCAGGCGCAAAATCAGCGCCACGCAGGCACCGCGGCCGGGCCGTGACGGAACCATTCCGTCACCAGCACAGCACCACCGTGGCTCGTGACGGAATGGTTCCGTCACAAGCATGCAAGCGGTTAAAGGAAACATACTGTTGACAATCATGCCTTTCTCACGCGACTTCCATGCCCCTAATTAAACAAGGAAATGTCTGACGGGGCCTTCTTGACGCTCTGCATCTTTGAATGTACACACGTTATACGTGGGAGTAAATAGAAGCGTCCAGCGGGGATCTCTGGAATACGTACCCCTCCGACTTAAAGGAGGCACTCCGAGATTGTATCTGGAGGGAGTGTGATTGTATGCACCAAAGAGAGCTTGGTATGCCTATGCACCGACTGCAATTACAGCGAAGATGTGAGTCATCCAATATTTACAGGTACAGCTCTAAGGCAGAAACTTTGCCTTTCTTTATCTTTTCAAATTAATAAAGTTGTCACTCTGACACTTTATCATGATATAGTTTGCTGGAGTAGGGGGGCAAAAGATGATGCGGCACAGTCAGACTGGAATCTGATGATAACTTTTTGCTACAAGGCTTTGCATAGATTCTGACACACCTACAGATAGATTCATGAAGCCAAATTGCGATCGCAATAGCTGCGAATAAGTAATTGCGACCACAATTTGAATAAAAGGAATTCATGACAGTGTAATCTCTAAAAATGCGAATTCGCTAAAGAAAAATTGCGATTTCGCAAATAAATTTGCAGAATCCGGGAAGAAGCCCATTTGCGAATCTGAAATTGCGAGAAACCTTGGAATCTGCAAATGTATTTGCGAAATCGCAAAACAATTGCAATAGCTATTCATGAAAAATCGCAAAATGCGAATAACCCGAAAATCGCTATTTGCGACGCGCAATTTAAGGAGAAATCAAACCAGGTGGTAACCAGTAAGGGAAAACATTTTTTTTTCAAAAAAACGTTAATAAGCTACCAACAGGTGCAGGCCTGACCAAACACACTTATGGATATGCAGCTGGAGCATGAGGACTCTCACAATGCCAGGACTCTACATGGTGGTCAGGCGGCGAAGGCTACAGCGAGCAGCACGGAACAGACGTAGGATCCAGGAGCGGATATTCCGCCAGCGGGTCACCCTTCTGGGCCAAACCAGGGAGCAAATTTACGCTAAGTACCGCTTGAATGGGGCAATGATCATCAAGCTGATCTGGGACCTAGACCCCCTGATGCAGCACCCAACAAGGAGGACCAATGCCGTGCCCACCCATGTCCAGGTATTGTGCAGCCTGCGCCTTCTGGCCTCCGGAAGCTTCCAGGGGATAGTCGCTGTTGCAGGGGGGATATCCCAGACCACCATGTCCCGCTGCCTAAGGAGTTTCCTGGAAGCTATGCTGACCCGGCTACACCACTACATCTCATTCCCGACCAGCCAACAGGACTTGAATGACACCAAGCTTCAATTTTACAACGTAGCACAATTTCCACATGTAATAGGATGCATTGACTGTACCCACATCCACATCCGCCCACCAGCACAAACGGAATACATGTATCGCAACTGCAAGTCATACCACTCTCTCAATATCCAGATGGTGTGCAATGCTAAGACAATCATCAAGGACATAGTGGCACAGTAACCGGGGAGCACACATGACTCCTTCATATTCTGGCACAGCTGCATTCACACAAGACTGGCCAGGGGAGACGTTGGGGAAGGACACCTACTAGGTAAGTACACATGCCCCAAAATAGTACACTGTGATAATGTAGCTGCGCTGAACAGGCACTCACCCTCTTGCTCCTATCATTTAGGTGACAGCGGCTACGCTCTCCGTGAGTACCTCCTGACCCCATACCTCAACCCTGCAACACCACAGCAACAGCATTACAATGCTGCACACATACGCACAAGAAATTGCATTGAGAGGACATTTGGCCTTTTGAAGAGCAGATTCCGCATATTGCACAAGACTGGTGGGGCCATCAAATACGAGCCTGAGGTCTGCTGCCGCATCGTGGCCGTGTGTGCAATCCTCCACAACATTGCTACCAAGCGCAGGATACCTGTAGAGATCTCTGGCAGTGAGTCGGAAGGGGACAACCGACCACCTGTACATGTGTGTCATGCACGCAGGGAGAATCCTGCAGAAGGACACAGGCGCACGTAACCAAATCAGCATGAACTATTTCTAGTGCACCCACTCCCCACACCCATTACTTCACTCATGCATGACAATAGTAATAATGACATGAGTCAGATTAAGTTTGACAGAATATTTGTAATTGTTATAGCACAATAAAGTGGGGATTCCCCAAACTGTAACGTGATTGCTACATTGCGTCATATGTCCCATGTTCTTGAGGAGGGCATGCTTGTAGCAGCAGCATGGCCCTTCATGGTACTAATCAAATGTTCAATGCCACCTCCGGGCAGATGCTCCCAACCTTCTTTCCACATCCTCCTCCTGATTCGGCCATGAGGCAGCAGAGGGCCTGCTGCTGCGGTGGGGTGCTACCACCACCAGTGGCACTGATTGACTACTATGGCTGAAATTAGCCTCACTAAAGTCGTCCCCCCCACCGCCCCCCGCCTGGCCATGGCCAGTTGCCTGCATACCCTGTACTGCTGTTGTCACTTGCTCCAGAGCTCTCGCGACATCCTGACAGCACTGGACCATTTGCACCTGCATGGCCAAGGAGCGTTGTGAGAGCTGAGAGGTCGAGTTGCCAATAATATAATTGGATCGCGTGTATTCAGACAGGCGGGTCAGCAGCTGCCGGTGTCTGCGCCGGTTGATGTCCCTCTGGCTGTACATAGCAGCTGTCATCCTCTCTATGCGGTCTGACATCTGACCAACATTCCTGGCAGTCTTGTTCAGCTGGAGATGTATAGCCGCGAGATGACGGGCTTGTGTCTGGTGGACGTGGAGCATACGGCGCTCAATAGAGAGCCCACCTGCCCGCATGTTCAACCCCCTGCCAGCGTGTGGTATTGCGCAGCTCCCTCACCAGTCCGCTTGACTGGCTCCTCACAGCCGCAGGGCGGCGGGTTTGTCGGCGTGCTGCTGCTGGTGTTGTCAGCCCCACTGGTGGTTGAGTCACTCGCTGTGGTACTGCTGCGCCTGTTGGCGCAGAGGTGGCACTGTCCACAGGGGCAGGTGGTGGTATGACCGCTGGTGCGGAGCTTGCCCTGATGGTCCTGGCTGTGGGGATAGATGTAAGTCTCCCTCAGTGTCCTCTGTTATATCCTCAATTTGTAGGGCATCGCTGTCTGTACTGGGTACTACAGCGCCACCTGTGATGTAAAGTGGACATTGATTAGTGGCATGTTTATTCCACATTTAAGCTTCCTACATGCATGCAGGCTACCATTCCCTGACTCGCAGCAGGATTGACTCTCACTAAACAGGTCTGGCTGTATGGGGATAGATGGTAATTGTGGTCAGACTACATGTCCCACAATGCAATAGTGCTTTTGTGGTGTGCTTTGGCTGCATGAGTGGGGTTTGTATTGGGATGATCTGGAGTCATGGCCATTGTTAGGGGACAGGGGCTCGCAGTCGCATGGCACTTACCTTGTGTATCTTGGGTGGATCGGGAGGAGTCCAGCTGGATCACCCCCACACATGCCTGCGGATTAAGGGTGTCCTCTACTCGGTCCTCGAGTGGTGTGTTTGGTGGGACAGTGGGCTCCCCTCCACCTGTCGCAACATGCTCCCCCAGCCTCTCTGTGATCTTCTCCTTTGCCCGCCCTCTGAGGTCGTACCTTCGTTTTTTCAACTCATCCACAGAGTGCTGGGTCACCCCCACAGAATTCACTTTTGCGCGGATGCGCACACAAATCCTCCTTTTATCGGCCTCAGGCACCCTTCTCGAGTCTTTCCCGAAGAGGCGGTTGTGGTCCTTGCACACTCCCTCTATCAGATATTCGAGCTCTTGCTCAGAAAATTTTATTTTCTTTTTCCTTCTTGTGGAAGTTTCACCTGCAGCTTCCTGTGACATGTTGTGCACTGGGGTGTCTCCTGGATTTCACCTGTAGGCACTCTGGAGGGGAGGTCTGGCAGTGCTGCTTCCACTTCAGGCTCTCACTGCTGAATGAGGGTGGAACCTGCCTACTTCCTGGTTGTGATGTCATCACTGTGCTCAGAATGAGTTTTTGCGATCTCGCAATTAGCGAGATCGCAATTTGCGATTTCAGTAATTGCGAGATCGCAATTTCAACACAGGTATCGGCCGAATCTTCGATTTTTTACCAATTTTAGGAAACTCGCAATCGGCGATTGCGGCCGATTGCAAATCGCAATTTTTTTCGTAATTTTTCATGAATGCCATTCTGCGATTTCTAAATTGCGATTCGCTTTTTCCCGCAATTTAGGAATCGCAGAATTTGACATTGATGAATCTAAGCACTAGCCTTTCAATAGCTCAATGCTTTCGGGGACTGGTAGTTTCACTTTTTACCCAGTAAATATACCCTCAAGTTTCAAGTTTATTTTATTTGATTTAGTTCTCAGCTGAGAACAACAAATATTGAATACATAAAATTTTCCTTTAAAGTTTGGCAATAAGATGATAAAATTTGGTGCAAAATTTGTTGGGCGGTACATGAAACACACAATAGGTGATGGGAGGAATGCTTATAATTTGCAATCGCTCGGGGTAGCACTCCAACCCATCGTTCTTTTGCACACCATGCCATCTCTGTTCGGACCCAGCCATGTGCAAATCACTTCATTGCACATGGAGTTAGAGCATAGCTGCAGGCAGAAGCCACATTAAATATTAGAAGCCACAACAAATCTCGACTTGTTTTGGGGTCCAGGGTCTCAGAGGGCCTCAAATTAAGCTTCAGCCAGGTATTCTGCTGGAGCCTGGCTCGTACAGTGGCGCAGCAATAATCCCCGCAGTCCCAGCGGTACACCGGGCCCTGAGCTCTGGGGAGTCCTCTGCGGCACTGTGAAAGGGTGGGCCTGAGAGCTCCTTACTTGATCCGTAGCATGGGAGGCCCCATCCATACACTTTGAAGGGGGGCCCCCGCAAGTTTTGTTATGCCGCTACATTAAACTCTCTTTCCTTGTAAGAAGCCTCTCAGTCTAGGCACACTGTGTCATTTATCAAACATTCAAAAAAGGCAATTAGAATAAAAATAATATTTCAAACAAATCAATACAAGAAACTCATACAAAATATTAATTGTACTGCCATTCTATCCTAACTCAGAAGACATAGGATTGTTTCATGGAGAATTGTAGCACGAAAACAAACACAACCATGGGAGTAGCTCTTCAGTTCAGGAGAGGCACTATAAGTAGCATAAAACATTCAAAAATAATTTTCGAATTTATCCCTTAGAAGACTGATTTCTCGTGCTGGTTTTACAGTAAAAGATGCATGATAAAAGAGAGCAGTCGGAATTCTCCTGGTCTTTGTCACCTGTTGGACTTGGCCCTTTTTGCAGGGTCCTCCGTGAACTTTTTGCCTTCCTCCTGTATTTTTCCTGACCTGTTGTTGGTGGTTTTATGACTCTGAGCATTTTACCAATGCTGATCAGTGCTAAAGTGCATATGCTCTCAATTGTAAATAGTTGTAATGGATTATGACTCCATGATTGGCTTATTTGATTTACTTGTCAGACCCGAGTACAATGCACCATGTTTGCCCAGGGCCTGTAAATCAAATGCTCCTGGTGGGCTTGCAGCACTGGTTGTGCCACCCACAGAAGAAGCTTGTAAAATATGGTTCAGGCCTGCCATTGCAGAGCCTGTGTGCAGACTGGGACTGCTGTGTTGACTTGGCAAGTGCACACATTTGCCAGTCCCTAACCCTTCCCTTTTCTACTTGTTAATCACCCCTAAGGTAGGCCCAAGTTACCCCCATGGGCATGATGCATAGTATGTGAAAGGTAAGACATGCCCTGATGTGTGTGGCATGTCCTGATAGTGAATTACGGCCAATTTCGTTTTTCACTATTGCAAGGCTACCTGTTCCCAAATTCCAGAATGGGAAGTTTGATTATAACATCTTATAATCCTAACTGACCCAGTGAACCGGGTAAAAATTCGACTTTAGTATGCCTGAACTCAGAATGTTAAAATACATCTTTTAGTGGAGGTGATTTTTATATTCTGTGTTTGAAAATACCACTTTTAGAAAGTAGGTATATTCTTGCCTAACCATCCAATATGTTTCTGCTGGGTTTGGGTATTCCATGTCTGGTTAGTGAATGACAGGGGGCTGGAGAGGGCCTTTGCTCCAGCAGTCTGATGGGTCAGGGCTGAGCTGAATAGGACCTGCATTGAATTGAGAGTAGTGGGAGGAGATTTCCTTTCACTGACCTGAGCCCTCATAGAATAGAGAGTAGGGGGCTGAGATCTCGTTTCACTGAACTGAGTTCTCATAGAATAGAGAGTAGGGGGAGGAGATTTCCTTTCAGCTACCTGGGCCAGGTCTGCTTTCCTACAATGCTCTCTCCACCTCCTGCCAGGAAGCTGCACCCAGGAGGACAGTACTGGTTTTTACTAAGTACAGACACTCTCTGCCTTCAGAGAGCAAAGGATTTTGCAGTATAAACATTGGAGCCCAGACCACAGAACTTTAGATCACTTCTGGGAATCAAGACGGACTCTTTGCCAAGGAGAGAAACCAAGGAAGCTGAAGGAGGAGACAGCCCCTGTGCTGTTTGCTGTTTGGGGTTGGCCTGCAGTGGTTACTCATTGCCAAGGAAAGGAGAATATGAACTTTGTGTGTACCTTTACTATCTCGAGGACGTTTTCCAAGGGCTTGAAATTGAGCTTGCCTCCTGTTCTGAAGTCTCAGGGCCACAAAGACATCACCACCAGCTCCCCCTGAATTCCCTTGCTTAGAATTCTACCTGCAGTGAGGTGCCTGCTGTTGTTTGGGCCCTCTGAGAGACTGCGTGACGCTGGGAGCTGGAAGTGCGAAGCAACAAGGAGAAGCGTGTCGCCGCCGCAGCAGTTGCTGTTGCATTGCCAAAGAAGCGTGCCGCTGCCGCAGCTGTTCATCATCGCATCGCAGACGAAGTGTGTCGCATCACCGGAGAGGCGTGCCACCGCCACAGAGGTCGCCATTGCATCACAGGAGAAGCGTGTTGCAGGGCCTGTCACTGCTCCAAAGTTCATTGATTTTGCCACACAGCCGTTGTTGCATCTCATCCAAGATGCCATTTTGTCACATCGCATCAGATCTTCACATTGTATCGAGGCACCATTTTGTCGCATCGTAACCGGAACGCAGTAAGAAACCAACGCATCACTTCCTCTCCTGTAAGGAACTGACGCATCACCTCCCCTGCACTGCAGTAAAGAATCGACACATCACCTCCCCCGAAGCAAGGAACTGACGCATCAACTTCCCAGCGACCCTTTTTGTTTGTTTTGCGTGTTGCATCCAAGGTACTTTGAGAGTAAAGTGTTGTATTTACCATCTAAATTGAAATAAGCTATTTCTACCATCTTAACACCTTGAATGCTAAAGGTAATCCTCCAGGATGCTGACTTTTCTTGATTCCCATTGTTCATGACGAGCTCAGCTCGTCATGAGTGTATGGAGGTGTACATCATGACGAGCTGAGCTCGTCATGAGCGTCCAAGGGGTTAAAGTCATATTCTTGATAGAGTATTGTGGATTTTTGTTGTGTGGTCCTGTGTTAAGTCTAGTAAAGAAAACGTATTTTTCTAAACTGGTGTGGTGTCCATTTGTAGTGTCTTCACTGTATTACTGTATGTGTTCACAAATGCTTTGCACACTGCCTCTGAGATTAGCCTGTCTGCTAGTGCCAAGCTACCAAGGGTGTGAGCAGGTATTATTTTAGAAGTGCAGCCCCTTACCCTGACTAGAAGGAAGGGCCCCTATTTGGACAAAGGTGCAAACCATTGCCAACTAGAGACCCCCTTTTCTAACAACACCCAAATCACATTAATTTACAGAGCGGTCTAGCCAATAGTGTCATATTAAGTGGTAAATACATGAGAAAATGAGTATTACTGATCTATTATTAAACTGCACATGAAAAGTCTAAATCTATTTCGACCATAATCCATTCAATAAGCTTTGCCACGTACAGCTTTCAATTGAATATTTAGTTTCCTCAGCCCTAAGCGTGTCAATTAAACCTCAGATATCATGTATGGAAGCTGATTTTCAAATAGGCCAGTTGAAGCCACCATATGTTCAAGAAAACAGGTAAGACCTAGCTGGTCTTCACATTTTTTTTATTTCGATTTTATTGATTCTTATTTCTTGATTTTGCAAAATGACATTAAACAAGTATTCTCATACATTCATAAGTAATTGATATGGTCATTTGGACTATTAAGTGAATGAAGAATATGGCCTTCGCTCCACTAGTAGAAGACAGCCCACCAAATTGAGAGATTCCTGAACGCCTGGTGGGGATCGCTGGGCCTTCAATTGGGCTCCAGCTAATATGGCTTCATTGAAGGGACTGATCCTTTGCTGAGAAGGCACTATTTGTGATGCACTCGCTGAGCATATGTATGTTGTTTTGCAAGAATAAACTAACAAAGCGGGATTTCGTTCTTGCAGAACAAAATCAAACTGCCCACAATGCAGAGATCTTTCTCCCTGCACATGGAGTATATTGTGCGATTTTCCATCAAAGGACATTGCAGTCTAGGTAAAGAAAATGAGTACTGATTACTGGCCCTTAATATGACCTGATGGCCATGTAGGGGACAAGCCGTCAAGTCTAAGATTTTCGATTGGTCCCTCTACTTATTAATAGTGGCAGAGACGTGCAAGATTGGTGAAAATAAATATCTGCTGTTTTAACAGTGATACATCATTGTGCCAAATCCTAAATAAGGCCTTTAATATCAATCTGTACACATAATCTTCATGGACTTTCAGGATATCAACAACTTGTGTTGTAGGAAGGGGGATATGAGTCAACATGGACAGAAAAAAAAGAAGAAAATAGAACAGTGGAGTACAACAAAGTGTCTTTTCAGTTTGATTTGTTTACTGTATTAAGATGATCCCATGTGAAGGACATTCTGACGGGTGATAATGTTTTGGATGTTTCAGTGGCCCCTTGGAGGAAGTCGTTTCATTTTGGTGGCTTAGGGATGTGTGGCCCACCTGATTCAAGTTGGTGGTCCTGTGACACATAACCCCACGTTCCTAACCAGAGTAAAGAACTATGGTGATCCAAGATGGTTATTGCCCTAAGACATAAATACCAGTATTACTAATAGGTACTAAAGGTTGGGAGCTGGACATAGCCAAGTGTGGGAGGATTTTAGAGGGAAATGGAAAGAAACTGCTTTCCCCCTGAGATGCACTCACAAAATTAATTCTCTATGCTGATAATACTGTAATGTGCCCCAACTTTTTATATGGGTTGACAAAGTTAAAAATGCTCTATCGTGATGCACTTTACCAGAGACCATGCTTGTGAACTGGATGGTGTACTTTATATATATGGAATAGTATGCTATAATGGAACTGAGGCTTTCAAATAATAGCCTTGGTTTATTTCTTACAAGTTGGATGAACTGTTTGTATTTATGCAAAAGTTGCCACATCTTCTTTTGCTTTAGCTCAAGAAAATGTTCCTCTTTCTCATTTATTTGCGGATCATTAGCTCTGATGATCTTGAAATAGAATTCCGCGGATTCTGCGGCTAATGTTGAGCAAAGTAACTAACTATTTCCACAAGGCTTAAAATGAAAGCATTGTTTCCAGCTTAGTGTTGTAAACACAGGGTACGAGCATGTAAGGCCCTCCATCTGCTTCATTTGACTGCTAAGGCAGCAAATGTATAACAACTCCTCATTACGTGAGAGGGCATGAGAGAGAGTATGCAGTAATCGGGAGGAATTTTGTCAATCGGGACACCAAATTGAAGACCTTCTAATCTACTGACATGCAGGGGTATTACATGACAAGGCAACAAACTAAAGTCCAAATGTTCAAAGTTTCTTTATTCGGCATTTCAACACCATAAAAGTACATTATTCAAGCTATACAACCATTTCATTAAAAAAGAAACACGAATAGACTAATAAAATATATAATATACAACCACCTCCACATTTTCTCCATTCTTAACAGTGTCAAAAATCAAATTAGTCTAGTGGACCTTAATCTTTCTGATTTCCTTAAAAAAATTATCACACAGAATAATGTCAGGGGATCTCTAGACTCTTTTAAAAAAACAAGGGCATCTCTTGCTTATCTTAAATTAGCTTTTTTTTAAAACAGCATCTAGGTACTTGATAAAATGGGCATAGTAATACAAAATGAAGGGTATCCTGTGGAGATCGATGATCGCAGCCACAGGGACCCTTTGACTCAACTGCATTAGTGAATCCCGCAGGTTCAGCTAAAGGTGATGAAACAGGTTGAGTCTAAAATGCGTTAATAAAAACCTATTGTGCTGGTTGTATACAAGGGAGAGCGAGGGCTCCATCCCACTAGAGGGTTTCACTGTCATATAGGCCTGTACAGTGTGCTTGTTTTTTTCCCTCAATTCTCGTGACCTGGCGGTAAGTTTGGAGAGCTTCTCATTTACTCTTGCTTGGTCTTGTTTTGTGAGACTCTGTTTATTTGAAAACAAGTTTCCACATCAAATGCTCTCCAAAGCCCCTTTCACATACTTCAGCCAGGGAATAGACATACCTTTTTGGCTCACCCAAACAATCTGTGATGACCAGCCGCGACATTTAGCTTCCTGATTAACCCATAGTTTTAACCAGGCCATGAGGGGTCTGTTCCTCACCCTGTCCTCCAGGTACTTACAGCCAAGTTTCTCGTGTACTATATATCACGGTACAGTTGGGGAACTTTAAGCAGCCTCCTTAAGTATTTGCTTTCCTTGGTCTGTAGACTGGTTGCATTTGCCATTCCCCATAACTTTGCCCCGTACACAACCTTAGCAATAGTGATCGAGTTGTGCATGGTCAGCATTTGTTCAGGAGCCCAGCGGCCCAATCTGCGCCCAAAATTCATAACCGCTCCCGAGCTCGCTGCCAACTTACTACCATGTTCTTCGATCAGTGGTTTAAAATTCAAATTCCTATCACATAAAATGCCCAGGTATAAAAAAGTCTGCGTTTTTGCCAGACTTGTAGCGCCTATTCTTTAGTTAAAATGTTTGCCTTTATGTTTTGGGCCCAGCTCCATTACATATGATTTTGTCAAGTTGGCAGATAAGTCTAGGCTAGACATAAACTCCACAAACCCGTCAATCAGACGTTGCAGTCCTACTGGCGTTCGGGCCAGCAGGACCGCATCATCTGCATAAAGCAGAACTGGGACAGATCTACTTCCTATTCTGGGTGTGTCCGCTTTCAGATTCAATAAAAAATGTTCAAGCCATTGATATAAATGGAAAATAGGAAGGGTGCAAGTATGCACCCTTGCCTAACCCCGCTCATGCATTTAAAGGAGTCTGTCTGGTCGCCCTCCAGGTTATACCTCACTTTTGCAGTAGTGTTCTGATGAAGGTTCCTCAAAATAGAAATGAGGCCAACATCAACCCCCAGATCCAACAATATTGCCCACAGCTTCGATCGATTTACGCAATCGAAGGCTGCTGCCAGATCCAAGAAGGCTAAATAAACTTTCTCCTGTCTGGCAACAGTATATTTGGTGACCAGTAAATATAAATTTAAACACTGGTCTGTCGTGGACCTCCCGGCCCGAAAGCCATACTGTACTTCTGTGAGGATAACGTTTTCTTCTTCCCAGTCCATTAAGCGGTTCAGGATAGCCCTGCCCATTACTTTAGCTGTTACATCGATTAAAGAGATGGGCCTGAAACATTGGGGGCTATCTCCGCTACCCTTCTTGAAAATTGGTACTATTATAGCCGTTGACCATGAGCGGGGTAAGCCTGATTCTATGGCCACATTTATAACTCTTGTGACTAACGGGCCCCATAGTTCTATGTTACTTAAGAAAAGGTCCGGCGGGATCCCATCAGGACCAGGGGCTTTATTGGGTTTAAGGCCCTTTATGCCCCCTCAATCTCTTTTAGGGTAAATTCTGTCCTCCCAGCAACAATGTCCCTATGGTCATCTTGTTCGCCTTTTAGCATGGTCCCTCTGTTATGAAGAGCACTAAAATGTTCCACCCATTGTGCTGGGAGTACATTTGACGCAATGCTAGGACTATTCCAATCTTTAAAGCAGCGTTTGTTATTATTTGCCAAAACCTGGTGAGATCGCGTTTTTCCGCAGCCTCTCGTAAATCTTCCCACGTTTCAGTTTGACGGGCTAACTTACGGCGCCTAACTTCTTGCTTATAGTGTGCTCTGCAGAGCGTAACCCTGGCACCATCTCTGGGTTTCTGTTTGAGGGCAGCTCTAAGCTTTCTCTGGGCCAAAGAGAATCCCCTATCAAACCATCTCGGTTGTGGGATTCCATCCCTTTCCCTGTTGCGTGCATTAAGCTATCTACTGGCCTACCCTTCTCCTCAAATGCCTCCACCACCCGCGGCCCTTTAATCTATGGATTTAGACATACCTCCAATTGCTGTTTCCCTTTGGAGACTAATGACTTATAAAAACTTCAGCTATCCATTTTAGCCCATTTTAGTCTTCTGCCTTGGTCTATGACCATCTCCCTAATGTCTAGAGGTCTCTTCCTTATTTCTCTGTTCACATTTGACACTACAATACTCACTGTGAGGGGGTTGTGGTCGCTAAAGCCACTACAGTCAATGTTAAATGCTAAGACTCTCTCTTTAAGTAAGCGGAGACAATAACAAAATCAATGTATGAACTACATCCTCTACCTTTAAAAGTTGGATTAACCCCATTTTTGGAGTTGAGAGATAAAAGATCCATGGAATGAGACAAATCAAATTTATTCGTCATCGTATTGAATTTGACTCCATCTATTGTGTGGTCAAAATGGGCGCCCTCCACTAAATTACACAATGCCCTATTTTCCATAAAGGGAATCAGCTGAGGACATGAATGGCAGTTGAAATCCCCTGCAATTAAAATTAAAGGAGCGAGGGCATTATTCATCTTCTCTCTTTGGATTCCCAGTTGATCCTCCAACTCCTTCACTCAACAACCCCCTGCATTATAAAAATTAACTATAATCAGGTTAAGATCCCTGGTTTTAAACTGAACTGCAAGCATACAGTCTGATTTCCAGTTGAGATCCATCCAGGTCCCACCTAGAGTCAGACGTGCCCACAGAACGAGACCCCCTTTTGCTCTGTCTGCCCTAGATCTTACAGCTGGGGTCCCAAACAGCTTATACCCCCTCAAGATTAAAATTTGTTGGGTCTACTTCCCATGTTTCCTGGGCACAGATTTGTTAAATGTATTTACATAGTCCAGCCATTCCTTATTATAAAATTTGATTGAAAGTCCCGCCACATTCCATGACAACAGGTCTACAGTGTTCCATTCACTCAGTTTTACTGATCTCCTGACTGGCGGAGATCCCTCAATAACTTTCCCCACAGTTATTAGTCCTTGTGATAAACTGCTTCTAGTTTCCCCTTCTGCCATGCTTAACTGTCAGTCACAATCTTCCAACCTTGACAAGGCCCCAAACCTATTTTGTAACCTAATGTTCTGTGGCTTGTAATAGTTCAGAGCCGCACCTCCTGATGGGGTACCCCATTCAGTGTTCTGTTCAGGGGCATAAAAAAACCTTAGGGGAAGTGATTGGATTCGAGATCTAGAGCCGAGTCGTGCCCCATCGCAAATGAATTCAGCACATCTTGTGTCTCTGAAGTTAATAATAATACAATCACCTTCAGTCGACTTTGCCCGTCTTCCCACCCAATTTACTCTCCTAGCGAATAATATCTCTGGGCATATATGGCTAGGTAGTGGCCGGTTAGCATTCAGCCATGTTCTAACAGTGGCACCCCTGTCAGTACTACCACGTACGGGGATGAATCCGTGGGGAGATCGATTTCGCGATCCACGAATCTCGCGAAATCGCGGTAAAATCTGTGAATCAGCGGGGACGAATTTTCAGCCAAGCACTTACAGCGTTACAGCAGCAGGTGCAAAAATTGAAGCTAATTTTTTGTAACCTTTTACAGAAGGGTTACAAAGAAATTAGCTTCAACTTGGGCACCTGCTGCTGTAAGCCTGTAAGTGCTTCCTGGTGCCTCGTTGCCTACTTGCAACTATTCTCTGACCGTGCTCTGACCCTTGAAGCAGGGTCAGAGAATAGTTACAAGTAGGCAATGAGGCGCCTGTCACGAAAATTAAACCTCAACAGGAAGCACTGACAGATATAAAAACAAGCATTTGCAATGCAATAGGTCTCGCATTAGGAAAGTTTGAGCTATTGGTCTTGTAAATGACAATTTTTTAAATGTATGTGTTGGTTTTGAAAATTTCCGCGATTTCGCGATCCGCGAATCTCGCGAAATCGCGGTAAAATCTGTGAATCAGCGGGGACGAATTTTCAGCCAAGCACTTACAGGGTTACAGCAGCAGGTGCAAAAATTGAAGCTAATTTTTTGTAACATTTTACAAAAAGGTTACAAAGAAATTAACTTCAACTTGGGCACCTGCTGCTGTAAGCCTGTAAGTGCTTCCTGGTGCCTCGTTGCCTACTTGCAACTATTCTCTGACAGTGCTCTGACCCTTGAAGCAGGGTCAGAGAATAGTTACAAGTAGGCAATGAGGCACCTGTCACGAAAATTAAACCTCAACAGGAAGCCCTGACAAATATAAAAGCAAGCATTTGCAATGCAATAGGTCTCGCATTAGGAAAGTTTGAGCTATTGGTCTTGTAAATGACAATTTTTTTAATGTATGTGTTGGTTTTGAAAATAGCTAAATTAATAGCTTTGTCATTTACAATGCCAATAGTTATAACTTTCGCAAATGTGACACCTATAGCATTTGTAATGCAACATGTTTTGTAATTACGTGACTTAGCTGTATTGATATTACAAATTACAATGGCTTTTAATTTTTTTAAATAATTAATACTTAAATAAAAGGGATTTTAATTTATAATGGCAATAGCTTAAACTTTTGTAAATAACTTTTGTGAAGATTATGTTCAGTGTATTTTATTATGACGAAAATCCAAGAACAGAAGTGAAATATTAACATCTTTTTGTGACATTTGTAATATAGTTTGAAACATTGAGAGGAACATATTTGAACCAGTTGTTGTTGAATGGTTGTGCAGATTGATGCTGGGGTGGTGCTGAGTGATGCTGTGGTGGCACTGAGTGGTGCTGTGGTGGTGCTGAGTGATACTGGGATGTGCTGAGTGATGCTGGGGTGGTGCTGAGTGGTGCTGTGGTGGTGCTGAGTGATGCTGTGGTGGTGCTGAGTGATGCTGTGGTGGTGCTGAGTGATAATGTGGTGGTGCTGAGTGATGCTGGGGTAGGGCTGAGTGATGATGTGGTGATGCAGAGGCCAGAAAGGCACAAAAAGCAGTCTAAAAAGGGCAGAAGGGCAGAAAAACAACAGAAAAACGAGTCTAACAGAGGGCAGAAGGGCACAAAAAGCTAGTCTAACGGGGCAGAAAGGCACAAAAACAAGTCTAAAGAGGGCAGAAGGGCACAAAAAACGAGTCTAACAGGGCAGAAGGGCACAAAAACAAGGGAATAACAGAGGGCAGAAGGGCACAACAAACGAGTCTAACAGAGGGCAATAGGGCAGAAAAACAAGGGAAAAATTAGTTTAACAGAGGGCAGAAGGGCACAAAAAACGAGTCTAACAGGGGGCAGAAGGGCAGAAAAACAAGGGAAAAACGAGTCTAACAGAGGGCAGAAGGGCAGAAAAACAAGGGAAAAACGAGTCTAACTGAAGGCAGAAGGGCACAAAAAACGAGTCTAACAGGGGACAGAATGAAACCCGCCCAGCGTGTTTGTCCACCAAGATGCCACCTTTTTGTGCAATACCTCTACTCAGCTGGAGTATTTTCTACTGTCTAATCAGTAAGTGCTCCCTCGTTGGCTAAATGTATAGGGGCAGGGATGCGCCACTTATTGTGCGCCACAGCTCCGCTTTACAATGCGGCGCACCATGTGGCAAAAATGGCACAGATGCGTCACGCATCTGTGCCGTAAAAGCAGCGCATTGCTGGAGCTGCGTCGCGCTTGTGACGCAACTCCAGCAATGCTCTGGGGGGCCTATCTCCCCAATGCTGCATCAAGCCTTGCGCCTGCTTCAAGCAGGCGCAGGGTTTTGACGCAGCATTGGCCTAAAAGTGACTGAGCGAATTCTTGTAGATTTCACTCAGCCACTTTTAGGAGGCCTTCCTGCGCAGGAACGCCCTCCCCTGCGCCGGAACGCCTCCTGATGGCGCAGGGCTTTACAACGTGATGCATCTCTCAGATGCGTCACGTTGTTAATACCCAGCACCATGGCACATCTTTTGTGCTGCCACTGCGTCACAAAAGGTCTCGGTAGAGGGAAAGAGTGGTGAACCAGAGGATGGCAGTGATGAACCAGAGGGTGACAGTGATGAACCAGAGGGTGGCAGGGGTGAACCAGAGGGTGGCAGTGGTGAAGTGGAGGGTGGCATGGGTGAACCAGAGGGTGGCAGTGGTGAACCAGAGAGTGGCAGTGGTGAACCAGAGGGTGGCAGTGATGAACCACAGGGTGGCAGTGGTAAACCAGAGGGTGCTGTGCCCATACACGACCGCATGGGTAACTTCGCCATGCAAGCGTCCCGCGAACACGCAAAAAGCCTTGCGAACGCGCAAAAAACCCTGCGAATACGCAAAAAAAACGCGAACACAGAGGTGCTTTGATGAACCAGAGGGTGGCAGTCCTGAACCAGAGGGTGGCAGGGGTGAACCAGAGGGTGCTGTGATGAACCAGAGGGTGGCAGTGGTGAACCAGAGGGTGGAAGGGGTGAACCAGAGGGTGGCAGTGGTGAACCAGAGGGTGGCAGTGGTGAACCAGAGGGTGGCAGTGCTGAACCAGAGGGTGACAGTGGTTAACCAGAGGGTGGCAGGGGTGAACCAGAGGTGCTGTAACGAACCAGAGGGTGGCAGTCGTGAAACAGAGGGTGGCAGTGGTGAACCAGAGGGTGGCAGGGGTGCACCAGAGGGTGGCACTGGTGAACCAGAGGGTGGTAGTGCTCTACCAGAGGGTGGCTGGAGTGAACCAGAGGGTGCTGTGATTAACCGGAGGGTGGCAGTGGTGAACCAGAGGGTGGCAGTGCTGAACCAGAGGGTGACAGTGGTTAACCAGAGGGTGGCAGTGGTGAACCAGAGGTGCTGTGATGAACCAGAGGGTGGCCATCGTGAACCAGAGGGTGACAGTGCTGAACTAGAGGGTGGCAGTGGTAAACCAGGGGGTGGCAGGGGTGAACCAGAGGGTGGCAGTGATGAACGAGAGGGTGGCAGTGGTGAACCAGAGAGTGCTGTGCCCATACACGACCGCATGGGTATCTTCGCCATGCAAGCGTCCCGCGAACACGCAAAAAGCCTCGCGAACACGCAAAAAACCCTGCGAATACGCAAAAAACTCCGCAAACACACAAAAACCCAAAAATCCACAAATTCGCACGAATTTGCCGATTTTGCGGATTGCGAATTTAATTTCGCGCGAATCCACGGAACGCGAATTCGCAAATTTTGCCCATATTTATTTTTTTCCAAAAGGCAACATCCGGGACCCGTGGGGCATCTCCATCCCTGGATCGCAATATGTTTGCCCCTTCCTTTGCAGGTGGCGGTGTGTGGGATGCACTTGTTAACAAATTCTCTTTGGGCGCAACCTCCTTAGCTTTTTTCCCTTTTCCATCTGCCGCTTGCTGTTGCACCCCTGTGCATTTCTTTTTGGATATTGGGCCCTGCAACTGTTGTGCCACTCCGACTTTTGCACATCTGGCTGACCTTTTTTTCACTTTGGGAGAAGGCCGCTTCTTGGCAGGGTTACTCAGATTAAGTTCAGCCTTAGGGCTTGCTTCCTGCAGTGTAATAACACTTCCTTCCCTCCCCTCAGTAGAGGACCCCATGTCATGTAAATCGGTCTCTTGGGGAGCGGGCGATCTTTCCCTTGCCAGACTACCCAATGAGGACCGCTTATCCAAGAGTGGATCTAGCGATAGTCTCTTTTCAGTAAGTTCGATATCTTTAGCCAGAGCGGTAGAAACTCTTATCAAGAAATTGTCTAAAGTACTCATGAGAGACCCGCCAGTACTTCTCCTACAGTTCCCCGCTGCAACTGGGGATGTAGTCATGGTTCACACAATCCTCTTAGATAAATGGATGTAAATCCTAACCACACTTTGGACGTTGATAGACAGAACATACAGGAACATACAGGGACTCACTGACCTTTGAGACTGTGGATATTAAGGGGGTGGCCCCTCCCGTCCTTGTTCGGTCTTGAACGGGCTTAAACGAGCACGCCCTTGGCCCAGGCTTTGCCCGGCCCGTCCCGCGCGCGTCCCGCGGCGCGGGGCAAAGCACTGTTCAAATTCTCCTCCTGGCGCTGGTAGGACGTCTATGGAGCGCTAAGCCTGCCGGCAATTGTAGTCCCGGGGCGGCGGCGTGAATCTGGGCGTCCGGTGACTCCTGTCGGTGGTGGCAAAGTGCTGCGTCGTCCTGCTGTGGCACGGTATGCAGGTAAGTTCTCTCCCACTTCTGCCGGGCAAAACGCTGTTTAAATGCGCCTCATGGCGCTGGTGGGACATCTATGGAGCGCGCCGCCCCTGAGCCTGCCGGGAATTGTAGTCCTGGGGCGGCGGCGCGAGTCTGGGCGTCCGGTGACTCCTGGCGGTGGCAGCAGAGTGCTGTGTCATTCTGCTGTGGCTTGGTATGCAGGTAAGTTCTCCCCTAAAGTCATAAGTCAAGCACAGAGTTTTAGATACATTGGTTAGGAATGTGTGATGAACAACGTTTGGGGTGTATTGTGCATTCACCCTGACAACATTTGTAATTGCAGAGGTCATTGTTATTATGACGGCATTTCTTAAGCACAGCACACATATATATATAATATTACAAATTATCAAAGTTTGTGTTTGCACTGATTTTGGGATTTGAGAAAGCTGCCCAATACCTTTCTCCTTTCAGTACTAGAAATTCTCTTATAGGTTTGCCAAATTCTAAACCCTCCATCACTCCTGTAAGTACACCTCAGAGGTAGGGATGAGGAACATTGTGTGTTACAAACATCCGTCAGTTTTCCTTTTCTCAGCAAAGGCCAGTTTTCTTTGGGGTACCTGTGTGTGATCCCTAAAGGAACTAGGGTCTCACAACTCTACTCCATTCTCACCTGCAAAGACTTCAAAGCCCCACACTTATCATGCATGGTAACAATAGCCTCCATTTTCTATGGTTTGCCCTTTTTACTTGAATTACAAACTGCTCCTCCAAAAGTATAACATCGAACAATCCTCACCACCATAGCGGGTAGCAGACTGCAGACCCCCACAGGAAATGCAGAGAGTCCAATCACTGTGGCTGTGATGATGCACATAATTCTTCAAGAGGGCCTTTCTTGAAAGTGTATGCCCTTGCAAACTGAGGATATTAGCTTGTATCCTCATCTGATCCAAGTACTATAATAAAGTACTCCCACCTCCTCCCCTCAGATGGCACCTCATGGTGCACTTATGAGGACACTATGGGGTCCATTAGGATGTCGGGCGGTGGCACCACTGCGGTGCTGGCGGGGCAGAAAAATGCCTTTTTTCGCCTGCGAGCAGCGGAACTCATGTCCGTCATATTCGTATAGCAAAACATAGGTCTTTTCCGTCTGCCGCGGAGCGACACGTACCGCCATCAAAGTGCGCCCACCATCGCGGTGGTGGTAGCCAATGGAGACTGACCGCCGTGCGGAATGACGTACGCTCGCTCCACAAATTAAGATGGCCCAAACAGACAGATGCACCGCAACGGAGACACCGCCCAACCAGAGACGGCGGAAACCATAGCACAGAGCCTGTGGTCACCACCCAGTCATGAACGCCATGGACCCAGCCCTACATATGCATCGGGTCATGTACCTGCTACTGCACCACCATCAAATGGGCCGCCGCGGACGACGCTGCAGGTACGCAAATACACAAATACAACACACAACACATGGGCTGACACAGGGTCCAAGTCCACCACAGACTCCCTGCTGGGGCTCACAACACATCCACAAGAGCACCCCTACATCACCCACCTGCCAACAAGTTCCCCCTCTGCACCCGGGACACACATCGACTGCGAACTAGCAGCAACGTCCCGCTCCCAGTCACGTCACCGCAGCGGTCAACACATGCGCACAATGCAGAAGGCAGGGCCACTACTAGACATGGGCAGGGCACATAGACCACAGGGACACACCACCCCAACCACACATCAACACACACCAGCAAGTCACAGGCCAGGTGCCCATCTTGTGCACCCCTATGCACACCAACAAGCACAGCAACAAGCAAGCACAATACACACCCGGCACCACACAACAGACAATCAAGGATACAGCCACTGCTTGAGTGGCTGACAAGGAACACACAACACCAGTGCCACACACACAAAAAGCTGACAATACTTCCCAGCACATACACACACCCTGGGTGTATCCACAAACAGAAAACACACACAGGGTAGCCCGAACAGATGCCTGACCAAAACTACACACAAACACCACAGGAACACCCACCCCAATGGAGGCAGACATACCTGCCAACATGGGTGCACAACATCATCCCTCACAAACTAAACACACACACAACATAACACAAATCACACAAAATTACACCTGCGCAGAGCTACACTGCCACATCATACAAACCACACATGCACATGAAAGCACAAATCAACAAACATCACAGGACATCAGGGGATGCACATCAGGCAATGCCAAGCCCACATACCCACAGCACTGTATTGAACAACAAGCAGTGTGTGCACAACAAGCACAACAGCTGCACATAGACATGACTGACACAACCTCAACACACACCCCACAAATCAGCACAGCACAAAAGCAACAGCACACCCAGGAAGTGCAGCTACACCACAGCCAACAACAACAACAGGATGCACCACTCTGGGATACAAGAGCACAACCAGCTACACCAGAGCAGTGGGCAGCACGCACAGCTGAAGTGCACAAGGGCACAAGGGCAATCCACACTGATGAATAGCACAAGAACAACACACATAAACCAATGTGGCCATGTCCAGAGTGGAATATTATTAAAGATGCTCTGCGCACACTGTTGATTTTCAATCAAAAGTAATCAGACAATCATTTAAGTGCTGCTCCATTCGTTCCTGAAGTGTGGAGTCCCCCAGGGCTCCTCTCTAAGCCCTGCGCTTTTTAATATCTATATGAGGCCACTGGCTGAGGTAGTTCGTCCGTATGGAGTTAAGATCATATCCTATGCGGACGACACACAGCTGGTGGTCTCCTTAGCGCAGGAAGCCCAACATTCTCCGTCGGGGGCCTAACCAAATGCCTGGAGGAGGTGAAGTCCTGGATGACCCTTTCATCACTAAAGCTGAACGGGGACAAAACGGAGCTTATGCTCTTGGGCCCGGCCGATCCGACCCCTTTCAAGTCATTATGGCCCACCTGTCTAGGCTCCCCCCCGGTTCCGAAAGATAACATCAAAAGCCTGGGGGTATGGCTGGACAGGAATCTGTCTCTTAACACTCAGGCCACAAAGCTTTCCGCCACCTGCTTTGGACTTCTCCGGACACTGAAGAAGGTTCTTCCCTTGCTCCCAATGGAGGCAAAACAAACAGCCATACAGGGCATAATACAAGCACGCCTGGACTCGAATAATGTCCTTTATCTGGGAGCCCCAGAGTACACATTGAATAAACTACAACTGGTACAGAACTGTGCGGCCCGTACCCTACTGCAAATTCCCCGCAGAACCCCAGTCAGGGAGGCACTGACCAGCCTTCACTGGCTGCCAGTACGAAAAAGAGTCACCTACAAAGCAATGTGTATCGCCCACCAGGCCTTTTGGGACTCGGGCCCCAAAATCTTGCGTAGCCTAGTTAGCCAATATCACCCAGGCAGAGACCTACGCTCTAGTCAGGCTTTTCTGGCAACAGTCCCCAGAATTAAAAGGACCAGAGCAGGCGGAAGAATGTTCACCTTCAACGCCTCAAAAATCTGGAACTCCCTTCCCCTTCACCTGAGATCTAATCCTAACCTTGCCTCCTTCCGCAAGCAACTTAAAACACATCTGTTCAAATCCCCGTAATCACTTCAGCCCCCTTCCCCTCCTCCCAGTTCTGCCAGCCTCACTACACCTCCTTCTGGTTCCTTTAGCGCTTGGACGCCCCAGGGCAGCAATCGCGCTGTACAAATTCATTTTCATTCATTTCATTTCATTCGTTGCACTTGGTCAGAGTGCTTTGCACATATGGAAACTGATCTGGTTGGGAGACTTCCCGTCCTGTTGAACGTGCACACTATTTTCAGGGAACCCTGCGTTCCTTATCAATGTCTTAAATAAAAACGTATATCTTTTATGGAGTAATGTATTGAATTTCTTTTATTTTGTTTCATTCATATCATGAATCCTTTATTTTTCTTCGATACATTAAATCCATTTCATGAATTGTACCCAATGCATTTCGGGTCTCTATAAGGACCCTTCCTCAGGGGTCTAAAAAATTAAAAGTAAACAACTAATTTATCCCAACATCTAATCAGAATCATGTCTCAAAACACATCGTGTTAAATACAAAATGTTGTCCCTATTTTCAAATCTCATATAAATGCGTGTACTATTTTGAATGCACTGTGAATTGCTATAAGGAAAAAAATTATTACAACCAGGAAACGAAATTGATGCAACAAAAAGGTTTACTATGACTCAAACGAAACCACTATACTAAACCCAACCGGTTGCAATTATTTAAGAAAAAAGTATACGAACAGCACTGAATGAATAGCTTTAACTCATTAATCAGGAACAATGATTTTACCCCACTGTCATTCTAAGTTTGTCTTCAGGCAACAATATGTGCTGTTACTACAAGAATTAAAAGGTACACAGGTTTTGGAACTTACTAGGAATTCACAAAAATATTCGCTCTCCTACACGCTGCACGCCGTTCTATGCGAGCAGTAACAAACGCACTATTTTATTGCTCTTCGGAAGTAGCGTCCTGGCGCGATCACGTGTGGTGTGCGTAGCATCGTAAACTAATCACCTGCACAAAGATTCTGCTAAATTTAAAGTGGCAAGGACTGTCAGAGTGTAACCTGTGTGTTAAAGTAGACCTGCGCAGTAAAGTTACGCGCGGATATTGAAGTAAAGTCAGTTGCTTCTAAGATAAAGCGCTAAATCATATGTTTTCGGAAACGAAAATCAAAGCAACCAGATTAAAGCAATTGATATTAGCAATAAAGCATAATATAAGGTTCTAAGGCTACCCTAGTCATAGAAAAATCAATTGTGATTATATAGGCTCAGTGATGGATCTTTGCATCAAATCTCGAAAAAAGGTAAATAATGTTACGTGAGCAAATATCATCAGTGAAAAACAAAAACATTTTGTGAGACATTATAAAAGCACGATAATTCAATACGGTCATTCAACCCAAACAGCTGTAAAGTGTTCAACTTTTTGATCCAAAGAAATTCTGCCTTTAGTAATTGTTTGTCTGGGTCAGTGCCCGGATCTCTTCTTACTGCTTCGAGTACAGTATATCTTAACTGTGAAACATTATGTCCCGCTTCTTGCCAGTGCATGGCCACCGTAGACTTGACATTCTTCAACCTGATATTGCTTTTGTGTTCTGTGATACAAACCTTTATTTTTCTTTCAGTGATACCCACATATATTTTGCCTCATTGGCACTTGATGGCATCCACCACATTTTTAGAATCACAGGTACTGGTGTGTTTCAGATCAATGATAAAACCTTTCAGGGGATGAGTTAGTTGCTTCTCTTTGATGACATTGTTGCAATGAGTACGATTGCCACAGATTTGCATTCCTTTGAATTTTGTGGTGGAATCTTCAGTGTTTTTTTTATAACAATTCTTTAAGATTACGAGATCTTTGGAAAGCGAAAATTAATTTGTTTTTGTTTATGCATTCTAGATCAGTCTCGTTTTGATCATGTGCCAATGTTTTTTAATGATGTATTTTTTTTATCTGTTCGCTGAAAGGTTCATAAAAAGAGGATATCCTGCAACTTTAATCAACAAATCCAAACAAAAAGCACTAATGATGGAAAGATCAACTCTTTTGAGACAAAAGGAAAAAGAGGAGAAGGACTTCAACATCTTTGTGCTGAAATATTCAACTGAAGCGAACAAAATAAAACACATCATTAAAAAATAAACACTGACACCCCCCCTGCCCAACAGCACTCTCAATGTTAACTTACCACTACATTGGGGCCACCATACAGCCTCAGGTACTGTGCCAGCACCTCGTCCACTAGCACCTCCAACTACTCACTTGTGAATGGACTAGCACAGATCTTCTCAGTTCTTGCCATCCCTGTGGACATGTAACACCTGTGGTTGAAGTGAGTGGTGAGGAGTCCCAGGCAGCAGGCACTTCAGGCAGCAGCAGGAGAGGGTCCCAGGCAGCAGGCACTTCAGGCAGCAGCAGGAGAGGGTCCCAGGCAGCAGGCACTTCAGGCAGCAGCAGGTGAGGCACTTCAGGCAGCAGCAGGAGAGGATCCCAGGCAGCGGCAGGAGAGGGACCCAGGCAGCAGGTACTTCAGGCAGCAGCAGGAGAGGGTCCCAGGCAGCAGCAGGAGAGGGTCCCAGGAAGCAGGCACTTCAGGCAGCAGCAGGAGAGGGTCCCAGGCAGTGGCAGGAGAGGGTCCCAGGCAGCAGGCACTTCAGGCAGCAGCAGGAGAGGGTCCCAGGCAGCAGGCTCTGTGAGCAGTGGAAATGTGGGGCTCACTCCCACAGATTTATAGCCCCGTGGGCCCGTTTGTGAGGTGCAAAGCTGCAGTAATTGGTTGTGCAGGACTGCCTCATTCAAAAGCATCCAATGACCGGCTCCGTGGTGACGGAGCACGCCTTCCACGATTTTCAAACCTTCATCATGCCACCGCAAACATTGCTCCCATTGGCTGTAGGCAATGCTCCATGGCGGTGATGCACCGCAGGAGCTAGGGGTGCGCTTCCGCGATGATGCATCATTCAAAAGCATCCAATGACTGGCTCCGCGGTGGAGGAGCACACCTTCCACGATTTTCAAACCTGCATCATGCCACCGCAAACATCGCTCCCATTGGCTTTAGGCAATGCTCCATGGCGGTGATGCACCGCAGGGGCTCGGTGGTAGCAACCGCCATTTGTGTGGCGCAGCATGCCCACCGCCATCAACTCATGCCAATGTCTACTGCACTTGTGTAGGGGGTGGTGCTTGTGTCACACCGCCGTGGACAGGCGGTAGCAACCACCATTTGTGTGGCACAGCATGCCCACCACAAGCAAACCATGCCAATGTCTACCGCACTTGTGTAGGGGGTGCTGCTTGTGTCACACCACTGTGGACAGGCGGTAGCTACCGCAAATTTGGTCAAATTCAATGCCAAATTCCATTGTGAACTCCGCATCAGTACACAGCAGCAACATGTTTAATGACACATCATTGTGCCCACAATGCCATAAATTGATTTAATGCACAGGTGGTCGCACAATATGTGTGACGCACATTGGTCTGTTGTCGCTGCAATGTCACTGATGCATTGATGGTTGATGATGCCTGACAGTGTTAAGCTGTTGTCAATGATGTGTGACAAATCAATGTGTTGTGGGTCATTGCTGACCTTGGCAAGGCTTGTGTCACTGTATGGTGTTGTTTCATACTTGTGCTACCATATCAGCCCATGCACACAAGTTCACCATCTACTGTGATCATTGGGCTCTGGATGTGTGCCAGCTTCACATGATGCATTGAGGTGTGACAGGTACAGCAGATGTGTGTGAGGCATTCATGGTCATCTTACACACTTTTGTTGATGGTACGGTATGAAGCGTGCACATGTGGAATGTGGTGTTCAGAAACTGTGCATTTCCATGTACATTCTGTTTTGTTTGTGGCACCTGTGTATTGTAAATGGATTGGTGTGTTCTCTGTGTGTCTCAAATTTAAACACATGTGACCTTGTGTGCCATGCATCTCTCATGGAATTTTAAGGTGTTGCGTGACATGCTTAACGGTATGTGCTGAGTCCACCTCATGATGGTTGTCATTGACATTTGTCCATGTATGTCTCAACTAGGAGGAGACCAAATCTCATACGTCACATGACAGTGCTGGAGGACATGGAGGATATAGTGATCATCTGAAAATTCCCCCTCGACAGAGCGACCATGAAGACCCTTTGTGATCTGTTGGAGCCCCACCTACAGCCTCGTTGCCACTACCCAACAGCCTTCCCAACCACATACAAAGTGATGGCAACCCTCCACTTTTTTGCAACTGGTTCCTTCCAGGAGACCGTGGCGGGCTCTGCAGGGATGTCGCACCCTATGTTCAGCATGGTGCTGAGGGATGTTCTTGCAGCCATGATGAGATATAAAGATCAATATACTTTTCCCCAGGGGAGCAGAATTGCCCGGTGTGAAGGGTGACATCTATGCTCTTGGGCACATCCCCCATGTTGTTGGTGCCATCGATTGCACCCATGTAGGTCTGGTGCCACCACAGGCCACTGAGCACATTTTTAGGAATCGCAAACATTATCATTCAATAAATGTGCAGGTGGTGTGCCTTGCGGACATGACCATTTCACATGTGTGTGCAAGATTCCCAGACTCAGCCCATGATTCATACATTATGAGGAACAGTATGGTGCCCAGGATGATGGCTAACCTGCATCCCGATCGTGCTTGGATTGTGAGTGAGTATTCCTAGTGATATGGCGTGATGTGTGTTTGTGACCTGCTGCTCTCTGCCTGTGCAACACTGCAATGTGTGTTTGTCATTCCTAGGTGACTCTGCATATCACAGTCATCCATGGCTGCTGAGCCCACTAAGGAATCCCAGGACCCCGGCTGAAGTCAGGTACAATGAGGCCCATGGCAGTACCGGACGTGTCATTGAGCGGACTTTTGGCCTACTCAAGTCAAGATTCCGCTGCCTTGACAGGACTGGAGGTGCACTGGCATACTTGCCTGGGAAGGTGTGCAAGATTGTTGTGGCATGCTGTATGCTGCACAATACGGCCATTCACAATGGGATTCCCCTGCTCCTGGATGACGGAGAGGAACCAAGACCCTCGCCTGCCCAAGGACCTGAGTCCAGTAATGAGGACAGTGGAGAGGAGGAAGGAGTTGATATACGTAAACAGCTCATCAACTGCTACTTTACTTGAAGGTGTGTTAAGATGTACGACAGGCACATATTGAGTCACCTGTATGTAGGAAAGGTGGCATTGAAATTGCATATGTGGACGTATGCAGGACTCTATTGGTTGACACCTGCTGCACATTGTCTTGTATGCCTGTAGACTCATGTGTATGTTTTGTGTAGTGTTATGTCTGTGATGCCACAATGTCACCAGTGACTGTTGTTCTGTTGTGTCTCCCTAGGTGCTTCAAAATAATCCAGCCCTATATACTGCACGTCATTTGGACACATCATGGACATTTTCTAAACTGTAAATATTGCACTAAAAATAATACGGCACGTAATCTGGTGTGTCAGGTATTTTATTTGCAAAGTGGACATGTGAGGGGTGCGGGAATATTTACATGAAGGTGGTGAAGGAGCAGTGAGTTGACAGTCATGGTAGATGAGATGCAAGAGTAGACACCACATGGATGTGGTGACCCAGTTCAACAGACAAGTGCCATTGCCAAGACAGTGTGGGGAAGGACAGTCCAAACAGTCAATGCAGTGGGGAAGAGGGTTGCCTTCAGGGCTTGCTCCGTGACTGGCGTGTGGCTGGTGCTTTGCCTCCGGAGACTCCCAGGCTCTTTTTTGGACGCCCGCTTGATCTTTTTGGTGGGGGAGGCCTGCTGAATGGCCAGCGGCATCTGAGGACTCACCCCTCTCTGTTAGCGCAAGGGAGGATGGTGCACTGTCATCCTGCAGCACAACAGAAGGGGGCGGAGGTGTTGGTTGTGACGCAGGCCTGTCCCTCAGCAACGCCACTTGCTGGGCCATGAGGTCCACCATCTCACCAATGCGTGTGTTGATGGACGTCATCAGCAGGATGAGCTCATGTAATAGTTCGTCCGACCGGCCACTTTGTCCCTGGACCTGTTCAAATGCACCGATGACTCTGGTGAAGTGGTCCAGGGATGGTGTGCCAGCCTCCTGAGGTCTGGGGGGGACCCTGGCCCTCCCACCTGCCCTGCTGCCACAGACCTGTTGCCTCGCCACGGTGGGTCCTCGCTCACTCTCCCTGCCCTCCACAGTTGGCGGTGTGTCCTGGTCATCCCCTGGGACAGGGAGGGTGCTGGTGGTGGTGGTGGCCAAGGTGGCAGCAGTGGAGGCACAGGCCATGACTGCAGGGGTCTGCTGTGCAGTTGTTGGTGCAGCAGACGTGGTGGTGGGGAGGATGCGGTCCTGGGACCGGTTGGGCCTTGGCACACCAGATGGGCCAGCCCAGAGCTCATCGTCCAAACTGTCATGGGAGTCAACATCCGAGAGTCCATGTACCAGGGGTGGAGACTGGCTCTGTTGGTCGTTGTTGTCCTCAGCAGCAATATCTTCATCACCTGTGGATTGGATGGGAAATGGTCAGTGTTTTGCAATGTGCAAGTATTCTGTTAGCTGCATGTCAACTGCTGTCTGTACATGCAATACTGTCTGTTATTACATGGTGCAGGGAAACATCAAATAATCATACATGTCCTGTATCAATGGATTGCATGCAATTGGTGCCGTGTGTAGTGTTGCAGGTCTCACAACCACAAACAGCCAGACCTGTGACAATGGCTACCTACCTGTTAGGTGAGAGTGAACAGTGCAATGCTGACACATGCTCCTGGGTGGCGGTGTCCTCCATGCTGCTGGGGTGTGAGACAAGGTGCATGGAGGGAGTCATGGTACAGCCCTTCCACAACCAAACAGCCAGTACAGGGAAGATGGATACCTACCTCTTAGATAAAGGTGAACAATGCAATGGCTGACGCATGCTCCTGGGTGGGGGAGGCATCCATACTGCTGGAGTGTGGAACAGGGCGCATGTTGGGAGTCATAGTGCAGGACTCCCACCCCCAAACAATCCTCCAATACAAGATGGCTAAATATCTGTTAGGTGAGGGTGAACAATGCAACGGCTGACACATGCTCCTGGGTGGGGGAGGCCTCCATGCTGCTGGGGTGTGGGACAAGGTGCATAGTGGGAGTCGTGGTACAGCCCTCCCACAACCAAACAGCCAGTACAGGGAAGATGGCTACCTACCTGTTATGTGAGGGTGAACAATGCAATAGCTGACAAATGCTCCTGGGTGGGGGAGGCCTCCATCCTGCTCAGGTATGGGACAGGGGGCATGGTGAGTGTGATAGTGCATAGTAGTAGTGTACAACTTAACGGGGTCAACCTGGAACAAGTTGACACGATGACGTATCTGGGGGTCACTCTGGACTGCTGTCTGTCCTGGAAACCACAAATAGAGACCCAGCAGTTAAAACTGGCCCAATTGACTGGCTGCCTCCTGCGAGAGCAAAAGAAAGCTATTACCAAAAGGGTTGCCCCCGCATTACAAATTTATGATGTCAAAATTAATGCTGCGACACTCTACGGGGCAGAGTTATGGGGCTTTATGGATCTCTCGAGCCTGTATAAAATCCAGTGTAGGTTTCTTCGCAACCTGGTGGGGCTTCCCCAATCAACTCCACTGATCCCTCTTTGCCACGACATGGGTTGCCTTCCAATAACAGACATGGCAAGGTATAGAGTAGTGTCTACCTGGAGGCGTCTGTGGACCACGGAGGAGTTGGCACTCTTTGCAAAGGAGTTAACCGAGGTGAAGGCAATTGGAGGTTCCGAGCGAATCCCCTGGCTTCACTCGGTGAAAAAGAGCCTGTGTGATATGGGCCTTAGTCATCTGTGGGTTTCGCCAGACATTAACAATTTCCCCCCGAAAAAGGAATTTAAGAGTCTATTTTGGGCCTCAACTCGCCATTCTTTGGCACATGCATCCAGCTCTGAAGATCTGACGGGACGCTTTTTAAGGTTTAAATTGGATCCGGCTCGTGAGATATATTGGGATCTTATCTCCAGGCCATTGGACAGAAAACTGTTCCACCAATTTCGGGTGGGCTCATTACCCCTTAATTCCTTCACCTCATCTTGGAGCAACAACACTACTAATCTTTGTAGTGGCTGCCCCGGGTGTAAGGAAACAGAGGGCCATTTTTTGTTCGCCTGCCCTCAATATAGAGAACCCCGTTCAAAATGGCTAAAACCCATTTTTAAACGCATGAAATGTAAAAAATCCTCGGATGCAATATGGGCTTTAAAAACAAATACAAATGATTTCACTGTGATATGTTTGGCCAAATATTTAGGTTGGGCATGGGCAATTAGAGCAAGAAGGAATTCAATCGCCACATGATCAAATAAGGTGTGTAAATTGTATAGTGCTTATTAGCAAATGCTAAACATATTTTTAAGATTTGTTAAAATTAATGTCTTGTTTCCTTTCAATAATGGTTTAATAACTTTTTAACTGTGGATTCTAGATTGACCTTACACTCTTGATTATATATAGATATAACTATTTTTATAAGATTTTGTAATATGTAGTGATAATGGAATCTGTTTTAAATGTTTGTTAAAATTGTCTTTTATGATTTCATTATCGAAATAAAGACATTAAAACCTGAAACCTGGATAGTGCAGACCTCCCTCCCCCAGACAGTCCTCCCAGTAAAGATGGCTGCCTACCTGTTAGGTGAGGATGAACAGTGCAATGGCTGACACATGCTCCTGGGTGGGGGAGGCCTCCATGCTGCTGGAGTGTGGGACAGGGGGCATGGTGGGAGTCGTGGTACAGCCCTCCCACAACCAAATAGCCAATACAGGGAAGATGGCTACCTACCTGTTATGTGAGGGTGAACAATGCAATAGCTGACAAATGCTCCTGGGTGGGGGAGGCCTCCATCCTGCTCAGGTGTGGAACAGGGGGCATGGTGGGAGTGATAGGGCAGGCCTCCCTTCCCCAAACAGTCCTCCCAGTCAAGATGGCTACCTACCTGTTAGGTGAGGATGAACAGTGGAATGGCTGACACATGCTCCTGGGTGGGAGAGGCCTCCATGCTGCTGGGGTGTGGGACAAGCTGCATGGTGGGAGTCGTGGTACAGCCCTCCCACAACCAAACAACCAGTACAGGGAAGATGGCTACCTACCTGTTATGTGAGGGTGAACAATGCAATAGCTGACAAATGCTCCTGGGTGGGGGAGGCCTCCATCCTGCTCAGGGTTGGGACAGGGGGCATGGTGAGTGTGATAGTGCAGGCCTCCCTCCCCCAGACAGTCCTCCCAGTTAAGATGGCTGCCTACCTGTTAGGTGAGGATGAACAGTGCAATGGCTGACACATGCTCCTGGGTGGGGGAGGCCTCCATGCTGCTGGAGTGTGGGACAGGGGGCATGGTGGGAGTCGTGGTAAAGCCCTCCAACAACCAAATAGCCAATACAGGGAAGATGGCTACCTACCTGTTATGTGAGGGTGAACAATGCAATAGCTGACAAATGCTCCTGGGTGGGGGAGGCCTCCATCCTGCTCAGGTGTGGATCAGGGGGCATGGTGGGAGTGATAGGGCAGGCCTCCCTTCCCCAAACAGTCCTCCCATTGAAGATGGCTACCTACCTGTTAGGTGAGGATGAACAGTGCAATGACTGACACATGCTCCTGGGTGGGGGAGGCCTCCATGCTGCTGGGGTGTGGGACAAGGTGCATTGTGGGAGTCGTGGTACAGCCCTCCCACAACCAAACAGCCAGTACAGGGAAGATGGCTACCTACCTGTTAGGTGAGGGTGAACAATGCAATGGCTGACAAATACTCCTGGGCGGGGGAGTGCTCCATCCTGCTCAGGTTTCGGACAGGGGGCATGGTGGGTGTGATAGTGCAGGCCTCCCTCCCCCAAACAGTCCTCCCAGTGAAGATGGCTGCCTACCTGTTAGGTGAGGATGAACAGTGCAATGGCTGACACATGCTCCTGGGTGGGGGAGGCCTCCATGCTGCTGGAATGTGGGACAGGGGGCATGGTGGGAGTCGTGGTGCAGCCCTCCCACAACCAAATAGCCAATACAGGGAAGATGGCTACCTACCTGTTATGTGAGGGTGAACAATGCAATAGCTGACAAATGCTCCTGGGTGGGGGAGGCCTCCATCCTGTTCAGGTGTGGGACAGGGGGCATGGTGGGAGTGATAGGGCAGGCCGCCCTTCCCCAAACAGTCCTCCCAGTGAAGATGGCTACCTACCTGTTAGGTGAGGATGAACAGTGCAATGGCTGACACATGCTCCTGGGTGGGGGAGGCCTCCATGCTGCTGGGGTGTGGGACAAGGTGCATGGTGGGAGTCGTGGTCCAGCCCTCCCACAACCAAATAGCCAATATAGGGAAGATGGCTACCTGACTGTTAGGTGAGGGTGAACAATGCAAGGCCTCCATCCTGCTCAGGTGTGGGACAGGGGACATGGTGGGAGTGATAGTGCAGGCACCCCACCCCCAAAAAAGCCTCCCAGTGAAGATGGCTGCCTATCTGTTAGGTGAGGGTGAACAGTGCAATGGTGTTTAGGTTGTGCAAGGAAGTACTTATCAGTGTGTTGGTTGCCATTTGTTTGTACTTACCAGCCTCTGTTCCCCTGGCGGTTTTTGTTAGCCCCCTACCGCGGCGATTGGTCTATTTTGTCGGTTGATCCTAATTTGACCGCCGGTTTATCCGCGTCCCGGCGGACGGTTGTTTTCCGCCTCCATGGCTATTTGGGTGATTTTCTGCCCGCTATCCGAATGGGGCTCTATGGTCTAAAGGATTGCATGCAATTTTTCTGGGTGCATTCATGTCATATTTATACTCGTGTTTCTAACAGTGAGTTCCTGGCAACGGAAAATTTTACTTTGTAACACTCTTATGATTTTCTTGGCTTTTGGTTAAGGGAAGTAATCTTACAAGGACTCGTCAGACAAAAGTCTAATGCCTTTCGTATGATACTTTTATCTGGAACAATTTCCCCAAAGATTGAAGGCTTACTAACAACTTCAACAACTTTGAGTGGAAATGAAACCATAACATAACTGTGGTTATCTGGTCGCACTGGACCGGGACAAAGTCACAAGTTCACACCTACCACGATGGAGAACGGCCGGAGACAGGGACCTGGGACCTGCTGAGAGTTGTACATGATGTGTGTAACAGCAGTAGAGACCCTACGCCAGGGGGTGGATGAGGGACATACCATGACCCTCATCCTATTGGACTTGAGTGCAGCATTCGACACTGTAGCGCACTACAACTTGCTACAGTGTCTGAAGCTGCACTCCAATGGCTACAATCCTTCCTGACAGGGAGAAGCTTCCAGGTTCGCCAAGGTGACCACTACTCGAGAGACATAGGCTTGGGACAGGGCGTTCCCCAGGGTTCGTCCCTGAGCCCAACTTTGTTTAATCTCTATGTCTCTCCAGTGGCTTCAATTGCCGTGAGTCACGGATTGAGCATCGTGTCATACGCCGATGACACGCAGCTGGCTATCTCCCTATCGCGTGCACCCGGTCTTGCGATGGACAGTTTCAGGGATTGTATGCAAGAACTTGCAACCTGGATGTCCACCAATTGCCTTAAATTAAACGGCAACAAGACCGAGGTGCTCGTGGTGGGGAGGGACCCATCTGCTTGGTCATCGGCGTGGTGGCCTCCATGCCTGGGCGAGGCTCCCATACCCACCCAGGGAGTCAAAAATCTTGGCATATGGCTCGACGCTGACCTATCTTTTGGACCCCAAATAGACCGAGTTGCAGGGGTCTGTTTTGGCATCCTAAAAACCATAAGGAAGGTCCTTGACCTTCTCCCTATGTCAGCACGGAGAACACTGGTACATGCCCTGGTGACATCACGTCTAGACTATGGCAATCTACTTTACCTGGGCACCACCTGCAAAGCCATGAATCGCCTTCAGGTAATACAGAACGCGGCTGCCCGTCTCATCTTAAAAATCCCAAAACGATCAGACACCAAAGCCGCTCTCAAAACCCTCCACTGGCTGCCAGTTAAAAACAGAGTGGTATTTAAAGCCCTCTGCACCTGTCACCGCATCCTGGCTAAAAAATCTCCGATCCCACTCCAGAACTTGGTGACAAGGTATACACCAGCACGTGATCTGCGCTCAGCATATGGGGGTCTACTACTGGTTCCAAGAATCAAAAAGGCCCGCATGGGCGGACGCTCCTTCCGCTATCTGGCAGCAAAGAGCTGGAACTCCCTCCCTCTCCATCTTCGCCTTGACTCATCCGAATCCAGCTTCCGCAAGAACCTAAAAACATACCTGTTCTCCAGATAAAAGATCACCGGTCTGTAACCCTCGCAATTAGTTTTTCAGTTGTAGCGCGGGGACACGCTTTTGCGTAACCATGCGCTTTATAAGCTACCCTTAATAATAACATAACTGTGGTTATCTGGTCGCACCGGACCGGGACAAAGTCACAAGTTCACACCTACCACGATGGAGAACGGCCGGAGACAGGGACCTGGGACCTGCTGAGAGTTGTACATGATGTGTGGCTTTGCATCGCTCAGTGTCGGTCCAATCAGGAGCTGCTGCGATAAAAAGTCCTGAGTAGTTTTGTGTCACACTTGGTTAGTTCTGATCAGGAGATGCAAGGAGAGCCATGCGAGGTCCTGTGTGAAGTTGTGTCGGTGTTCATCAGTTCCAATTAAGAGCAGTGAGGGCTGTAATGTGGGATCCTGCATCAAGTTGCATCTAGATGTGTTGCATTGCGTTGGTTCTGATGAGGAAAAGCAAGCACTGCAATGCAAGGTTTTGCATTGAGTTGTATCACAATGGATCAGATTTGATGAAGCCCACAGTTAGGTAGGGGGGCGTATAATAAGATGCCAGCCAAGGGTCCTGGACCTGGGGGGGTCACGTCTTAGGAATCAGGATTCACTCCATGTGGAAGGCATCAGCAGGGCTCAGGCAGGGCCAGTTGCAGGTCCAGGCAGGTCTAGTGCAGCAGGTCAGCTGGATACTTGCAGGAAGGCCTTTGAAGCTTGTTGCTCACACAGGAGATACAGGGACACTCTGGTTAGCCTGTAATGAAGGCAAATAGGCTCAGTCTTCCTTCTCAGACTGCAAGGCAGCCCTACAAGCAGCAGGCAGCCCGCTGTCAGTGGGAAGCCTTTCTTCTGTTACTTCCACAGGTCCAGGAGTATTCTGAAGAATGGCTCTGGAGGTCCAATACTTATACCTGATGTCAGCCCTTATGTTTAGGGAGTTCCCTGTCCCACACCGACATCGGGGTCTGATAATGTTTTCCCTTTCCCCTGTCAATGTTCCAAACTGCCTGGGGTGACAAAAGACAGTGCAGACCTGATGTCAAATTACTTTGTGTGTACAGGGTGTAAAGGCCCTTTTAAATGTAAGGTAGGCTGAGTATGGCCACCCCCAGTCATCCTACCAGGGCAGCCCATTCTGCCCACAACTAAGACCAATTTATGTGACTGTCTGGAAGCAATACACACACCCCAACAGCAGAGACATTCTCAGTCATGTGACCCAGGACACTAACAGAAGACACAATTGATTAGGACAAGAAAATGCCAACTTTCTAAAAGTGGTATTTTCAGAATTGTGACTTAAAATCAGAGTTTACCACCAAAGTGGATTTTAAATCATAAATGATTTGAGTGTAAACAGCAAATCTCTACATGCTCAAATTCCAAGATTTTCACTTATTAAATGCAATGAGGCAACCTAGTGTTAGTCGATGAGACAGATAGGCCTAATAAAAGTGAAAAACAACTTTTTGTTTTGAGTATCAATGCCAGGACATGCAAAACAGAAGTTCACATGTCCTACTTTTTAAATGCACTGTACCTTGCCCTGTGAGCCCTTAATGCACACTTTATGAACTACATATTTACTAAAAAGGAAGGTTTGGGCATGGCAAAAGGTCATATTGCCAGGTCAAAATTGCAGTTTAAAACTACACTACAGACTGCAGTGGTGGGTCTGAGACATGTTTTAAAAGGCTACTTTAGTGGATGACACAATATATGCTGCAGTCCCACTAGCAGAATGCAATTTACAGGACATCTGTACAGGTAGTACTATTTATCAGTGACTTATAAGTAAATTCAATGTGCCAGTTAGGTGTAGTCCTATTCCACTATGTTTAAAGGAGAAAGCAGAAGCACTTTAGCACTTGGTGGCGGTGTTAAAGTGCAGAGTCCTAATTCCAACAAAAACGAATTCCGCACAATAGGAGTGAAGGTAAAACGTTTAGAGGAAGGTTACCCCAAGTATGTCAGGTCTAACGGTTCCTATTTATGAGTATCATGCCAAATTTAGTGAAAATTCTATTCAGGTGCATGGAGGGCTAGAAGGGTTGAAGCAACACGTGGGAGGAGGTTGTGAAAGACACTGGAGGTCAGGGTGTCACAGTGATTAAAATACTAGAGCAACCTATTACCAGTATATAACCAGAGCGACCATGTTGGAGTTGCAATGTGTATTATTCAGAATACACCCCACATAACTCAGGCAAAGTAGTCATGCTTGTGTTAACTAAAACTAATATTACATATATTGACAAGAAGGCTGTGTGGTGAAGGGACAAAGCAAATATAGCGATGACAAACCCAACTTTCACGCTTTGTGTGCTTTCATTGAAGCTCAGGATAATGCTTGAAATAAACATTTTAATTAAGTACTAAAGGTATCTGGAGGCTGTTTATGACTCTTGTCTTTCTATATATGCTGTACAATGAACTTGGCTTTAAATAACAGCAGGCAGGCATTCTGGGTAGGAACAGCAACAGGAGGAGGAGGGCGAGCAGGTGAAGGAACAGTGACAACAAGCTGCGAGAAGAGAAGACGGCCTGCAGATGCACTCGCATGGAGTGCTCGATAGGTAATGCAAAAAATAAGTACCTTTCAAGTGGTAGCTAGGGTGACCAACTAGCATGTTTGTAAATTCAGGATGTAGAGCATGGGTACTCACAAACTTTCTCTCGGGGGCCAAATTTATAGTGTGGTTTATGTCCGAGGGCCGCACCGGTGGGGGCGGGGTCAGTGGGGGAAGGGGCGGGGCTAGAGCAAGAAAAAAAAACTGTGACCATGAGGTTGATCACAGGTCCCTGCAGGGGACGCCTTCGTCCACTTAGCAACCAGACCCGGCATACAGACATCTCTCTCTCTCTCGGTATTTCTCTCTCTCTCTCTCTCCCGCTCTCTCTCTCTCTCTCTCTGTCTCCATCTGTCTCACTCACTTTGACTGTCTCACTCCCTCTCTTCCTCTGTCTCACTCTCTCTGTCTCCCTCTCCATCTCTGTCTCCCTCTCCCTCACTCGGTTTTCCTCTCCCTCAGTTTCCCTCTCCCTCCCTCAGTTTCCCTCTACCTCTGTTTCCCTCTCCCTCACTCAGTTTCCCTCTCCCTCAGTTTCCCTCTCCCTCAGTCTGTTTCCCTCTACCTCAGTTTCCCTCTCCCTCAGTTTCCCTCTCCCTCACCCTGTTTCCCTCTCCCTCCGTTTCCCTCTCCCTCACTCTGTTTCCCTCTCCCTCAGTTTCCCTCTCCCTCACTCTGTTTCCCTCTCCCTTCTTCCCTATGTCTCCCTCTCTCCTTCCCTCTCCCTCCTTCCCTCTGTCTCCCTCTCCTTCCCTTTCCCTCCTTCCCTCTGTCTCCCTCTCTCTCCTTCCCTCTGTCTCCTTCTCTCTCCCTCACTCTGTCTCCCTCCCTTTCCCTCCCTCCCTCTGTCTCCCTCCCTCCCACTGTCTCCCTCCCTCACTCTTGGTGGGCTCCCTCACTCTTGATGGGTTCCCTACTCTTGGCGGGCTCCCTCACTCTCCTTCCCTCTCCCTCCCTCTCCTTCCCTCACTCACTCTCCCTCACTCTCTCCTTCCCTCACTCTCTCCTTCCCTCACTACCTCACTCTACTTCCCTCACTCTACCTCCCTCACTCTACTTCCCTCACTCTACCTCCCTCACTCTCCCTCCCTCACTCTACCTCCCTCACCTTACCTCCCTCACCTGACCTCCCTCACTCTCCCTCCCTCACTCTCCCTCCCTCACTCTCCCTCCCTCACTCTCCTTCCCTCTCCCTCCCTCACTCTTCTTCCCTCACTCTCCCTCCCTCACTCTCCCTCCCTCACTCTACCTCCCTCACTCTACCTCCCTCACTCTCCCTCCCTCACTCTCCCTCCCTCACTCTCCTTCCCTCTCCCTCCCTCACTCTCCCTCCCTCACTCTCCCTCCCTCACTCTCCCTCCCTCACCTTACCTCCCTCACCCTACCTCCCTCACTCTCCTTCCCTCACTCTCCCTCCCTCACTCTCCTTCCCTCACTTTCCCTCCCTCACTCTCCCTCCCTCACTCTCCCTCTCCCTCACCCTCCCTCGCTCTCCCTCCCTCTCCCTCGCCCTCGCTCTCCCTCCCTCTCCCTCGCCCTCGCCCTCACTCTCCCTCGCCCTCACTCGCCCTCACTCTCCCTCGCCCTCACTCTCCATCGCCCTCACTCTCCCTCGCCCTCACTCTCCCTCACTCTCCCTCGCCCTCACTCTCCCTCACTCTCCCTCGCCCTCACTCTCCCTCGCACTCACTCGCTCTCCCTCACCCTCGCTCTCCCTCGCTCTCCCTCGCTCTCCCTCGCCCTCGCTCTCCCTCGCCCTCACTCTCCCTCTCCCTCACTCTCCTTCCCTCACTCTCCCTCACCCTCACTCTCCTTCCCTCACTCTCCTTCCCTCACTCTCCCTCCCTCACTCTCCCTCCCTCACTCACCCTCCCTCCGTCTCTCTCCCTCCCTGTCTCTCTCCCTTCCTTTCCCTCCCTCCCTGTCTCCCTCCCTCCACCTTGCCTGTGTGTGCCCGGGCTGAGACAGCTTCTGGGCACACACAGCCTCACCGGAGCACTTCACAGGTCTTTAAAAGACCATTCGTAAGTTAATGAGGGTTTGTCACCTCTTAGACCCCTGCAGCCCCACTTTGACTACGACAGAAATCGTCCGGTCCCCACAGAGCAGCAGTCTGAGTCGCGCTGCCGCAGGGGTGTTTGCTGACACTCTGTAAAAAAAAAAAGTTAAACACGGTACATGTATGCAAGGTCCGCGGGCCGCCAGGGAAGGCTTGCCAGGCCGTACTTTGAGTACCCGTGATCTAACTGGACTGTAGGTGCATAGTAATGACGTGCGATTTAGGGATTCTGTATTGAAACTAGATGCTATGCCCTTTGCTTTCAAACATTACTTTTTGGATTCCAGTAGCCTGCTTAAATGTTTTACCCTAATTGTAAACCCACAACAAACTAGCTGCTAAAAATAGAGAAGGTGGGCGGGCAGAGTGGCGCTGTGTACACCTCACAAGCCTGGTGCAAAGTGCAAGGTTAATCGTTTTCCAACTCCTACTTTAACAAGCCCCGATGTTTCTTTCGGTCTCCTTTCCCTCCCTCCCTCTCCCTCTCTCCGTCCCACTACCTCCCTTTGTCACCCTCTTCACCTCACCCTGCGTGTGTCAACCTGGGCCGAGACAGCCTCCTGGCACACACAGCCCCACCCGAGCACTTCACAGGTCTTTAGAAAGACCATTTGTATGTTAATGAGGCCTTGCTGTACTTAACCTCTTCTTAGGCCCCTGCAGCTCCACTATCATTGGAATCACCGGCGGCCGGCCCCCACAGAGCAGCAGAGTCTCTCAGACTCGCGCTGCAGCAACCAGCAGTGTTTGAAGACACGATTACATTTTCATTTAAATACAACACGGGTACGATGTCAGGACGGTCAGCGGGCCGCCAGGGAAGGCTTGCCGGGCCGCCACTGGCCCGCGGGCCGTACTATGAGTACCCGTGATGTAGAGTGTAAAAATTCAGGATAAAAAGTCAAAATTGAGTACAAAAAAGCAGGCCAGAAGGTCAAAATTCAGGACACAAATTTGGGAAAAAGGTAAGTTTTACAGATACATCAGACGAGGCCACACAATACTATAAAAGTAAGTAGACAACCAATATAAGTACAAGTCAAAATACGTTTATATTATTTTGAGACAATCGTGCACTTCACAGTTTTTCGGTATGTCTGCAGCTTTGAGCAACTGCTGAGGTATTTCTGTGGTATTTCATTGGGTCATAATCTATTTATATGGTTAGTGCACTGGGTTGTTTAGTCTAATATTTTGTTTACAGTTCATGGTCTTGAGCAGGCATATTTGGTTAGAGAAGTGGTCGGGAAGATCTGTTCGGATGGACTTTGTTACAAGCATCTCATATCTGAGTGCCACTGTGAGATGTAAAGCAGCACGCATAAAATGTAGCTAATTGGGACACGCAGTGCTGGACTACAGTGCAGTCCTCAAAGTGGCCAGCTTTATGTGTCAGATCGCTTCAGGGACTCCATGTCTGTTTAGCTGGTGATGACTGGTTGTGGCATACCAGCCTGAGCCACTGACTTCGGAGCTGATAGGACCCAGGTTTGAGTCTTTTCCTTGGCATGCACAACCTATGATTCCGGGCAAATCACGGTATCTCCCTGTGCCTACAATATAGCACCTTCAGATCCTTATGGGTGATCTGCTGTGCTTCACAAATCGTGGATGTAGGAGCTGGTACAGTAAGTACTGAGTGATGGATAAGATGCATAGCGGACAGGTCTTGTGTGAGGGTAAGAGCATTAACTCCTTCAATGCTGATGACGAGCTCAGCCCGTCATCAGCCACGGGGGGAGTGTGCGGATGACGAGCTGAGCTCGTCATCTAACGCGGCTTTTCGAAAAAAGACGCGTAGCGCAAAAATCACCGCAGCAGCGATGCAGTTAAGGAGGAAGAGGGCATTATAACTGGCCTGCATAAGCTATACTTGGCTGACAACTGCTGAGTTCTATGGTATTATTGTGGGCCAGAACGGTTAGATATGAGTTAACATTGCTATATAATGCCCTGCCTAGCCATTCATCAGCCCTCCCTATTTTACCTGTATATGGGAAACAGTATACTGATTGGGCTAAATGATAGTGTCAGACGCATCGCTCTGTTGGTGAACATAGAATTAGGGTTCACAGGCAGTAGCACTACTAGAGAGAAGGAAATGACATTGAGACAGGAGAGAAGGCTATATGCTGAGAGGGAGAGACCGAAGGTTGGAAACATAGACAACAGAAGAATCTGGAGCAGAGAAAAGAGCAAACAATTGATACAGAAAGATGGTGAGGGTGAAAGAGAGAAGGCTGAGAAGAGAAAAAAGGTAGAGGGGTGTTGGACTTGGCCCTTTTTGGCAGGTTCACCCCTGAACTTTTGGCTTTAAGCTCTGATATGGTAGTAGTGGTTTTTGGCCTCTGGGCTTTTTAGCACTGTGGCCCAGTGTAAAGAGTGTGAGCGCTCTGAGTGCGTGTTGTGAGATTGGCCTGTCCTCCCGTAGGAATGGATGGAGGATATGTGTGTCCATGGTAATTCCTGGGATGATAGGAGTGCAGGTGCGAGTTTAGTATGTATGAACTTGTGAGAATAAATGCTGCGCAATGGTGTGCGCAGATTTATGGTGACTGGTGGAGAAATGCCACTTTTAGAAGTTGGCATTTCTGTGTGCTGTGTGTCTGCCTGCCTAATGTGAATTCCATGTCTGGCTTGTGATTGACAGGAGCTCAGAGGTGTGGATGGCTCCGGGAGACAGGGTGAGTCTGCCCAGTGGTGAATAGAGAGATCTCCATCTAGATGGGAGAGAGGAGTTGCACTTGAGACCTGATTAGGGCTGTGCCTTCCCTTCACAATGCTGGCCCTGCCCCCTGTGGTGCGTCTGATCACCGAGCCTCCACCTAACAATGAGGAAAGAGGAGCCTGATAAACAGAGTGCTCTAAAACCAGGTTCATATGGTTTCCCAGCCCTGTGCTGTGACACAAAGGAAAAGGGTAAAAAAAAGAAGGGGCTGTGACCCCATGAAAATGTTGTGCTGTTTCTGACTTGAGGAGGGCCTGCTGCTGCTGCTGGGCTCCAGGAGGAACCGTCACTGGGGACTGCCTCCCTGCTGGAGGACCCTGTGAGCTGGCCTGCCTGGGCCCAGCCCTTTGCCCCCAATTCATCCTAAAGGGCCTACTCTTGACTTTTTCATCCCTGAAGAGCGCTTTACTTATTTTTTGCAGAGCGCTTGACTTTTGTCCTTGTGAGCGCTATATTTCTATCCAAGAGGACTGCTCGTGGCCTGCAGCGCGAAACTGCCTTGTGTGGGATTGCCCCTACTTGGCGTGGGGAAAGCGAGTGCCCACCCTGCATCTTTGCCACTTTTTGGCATATTTACGAGTGGGTGCTACCCCACATTGCTGTGTATTCGGTGGGTGCCCGCCCCGCATCTTTGCAGTTTTTTGCATATTTACGAGCAGGTGCCACGCCGCATTGCTGTGTATTCCGCAGCTGCCCACTCTGCATCTCTGCCGTGGGAAACACCGCCGCAGCCCAGAAGTTGCAGAAACGTTGCCGGGGCCGCTGCTGATGTGACCCGGAAGCCATGTGGCCTTGCCTGGTTGTGGGCAGGGAAGCGTGATGAGGGGGAAGTAGTCTGGGAGCCTAGCGGCTCCAGAATGAAGTCCCGATCCCGAGGAGGGGGACCGGGTGAAGCAAGGCTTAATTGCAGCGCAGGGCTCCCATAAGTGCAGAGAGCCCCACGAGTGCCGCTGCTGATAAGGAGTGATGCGGAGGGGGTTCGCAAACAAGGAGCGAGATGCCGCCGAAGCCTCCCCAGCCAAGGAGAAGTCCGGAGGAGTCCCACCACAGGAGACCAGCGAGAGTGCAGTGGAGTCCCGGTGAGTGGGGCTCCATTCTCGCATTGTTGGTGCCGGCTTTCTGTCGGTTCTCAGCTGCCCCGCAGTCGCGGGCAGCTGCATGATTATCGCCACCATTGGGGGCAATTTTGTGTCAGAGTACCAGAGTGGGGCTCCCAGGCACAGTTGTGCCCCTTCTTCCTTTTGCTTCACAGCGGCGCCACAGTTGCGGGCTGCTGCAACGTGGGGGCAGATTTTGATGAGAAGCCCCTGTGGAGGCCCAAGAGGCACCAGGGTGCCGGACTTGATTTGCGCATTTTTGTCACAGTTGCCCTGCGAGAGCGCAGGCAGCTGCAACCTTGGGGGACAGTTTCATTTAGAGTCCCAGAGAGGGGATCAGGGGGCATGCTGGTGCCCGTGCTCATTTTCACAGCTGCCCAGAAATTAGTGGGCAGCTGCCACATTTAGGCTGTGCATCTGCGCACTTTGCTTTGCTGCTTTTGCAGCCAGCCCTGACTTTGCGGAACATAGGGCCATTGAGCCCCTGTGAGAGGCCAGTGGGCCCGGGCCCAGTTCCAGGTTGTGTGCCCCCGATTGGGGAACACTGTGTTTATGATGATTATTACCTAATGTGTTTATGCACCATGATTCTTGCCTAACATGCTTTTACGTACGAGATTGGTGCATAATGTGTGATGCTAATGAGGTTTGGGCCTATTGCAGTTTGATGCCTAATGAGATTCATGCCTGATATGATTTTGGTGTCCCATCTTTTAGGTTGAAGTATAATGCTGAGTACATTGTTTGCCAGTAATTACTGGTTGTGATCTACCTTTATTACAAGTTCTACATTTTCTCTTTACACTTTGTGATGGTCCTGACAGTGGCCTAATTGGCCCTTTCGGGTGTATATAGTCCCCTGTAAATACTGTCTGGTGCTAGTTGGCACCGTGTACATTGTGTGATTACTATTCTAACATGTAATTAGAAAATAAAGGCTATTTTTATATAACCTTGTGCAGAGTTTCTTTTGTGGTGTGCCTAGTCTGTTGCTGCTGTGTGTGGGTGTTGCGCAAATGCTTTACACATTTCCTCTGGGATAAGCCTGACTGCTCGTTCCAAGCTACTAAGGGGTGAGAAGGGGTTATCTTTGGCGCGTAACTCCCTTGCCCTGACTAGAGTGGTGGTCTCTGCCTAGCTCTGGGGCAAGCCTTAGCCAACCAGAGATCCCATTTCTAACAAGTGGACATACAAAAGGCTAGGTAGGGAGAACCAAAAGAAAGCATTTGAGGGAAGAGAGGCAGAGACGAATGGCTAGGTAGGGAAGAGGAGCGAACAGATAGAGAAAAGGAAACCTAGAGGTGATGAGGTTGAATAGGGAGTAAGAAGAGATTATGTGAAGGTTTACTTTGTAACTTGCATGTCAGACCTTTCAATCTCAATTCAAATGAACCATATCTTTGAAAATATGGTGCTACTCTATCTTTCCCTTTCACGTAACACAGCACAACAACTTCACTTACTGCGCTGTATTGTGTGAAGTGTTATCAAATATAGCTCTCAAAGATTTGACACTGGTGTCCAGACTTACATTTTGTCTTGAACCTTGTATGGTGCTCCGCTTCCTTCTAGCTAAGAGACAGGAAATCACTGTTAAGAAAATGCTATTTTTTCAAAGAATGGGTGAGAAATCCAACCAAGGTTCGATCCCGGAGCAGTTGTATGGCATGTCACAGTGCGGCACCAGAGGATTCTAAGATTAGAGCACATGGATCACGTTATGTAGGCATTTCTACTTGTGCTCTTTGTTTTCCATTAACTGGAATTGTTCAAATAGAAGTTTTATAGAAACACTGATTACAATAAAATTAAACCCCTCCATTCATAGACTAGGCCTTCCTACCAGCCGTCCCACAATCAGCTGGTGAAGTGTTTTTACCTCAGACCTACTTCTTCAAGGATTCAATCAGTACCACCCTCCAATGGTGCCCTGCATTTCTACATAGATCCGCTATCATTCGTAGTTAATCTCTTTTACACTGCAATTCATTCCTAGTATGTAGGGTAGAGTAGTGTGTTGGTGTGTGTTGTATCACACACATATTATACAGACACAATGGCTTGTATAAGTGTGTAAACCCATTTATAGGAAATGTTACTTGAGACCAGAGCCACTGGAATTATTTAACTGTCCTGACGCTGCAATTGTTGCATAATTATCGATTTGCTGCATTTTCTACATAATCCATCACCTGCCGCATATTCTGCAGATTTTAGCTCAAATTATTCAAAAGTTACTAAGAACGCAGCAATACGTTTCCGCACAGTGGAAGGTGCTTTGCAAAGGGTGACTGGTCACCTTTCTGTTGCTTATTGCTATATTTGAGTGCTAAACTGGTACTTATAAGTAAATATAAGTAAATATCTATGCCCAGACAATGTTAAGAAGATTAAAAATGTCAAACTAATTAAGTAATACTATTACAAAAATGTGCTGCGTCACGCTACATAATTTGCCTTTTCTTGCTGTATAATTTACTCAACCCTGCCGGTTTATTATTATCCAGATGAATCCTATTTGTCAACCTTAGAATAATGAAAGAATAGAGAAAAACAATAAGGCTGTAACCCAGTGCCTTGCTGTTTCCATTCTGCTATTTGATTTTGGTTCATAGAATACTGTGCTATATTAGGATTGTATCTTATGAACTGCAAATAACAAAAGGGTCCGTTTGACAAAAACAGTAAGCCGCCGAGCTGTCTACATAAAAAAACAAATCTTTGATCTCCATGTTACACATTGAGTTTCACTGGAGACACACTATTATCCCTCTGTGCTACTTTATGATGAGTCCAAACTCAGACAAGAGAAAACTCAGAACTCTCAAAGGATGTTTGTTCTCAAACAGATACATTGATCATCAGAGTTAAAGTGACATGTTTAGCTTATACATTTCTGGTACACAAGGGATTTAAAGGCTGTGCCTTTAACCATGTAATGAGTGTCAAAATGCCACTTCCACCTCCCCAGGGCTTGTCACCTGGTGATATGACACGAGTCCCTGAACAAAAGCAGAATGCCATGCCCAAGGCTCTCGCAGGAGGTGTAACAGCGAGTGCTGTAACTGCATAGAGAGGCCCATTATCATTCTGTATGTGATAATTAGGCGCCACACAGAATGATAATGGACCAATAGCATCTGTGGAGGGGCTGCTGCAGGCCCTTGAGTTCCCAGCAGGAGTGCCCTCTGGCCCCTCCAGTGAGAGTTGGAGAACTCGGAGGGTGCATGCAGAGGGACAGCTCACTCCAATGTCCAGAATTAAAGACACAAGGCGTCCATGAAAGAAATTGTCATGGACAAAGGACAAGAGGCCTAAATAACGGACAGTCCATGAAATGTACGGATGGTTGGTCGCCCTAGTGGTAGCCAGTGGAAGTACACTGGCCCGTAGCCAGGCCAGTGACGGAAAGCTGTACCTGGGGTAAGCTTCTTGGCATGGACATGAAAAGCAGAGCATGAGAACATACAAAGTCGACATCGTGACCAATCAGAAACATGTCACTTAGAGCGATATTTTTTTATAATACAAATGATTTTGCAAGCGCAGCGCAAGCTCTGCTCAGGCTAAACTTAAAAACCTAAAAATGGACCTTTTAGGGAGCATTGCACCGTGGGCCGAGGTATATTTCGATAAATGTGCTGACAAACCAAGAAGAGCTTAACAATAATCTGCACCATAAAAATGACAAAGTTAGTGAAACAAATCACTCAGAACACCATGAGGAGTTGTCCAGTAAAATGCATTTGTAACATGGAGCCCATGATTACCATTACCTGATGATATTGCTAACCCATTTACCAGCCATTACAAGTTTGAGAACCGGAATGGGGAGTCATATGAGGTCCCAAAATAAGTGTACTGTTTACTTAATGCTTTTATTTAATTTTTGTGCTCACCTTTTTCCACCTGCTTCATGCAGGTAGAAAACGTGAGCGGATGGGCAGATGATATTAATGGAGAAAAATGTGCACCCCAAAAAACTTGTCATCATGCAAGGTGGTAATCTCACCAAAGATATGCAGATACATCACTCTCCACGTCTTAATGAGGCCATGAGTGGCCTTCTTTCCACTGACTTTTTTGTATTTGAATTTTGCTTTTGCTAAAAGCTCCACTATGAAGCCTGCACTGTTGGAATTGGTCTTTGAATTCTAAAATAATGTCTATAGTTATAGACGACTTTTGCTTTGTTTCACATGTTTGCATAAACCCAATTTGAATATTTGAGCAGTAGGGGCTGATTGATCTTTTTAGATCATTAGCGGTAGCGAAGGCTACCATCATTTTTGCATCTGTGTCTGGAGTTAAGTAGCAGTAAAAGAGCGCATTAATTGAAAATGCATGAAATTAGAACATTGTGGACTTTGGGGGACTGCCAGTGAGCAGTGGCAACAGATTTGTTAAAGGATCGCAATGGAAATATTGACTTGAAAATTCTCGAATGGGTTTTCTGGCGCATATTCAAGCTGCTCTGGCAGCATTATGTATGGCACTGTCATGGAATGGAGGAATAGAAAAGTAACAATTATTTCTAATCAAGGTTTCAGATGAGCTCTGAATGAAACACAATTCTTTGATCGTAGGCGAAAACTGTTTTTCATGCTAACAGAACAGAATTAAATGTGCATGGAAAGGCATTAAGAACAAAATGGAAATTAGAAAATTAGTTCTAGTTGAATTAAACAATATAAATGAAGAATAAAATGGCTTTTTAATGTAATCAGAAAGCACAAAGTAAGACATTTTTGCTACCCATATCAGGAAACATAAAAGCTGGAGGCTTTAGGACGCCTACTTCCTTTTTAGCCTTCCTTACATTTAATTCCCAACATGTACAGCAAGTGTAACGCATTCACTTCCGGCATTTTCTGTTTCTCTCAGTGTTGTATTAACTCTGTGATCAGCATTCAAATTATTTCTGTTTTGGTGATAGTGTGATGAGCCATAATAGTGTTCAGGGTGATGGACCATAATAGTGTCATGGGGAAGTGTGTGGGGGGGGGGGACTCTTGTCCCACCCCCTTCCCCTGATCTCTATTATGGCTCACCACCCTATCGCCAAAACAGAAATAATATAAATGCCTAGTCACAGAGTCGGACTGGGATAGAATATAACCCAGGGCACCCACATAAAAGTGTCCCCATTAGCGAATAAGGTAACTAAAAAAGTGACCCATATTTGCAGATCAGAGCTGTTTTGAGTTTATGAAGACATGCTGTTGAGGTGTTATACAAGATATGGGAAAATGAATGCGCTTGCAGCATGCAATGTTTGCTGTAATATAGGGAAATCAACAATCAAAACCGGCCTACCAGACCATAAAATAGGCACATAAATAGGCAAAAGAAACACCTCTCACACTGACCTTTCAGACCAGTCCTACTGCCAGTGCCAGATTGCCCTATGGGTCAGTCCAACTCTGCCAGGGCACATGAACAAGCAGTGTGAGGCTGGCAAATACATTATGAGTCTGCAGATTTGATATAACGAGGTTGTCATAGTGGCAATTGATGTCTGTGCTACAAACAGACTTCACACATGGTTGGACATTAAATTGAATGAGTAAAGCAGGACTCCAGAGCAAATTGAAAGCAAAAAGGATAATTATTTTCTCCATAATGTGAATATGTAGCCAAATAATGTTAAGTTAATAAAAGTCAACCAATAAGTGTACTACTCAGAGATCCAAGTAGAAAACAAATTTGAAATAAATATTCTCATTATGGCAAGAGATATCCTTACAAAATAAAAACGAATCTAGATAGACTATAACTATCCCAAGCAAACGGAAAAAGACGAAAAGATATACTTTAAGTCTGCCTACAGTCAACTTTAGCTGTATGTGTTCAATATCTAGTTCTAAAAAATACAATATATAGAGGTTACTTTGGGTCAATCACTGGTCATAATTTGATATCTTTCTTGTCTACCTCAGTATCCTTCTCCACAAACTTGCTGTCTGGGGTTGTACTGACATCCAACTGGCCCAGGTCTATATCAACTCACAGGGTTCCCAAGCTGGCCCTTCTGGCTGGGCCTGGGCAACACTTACTCCTCTGTCCATAGCAGCTGCCAGTCTCCTGGGAAGAGAAAATGAGCAAGTTGCCTTCCATGAAGTCTTGCCACCCTCATTTCTTGTACCAAGACGCAGGCTTGTTCAGAGTCTCAGATGGATTTATCTGTCCTTGGTTGGATCGCTTTGCCTTTGAACAGCATGCCCTGGATCCACATTTTAGACACTTTCTGCCATACCTGCAAAGCTCAAAATCCTGACCATTAATTAATCCACGATTTCTTATCTAAAGGTGTGGATTCCACAGGCTTTTGGGAGAACAAGAGGAAGGCGCACTTAGGGTAGCTTCCACATGGCAGGTGATAATTGACTTGAAAATGATGGTGCTATAGTAATAAACATATTTCATATTGAATTCAATTATTTTCAAGGCTCATTAGTAATTGTTTGTTTTAACTTATGAATCAGAGATATGCTACTCCACTCCAATGCATAATTAATCTTGAAAATGTTCTTCCAACTTGATCTGACTGTTCGAAGATCTACACCAAGGAAAAATACAAGTCATTAAGGTGAGTTTTCAATGGAGTCTCTAAGGCTTCCCAGTTATCACAAATACAATTTTCTCGACAGAAATCTAAGAATACACCATTACCTATTTAGTGTGGTTCTTCAAATACTGTGTCAACACGTCCACAGCTTAGAGGAATCCAAAAACCTATATTTCTAAAGTAAGTTATCCAAATCATGATCCTAAAAAGGTCTTGGCGAGTTAAAACCCATATGTAAACATTAACTGTAGTATCGTTCATTAACAAGCTTCGTTCATAAAATATGAGTTACATTATCTGCTTATTGTTACATGACAGCCAAATTATCTGGTAATCATTATCATTCCACTCAGCATCAAGTAGATAATCTGCCTGAAAAGAAGAACTAGTGTCACACCAGGCACCCATTAACCTATATAGTCCAGGCTTGTTCATCTACTAAAGATAGCAATTGCACTTCTTCATGCCTGTCGCATGGTTGATCGCTCATAGTGTTTTGCTCTCTCTTTCTCTTGTTACCTGTTGGGCAATGTAAAGTGTGTGGTGTGCACTAGGCAAGCACAATAAGAAAACATTCAGGCAGAAGAAACCAATATGGAGAGGATAGGTGCTGCATCCTGTTCATTACTTTTGCACATAAGACGCCACCAGCGCCTTTCTGCCATATCCCATCAATGGCACCTTTGGTTTCTTCATAGATGGCAATGTTGAGAAGGCAAGGCGGCATTCACATCGCCTCTGCAAAGCTTGAAGTCTTACAGATTAGAGATAGGCTTCGTCAATATAGCTTCACACCAGAGGAAACATGCAGGGCTCTGTGCTTGGTAAGTCTGAGAAGGAAGCAGTTACTTCACTAGTTGCAAGACGGATTGCTATCAGTTCACGGTCAGATTTGCAAAAAGGTTCTCTTGCAAATGGTGCTACACATTCTAGTATTTTGGTTTTATTGCTTAGGTTATGAGTTTGTGCTTCATAGACAATCATGGACGGGTGGTATCTCAACTACTGGGGCCATGACTATGGCAAGCTATAGTTAGGACGGAATAGGAATTATTTGTAAAAGCCCAATTGGATTAATGTGAGTATTCGTGTTTTGTGCACACACAGTGCCTATTCCCAAGCTTTGATGTTCACCAGGAATATTGGTTCACCAATTATAGGGTCTAAACATTTTTTTTTTAGAAACTCCAGTTGAGGGAGGATACAGACTTGTCCCTTAAAGCAGAGTCGCCAGCAATGAAGAAGCTCAAATAATGTAGCCATACAAGGGTACTGAGTGATGCAACTTCCTGCCACCCTTAAACTCGTCTGAGAGTATCAAAGCAAAACCAACCATCCAGACAGTATGTTAGGAGGGGCAAGAAACCTTCTGAGTGTTTGTAATAGATGTCCGAGCATGGAAAACGCCTTGGCAATGCCAGTTTTAGTATGCTGATGTAACACAATAACAACATTTTATTAATTAGAGAACACTCTCCAAGGCATGTGTCTCGTGGACAGGGCATTGAGGGTCTGTAATAACTACATACATTACCAATATGTTTTTCTCATGCCCATGATAATTCCTATACATATTTTTTTTTTTTACATAATAAATAAAAAATTATATTTATCTTAAACATTATTTGTCTCGGGGAAGAAAAGAGAAACTAAAGTTAAAACATACACATACATGTATGCAATGCTTAACAGTGTATATTACACCTTCAATTTTATTCATTACCATCATCCACCTTAATCCGGATGATTCTTTCTCTATCCTTAGTTAATTATACCTAAATCTACACAGTGGTTCGGTTTGCAATGTTAAATGCAGCCACCTCCTCCGTTTCTATTATGCCCTGTATGGGCCTTTTTGGCAGCAGTCAACCCATATACTATACATTTTCAATAAACGAAAAACATTGGCTATTCTGTATTGTAACTCTCCATATTGTAGTACAGGTTCTAAATTCTTCACACCGTTTTGCTTGTCGGATGGATCGTGCTTCCCACGTACTGTTTGCCACAGGGGCACTCTAAACATTAAGCTGTGTGATCTGAAGTACAGTTAAGAAATTTCGATATTATGGTCTAAGATTTCTTGCCTGGTATCAAGTACTCCTTTACTTTACTGCTATTTCTGCAGACCTTACATCTCGTGCAAGGGTAGAATCCCTTAATTGGATCCAGTTTTCTAGGTTTCACTCTGTAGTTTGTCTGACATCAGTTCCCCTATTAAACTGTCTGATTTCAACATTCAAGAACATCAACTAGAGAGTAAGGGCGTGGAAAATCACTCCTATACCCCTGTAAAATTTTTGTTAAACAACTAAAGAGTGACTTAGTGAAAAAAATACAAAAAAATGTTTTGAAAAATATTAAAGTGTATATACGTACTCGCTTATCTAGAACCCCCTAAAAAGGCAAACCAGAAGTAATAAAACATTCAAAAGGGGACAACCCTTTGCCCTTGTGTATACACAAAGAGAGAAAGAAAATTATTTCTCTTTTTAAAAGGAACCTCACTCACCACTATTTGGTGACATGCTTCATCATAGGGTCCCCGGTGGGGTGACCGAGTGCCTCCCCAGCGTGCTACAACGCCTGAATTACAGCAGAGCGGGATGATGGTGTGTGAAACAGTGCTCTTACTAATACATGAATCAGACTGTGAGTGAAATTAAAAAATACATGGTTGTAACCTTTAAAAAATTTTAATAGAGGTCAACCAGTATTGGGTTCAAATCAGTGCAAGGCGGACAAAACCAGGTTCTGTGTTAAGAAACCCGTGTCCTAAATACAATTGGTCAACATGTTTCTGTTGTTAGAATTGCTAGTTCGTTCAGCATTCGTCTGGACCTAAATATAAAACCTAAAAGTGTCCTCCGGTGGTGTGTGCTCGCTAAGGCGCACCCTCCCGTGAGGATCTCAGTGTGCCGACGGCTCCTCTGAGCGTAGGTCACTAGCGGGGAGTCGTGTGTGTAGAATATAGATACGGTGTGAAGAACACCCGCGCTGTCGGAGCCCATGAAGAGAGTATTCATCTCCTTCAAAGCCTTTTTGACTCCTGAGAAGTTCAGTGAGTCACCACGGGCAATATCCGTGAGTACCATTGAAAAAAAAAATTCACACTGAGATCCTCACGGGAGGGTGCGCCTTAGCGAGCACACACCACCGGAGGACACGTTTAGGTTTTATATTTAGGTCCTGACGAATGCTGAGCGAACTAGCAATTCTAACAGCAGAAACATGTTGACCAATTGTATTTAGGACACCGGTTTCTTAACACAGAACCTGGTTTTGTCCACCTTGCACTGATTTTAACCCAATACTGGTTGACCTCTATTAAAAATGTTTAAAGGTTACAACCATGTATATTTTTATTTCACTCACAGTCTGATTCACGTATTAGTTAGAGCACTGTTTCACACACCATCATCCCGCTCCGCTGTAATTCAGGCGTTGTAGCACGCTGGGGAGGCACTCGGTCACCCCAGCGGGGACCCTATGATGAAGCATGTAACCAAATAGTGGTGAGCGAGGGTCCTTTTAAAAACGAGAAAGAATTTTCTTTCTCTCTTTGTGTATACACAAGGGCAAAGGGTTGTCCCCTTTTGGGTGTTTTATTACTTCTGGTTTGCCCTTTTAGGGGGTTCTAGATAAGCGAGTACGTATATACACTTTAATATTTTTCACAACATTTTTTTTAATTTTTTCACTAAGTCACTCTTTAGTTGATTTCAACATACACCAATTCCTTCTTAGGATTTGGAATACTTCTGATGATTTTTCAGTGTGGTCTGTGATTAATCTAATGTTATTCTCCTCTTGTGTCATACTGCTCCCCTCTGTATCCATAAAGCGGAATTGTTCCACAATATGTGAATATAAAAAAGCGAAAGAAATAGCAAAACAGAGATTTCTCAGAAGAGGGTACTGCAGGGGGGATTCTACATAAGGCTGAATCTAGGAGAGATGAGGTAGAGTAGAGTCAGCTCCTGGTGGTGCCACACTAGAGATCATTCTTGGCAGGTGGGGACTCCAGTGGCAAAGTACTCTCAATGGCATATTGGAGGTCATTTTTGGCATATGGGACACTAGTGGCAAAATACACTCACTGGCACTTTAGAGGTGATTCTTGACACAAGGGTCACCCATGGCACAATGCTGGTTCGGGCATACTGGAAGTAATTCTTGGCAGAAGGGGCAGCCATGATAAAAGGCTGTCGCTGGCAAACTAGAGGTAATTCTTGGCATATGGGACACCAATGCCAAAATGAAAGAGCCTGCATAATGAAGGTGAGTCTTAGTTTTAAGAAGGAAAGTTACAATATATGTTCATGGGAGATAGGTAATCATGACAAAACATAATTCTGGCCATGACGTACAACAGGTAATTAATAACATACAGGTTGCCCATGGACTCAATAGCATCATTCTGGCACTTGGATGTTGTTTGCGACTCAACACAAAATGGCATCCATGGAATATGAGGGGCGCCCATGACAAAATACTGGCTCTGGTCCACTGAACATAATTATTGACATACAGGGAAAACCCACTGTGCCATTTTATAAAAAAATCAGGTCAACAGCTGGGGATCTTCAGATATCTTTTCTGTAGCACACTAAAAAGGTACTTGAATATTTCATTACTCCCCTTTCAATACCTGGGGCTTATGAAAAATGTGCTTTGAAATGTCCTATTTCACCCTATTTTGTTTTCATAATTTTGGCTAGGGTTGGGGCGAGAATGCCCTTGAACTCACCTAGAAGATGTTGGACTCATTTGTTTCACTCACACAAAACCCTTTTTAGGTCTGGCATGACAGCATAACTGTCACTAGTGTTGTGTGATAAGCAGAAAAAGAGATTGAAGAATCACTGTAGAGAGAGCCCTATTCACAAGCTGCTCTTCCTCCCAAGTGGATCTCACTGTGCAAAAAAAGGCTGTTTGTATTATGTTCAATACTGTAGGCCTAAGTTGGCTATGAATACAAGCCAACTATCATGGCTATAGGCCTGATTGGTGCAAAAAGAACATTTGATTGACAGAATGCACAACAATGTTATACATTCACCCCAGTACAGAGATCTGGCCCTAAATCCTTCAGTTTCTTTGCTCAACCATGCCATTCCAGTTTGGACCCAGCCATATGCAAATCAGTATTGACCCTGCATCCAATGGGAACAGTCAAGCCCGAACTGCCAGGCCAGGTCCCCCCTGGACTGGAAACAAGCATCCTAGGACCGGTTATGGCTTTCCAGCCCTCATCAGGCAGGATAGCTACAGGCCTGATTGGTTCATTGTGAAAGGTTTTGTCAGATGCCATAGATCAGATCTGCTTACTATGAAAAGTTATGACAAACCAACATCGCAGCCAGTGCCAGGAGGTGCTTCTGAAGCAGCCCTGGGCTCCCACGCTGCAGCAGCCCGTCATTTGCCGCACATCACTCGGGGGTTGCTGGAGACTTCACTCCCAGCCTGCTCTGCGGTCTCCACGGTGCAAACGTCGCCGCCAGGAGGTGCTTCTTAAGCAGCTCAGGGCTCCCAAAGTGTGGGAGCCTGTCATTTGCCACACATCACTCAGGGGTTACTAGAGACTTCCCCCCCCCAGCCTGTTTTGCGGCCTCCACGCAGCCAACATCGCCTCCAGCGCCAGGAGGCGATTCTTAAGTAGCTCAGGGCACCCGCAATGCGGGATGACCACCAATGTACCTGGACAAAGCGAGGGCCAAGGGCAAGCCGGTCTGCTCCAGTCAGAGCCGAGAGGAGGCTAGGCTGTGCCTATCCTCTTGGTTTTGCTGCCTTTTCTCTTTTGTCTCTGGACTTTTGGCCTTGCAGTGTTCTGTGGTGTCTGTGGTGTTGCGATCCAGCCCTGTGAACCCACATGAAGGTAAAAATATTATTTGTTTCCAGTGATATATTCAACGGAAATCTCAGTATGGGAAACCTGCCCCTGCTTTAAAAACCACTGATACTACCTTGGATGGTTTCCTTCAAAAGGCAGTAGGGGCAATCAGCACGGAAATATAACTGTTGCAACAAAGACTTTCATTAGTTCCACTTGCTGTTTCACTTGTTCATGCTAACCCTGACTCTCATACAGCCATGGCCAAAATAGACTCTGACCATAGGTCACAAGCCCGACTCTAGCTTACTGTCGAAATTTCAAATCAGGGTGACCTTTGTGCTACACATGATGGAACTGAACCCACCCCAAACCCATCCCGGGAGAAGATTGATCCACAGCCCACAACTGGGGAGGAGAGGAAATGCACTGAACTGGCAGCGGCTGAGTACAAATTAAAGGGCACTCATCTAGGGTCAAGAGAACTAAACAAACCCCTTTAAGTGTAATATCTACTTCTGGTACTCTAAGTAAAAGGGTCCCTTCCCTTGAGCCCCCCCCATAACAATCCTCCAGCGCAGACAATGTGGGAACCTGTGCCCCATGGGAAAATCCATAGGAACAACCGAAATTTATCCTAGACCAGTCCTGCGGTGTGGGAATAGCTCTCCATGAGGAAATACAAATGCTAGCGGCCCAGGGCATGATCCCCTAAGTGGGGCGAGTTCGTAAAAAACATATTAAATCTACCCGCTGATTGTACACCTTATACACTGATCCTGACACGGATTCCCCATCTTACCCCTGGTCAACAAGAAAGCTGTCAGAGCCTCATTAATTAATTACCTCATTGGTGCTTTAAGAAAATGCCGTCCCAGATAAATTGGTTTGAACACATCATCATGGCAAGGCGGGTGAGTTGATTAGATTTCATGGCCAAGTCTGTGGAAGGGGATTGTGTGGTGCTTAATTTCAATGACGCCAGGTGTGTGCATTTTGCATTGAAGCTTCTTGGAGACACACCTGGCAAAATAATAAAAGCTCGCCGTTGAGTTTTTTCTATCCTCTCCATAGGCGCACTATCATTAGACAACAGCCCTCATCATTAGGCTTGAATATTTATTATTCTTCATAGTCCTCTCCTTTCAATTAACCACACCTCTTTGATGCTCTCTCAGCTGATGCTCTTTGGTAGAGGTCACACGCGTCAGCTTGAGAGATCGGGTTACCGCGGCCGGTGGACTAAAAGAACGTGAAGGTGAAATCACTTCCGTATTCCCGCTGGCATGAACCAGTGAGCCACCAGCGGTTTCCCCACGGAGTAGGATACAAAGTATTCTAGATGGCAGCGGAGCTTCCCGCTGAAGCCCGTGGGCCCATTCTCCGCCCTTGGTCCACTGTGGACTAATTTCACAGATAACTAATGTTGATTGAAGAATTTATACGTTACTCATAGAAGTTGTGGATTCCCTTGTTTGGTTGACTGAACAGTGGTTCGAGACACATGCTGTGCTCCGTCTTCCATTTTGTCCTGAAGAGGCCTAAAAGCCAAAGGTCAAAATGCGTTGACACCTCGTTCATGAAGTCTCTTGAAGTCTTGGATTATAAAATGTATTAAATACACTGTATTTTGTCCTAATTCCAACGATTCCTATTTTGTGTATACATACGGACCCAAGAGACTATCGGTTAGAGTGATTGTGCAGGAATTTTATGCACCGCCCTCAATAATTATATGTTTGGAAGATAGTAGTGTTTTTATGGGATTTTTTCGTATGACTCTATTTGTAATGTTTTGTCATGCCTTGTAATGTTTTTGTATATAGGAGGATTTGTATGTTTGATGCACCACACCATAAAGTAGTACGCTTACGGTAAGTATAAAATTTGAATATATGAATGTACTCAATAAAAGAAGAATCTTGTAATTCTCAAATTGTATCAATGATTAATTTATGTAATCATTAGATTTAGTATTGATTGCATCTTTTCCTGCTTCTCAGTTCTATTTGTTCAATATTTGATTAGCTCTTGAGAAGTAGGGTCATTAGGGCTTCCCCGTTGTCTTTTTTCTTGTTGCTCTCTCAGGACTTACTGATATCGATTGACTGCTCAAACAACATGGACAGCCAGTCGAGAAGAGAAGAATGGGTTCGCAACACATCAACCTACAGAAAGATTTACATGAATGTTACTCTGTTGGAAAAGGGCTTATAGACCTAGCCGGCATCATCTCATATATCTCTATCACTACAAATAAGAATCTAGATGAACAAGAAAACCCTTCCCTCCCGCCTAATTCAACCATTGAGGGTAACCCCATAGTGGAGGGGTCTGGCCTAGTAGATTTTGCTACTACGTCCGTTACTAATAGTGCACTAGTGGGTTTGGTGAACCAGGAAATACAACTGGAACATTGCAGGTATTCGCCATAAATTGACCAATGAGGTATGGCTAGAGTATATTAGGGGTTTTGATATCATCTGTTTCCAGAAAACTTGGTATAGGAATGACATTGTGTTAGACGGTTATTGCTCTTTTACTGTCCCTGCAGTTCCCTTCCCTGCAGGGAGGGCTAAAGGAGGGTTGGTTTTGTTGATCTCAGTAAAGTATGGGTCCATAAAAGCCCTTGACTTAGGTTCTTCCCCCTGGTATAAATTAATTATGATTTCCATTTTGATGCAGGTTAAAATACTAGTGGTGAATGGTATTATAACATCTTTGACCAAAATTCCCGTCATGTTATAGAAACCTTGCAGCGTGAAATTTCAAACATTTCTGGGAAGTGGCAGCCATTATGTATCTTTTGGGTGGGGGATTTTACCTGTACTATCTGTGGGTTTAGTGCCCAACGAGTCAGTGGGCTGTTGGACACAGAGGGTCAGCCCAAGCCGGATTTTACCCGCACACCACAGGGTGAGGCCTTAAAGTCCATCATCATTGAGAATGACCTGGGCCTTATTAATAGCTTGGCCTTTTGTTCCTCATCCCAGTGCCCCACATATGTTGGAGGTGGCAGGAAAAGTTGTATTCATTATATGTTTATCTAAAGGATATTTTTGTCTCATGTTAGCGACTTTGAGGTGGAACCCAATAGTACTAGTGATCATAAGCCCCTTGCAGTTTTGCTAATGTTTAACAGAACAGGTAGGGAAAGGTGACGGCCGTCTGATTCACTATAATCCTAATAAAGGGGTACGATTAAACTGGGGTAAAATAAACCCTACCAAATTTGAGCTAGGAACTGCCATAGCTAATTATCAATCTATTTTGAATTGTTTACAAGATTCTTCCCCAGAGATGGTCATTCGGCAATTTGAGTTGATCTGTATAAATGTAGCTAAGAGAATAACTAGGCCGGGCGAGCAAAAGGAACAACAAGAGGTACGGTGGTTTATCACTGAATGCCCAGGGGCTCAAAAGATCCTTAAAATGCCCTTTCACACAAGCCCTTGTGACAGAAATCAAATTAAGAGTTCAAGGCAAATGTACAAAATTATTATTAGCCAAAGGAAAGATGAATTGAGGAGATTGGCATGGGAAGACCTGGAGAGAGCTAGTTTCCTTAACGACGTCAAGGACTTTTGGGACATCATTAATCGCCCTTTATTTACGGATGAGGTGAGGCAGATGGATTCACTGATTCTGGGGGATGTCTGGGAAATCCATTTCTCGGCTATATTTAACCTGAACTGCCTGCAGTTAGAGGAGATTGGTGGGGACCTGCCTTTGATTTAAGCGTCGCTTCCCAATTAAGCTATTTCATCCCATAATTATCAGGTTGAAGAGTCTTTAGCGAAAGGAATATGCATGAAAGCCCCAGGCCCTGATAGGGTTCCAATTGATTTCTTCAAAAGGAATCCCAACCTCTGGGTACCCCTATTGACTAATGTCTAAAGCAGTGGAGATTGGCTCTATTCCAGCAAACTGGAGGGAGGTCACTGTGGTACATATCTTCAAAAAGGGCAATAGGAATGACCCGGCTTGTTATAGGCCTCTCGGCCTGTAACGATGCCACAGCAAAGGTACTGGGGAGGGTCGTCCTTGCCCAACTTGAAGCATGGGTAACCACCAAAGTGGTCATGTCCAAAACCCAATATGGTTTTATGAGGGGGCTGGGTACTACAGAGCAGTGCCTCGATTTGTCCCTGATTTTTAGCAAGTACATGAGGGCCAGGAAGGGTTCTAGCCACCTGACCTTCATGGATCTGTCTAGCGCTTTTGATACCATTAATCAGGAGAAATTGTGGGCACTAATGGGAAAAATGGGTGTTGAGGAGGTACTCTTCTCCCTCTTGCATAGGTTACATACCACTGTTGCCATAAGTTATGGCCCCCAAGGGGAAAAGACTAAGCTGATTGCTTCAACTGAAGGTGTCCGGCAGGGGTGTATTTTTGCTCTTTTTCCCTTTTTAATCTATACTAATGGCCTAAAGACATTTTTATCAGATAAGGAAATTGATTTTCCCCGAATTGATGGCAACTATATCCCGCAACTAACATATGTGGATGACACAGTGCAAATGGCTTTGACAGCAAAGCAAACATAAGGAGATGATGGACGTGGCACTGAAATTTTCAGACACTCACCCCTAGTCACAAATCTGGGTTGAATCCATCATCATTCTTTAGCTCACTTCGCCACCTCAGTTCTGACGCGGCTATATGCAAATCAGTCTTGACTCTGTCCCTCATGGGAACAGTCCAGTCCGAAATGCAAAGCCAGGTGTTCCCTGAACTGGAAACAAGCATCCTGGGATCGGTTTCTGGGTAACACCCTTCATCACCCAGGCTTGCTTGAATCCAGTGGCAAAGTGAGCGAGGGACCCACGTCTGGGCATACCCTGCCAACTTAGGGCGAACAAAGCAAACACAAGGAGATGATGGACGGATCGCAGAAACTTTTCAAACACTCACCCCCAGTCACAGATCTGGGTTGAATCCATCATCATTCTTTAGCTCACTTCGCCACCTCAGTTCAGACCCGGCTATGTGCTAATCAGTTTTGACCCTGTGCCTCATGGGAACAGTCCAACCAGAACTGCCAAGGCAGGTCTTTCCTGAACCGGAAACAAGCATCCTGGGACCGGCTTCTGGGGACCACCCTTCATCAGACAGGCTAGCGTGAATCCAGTGGCAATGTGAGCAAGGGACATTGCATTGAGGATAAATGTATATTTGGGTAAAATAGACATCTTTAGTAAGTTTGATTTGCCCAGAAAGAATAACAGTAAAGAATCCCACTTCTGCAGTTGTTTTCTAACTTTTTAAGTGACTAAATCAAAATTCACCTTAGCTAGGGTTTCCAAATTTTGAACCACCTCAATCCCTAAATAGCTGATTTTCTTTTCGATGAGCTCACTTTAAGAACTGGTGTTCCACTGCATAATTTTTGAAGGATTTACAGCATATCCTGATAATTTACCAAATTGATCTAGAGTTTCCCAAATAGCAGATATTACTGGGTCGAGATGGGATGTGAAGATCATTAAGTCATCGGCATAGAGCCCTATCTTTTTTTCTCAGTCATTACATGTAAATGAGTGGATATTTTTACAAGCTCTTAACTTACAGCTATCTTCATCATTGTCCCGTTTTGCGAGTCCTTAATAGCGATTATTATGGACTTGCAATACGGGATTCATGTAGGAATCACTAAATGAATTGCGATTCCTACACATTCCTTATTTGCGATTGGAATGGCCCATAGGAATGAATGGGGAGTGGTTCCTTATTTGCAATTAGCAATTTGCTAATCACAAATAAGGATGCGATTTCAAGGGTGCCAGGGGTGTCCAAAGGACACCCTGTAGCACCCCTGAAATGAAAATGTAGACTGATGTTGCGCACACACATGTCCAAATGACATGTGTGTGTGTAACATACAACTGAAAAAAATGTGCAAAAGTGCATTTTTCTCATTTTTCGCTATTTACCACAAAGTCAGACTTCGCGGTAAATAGCGGCCAAAAATAGCGATTTCACAATTTTTAAATAATTCTTGAATTGCATTTAAGGAATCTCTAATTGAGATTCCTTAAATGCATATATTCGCAAATATGCGATTTCTAAAAATGCGATTTTTGCATTTGGGATGCCGTTTTCGGCTTGATGAATCTGGCCGCTAATGGCCAATGGCTTGATGTATATATTAAACAAAATAGGGGAAAGTGGGCAGCCCTGTCTAGATACTCTTCTTATTTGTACTTTTTCAGAGAGGGAGCCATTTGCTTATACCCGGGCCACAGGGTTCTTATACAAAGACTTGATTGCTGACCCGAATACTTCCTCCATAATAAAGCGTTGGATTACCTCATAAAGAAAGGGCCCGCTGACCCTGTCAAAAGCTTTTGCAGCATCGCAGGTTATTATAGACAGTGGTTTTTCATATTCTATGGCAAGATCTACTGCACCAATTAACTCATGGGTCAGATCCTCTAAATGCCTCCCCTTCATAAATCCCTTCTGATCATTATGGATAATGGAACCAACCATTCGCTCCAGCCTTTTATTCAGAATCTGTGTATAAATTTTACAATCACTGTTGAGCAATGATATCGGCCTGTATGATTCACATACTCTGGGGTTATTGTTTGATTGGAGAAGAATGATTATAATTGCCAAATCCCAGGAAGGAGGGATATGTTTTAAAATATATACTGAGTTGAAAAGATCCAGCAGGATTGGGGCAAGGACTTCCCTCAGCAATGCATACAGCTCATTAGGGATGGCATCAGGGTCAGCAGCCTTACCCTTTTTCAAGTTCTTGATTGAGCCATGGACTTCTTCCAATGTTATAGGAGCCAATAATTCCTCTCTATTTTCATTACTTAACAGTGGGAGATCTATATCACTGAAAAAAGCTGCTGTCTGTTCTTTATTTTGAATTAAGTCCTCTGTATAGAGTTCCTTGAAAAACCGGACAAATTCCCGCTCAATGTCGCTGTCTTCAGTGATGATATCACCTGTGACTTGATTTTAAAGGTCCTTGATGTTGCTCCTGGTTTGATCTGTTTTTGCCTTCCAGGCCAAAAGCTTGCCACTACCCTCCCCATATTCATAGTTGGCTGGTCTACTTGCTTATCATCTCTTTTTCACCCTGAGTTCTAAGTAGTCCGCTAGCTTTGTCTTGGCCTTGGCAAGATCTGCTTCTATTAAAGGTTGTATATTAACATCTACGGGTCGAGCCAACGTTTCTTGAATTTCTAAAGAGGTAAGTTCTTTTTTCCTTTTCTTGTTTTCCATTGCATTTTGGCCAATTAGGACACCTCTAAAATATGCTTTATACGTGTCCCAGACCTTATTTAAGGGGGCTGTATCGAAATTAAAGAGAAACAACTCCTTTTGTTTGTTTTATCACTGTTGGACTTGGCCCTTTTGGCAGGTTCACCTTGAAACTTTTTTCATTCTCCTAGCCTGTTTCTGTAACCTGGTGTTGGTGATTTTAGGCCTCTGCGCACTTTTTCACTGTGGTCCAATGTAAAGTGTGTGCGCTCTCTGTGTATGTGTGGTGAGAGTGGCCTGCCCTCCCATAGGAATGCATGTGGATATGTGTGTCCATGGTAGTTGCTGATGTGTGGGGAGTGCAGGGTCGAGTTTTGTATGTGCAAACTTGTGAGATTAAATGCTGCGCAATGATGTGCGCAGATTTATTGGGTCTAGTGGAGAAGTGCCACTTTTAGAAGTTGGCATGTTTGTGCAGTGAATGTGAATTGATGGTCTGGCTTGTGATTGGCTGGAGCTGGCTGGTGTGCCTGACTCAAGGAGTCAGGATGGGTCTGCCCGGTGGTGAAAGGGGAGATCTGCATGTTGATGGCAGGGAGGAGTTGCACCTGGGATCTGAATAGGGCTAGGCCTTCCCTCCACAATGCTGGCTCCACCCCCTGTGGTGTGTCTGATGTCCCTGGCCTGTCCTGTGAATAGGTAGAGGGGCTGAGCAAAACAAAGTGCTCAAGAACCAGTTGCATTTGGTTCGCCCCTTGCCTGCACCTTTGGAAACAAAGGATTTCTGTGTATAAAAGAGGGGCTGTGACCCCATGAAAATGTTCTTGTTCCTGACTTGAATCTACCAGGGGCGTGCTGCTGCTGAGGCCCAGGGGAAGGCTTGCCTCCCTGGGCCCTGCCCAGCCCCTGGATGCTGGAGGACTTTCCTTGTTGAGATCTGCTTGCTCCATCTTTGATGTCCATGACTTCTTGGGACCCTGGTTGCTCCAGTTACCCTGTTGAACTGAGTTTTCTTTTTTCCTTAGCGCCTGGGAAGCGCTTTATTTTAAATTGCCCTGTTATTGAGGGAGCCTACCCCTCATTGCGGCATTTATTAATGGCAGCGTGGGTGCCCACCACGCTTATTTCGATATTTACAAGCAGGTGCCTACCCTGCATTATGCCCGTGTTTATGGTGCCTTAATTGCACGGGTGCCCACACCGCGCCTTTGCCCAGGATTCCTATTTTAATTCAGAGCCGGTGCCCACCCCGCTCCTAACTTCGTCGTGCTGATCGAGGGAGCCTACCCCTCGTTGTGCCCCAAAAAGAGATGCTGGCGCAGCCGCAGCACAGCCGGAGGTCAAGCACCATTGTGCCTGACGGCGGGCGAGAGTTCCGGTTTTCGAGAGGAAGTCCCGTGCCCGTCGCCGCGAGAAGACCAGAAGACGGCCGAGTGATGGCCTCAGGCTGCCCAGTGCTACCGTAAGCGGTAGAGAGCCCCGGGGTACCAACAGGAAGAGAAGCGCTGTGCCAGGCCGGCAGGGCTCCCGAGGTGAAGGGAGAGCCCGCAGGCGCCGCGCTGGATAAGAGGAGAGGCCTGCCCCCAGCGCACATGAAGAGGAACACCCCTGAACAGCCCGGTGAGTGTTGAAGGGCCAGATGGCAGTGGGCAGCCCCAACTTTTTTACCGAGCCCAGGCGTGGCTCCAACAGTGGGTGCATCTTTATTTCAGGAGCCAGATAGCTCCAGAGGCCCTCAGTTATTTCCCGAGCCCGAAGGCTCCAACGATGGCCCTATTTATCTAAAAGGCCCCAGTGGGGGTCCCGAGGGCCAGAGGGACCCGTGTTCTTGCCCATGAGGGCCCCAGTTATTTTGAGAGCCAGATGGCTTCCTCAGGGGTCATGTGTATTGTAAGAGCCCCGTGTGGCTCCAATCCAGGGCACATTTGTTATAAGACCCTAGAGGGCTCCAATGTGCGCAGTATTCATTTCCAGAGTCAGAGGGCTCCAGCATTTGGTGCAGTTTGTTCCAAGGGCCAGTGAGGGCCCATGCTGCAGTTTTGCATCCACAGCTGCCCAGCAAGTAGTGGGCAGCTGCACCGTTTAGGTTTTCCTTTCAGGGGACATGTGCTTTTAGACTCAGGAGTGGGACGCACTCCTTCGCCCCTACCTTGGCCTCCACAGCTGCGCAGCACTTAGTGCCAGCTGGAGAGTTTAGCCCCCAGTTCATTGTTCTCAGCTGCCCAGCAAGTAGTGGGCAGCTGCAACGTTTAGGTTTTGGAGCAGTGGCGCAACCTTGACCTTCGCTGCTTAGGCAGCATCCCTGACTCTGTGGACATAGGGCATTTGAGCCCCCTTATTTGAGATGGCCAGTTGGCCAGGGGGGATTTTTACATTTATAGGGCACAGGCCCTAATGTGATTTATGTGCTATTGTGATTTATGTGCTAATATTTTGGGTGATAGGAAATGTATTGTTTTTAGTATGTTTTGCGCACCCTGTTTGATACCTCTAGATATGGTTTAAGCATAGGAGTTTGTTTTACCTGTTTAGGTTTGTGGTAGGGAGAGGATACGTCCCTGTGTGATTTACGCCCCTAGTGTAATGTTTACTTAGGTGGTTAGGGTCTAATGTAGTTAGACTTGTGGGATACTGTGCATGATGGATTTCATGTCACAGACTGTTGCAAAGTACAGTTATTATCAGTGTTTACTGGCTGTACGTACTATGACCTATTTTTACTTGTATGTTTATGATTTAGTTCACTTTTACCAAGTTATCTATTTTACTATTTCTTTACCAAGTGCTAAGTCTGACAGTGGCCCACGTGGCCCTGTCATGTGTAAATAATCCCTTGTAAATATTTCCGGTGCCAGTTGGCACAATGTATATTGTGTGATTACTATATGATGTGTTTTGAGTATACAAAGGCTATTTTTGATATAACCTTGTGTGGAGTTCCTTTTGTGGGTGGCCTGGGATGTTTTTGCTGGTGGGTGCGTGTGCAAATGCTTTACACATTGCCTCCGGGATAAGCCTTACTGCTCGTGTCACGTTCCCAAGGGGGTGAGCAGGGGTTATCTTGGCGTGTAACTCCCTTGCCCTAACTAGAGTGGTGGTTTCTGCCTGGCTTTTATGCAAGCCTTAGCCAACCAGAAATCCCATTTCTAACAATCACACTCTCAACTATCGAAAATTCAAGAAGAAGAGATTGATTTAATGTCCAGAGCAGCTCTGGAGATTTACCAATAAGTTTAAACTGAAAAAAAAAATGCAGAATGGTCTGATAGGTGTTCCGTTATATGCACAATTTTCCTAACCAAATTACTGATAATACTAGATGTAAAGAAAAAATCGATCCTAGATCAGTGCCCTTGCTTTTTATTGTGAAATGTGAAATCCCTTACAGAATCACTCGAAACTCCCCTGCCTCTTGTGCTTTTTATGCTCCATCTATCTACTAGGCCAGGATCCTGGATTGTTGATTTCAGGGCAGCTATCATTTTCGAAATTGCCATATTGAGTTTTTTGGAGGTGGTGTCTTTATCTAAATCAAGAATAACATTAAAATCGCCTCCCATAATGATTGTATCGTTAAATTCAAGTAGATGAAGCATTAATGTACAAGGAAGGAGAGGATCGTCCAGATTAGGGCCATAATATGACACAAAAAATAACCATGGCCAGAGGTTTACATTGGGAACCCTCACATAAATGCAGCAGGAAGAGGTTTTACACTGTGAACTCATTACAGACACTTAGGAAGAGACTTTATTTTTTGTACCATTTGGCACATACACAAGGAATGGGTTTTACATTTCAAACTGTCTGACAAAAGCAATAGCAAGGATTTTTTCTTTTAAATCCCTCAATCAAATACAATAAAAGGTAGTTCTTCCGCAGTTTATCAGGCAATAAACAAAAAAGACTTCGTACAGTACAAAAGCATCTCAGCTCTGGGCTTCAGCACTACATTGCGTGCCATCTCACATGCTTCATTCCACTTCTCATGCTCACTAAGCTGTTCCCATGTTCCACCAAATCAAATCTATCTAGGTTCTTGTTCAGAGGTAAAAATACTCTGTCCCTGTGAGAGTGAAGGGTGGGCATGTAAGAGCAGGGTGCAACACAATAAATCAAACAATGTTTGTTTAATGTATGGTGTTGCACATATTCTGATGTGTATTTAATCAAAATGATATACTGAGAAATGAGATAGAAATTGTCTTTTTCCACAGTAAATATGTTATCGACAGTGAACACAAAAGTTTAACTTTCTGAGATGCTATCCACATAAAGGTAGGTATTATTTATAACGTAGCAAAACAAAAAATGTTCCCTAAATTCGTTTATTTCTTAATATCATGTTGGTTTGGGTAGAATGTATCAAAATAATATCAAATATTAACTGACTTTTTGTTGAGTTCACGTTTTGCAAAAAATAATTCGGGCTATTTGTTCCAGTCCTTTGCTTTGTCATCCATGGTGCGTTGCTGCCCTCTTCTGTCTCATATAGAAAAAGGTGAATACGTTTGAAGAAACTCCCCTCATCGCTGGTAACGGAGTATGCATGCAATGCCAACGAAACGAGTAGGAATTAAATAGAAGCAAATTAAAATCAAATATATGCGCAACAAAAAAGTGCCTGAGGGCAGAATTGATTGTTGCTTTATAAACAGGCCACTAGGGCAATTCTGCATAGTTATATTGCAGATAAATAACGCAGTATCCAACAGCATCCAATGAATACCTACCTGCGCAGCAGATCTCCAGAGTTACAGATATGCTCCGGGGAGCAATGTATTTTTAAACAATTTTATTTCATAACTAAATATTTTTATATGTGGGTGACGGAAGCGAAACAAAAGAATCATTTGGCAAACAATGCCGTTTGGAACGCAACTATTTAAATATAGTGCACTTCAAAGGCGCAACTAGAGTCACATTTCGTGGGGGGGGGGCTAAGAAAAAACTTTTGGGCGGTAAAGGGGGTGATTCTTCAAGCAAAAGGCAGAGTGGAGCTGCAGGGGCTCTAAGAAGGGAGGAAAAACATCAAAGCCTCACTAACAAGCAAAAGGTCGTTTAAAGACCTGTGAAGTACTTGGGTGAGGCAGTGTGTGTGCCCGGGATCTGTCTCATCCCGGGCTGCCACACAGACCGGAGGCTGAAGCCCTTTTAGTTCAATGGGCGTTGCGCCCCTGGTGCACAATAATGTAATAACAATACAAGCTTTTGCGAAAATTCCAGCTCAAGACTTGTAAATAAATGATTTCTACCATATGCAGTTTCAGCATTTGGGTTTTTATGCAATGGACTACGTATAATAAGCCGATAAAACAATGCAAGCCCTGTTGCTTTATACCCACAGAACGAACAGACACCATTGGACACCAAACGAAACTGGAATAAACTGCAATGTTCTGTATAGAAAGAGATAGGGGGTGCAGAAGCCCCCGTCTGTCTGGAACTGGAATAGGATCTAATGGTAACCATTTGCAAGCATTTTGAATTTCGTATCGGACCAAAGACATTTGCTTGTCACTTCAGGCACACATTGAACAACAATCTTTAAATGGATTGCACATGCTAACATCATCATGATCGCAGGACTGCACATGAAAGTTGCAGAGTAATTAAGAAGAGCATCAGAAACAGACTGGTGTGTTTGACGTGTGTAAAGCGGGTTAATCGAGACACACAAAGGATATATCCGTGAGACTGGGGGTGCACCACGAAGCACGGTAATATTTACCTGCATCAGTGTTCAGTATCATAGTCCTCGCAGGGGTATATAAACTGGAAAGGATATTGGCCTTCTCAGAGAACGAATACAATATTCTGTCGTAGGGAGAAACACCGCCAATCCGCACAACAAAAAAGTGATAGAAGCAGGCCTTGTCTCTGCTACTCTAAATTCTGCCGCCTTGAAATGCCCTTTCCCACACCAAGCTGAATATCCTGGGCAAGTCCCGTCTGAACGATTCTCCGACCTCAGCTTCGCAGAACCCTGAATACACCATGACAATGCCTCCCCTCCAGGGACTCGCCACTAAGAAACGACTCCTCATCATAACCTGCGGATGCCGCCATGGGTCAGGAGGGAGAAGGCTGCTCTCCAAGATGGCCTTACCATTGAGAAGAGTACAGAAATTAAAAAGACATCCACACAGAGTAGGTAACCGGTACGTTCTTTAGTGACCATGAAATATATTTTTGGGAGCTTGAGCCAGTGGCCATTCAAAATACCCCACCCTTTCCAATGTCCATTATTTTTAGAGCTTCATCGAAGGGGAAGAGTGGAGCTCTGTTGTTCCGTTTAGAGCTAAAGGACTATAAGGGGCATATTTACAATGTTTTTGCATAAGGTAGCACCGCAAACTGCACTTCCCTATATCAGAAGAAAAAGGCATGAATGTACCCAATATATACAAGATACAGTGCAGTCCTGTCCTTTCTGCCAGCGCCGGTGCACAAACTGCAGCTGAGCGCCAACGCAGGTCCCCTTGTACCATGGTGCAAGAGTGTATGTGTTTTTGTCAGGATTGGTTTTGTGCAGGAAGGGACACCTTCCAGCACAAAAAGAAAGGGACACCTTCCTGCACAAAAACAATCAAAGGAAGCGTTTTCCTCGTTCTATGTGTGAATGCAGCACACATGCAAAGAGGCAAAAACTAAAAGAAATATAAGCATTTCTTCTAATTACACCGTGCTTGGGAAGGTGTAAGTTTTGGCACTGCCCCAGATTTACGCTATGTTGCATTTCTGGGGCAGTGCCAAAAACCATGGGTGTTGCGTGGGAATACCCACAGCAACACCCAGGGAAAACCTCCTTCCACACAGAGTAAGGCATTGCCTTACTCTATATTTACAAGGCCATGAAAAGCAATGCAGGGTGGCTTTGCGTGGCCTTATAACTATGGGCCAGCAAACTGCACCTCTAGAGAGTCACAAAAGTGACACTACAGCAGCATAAAAGTGCCACAGAGGCATTGTAAATATACTCCCCAAGTCGCGAAGTCAGATGATAGTTATGCTGTAAAAGCATCCAAAGCTTCTGGTCCTAATCTGTGAAGTCAGATCTGAAACCTTCCTAAAACCCGTTATTCCATGCTATTGGATGTATGTCATTACCAAGCATGCCTTAAAAATGCAGCCTTTACCATGCAGATGACTTTACCATGCATGGTAAGTATATTAAATTAAGGAAAACACACACATATATATTTTTTTCATTTGAGTGCTCGCTGTGCCACTGGATTCAAGCTAGCCTGGCTGATGAGGGGTGATAGCCAGAAGCAGGTCCTAGGATACTTTTTTCTTTTCAAGGACATACTGGGAACACAACCCAGCTCTGGTAATTCAGTTGGACTGACCCTTTGGAGGGGTAGGGGGGAGCAGTGAGAAGCACTACTGCTGCTTTTGTTACAAGGGGGCGATATTGTTGCACTGCTGCAAAATTGGCCCCCCAGTAATAAAAACGGTCCCCACCACTCAAAAACCTGCAACACCCTTCCGGCGCACCGGAAAAAACCCTGTGCCCACTATGGCCAGTCCAACCTTGTTTTCAGTTCAGGGAGGATGTGGCCTAGCAGTTCAGGCTGGACTATCCCCATGAGGAGCAGGGTCAAGACTGATTTGGATATGGCTGCATCCAAACTGGAACGGCATGGTGTGCAAAAGAACAATGGATTTAACCCAGATCTCTTGACTAGGGGTGAGTGTTTAAAAAGTTTCAGCACTCAGTCCATCATCTTCTTGTGTTTGCTATGTTCACCGTATGTAGCCGAGTGTATGCCCAGACATGGGTCCCTGGCTCGCTTTGCCATTGGATTCAAGCTAGCCCGATTGATGAGGCTTGATATCCGAAACTGGTCTCAGGATGCTTGTTTCCAGTCCAGGGAGGACCTGAACTGACAGTTCGGGCTGGATAGTTCCCATGGGGAACAGGGTCAAGACTAGTTTGCATATGGCTGGGTCCAAACTGGGGTGGCATAGTGAGCAAAAGAATGATGGACTTAACACAGATCTCTTGACTGAGGGTATTTGAAAAGTTTCAGCACTCAGTCTGTGGTAAATATTGGATTTACCGTCTTAATTTCTATGCAGGTAAGTACTTAAACAAAAATAACTCAATCGGAAAGAAAGAGGCAGAGTCCGTGGTGTTAGAGTTCTTAGGGGTTTTATTCCTTAAAAAGGAATGGTCATGGTACCAGATCGGACCAGATCGGATATCGGGTTCCTGCCACCACTGGGGTGCAGGAAGGGATAGAGCAATATTTTATTGACAATACATAGCTTATATACTTAAATCATATTATAGAAACCAATACAGTAGGCGTAACAGCTGAGAGAAACAAGATAAGAGCACACACGTGGTAGTGATACGTAATTAGAAGGCGTGAACTAGAAACGTCACATGTAAGTGTCACAAGTAGGTGGGTGCAAAGCAGAATATTGCAATGTCAGCAGAAATCTGAAGTCTGGATGCGCGCGCAGCTGCATGACGTGGGCATGACGTGAAGCTGGAGGGTGCAAGGGACTTGACATTTACACTAGCGGAAAGAGACAGAAGTCTGGCATGTCAGATCAACTTGTACCACTATCATATCTGATATCTGATGTTTAGGAACCATATTATCTAGAAGGAAAAGGTCTCTGGGGCAGAAGCTATTCTATACTGACTGTGAGTGCGTGTATAAGCGTCTAAGTGTCTGCATGAGATGCGAGGGGGCATGGGCCTACCATGGTAACAGAGGCTATGAATTACTTGCACGGAGACAGTGAGGCCGGGCCCTTTGCTCTGCAGCTGGGGGGATGTTTACTTAAACTAGTAGGTAGGAATGTATTTTCGAGGAGCGGAACAGATAATGCGAAGGTTGAATTCGGTCTTGGCAGGCAGCAGGCTGAGCTAAGCGCCGTGAGCCGCGCAGGGAGTAAGGCAGAGGTCACGGGTACAGAGGCAGCCCAGGCTGAGGCGTTCAGAGTCAGAAGGCAGAAAAAAAGCTTGATGGCAGAATTCGGGGCCTACTTCACCAGAGCTGAAAAACGTGTAAAGTACACCACAAAAAGACGTTGGCATAGCATACTTAGGAACTGAATATTCAACCCGTTCATGGCGAGTCTGAAAGAGGATATGTTAACGTTGGACGCAAATGTATTTGCGTCTTTATAGCTGGCACAGGAGGGAAGTTACATGCACTTTAAGTTCGTACATGGAGACGGTGGGGTACACGTTAGGGAACATTTCTTGACCATAAAATTTATATTTCCTCAAGTCCATCATCTTGTTCTGTTTGCTATGTTCGCGGTAAGTGGCCAAGTGTATGCTCAGACGTGGGTCCCTTGATCGCTGCGCTATTAGATTCAAGCTAGCCTGGCTGATGAGGGATAGTACCACCCTATAACCTTACCTAACCCTAAACCCAAAAAACACCCTTTCCACCCAATACTTTCACCCATCCCTAAACCCGAAAAACACCCTTACAACCCAATATGCTTATCCACCCCATAACACTAAAAACATAATAACAGCTCAATACCCTTATCTACTCCTTAACCCTAAAAAATACCCTTACCACCCAATAACCGTACCTACCTCTGAACCTTATAAATACCCTTCCACACAATACCCTTGCCAACCATTAAACCCTAAAAACACAGTTAAAATCCAATACCCTGATTTTGGAAATTGGACAGCACCCTTCAAAAATTATGCACCATAGCAAAACAGTTGTTAGAAACGAACATACAGATAAACAAAGTATTAGTTTTCCCAAATGTTCACAAAAGACACACAAAGTTGTGACTTTGATTTTCTTTCTTTTATTCAGTTTTTATTCTTTCTTTTCTTTTTTTGATAGTTGTGAATAGCCGACTTGTTTCGTCCGTTGCCGGACTTCTTCAGGGCTGCTGTCCAATTTCCAAAATCAGTTTCTTGGGTGGTAGGTTGCCTATCTTCCTTAAGGCCCGTGTGGGGATCACGTGTCTGGACCTAGCACCTTCTATTCCTATATAGCGTATGGTATTTCAACAGTAGTGCAGATTTTTCCTTAAATTCCCAGTTCTCTTGCCACATTTAAAATCCAATACCCTGACACACCACTAAACCCCCCCAAAAATACCCTCACACCCAACATCCTTACCCACCCCTAAACCCTAAAAATACCCTTTCTATCCAATACCCTCACCCACCCCTAAACCCTAAAAACACCCTCACAACCCAATATCCTTACCCACCCCTAAAACACAAAAACATTGTTAGAGTCCAATACCTTTATCCACTCCTAAACCATAAAATATACTTTTACCACTCAACACTTTACCCGCCTCTAAACCTTAAAAATCCCTTTACCACCCTATACCCCAAGCATCCCCTAAACTCTAAAAACACCCTGGTAACACAATAATCTTATCCATCCCTGAAGCCTAAAAATACACTTACCATCCAATACCCTCTCCCACCGTATAACCCTAAGATACTCTTACAACCCAATACTCTTATCCACCCATAAAGCCTAAAAATACCCTTACCACTCAATAGCCTTACCCAAACCCTAAAAATACACTTACTACCCTATACCCCTACTGACCCCTAAACCCTTACATTTGTATGTACCCTTTCTACCCAGAACCCTCAACCACCCCATACATCTAAAAACACCCTAACAACCCAATATCCTTACCTATCCCTAAAACCTAAAATCATTGTTACAGTTGTCGCCAGTAGGTAGTTATAGATAGAACCTTGTTTCCATAGGAAAATCTGTTATTGTTTTGCTAATGACTTTGGTGCTGTTAAACAAATCTCCACAACATGATTAAAACTAGTTTGACACTCACTTCAGCTGCTGTTTAAAAAGTTTCAGGTTAATTCATGAACCAGGCCTGATAAAAAGGGGTATTTCTAAAATGTATTTTCCCTATGCAATTTCCCATGGGGATTTTGAACAAGTTTACAGCCCAAACCGCTGAACGGAATTACACAAACCTATTCAGAAAGTCAGATTTTGGTCTAGAAAGAGGGCTTTTTGTAATTTGGTGTAAATCTGTTCAGTAGTTTTGTCATTAATAAAGAAAAAAGACTTATGCAGATCTGATCTCATGGTGAGATCTGATTGGCTGACACCCCTTCGACCAGGAAGGGGTGGCAGCCATCTTGGGACTTGAGACTCAGCCTGAGTCCCCTAAAAAAGTGCAAAAAAATAAGGGGGTAGGGTTGGAATACCCTGACCATCTAGGCCTGGTGGTAGGGCCCCACAACTTCGTGGAGGATCCACGAATCCACTGCAAAATTGAAGGGAAAAAAACAACAAGGACAGTCTACTGGACTTGTGTTTTTTTAAATACCCCAGCCCTGCTAAGTGGTACACACCTTATGTTAGAAAAATGCATTTTTAGCAGTATTCTCGTGTTGGACTTGGCCCTTTCTGAAGGGTCATCCCTGAACTTTTTGCCTTCCTCCTGTATTTTGTCTGACCAGTTTTTGTTGGTTTTATGACTCTGGGCACTTCACCACTGCTGATCAGTGTGAGCAGTCTGGTACTGCCATGTTGACTGAGCATGTGCACCCACTTGCCAGTCCCTAAACCTTCCATTTTCTTCATATCAGACACCCCTATGGTAGGCCCAACGGCAGGGTGCATTGTAAGTAAAAGGTAGGACAAGTCCTGGTGTGTGTGACATGTCCTAATAGTGAATTACAGCCATTTTCGTTTTTCCCTATTGCAAGGCTACCTGTTCTCTATGTGGGACATCTGATGTTTCTGCCCTGCACTGTGAAAGGAAAGAAGGAGTCATGTAAACAGAGTGCCCCAGGACTGACCAGAACTGGTTTGGACTAGGCAAAGGCCCCTTTGCCCTCAGAGGACAAATGATTTTGGGGTATAAGTATTGGGACACTGATCCCAAGAATTTTGATCACTTTTGGACAAACCCGAAGAAACCTTTGCTGAGGAGAGGAACCTGAAGAATCTGAGGAGAGACTATCCCAAAGCTGAAGTAGTGCTTGGGGGATTGGCCTGCAGTGGTTGCCTGACTGCCAAAGAGAGGAGAACGGGACTTTGTATACTTTCATCGACGTGTAAGGATCTCCAAGGGCTTGAGAAAAGAGCTTGCCTCCTGCTGAAGTCTCAGGGACAACAGACTTCAACACCCAGCTCCCCAAAGTTCCTTGGGAAGTGCCTGCTGCTGTTTTGGGGCCTTCTGATGGAATGCGTGTCGTAAGAAGCTGGAAGCGCGACTCAAGAGTAAGAAGCGTGTCGCCGTCGCTGCTGCTGCATCTTGGACGTCGCCGCTGTAGCTGTCGTATTGCACCGCATCAAGAGAATCGTCTCGCATCAAAGAGGAAGCGTATCGCAGTCGCTGCTGCTGCCGTTGCATCTTGGATGTCACAGCTGTAGATGTCGTATTGCACCCCATTGAGAGAAGTGTCTCACAATGAAGGAGAAGCGTGTCGCCTTCGCTGCTGCTGCCGTCCCATCGTGGATGTCGGCGCTGTAGCTTTCGTATTGCACCGCATTAAGAGAAGCACCTCGCATCCACGGAGAAGTGTGCCGCCCTTGGAGCTGTTGTTGTTGCATCACCGAACAAGGGTGTCGTCGCTGCACTGACGCATCGAGTCAAGACTTCTCGCATATTCGGAGAAGCGTGCCACATCTGGAAGAACTTCACATCTTTATTTCTTTGCACCAGAACTTTGCTGTATTTCCATCGCTGCAACACTTTTGTTGTGGAAGGTATTGCATTGACTCAAAGTGTCGCATTTTAAGAACTAAAGAGAACTATACTAAACCCACCATTTTAAGCACAGTATTGTGGATTTTTGTCGTTTGTGGTCTATTGATTAGTCTATATAAAGAATACTTATTTTTAATATACAACTGTGTGGTGTCCATCTGTAGTGTTATCACAGGATTGCTGTATGTGTTCACAAATGCTTTACACACTGCCTCTGAGATAAGCATGTCTACTCGTGCCAAGCTACCAATGGGGTGAGCAGGGGTTATTTTAGGAGTGTACCCCTTACCCTAACTAGAGGCAAGGGTCCCTATTTGTCACAAGTACCTACCTGTGCCAACTAGAGACCGCCAAATCTAACACTCCATATGACTGCACTTTCTGAAATTGTTATGCAAAAGTGTTACACTTGGCAGTGCTAGCTCAGCTGATCAGATTAAGCTGTTTATTGAACTGTACCCAGAAGTGCTTTGCCACAGCCAACGCCAGCTACCTGTCCTCTGGCTTCCTCTGTTTATAACAAGAACAAGGCTGACAAGGTAATTCTGCCGCAAAGTGCCACCATCTCGCTAGTCTTTTTAAGGAATTTATTTTTATATTCAAATGGGTTAACTTGCTTTTTCTTCTTGCAGTGTACATTTTGCTAATCATAATTTTTGCAACCAGATGGCACTCAAGGAGTATGTTTCAGTCAATAGGTGTCCTCCAAATTACATAGCAAATATTGTAAGTTGAGCGGTTAAGCCTGCATTACACGAAGTGGGTACATGCACCAGAGCCCATCCTCAGCTCCAAGGAGTCCGTACCTTCCGCTAATTTACCTATAGAACCTGGGAAATCATGAGTCAGGGAGGATGGGCCTAAGGGGATTTCTGAGAACTACAGCATGCATGGCATGAGATATCCTTCCAGTAAGTGCCGACTCATAAATGATACTCACTATCTTCATTATGAGTTTTAGGATCACGCTTTTGGTCCTACATGTGGTGGGAACATTGTTCACTGCACTGCTACTAAAGGTGTATAATTTTACACTAATCACTGAAGGCACTCACTTGTGAGCGAAATTTAACAGAAACAAAGGATGGCACGAACACACAAACTATCAACCCTGATTGAAAACAGCAGAATGTTTATGTTCCATAGATGCAGTGGAAAGTAAAACCCTGTTGTTTCTATAGTCGTCAGAAGTCAAATATGTTGACTATTTGTTAGAACAGTGTGGCATATTGGGGGGGAGGTAAGGGGATTGCTAGTTAGAATACATTCTGCAATGCACATTGAACATTAGTACCAATGAATGTCACTCTTGAGTACAAGAAACAATTAAACTAGAATTTATAAAAATATATCACGATTTATTAAGGTACCTCCCTCTTCGGGTTACACTCTAAATTAAAAACATAGGTTAAAACAATGCATTTCATTATAAAAAACAATACCAATAAACATAAAACAGTCAAAAAGCAAGGGTCGACGCGGCGTTTCGGTGGCTTTATGATAGTTGCACCTTCATCAGGACGTTTTGACTAGATTAACTTGAAGTCTAAAAGTTAAAAAACATCGTTTTAGATGCCTGTTTCTGTACAGTAACACATAAGTGACGATTTATCAATGGGGGAATAACTACTAGTTAGAACCTTTTACACCCCAGAAAGAAAAAGAGAAACAATCTGACCCCCCACCACACAGTTTAAACTCATTAGCACATCTCTATCTGTGCTGAATTTATTTAGTGGTAATTTGTTGTTCTCATCCCTCTAATACCTTAAGATTGAAGACTTTGTTGGAAACAAGACTTTTCTTCAAAGTTGCCTTGAGCTATTGTAGATCTTTGGGCGATACTGGGCCTTTACGAGGGTAAGAGAACATCATGGTTGTATTTATTTCAATTATTCATTCATAAAGATTTCTATTACATTCTTTTATTATATTTGCCGTTACCTCTTTAAGGATTCGCTAATATATCGGCACGGAGGAGCCACCGTAGTTAATTACGTGGTTTTGTCCAAATTGACCTTGTGGATTCCTTCTTCACATTGGAATCACTAATGAGGGCAAACCAAAACGTTATAGTATTGTTTATAGGATTTGCACTTTGGTGTTCTAGTCTCTAATTCTGATTTGGCTTGTATACTCACCAGAATAAAGACTTTGTATCTATTCTGCAAATGACGCGATGAATGATTCGTAGTTTGGTTACAGGGAGTCGGTCTCTCACTGGATAGCCTGTCGGATTGATAATAGTATTTAAACATTAGTTTCTCCACTAGTAACATTGTGGAGAATCATTATGTAACATTATGGTTAAACACGGTATGCCGTTTAATTAGTAACCGTGATGATACTAAAGTCCCATGCTCGTGTAATTTGAGCTTGGTAAATCTAGCGGACAAAGCTACATTCTTGCACCTGTCTTCGTCGGTTACAGACAACTGTCGCTAGCGGTAACGCAACTAAGGGGATGTCCTATTGTCAGTTCTTCAGATCTTAAGTTTAAGGTTTAGGTAAGGGGTTACGCTTACGGAAATGCGGGAGTTCTAGAAATAGCATGGAGGACCTGCATTCGGGATCGCGAGGGTTCCGGAAAGTCAAAGTTTTACCAGCTTTCACATACCTTGTTTTTATAAATCGGCCTCCCTGCTCCTCCGTGTCCGTGTCTTCATGGGATAATACTGGCATACCGTTTTACTTGATTTATATGCTGACTCTGTAGGTGTTCACCCGGAAGTGAATTAAAGAACGAGCCTTTCTCTACTACGTTTTCCTGAGTCACTAACTACTAGTTATACGGTTGTATTCAGGGAGGATTACGTAGGACCGTAATCTAAAAAGTCCCTTTAGTTGTTTATTTATGGGGGTTTATTTTACTTAATGACCCGGAAGTTCTCGTATCGTAGTTGTCCCGTATTGTTTCTATCATCGCCTTATTCCCTTTGTATATGCGATCGTATTTATTTTCAGCGTTTATTCAGAGATCCACTATTGGTATACTTCATTGTGGAACATTATATTACTATTATTCGATTGAAGTTTACTGACCGTATTACAAAGTCGGTCGCCATTTTGGATTGGGCTCTGATGTCTAGGTTCGGGTTTATGGCTCATCGGGCATTAGTAGCTTGTACGTAGCTGGATTTGAAAATAAACATATCTTTAATAATGCAGCCCCCTTTTATGAAAATATAACCTGTTGGTCGAGGTTCATCGACGATATTTTTTTCATCTGGACCGTAACCGAAGAGGTTTTGATTGATTGTATTACTTGGTTAAACCTAGGAGACAAAAAACCTACGTTTTACTAGCAAGTACAATAAAGAAACAATTGAGTTTTTAGACATTAGTATCAAAAACAATGTGGGAAAATTAGAAGTAGTGTTATATACTAAACCTACAGACCGCAATACACTATTGCACTACAATAGTAACCATCTGAAAAGCCAGAAAGATAACATTCCCTTCGGTCAATATTTAAGAATTAGACGCAATTGTACCAATATGAAGGACTTTAATATGCATGCGGATGAGCTATCTAAGAAACTCAAAGCGAGAGGGTACCCAAATCACCTGATTAAAAAAGCATATAAGAGGGCCAAATACTACAATAGAGATTCTCTTTTCTCCAAAGACACTGAAAGACTAGAAAAAACGAATGACAGACTGATATTTGTCACAAATTATAGCGCAGCTAGTAATAAAGTAAAAAACATAATTAACAGAAACTGGTCATTACTTAATGAAAAAGATGATACAAAAATTCAGAAACCCATGTTTAGTTTCAGAAGGAACAAAACTGTGAGAAATTGCCTAGTGCATACATACAAAGAGGATAAAAAAGAAAATCAAACAACTATAGACAAGAAACCTCTACCAACAGGAAATTTCTGTTGCAATATGTGCACCAATTGTGATAATCAGATGAAAATAAACAAACTAACTCATAACGGTGTGACACATACAATAAGAAGTTTTATCAACTGCAAAACAAAGAACCTAATTTACCTGATCTTATGCCCATGTCAGAAAGCCTATATAGGTGAAACATCTCGAGAAATAAAAACTCGGATCACAGAGCATAAATCAGCAATCAGGACTAAGAAAAAAACCGCACCACTAGTCGATCACTGGCTGACCCACAATCATAAATTAGAAGACTTAAAATGGTGTGGGATAGAAGTAATACAGCAGAGTATAAGAGGAGGTAACATCCAAACTAAGAGGAAAAAAAGACAACAATTCTTTATGTCTCTTTTTAATACATTCAGAACGGGTTTGAATAATAAAGAAGATTGGGAAAGACTACTCTAATAATATACAATTTAAATGTAGAGATTTATTGATGATACATAGTCCATATACTGTATTGATGAACTGTTTCATGATGGACATTATATTTCATATTGAAAATGTAAAGTTCTGTTAGTATCCAAGAACGTTTGAGTAATATCCCGCTGAATGTACCTTTAGTTAAGAAGGATGTGATTTGGGTATTGGACCAACTGAGTTAGAAATATGACAAAATATGACAAAAATAGTGAAATAAAACGAATGTATAACTAATGGCACTTACACTAGAAAAACATTTTTTATTGTTAATTTAGAAATGTTGTCTTTTGCGAGGCTGTGAGAGTGATGTCATTTTGCTGGTGTAGAAAGCAATATAGATATGCCTTAGCACATGTATTTTTCTAAATTACAAGAACTCCAGGTGGGATTGTAACACGTCGCTACTGTGTATAAAAATTCAATTAAGATTTAGCCTTTTGAGATATGATAAGGAATAACTAATGCCCGATGAGCCATAAACCCGAACCTAGACATCAGAGCCCAATCCAAAATGGCGACCGACTTTGTAATACGGTCAGTAAACTTCAATCGAATAATAGTAATATAATGTTCCACAATGAAGTATACCAATAGTGGATCTCTGAATAAACGCTGAAAATAAGTACAATCGCATATACAAAGGGAATAAGGCGATGATAGAAACAATACGGGACAACTACGATACGAGAACTTCCGGGTCATTAAGTAAAATAAACCCCCATAAATAAACAACTAAAGGGACTTTTTAGATTACGGTTCTACGTAATCCTCCCTGAATACAACCGTATAACTAGTAGTTAGTGACTCAGGAAAACGTAGTAGAGAAAGGCTCGTTCTTTAATTCACTTCCGGGTGAACACCTACAGAGTCAGCATATAAACCAAGTAAAACGGTATTGCAGTATTATCCCATGAAGACACGGACACGGTGGAGCAGGGAGGCCGATTTATAAAAACAAGGTACGTGAAAGCTGGTAAAACTTTGACTTTCCGGAACCCTCGCGATCCCGAATGCAGGTCCTCCATGCTATTTCTAGAACTCCCGCATTTCCGTAAGCGTAACCCCTTACCTAAACCTTAAACTTAAGATCTGAAGAACTGACAATAGGACATCCCCTTAGTTGCGTTACCGCTAGCGACAGTTGTCTGTAACCGACGAAGACAGGTGCAAGAATGTAGCTTTGTCCGCTAGATTTACCAAGCTCAAATTACACGACCATTGGACTTTAGTATCATCACGGTTACTAATTAAACGGCATACCGTGTTTAACCATAATGTTACATAATGATTCTCCACAATGTTACTAGTGGAGACACTAATGTTTAAATACTATTATCAATCCGAAAGGCTATCCAGTGAGAGACTGACTCCCTGTAACCAAACTACGAATCATTCATCGCGTCATTTGCAGAATAGATATAAAGTCTTTATTCTGGTGAGTATACAAGCCAAATCAGAATTAGAGACTAGAACACCAAAGTGCAAATCCTATAAACAATACTATAACGTTTTGGTTTGCCCTCATTAGTGATTCCAATGTGAAGAAGGAATCCACAAGGTCAATTTGGACAAAACCACATAATTAACTACGGTTGCTCCTCCGTGCCGATATATGAGCGAATAAATCCTTAAAGAGGTAACGGCAAATATAATAAAAGAATGTAATAGAAATCTTTATGGATGAATAATTGAAATAAATACAACCATGATGTTCTCTTACCCTCGTAAAGGCCCAGTATCGCCCAAAGATCTACAATAGCTCAAGGCAACTTTGAAGAAAAGTGTTGTTTCCAACAAAGTCTTCAATCTTAAGGTATTAGAGGGATAAGAACAACAAATTACCACTAAATAAATTCAGCACAGATAGAGATGTGCTAATGAGTTTAAACTGTGTGGTGGGGGGTCAGATTGTTTCTCTTTTTCTTTCTGGGGTGTAAAAGGTTCTAACTAGTAGTTATGCCCCCATTGATAAATCGTCACTTATGTGTTACTGTACAGAAACAGGCATCTAAAACAATGTTTTTTAACTTTTAGACTTCAAGTTAATCTAGTCAAAACGTCCTGATGAAGGTGCAACTATCATAAAGCCACCGAAACGCCGCGTCGACCCTTGCTTTTTGACTGTTTTATGTTTATTGGTATCGTTTTTTATAATGAAATGCATTGTTTTAACATATGTTTTTAATTTAGAGTGTAACCCGAAGAGGGAGGTACCTTAATAAATCGTGATATATTTTTATAAATTGTAGTTTAATTGTTTCTTGTACTCAAGAGTGACATTCATTGGTACTAATGTTCAATGTGCATTGCAGAATGTATTCTAACTAGCAATCCCCTTACCTCCCCCCCAATATGCCACACTGTTCAGTCAACATATTTGACTTCTGACGACTATAGAAACAACAGGGTTTTACTTTCCACTGCATCTGCTCCCCTCCCTGTGAATAGAACCAGGGGAACCTTCCAACTATATTTTCTTGGTGTCTTATGTTCCATAGATGTCACTTCCAACTTCATAAAATCAGCATGCCTGCACATTTATCTTCAGTCTTTATGAGTATTACCATGGTAGAAATTCATTTAAGGCTGTGAATGTTTACAAACATGCAACACTTTATCTCTTTATTTGCACTTAACTCCTTAGTTTTACTTGTGGAAAAGTGTCACTCAAAGTGCCGCAAATTCTGTAGTAGAATGTCATTCACAAGTAACCTGAAACAATGAAAATGTCACACACAAGCAATCTAAAAACTTGTCAACTATGATGCCGAACGGGTGAGCCAGGCCCAGTGGATTATTAATAATATAATTGGGAGGAAAGGATGATTGTGGCCCCAGGGACTCCATCCAGAGGGCCCGGCCCTAAGTGTTTAATTTAGAGCAGTGGTTTCCGGTACTCAGCAACAGCACTAAATTGTCAAAACAGGCTCTTATGACAATCTGCCACATGGTGGTGCCCTTTGTCTAATATAAATATGAGCACAATAGCAGTTGTTATTAATTCAATATACCTTAAAGTGGCTGTTACCTGCCTTCCAAGACATTCCTACAGCTTTGGAGGTCTGAAATAGTCTGAATTATCACACTTGTAGGGTTTCATGGTTAGTAGTTGTGTTAGCTCTGTCATAGGCAGCACTGACAGAAGCAATGGGCTAGTGGAAGCTGCAGTGTCCTCCTGACCAGAGTCCCAGCATTTACTTTTTTTACAAATTAAGCACTGCCAGCTCTGGTGCAAAAAAGGGGGAGGTGGGCACGCAGCCCCTCTCAGCCTTGGGGACCCCATCCCCTGGGGCCCGCCTGTCAAAGTAATGGGGAGGGGGCCGTGTGGACCACCTCGCTTAGCGATTTCGGCCCAGGGCACCCTAACCCCCAGGGCCCGGCTGCAAATTCAAAAAGGAGGGGTTCTGCAATGCTACATACAACTGTGATTGCCTGCTTTTGTAACTGTCTGAACACAACCTACTTCTGAGGACTACTCTTGAAGTTCTACATCAGTTACAAAGTCTTACTCATGTGTTTTGCATGAGTGTCGTGATCTAACAGATTCAGGGATTTGCCATACGGGGACCCTGCTGGGAGCTGAGAAGGGGGATCCTTGTAGTTACTAAAAGCCCATGGCACATGCGTGGTAAGATATTTATTTTTTTGCTTTATAACCTTTATTGGTTTTCTAACAGACATACAGAAAACCAGTATCAAGATGACAATGAGATACAAACACATGGCGATAGGACATTAGCAAGTCTACAAATCATAAACATTTAAGGATACATCTATACTACTATTATAAAGAGAGAACACAAACCTTTGAGCCAGGTAAACTCAAAAAGTACTGCACCAATCACTACACCCAATACATCATTTGAAATGGGAGATGTAGCAGAAGAACATAGGCTATAGATGTGGACACCATATACATTAAAAAAGCAAAAACGCCAAAAGTGGGAAAGTAGTCCCTTGTGGGCGTTAGCGTGGGCATGTCAAACAAAAGATGTTGGCGTTTACAGGGGCATGGCCCAAAGTACAAACAATAAACATATGCCAAACGATTTCACTGATTTCACTGTGCAAGGCACACACTTCACCACACACTTCAATGTGCATATCGCAAATGCGATTTCAATGATTTCACTGTGCAAGGCACACACTTAACTGTGCATCCAGCGCATTTGCAAAGGGCCGCCTATCACTCGCCTCGACATTCGCGCATTTGTCGGCGTTACCCTTCAAACATTAACGCCTTCGTGGAATGACATCCAAAAAGGGGCGCGCCTTCCATAATAATACAGTGCCACAGGGGGCAGGCTTACAAAATGGGCCGCCTATCATTCGCGTTGCTTCGCACAGCCCACCAATCACGACACACAATGATTAACACACACACGAGTTGAGATACAAAAATATAACAAATGTTTAACCATTTGACAAACGACAACGTTGTCACATAAGGAGGAACGTAAACAAATAGGCGCCCATTTATTAGACAAGAAAGCCAATCGACGGAACATGAACGAGACTTTACTCACAACGCTCCGAATTATTACGTATGCTGCAGACAAAATTTAAAACTTACACAAACACTTTCGAATTTCAAACACTCGGCGTTATCAGTGGAACACTTCCAGTACTTGCGTCAATAAAAACAAAAAAAAACATTATTGAAGGGATCGAAAACGTAAACAAGGAAAGCCCCTTTCACAAACAAGCAATTTCAGGCCAAAACATCTGAGCGACCACTGTAACACTTGCTGCACTTGCGTCACAAATTACAACATTTGGGAAACAACAACATTCGCACACAGGGGGAAAACTCTCAATAAGGACAGCAAAACAAAATTAGGTGTGGCTCAATGAAAACCTGCGGATGAATTAAACACACATTACTACGCAAACAAAAAGTAAAGGCAACACTGAACATCGGCCATCCCCGGACAACGTCGGGACGGGCTGCTAGTTATAGATATTTGTAAAGAATGACCAATAATCCCATTAGGACCTACACAGGCTGTAAGAGCGGAGTAGAGGACTAAAGAATAGCCTGTGGACAGTGTTGAAGTGGAGTCAAGCTGAATGTATGGTGCTTAGGTATCACAATACCAATATAAAAAAGAGGGAAAGAAAAACAGGGAAGCACTTAGGGAGGGGGGGGCAGGGATAGTGGGATAATGGAGGCAACAGTATAAGACAGCGAGCAGGGGTGTAAAATCAGTAAGGAAAGATGATGGTATGTTTGAGTCTAGAGCAATGAATTTATCTAATGAGCACCAGACCACATTAGACATGTGGGGGTTATCCAGGTGGGTAGACTGAGATCTGTGTGCACTCATGAGTAACGAAACCCACGCCCACCAAGTATGGTGTGAAAAGTGGTTAAAAGGTTTCCATTGTGAGAGAAAACCTTTCACTGCAATCGTCAGTTGAATGTCAAGTAGGGCCATATCATTGGCGTGTATGCTTAGAGGCCCATGGACCAAGAGCTACTGTGGGGAAGTCAAAGACAATGGGTATGTTTAAAATCACTGAGAGATGCTTCAGTATTGAGACCCAATAAGGGTCAAGGAGTGGGCAATGGAAAAACATGTGTTGATTAGAACCTGACTCTCAATTACAGTTCCAACAGGTGTCATTGTCTGGCAGATTTAGCTTATGTAGTCTGGCTGGGGTCCAGTGGAGTAAGTTTATTGTACAGAATTTAGATTTGCAGAAGCGACTGAGCGGTTATATTACATAGTGCGAATTTGCTAATCTTTTGCCAGGTCTCATCGTATATATGGTCAAAAACATCAGACTCAAAATGCTTGGCCCAATGTGAGTGAAGGATCGAGGTTTGTGTATGAGACAGTATCAATAAGAATTTATAGACTTTTGAGGCGATATCGCCCATCTGAAGCCATGTAGATAACCTTTGTGGAAGGGTCAGGTGCGCATTGAGAATACGCTTGGAAAGTTTTACTTTGATCTTTAAGAAACTATAAAAGTCTAAGTTAGGAAAGTCATATATCTGTGCTAGTTGAGAAAAACATTAGGCTGTTCTTAGAATCGTACAAGTCTTTGATCTGTTTGATGCCTTTGGAGGCGCAGGAGGAAGGGATTGTAGCAGCGACATCCGCCTGAATTTTATGGCTGTGCCACAATGATGCCATCACAGAATTTTGGAAAGAAACCGTCATGTGTTTGTCCAGGAGCTTTAATACAGCTACTGTGCTGAATATGCGGAGAGAGTCCAGAGCTTTGAAACTAGGCATAGTAATGATGGAGGATAAATGGAAGGGATAGCAGTGTTCTCGCTCTATCTCAATCCAGCACTGGGTATTCATAGTATCTGATACAAGCCATAGTGCTCCCTGTGACCCTACCAACGCAGACTGATATAAGCTTCAATCTAGAAGATTGCAGACTACTATGAGAAAGACCTTTCTGAGTAGTTTATAAGATATCATCGTCCTTTTATCCCTCCATAGAAATTTAGATGTAATTCTATCTATTTCTTGAAAGAAAAAGGGAGAGAGTTTCAGCAGCAGCTTGGCAGACACAAAGTTCACAACTGGAGTTATCATCATCTTGAGCATTTGGAGCCTACCCTACTGTGTAATGTGTTTAGGCAATCAAGAGGTATGCAAATCTTTAACTTTGGTAATGGTTTTGGGATTCGTTATATTGTAGTGTTTCAGATAAATCAGAACCAAATCCTAAGATATTTAAGACATTTGGGTTGCCCCTTAAATCATGAGTCACCTAAAATTGAATAGAAGCAATAAGAGTTCAACAGGAAAACCTCAGTTTTTTCTTCATTCAGTGTGTAGTCAGAAATCCGTGAGAATTCCTGGATGATGTTATTGATATTTGGGATAGCGATCTCGATGTCTTCTGTGAAAATAAGAATGTCATCCGCATATGCTGCAGTTTTGTAGACTTTAGACCCAAATAGTATTCCCTTAATGTCAGGGGATGAATTGAGCAATCTCAGTAACAGATGAATAGTGAGGAAAAAGAGCAATGGGGAAAGGGGACACCCCTGTCTCGTGCCTTGGTAAAGATTGAAGGAAGTGGAGGTGGTGACATTAATTCTAATGTTTGCCTGGGGTTGTCATTAAGTGCTATGAACATGTTTAATGAATGCACTAACGAGGTTATGGGACTCAAGAACTACTAGTAGAAAAGACCAGGAGACCTTGTCAAAGGCCTTTTCAGCATCAAGAGCGAGCGCAGCTGTTGGAGATGAGGACAGGCAAACCTTTTCAATTCTATGGCGAAATGTACAAATATTATCTCTAGCAAATCGCCCTTTGATGATGCCAGTTTGGTATTTGTGGTTAAGTTTGGAGATGGAAGATTCTAATCTTGTGGCAAGAATTTTAGCAAAAAGTTTGGCCTCCATATTTTCAGAGGAATGGGTTGAAATTATTTTGAGTCCGAATGGTCCTTACCCTTTTTGGAATAACAACTATCATAGCATCTAATAGAAAAGCCCCGCCACTGCTAGCAAAATAATCAAAGGTGTTTTTAAGATGCCTGATGATCGAATATGTGAATGTTTTATAAAAGATTATGATAAAACCATCAGGACCTGGTGCCTTCCCTGATCAGATAAATTTTATTGCCTTAACAATCTCTACTGTTGCTATTAACTTGTTTAAGCGTTTTCGGTTGAAATCTGAGACCGAAACCATGGGAAAGGAATTAAGAAGCGCCAGGCCTATTGGCTTGCTTTGTATGTACTAGGAGTAAACGTTGTAAATATGTGTGCTATAAAAGATTGTGCGCCACGGACTAAAGTGGCAGTCTCCTCAGAATATACGCTTTACGTACTTCTGGGACAACTGTGCTTAGCTGCAGCTAATAAACCTGGTTTTCTACGCCCAACAGAGTGTCTTGTGTCTCTGTTCAACAAGGCAGGTGAACTCGGGGATTTAAGATGTGCCCTGCGCCGCCAGTCCCATAAGGCCCGGTTCACCAACTGGCGCCCAACATGGGGCGGCTTCAGTGGTAGCGGTTCAGCCCGAGGGTCGTGAGAAGCCTCGCAAGAAAATTCTGGAGGATTCGGGAACCACGTCAAGCGACCCCTGTATGTCGAAGTGGACCGAAGATCTTTTGCAGCGCGGCTACTCCTTTCCGACAGATGGTGACGACTGCTGCCCTGCCTTGGTCCCTTTGGTGATGACTGGTATCGCGAGACGATAGACGGACCTCTGTTGGCATGAGAGACCACTTAGTTAAGTATTCGTGGGTAGCACCCACTTCTTTGTTTTGGTTTTGAGTTTTGTTATTCGACCATTGCAATAGTCGAAGCAAAGGGGTGAGTACGTTTGTGCTGTGTTATTTGCTTTAAACCCCTTGAAGTTGGTAAACCGACCAGTGAATTTATGATGCCTGATTTTAGCAAATTTAGGAAGTTTTGTTGTTTTGGTTGTAATAGGGATTCCCGGCTCGAGGACTCGTGTCCGATTCCTCCGGTTGGAACTCCCACTTATGAGCTCTATTTTAAACATGGTGTTGGCCCCATTGCCTTTAATGAGGCATGGATCCGATACACGAAGAAAGATGGTGGTTTTGCAGTGGCCACAAAATGGTAGCTTTGAGCCTGATATATTAGACAATTTAGAAGTAATTTTGTTTAAAAGAAAAGCCCGGCTGGCAATGTTTGACTCTTTCCGCCTTTGGCGTAAAGAAGCCAAACAGAGAGAAATTAAGCAGGCAAAAAGAGATAGAAAAGCGGAGGATATGACAATTATACAGGCTGCTCATCAGTTCAAAGACAATGAGACTGATCGAGTGTTAAAATAATGAAAGATCTGTAGTCCATAAGTGTAATCCAGGATCATAGCTTTATTCTACAGTTTAGATCCATTATATTAAGATGTAATCAAGAGACCCCACCAGGAGCAGTTCCTCATGCCCCTCATACCAACTGACTCCTTCTTACAATCAACCCTCTCAACATTCCGATGACATCACAAGGACTGAGCAGCAAGGCAAGGGCATGAACAGATAGGATGCATCAATCATTTACTAGATTATAACACATCCCCCCTTCATCAGAATTGTAAAAATAAATGCATGCAAGATCAATGTACATACATGCAAATTCACAGAATTAAATAAAATGTGTGGTGATGGACATGCACACATACAAAGAGTCAACAAGCTTCAAGAATAACACAAAGCTTAAAGACGTAACACTAAAGGGTAATTTTGCAACCCCTTTTTCATCAACAAGCTTCAAGAATAACACAAAGCTTAAAGACGTCAACAAGCTTCAAGAATAACACAAAGCTTAAAAACGTAACACTAAAGGGTAATTTTGCAACCCCTAACACAGGTTGATATAAATACCTCAACCTACTAACACAGGTTGATATAAATACTTCAACCTACAAAAACAGGTTGATATAAATACCTCAACCTACAAAAACAAGAGTAAGTCCAGAGAAACTAAAAACCATCTAACCATCCTCCTCTTCCCCAAAAAAGGGTAAATCCAGAGAACAGTCCAACACATCACAGGAGGTTAAAATCAATTCAAGGGTAAACCAAAGAGGCAAATCAGAGAAGCTACTCAAAAGGCAGACTTCTCATGTGCGTACCCGTCACACACAGTCCAACACTTCATAGGAAGTAAAAACCAATGCCAAAGGGTAAAACCAAAAAGGCAAATCAGAGAAGCTATTCGAAAGGCAGACTTTTCATGTGCGTACCCGTCACGCACAGTCCAACACCTCATAGGAGGTAAAAACCAATTAAAAAAACATACACAGTGACCAAGAAGATTACCTATGGGGTGACAAACTTATGTCACCCAACAACCAAGAAAACAGCAGGACTGGGGACACAACATATTCCCCCTACTGCAACCAGACAATACTAATGGGGTAACAGACTTATGTTACCCACAACCAAGAACAGCGGCAGGACTGGGGACAAGACACATTCCCCCTACTGCACGCCAGACCATACTTATGGGGTGACAGACATATGCCACCCACAACCAAGAATACCCTTGCAGGACTAGGGACACCACATGCTCCCCCTTCTTCAGACCAGACCAAGAATAACGGCACATGCCTATGGGGTAACCGACAGAGTACCCACAACCAAATAAGAGAACAATAGTCTCAGACCCTCAACAAAACAATAAAATGAAAAACTACTCATACCACACACACTTCCTCTTCTCCATACAAAAGCAATAAAGCAGAAAACCTACACCAATCAGTGTACAAAAACAATACAAAACATACCTTTGGAAATTACAACCACAACAACTCCCAATACATTTTCCATGACCCCAAATACATACAATAGGGAAAATACATCAGAAACCTTCACATACATAAAACAACCAAAGCAAAAAACACTAACAAATGCACACTCAAAACATGCATTGGAATGTTAAGCACAAATAAAACAAATAATAATCAAAAGACTTGAGCTCCAGTAAGCGGTCTCTCACCCGAAGGCAACACCAAAGTTCCAGTGGCTGCTGGAATACAAAACCACGTAGTGCAGAGACTCCCAAGTAGCTAAAAGTAGAGATGCACTTCGAATAAGTAGATTCCGATCCCAGAAAAACAACAAAAGAATCGCACTTCATTTAAAACAGAAATCTTGGTTCGCAGGTGCTCCGGCAAAGTGAAATGCACAGGGTGACATTGGTGATAACAGCCACAAGATGGCACTCTTAAGAAAGAAATAAACTCTCCCAACTCATTTGTGCTTGTTTCTATTTTCGTGATAAAAGCAAAAAAAAAACAGACAAGTCCTTGAGTTCAAATGTAGTGTGTTCTGCTGCCAAACTGTAAAATATAAGCTATGTTAGATATCAGGGCCGGTCCTAGCCATGGGCGGTATGGGCAGCTGCCCAGGGCCTCCGCTCAGGGGGACACGCCGGCGCCGCCGGCCCTGCAGTTGCTAGAATAATAAATGATGATGGCCTGGGGAAAAGCGCTGTGCAGTGAGCACAGCACAGTGCATTCTTCTGTCCGTCCAATAATATCGAGAGTGTGTGTGTTTCTCAGGGGTGCCCCACCGCCGGGCCCGCAGTTGCGGGACTAATAAATGATGATGGCCGGGTCCAATGGGTGTTGCGCGCCTGCATAAGAGTAGTTATGTGTATGAGGGTGTAGGAGAAGCTGAGCACATAAGAGGTAAACACAGAAATGGGAGAAGGGACACATCGAAAAGGAGGCTGCAACAGAAGAAGCGGGATAAAGGAAGATACAAAGAGAGTAGGAGAGAAGGTGAGATGTATGTTAAAAGGCTATTGATGGAGGTGAAAGTAAGGGGACGAGAAGGGCAGGGAAAAAGATGTGTAAACTAAATAAGGCAAATGGTAAAGTGAGAGAATAAGACATGGATGGAAAATAGTGATGTTGAGAGAGGGGAAGAGAAAAGCAATAAGAAAGGGAAGGAAGCAGAATATGAGAGAGGGGTGTGTCCGAATGAGACCAGAATTAATAAGTAGACCGCTTGGGCCATATTATAGAAACTTTGGAGTGCTGCCAAAACAGTATATAATCATTTTGCACTGTTTTTGCTATGTATCTAATACAAATAGGCAAGTTTAGGTGGAGGAAGACGAAAGGAAATGATGAGAAAGTTGCCGGGATAGAAGAGTAGATTTTTTAGAGGGGTTTAACTGGCAGATTTAAAGTGTGAGGCAGGACAACAGAGGGGAAAGGTGGACAGGCGTGTCAGAGAGGTCACGTGTATGACTGCGAGTAAAAGAGAACATGTGTGTTCAGAATAAAAAAGAGACCAGTGCTGGAAGTGGGAGAAAAAAAATGTACACAGGGATACCGTAAATAGGGGTAAGCATAAAAGGGGTGGGGGTCACAAGGGGCAGAGTCTGACTGTCACTGTATCCGCAAAAAAAACCTGCAGCACCTAAATAAATGTGCAACAAGTACTAATATTTGCTCAGCCCCTGAGGGGTTGCAGCTCTGAACGCACAGTACACAGAAAGCAGTGCAGATAACTGTGTCCTGGTACCTGCAAATTGCACCGGCGCGTTAAAAGGCAAGAAGAAAGTGAGAGAGGAATTCAGAGCGAAACGAATGAGGCAGGGACAAGAGATGTGGAAACGGAAATTCACAGCAAATGGGTAGCAAGAGATGGAAACGGCAGAATTGTCGATTTGGCGTGTAAAAAGTAGAAGAATCAAGGAGACCTCGATAAAGAAAGGTGGAGTATAAACAATGGGGTGAGGGAATTCGAGAGGTTGAAGAGGAGACAGGAGAGTTGAGAGGGTGTTTGGAGAGTGGGTACATTTGGCGATGATATAGGTGGGAAAGGTATCAGTGGAGGATAGAAATGGGAACGTGGAAAAAGGGGACTTGGAAAGTGGATGAATGGGTGGAGATGGAGACAGACGTAGAGAGAGTGATAGAGAAACACAAATAAGCAGAGAGAGAGAGAGAGGTGGACAGCAAATAAATGGTGGGGAGCATGGGTGATGGGGACAGAGAGATGGAAAGAATGAGATTGGGGACCTCGAGCAGACAGAGGATGAATGGAAACGAGATGGAGCTGGAGGGAGAATATATAGCGATGTAGGCTGAGAGAAGGGACAGAGACACAGAATGGAGCAGGAAAAGAAAAGTGGATTAATCCGCTGGAAGAAGCCACGCTAGAAACATCGCAGGCGATTTATTTAAGGCTGAGACCTCCGAAAGTGCTTCAGATCTATCGCACAGACATTAATTCATTCAACAAATGAAATGTGTACCCAGAGAAGTCGGAACAGGATCAGCGCTAGCGGAGACGTGAAGAGGATAGAGCTTCCAGGCCGCAGCGCTCGCTTGAGGCGCAGAGCCTCTGCTGACCTGCAGTTATAACCGACAATAATAACACCATTAACACCATGCGCGCTAGCGGAATTCCGCTCGCACGCTGGGATTTGCGAAAACGCACTTTACGTGATGAGCTGGGCTCGTCATCAGCGTGCGAGGAGGCTACGCCATGACGAGCCCAGCTCGTCATCAGCGTGGAAGGGGTTAAAGTGAAATAAAGAAGAAACTCCGAAGTCTGCGCAAAGACTCCTGCACGCACCCCCCACCACCTAGCTTGGTTGGTGGTGGTAGTGCGTGCCCTGTGGTGGTGACGTGACGCTGGCGTCGCAGGCCTTGAATCTTCTTCTTCCTCAGGTGACAGTGGCAGTGGGTCCCAGGGCTGTCAATCTGGTAGCGCGCGAAAGCGCTACCAATGACGGCCCTGCACATGATTTTTATGGCCAGCCCCCACTCAGTGTGATGCACTCAGCATGCGCACATGCCATACGTGACCTGGCACTGGGCTGAAAGTCAGTCAGTCACACCTGCACTTACTAACTCGGATCGGGCGGTGGGCCACGTGGGCAGGGCAGGGCTGCAGGCCAGGCAGGAGTCGGACGACGACGTCGCGGGGCCCCGTCCTCCTCCTCGTTGAGTCCGTGTGTTGACTGTCTACGAACGTTAAGGTAAGAGACCTGCTTGCTTTAGTTGTTCCTTAAGTTAAAATGTCGTCTAAAGATCGATCGATGCTGATCATGCTGTCTGAGAAGAACACTGTGTAATTTAATCTCTGGCATGCTAGGGCACTGTGTGACCACCCTTGGCCTTGATCTATGAGGATCTAGGAATGTCTTTCTGTGTCCCTCAAACTGACTGCAACAATTGAAGGTTTGCCTTTTTTGTTGGCACTACAAAGAGGTAGTCATGCAGTTGTAAGTTCAGAGAATGAAATCTTAGCTCAGTGCGATTGTGGTGCAGCAAAGAAAGGAGTACTCTACTGAGTCATTCCGAAGTCACATTTGGATATTTCCGTTATTACAGGCAGCATATTCCTGCATTTTTGACTAATTGTGTGTTACACGTGTTACGAAAATACGTCTCCTCATCAAATTGTTTACTCAGGTATCATGTTCCCCACCCATAGCCCTCGGTGCCCCAAATATGTCAATAATGAGTGGCGATATTCCAGGCAAAGCATTGTTTCCCGAGTCTCCCATTCCAAGAGTGCCACATGTGTCCTGTTTTGTTCCTCCTTCAGATTTGGCTGTGAAATGTATACTGATGTTTTCGTGACCCTCTGGTTCCTTTGGAATTTGGGGGCATGTCCAACTAATCATTCAAGGAGACGGCAAGTGTTACACTCATGGATATTTGCTCACCTGTTTTCCATTCCCTCTACTTTTTTCCATGTTACTGATATCCACATTAGTTTGCTTCACTGATGCCAAATAACTAAGATCAAAAGTCCTGCGAAGTCACTTTCTGTGATGTCAATTGGAGGGGCCTCACATCTTCCCTTTCGCCCGGGGCTCAGAAGGCCTAGGACCGGCACTTTTAGATATGCATGTGCTCGCTAACTTGTGCTTCTTGACAAGTGATGTCGAGTTGAGGGACGTCCGTTACCATCGTAGCGCAGGGCATTACCACCAAAGAAACCCTGACCTCAGGATATATCGACATACGCTGAAAGAAATCCTCGTCACTGCTTTATAAACGGTTTGTTGTGGTCCCGTAACTATGGTGACAAACCAACAAAATGGCAGCTCAACATTGCGTGACCTCTCACGCTGCTCTCACGTCATGACAAAACATGTTGCTCGTCTCACCAACTAAGTGCTGGAACACAGAATGCGCAGCCTCTTCACTAACACCCAAAGAGATTCTGAGACGTCATTAAAGCGCAGGTGATTGCCCAGCAGAAGGATCTCTCAGCAAGCAAAGAGCAAGATAGTTGGCAGTTGAAAAGAAGTAAGGTCACTCACTCGAGATGAAGCATAAGCTGTTACCAAAAAATTAATTTAGACTTTGTTACAACTGTATGTTCCATGAAAATCACTCGTTCCTTGAAAATCACTCAATTTTTTTTCAACAAACTGTATTTTCCTTGTAAGTCACTCGTTTTTTTTCTTTAACAACTGTATTTTCCTTGTAAGTCCCCAAACAACTTGTAGAAAATCACAGCAGACCAAAGTAGATTAAAAAATTCAATGAGAAAAAAACTGGCACTTATGTGGTAGGGCGACTGTTGATGTGTTCACTGGTGGGGTCTAGAAGTGCCAGGAACTGCCAGGTTACTTTACATCCAAATTTACTTGAAATACTTTAAGACCAAAATCCATTTATGCTTGAGGTTTCTTTAGTCCAAAGTCCATTTTTCCTCAAAAACTGCACGCAGGCTCTTAAAAATCGTCGCCAGTGTTAAAATAATGAAAGATCCGTAGTCCATATGTGTAATCCAGGATCATAGCTTTATTCTTCAGTTTAGATCCATTATATTAAGATGTAATCAAGAGACCCCACCAGGAGCAGTTCCACTGCTCAGCCCCTCACACCAACTGACTCCTTCTTACAATCAACTCTCTCAACATTCTGATGACATCTCATGGACTGAGCAGCAAGGCAAGGGGATGAACAGAGAGGATGCATCAATCACTTACTAGATTATAACATCGAGCGATTGAAGTCTCGGACATACCACATCGTATGGCAATAGATAGATGCTACCCTGTGTTGCCTGCTTCTCCACAGAGTAAGGATCTTCACGAAGATCCCTTAATGTCCATCTGTTGAGATTGCCTCCACCTTATGTACCAGGAGCTAATGCACCCTTATTGTTGCCACCTGTCCAGCAACCTGTCGTTCAGCCAGTTGGTCTGGCTCTTCCACAATTGCCTCTTCCTGCTTTGCCATCCCCGCCTCCTTTGCCACCGACTTCTGTGCCTCAGTCTCCTTTACCCTCGGTTTCTCTTGTAACGGTTAGTCTTTCTCCTCCTTTGCTTAATACCTTGTCTCCAGTTTTACTGTCAGATTCTCCCCAGCTCGCAAACGGTTGGTTGATACTGTTTCTGTCTTTCTCTTCCTTGGGTCTTTTTCTTTGACTCCTGCTTTGTCTCGAAGGCAATCTGGTAGTCAAATCCCAGATTCTGACGAGCGAGTTGCGTTGGACTCTCTTGCTCATAAATGGATCATGAGTGGTTCCCAGTATAGTGTGCCCGATATATTGAGTACCTTCCTCCAGTGGAATGCGCCTACGCAGAGATATGTTTTTAATGTCATGTGTGATACTCTTGTCAAAGGATGGGAGAGTATGGAGTTGGATTTAGCTCCCCAGGGTCTGTTAGATATATAGGCTAAATTTGATAAGGGACTTATTGTGGGTTCTGAAGTGGAGGGCGCTATAGGGACACTTGTCACTTTCAGGTCTTTATTTTTTTCTCAGACTATTCTTGAACCTGATCCTGCAGTTAGACAGAAAATGAAACATTATCCTATGAGGGAAGTTCCTCCAGTATGGAGAGAGGAGGTTCCACAGGCAGGCAATATTCTGCGTGTCCCTGCTCATTTCCAGCGTATATGGGTACACGTCCCCTGGAAATGATCTGAAGTTTTAGCGCTCAAACAGTATGTTATGTTATGTTATATGTTATATGGGTATTTGTTACGCGCACAACTACTCTTGAGTATCCTGGCGCGGATCATAACCACAGAGAAGTCCTAGAGAGAGCACAGCATTGTATTAGTAGGCTTGATTAAAAAGGTGAGTTTTGAGCAGCTTTTTGAAGCAGTTCAGATCTTTAGTGTCCCTGAGAGTGAACGGCAGGGCGTTCCAGAGGGTAGCTGTTTTAACCGAAAAAGATGAGCCACCTAGTCTAGAGCGCTTGAAGCGTGGAATTACCAGCCTGCGTTGAGAAGCCGACCTGAGATGTCGGCTGGGCACGTGAAGTGTCACTCTTTTCTTCAGATACGCCAGGCCAGTATCATGTAGGGCTCGGTGAGTGAGAACCAGAGCCTTAAATTGTACTCTTTGGGCCACTGGCAGCCAGTGGAGTGTGGCCAGTTGTGATCTTATACTGATGTGTCTAGGGATGCCCAGCAGAAGTCTTGCCGCCGCATTCTGGATAAGCTGCAGCTTATTTAACAGAAAAGAGGGGGAGCCCAGGTAGAGAGCATTGGCATAGTCCAGTCGGGACAGTATCAGGGCTCTGGCAACTGTTTCTTTGGCCGGCTGGGGCAGGAGAGGAAAAAATCTGCCTAGGGATTTAAGGGTCCCAAAGCAGGCACCCGTCAGTCTTTTAATCTGCTCTGCAAATCGCAGATCATCATTAAACCAAATGCCTAGATTCTTGGCAGGGCCCCCCTCGGAGAGAGGACGGGGGAAATCGGGAGGCCAAACCAATTCAATAAATTGGTCTGGAAAGTGACCATATAGTATAATTTCCGATTTTCCCTCATTGCATTTAAGCCTAGCCTGTGCCAACCAAGTGAATACGGCCGCCAGACACCTTTGTGCTGTGGCCGTTTCAGATTGTGTTTTACCCCAAGTGAACAGAAGCTGGGTGTCATCGGCGTAGGCCATAATTTTTGCACCCAGCTTCTCAGCCAGGTAGATCAGAGGGGTCATATAGATGTTAAAAAGAAGTGGGCTCAGTGTTGAGCCCTGTGGGACCCCCGTCTGAACTAACCTGGCCGAGGAAGAATGAGGGGGCATCCAAACTTGCTGATACCGTGAGTCCAAAAAGGACTCCAGCCAGGACCAAACGGCCCCCGTGAGGCCGATATCTGTGAGGCGAGCCAAAAGGAGTTGGTGGGGGACCGTATCAAAGGCGGCAGAGAGGTCCAATAAAATTAGTACCGCTCTGCCGCCCCCGTCCGTACACTCCCTGATGGCTTCCACCACCTCAACCAAGGCTGTCTCTGTGCTAAAGGAAGACCTAAAGCCCGACTGGGCAGGGTGAAGCGCCCCAGATTCTTCAACAAAGGCGTTAAGCTGACGAAAGATCACCTTTTCACAGACTTTCGCCAATGCTGGAAGCAAAGAAATGGGGCGGTAGTTTGCTGCGACAAGAGGGTCTGCTGAAGGCTTTTTTAAGAGGGGCAGAAGTTTTGCTTCTGCCCCTCTACCGGACCCTCGTAAAAATCCTGCTGGATATTATAAAGAGCTGTCCCAGACGGTTGATGCGTGTATTATGAATTTGGCCGATATTGATATGCTGATGGGAAATGTACTTCCACAAGTGTTGTGGGTTCTGATTCGTAGGGAGGACCACGACCAAGCTTTAGGTGGTAATTGGGCCGCTATAACTGCCGCAGAGACAGCACAAGTGGGTGGTGCTAAGCCAGATGATTTGATTGCACAATTACCTGGTAGAATCATTACTTTAATGTAGATGATGATGCCTGCCTTACGTGTTAACTGGGATAAGTTAGCTGCGTGTAAGCAGAAGAAAGATGAGAGTGTTTCTGATTTCTTTACTCGTTGTGAGGAGACGTTTATCGACCACAGTGGTCAAGATATGAGTACTGCAGGTGGACAGCGATTATTTGTGGATAAATTTGTATTCAATTTACTTCCAGAATTATCACATAAGCTGAAAGACTCAGAAAGTTTGTGGGCTGTTTCTTCCTCTGCACAGATATTAGCTACTGCTCAATATTACGAGAATAGGGATAAGGAATAAAAAGATAAGATCGAGAAGAAGACTAAGGAATTAAAAACAAAGGTTCTTTTGCAACAGGCTTATCCAACTCGTTCTGCCCAGCGCCAGTTTCAACAGCCTGCCCAGCTTCAGAGGTTGTTACAAAAACCTGACCCTTTTGTTCCGCGACCTTTGCTAGGTCCTACACAATGTGCCTATTGTAAAGAGAAAGGTAATTTCAAGAATAGCTGTCTGGTTTTATTGCAGCGTAATGGTGGATTCCCAGGGCCGCGAGGCCGTCGTGGTTTTTAATCAGCACCTAGAGGTAGAGGGCGAGGTGCGTTGTCTCAAGGACAGCATTCCTTTCCCCCTCAGAATTGTTTGAATTATTTTGATCAGCAGAATACTCAGTCTGCGCAACAAAGTAAAAGGAGTCGTATCAGTTCCAGTGGATCAGAATGGGCCTTATGTTGAAGTTGTTGCATTGCATAGCAGAGCCATTTCTTTTGGATACTGGTGCAATGAGAAGTTCTATCATTCACTCCAAACTCCCTGGGGCACCTTTGTCTGGCTTAACTAACATTTCTGTAGGATTTTCTGGCGCCCCAGTTACTAACCCGGTTTCTTGTCCTTTGCCTCTTTCGAATGGTCCTTACGATTTGGAAGCTCCGCTTATTTTGACGACTGGTTGCGGAGAGAATTTGTTGGGTTTGGACTTGTTGAAACGTTTACATGCAACATTGTATTGTTCCCATTCTGGTGTGCATCTTACCTTAGGTGAGAAATTGGTTTCTCCTATGTATTTATCTAAAGACCAACTCCCACCTGAATTGCATTCTCTTCCTGCTACGCTTTGGGCTACAGGTCCAAATGATGTCGGTCTGCTCCAGATTCCGCCTTACGTGGTTACTATTAAGCCTAATGTTAAATTACCACGCATTTCTCAGTATAAGATTTCCATTGATGGTGAACGAGCTTTGTTGGCTATTATCTATGATCTGGTTCAGAAGGGTGTGGTCGAAGAGACAAGAGGAAATGTTTGTAACAGTCCTGTTCTACCCATTCTTAAACACACTGATCCTTCTCAGCCTCCTGTATATCGCTTTGTGATTGATATCCGGGAGGTCAACAAAATTGTTGTCCCTCAGTTTCCTGTTGTCCCAGATATCACTGCCTTGCTCACTATGATACCCGCTTCAGCGGCATGGTTCTCAGTTATTGATCTCAAAAATGCTTTCTTCAGCATTCTTATTGCTGAGGAAAGTAGGGATATTTTTGGCTTCTCTCTCGGAGGCCGAAATTTTCGATTCAGACGTGCACCTCAAGGCTATTGTGAGAGTCCCGCCATTTATAGTCAGGCTTTGAAATCTCAGCTCGATGCTTTTGCTTTGCCCCCAGGTGCTACCCTGATTCAGTATGTGGACGATTTGTTAATTGCTGCATATTCAGAGGATGTTTGTAAGGATGTGTCATTTGTCTGACCTGCATCACAAGGTGTCACCCTCTAAGTTGCAATATTGCCGCCAAGAGGTTACCTATTTAGGTCATCTCTTGTCGAAGTAGGGAAGACGATTGACCCCAGAACGAATTCAAGCAATTGCGCAAATGTCTGTGCCATCCACACAAAGGGAGGTGCGTGCCTTTCTGGGCATTACCTCTTATTGTAGACAGTGGATTCCGAATTTTTCTTTGTTGACTAAACCTTTGTTGGCACTTACGCTGAAAGATACACCCCAACCTCTTCCTTGGACTGATGAATGCCAGAAGAGTTTTTCTGACTTACTTACTGCCTTGTGTTCTGCCCCTGTGTTAGGTACTCCAGATTACAGTAAGCCTTTCACACTTTACGTTCACGAAAGAGAAGGTTGTGCGTTGTCAGTTTTAACACAACAATTTGGAAACAAACAACAGACATGTGCCTATTTTTCGGCTACATTGGATCCAGTAGCCAAGGCATTGTCTAGTTGTCTCAGAGCTACAGCAGCGGCAGCGATCTCCATTCGCCAATCTGCTGGATTGGTACTAGATAATACTCTTGTTGTTATGGTACCACATGCAGTGGATACTCTTTCGAACAGAATGAAAACACAACACCTCACGAGTGCTCGCTTGTCAGGATATGAGCTGACGCTCTTGTTGAGCCATATACACATCAAGCGATGTAATACTTTGAATCCAGCAACATTGTTACCCATTCCGGAAGAGAAAGACACTCAAGAACAGCGTGATTGCTTTCTCCGAGCAGAGGAGGAAACAAAAGGCAGACTAGACTTAAAAGACACACCACTTGTGGACCCGGATGGGATCCTATGGGTGGATGAGTCTTGTTTCAAACTTCCAAAAGGCGAGACGAGTGCGGCTTATGCTGTTACCACCTTGTATACTATAGTAGAGACAGCACGCATTTCACAGAATTCAGCCCAAGCAGCTGAACTGATTGCCCTGACGAGAGCATGTGTGTTGGCCAAGGGAAAAAGAGTGAATGTTTACACTGATAGCCAATAGGCCTTTGGCGTGGCTCATAGCTTCGGTCGTTTGTGGAAGGAAAAAGGATTCTTTAATTCCCATGGGACTAAGATACAGCATGGTCAGTTGGTGACTGACCTTCTTGAATCACTTGCTTTGCCTACCCAAATAGCGATAGTAAAATGTAGTGCTCATAAGAAGATCATTGATGATGTGGGTCGCGGGAATGCTTTTGCAGATGAGGTAGCGAAAGAAACAGCGAGAGATGCTACGAGTCGCATGTGTGTTGCAGGCCCTGCAAGATGGGTCAGAGAGGGAGGAATGTGTGAGGACACAATAGAAAGTATAAGAATGATTCAAGAAGAAGCTACTGAGAAAGAATTGAGTAAGTGGAGAGAAAGTACGGGAATGTTAGACACGACAGGGTGTTGGAGGGAATTGTCAGAACATCATCGTTGGCTGTTACCAGACGCCTACGTACTGCCTGTAGTTAATATGGCGCATGGTCGGTATACAACCGTTACAACGCAACTTTTACAACGACCTACCATTACAACGCAACTTTTACAACGCAAACTATTACAACGCATTGCGCTGGGGGGCGCTCTAGGATAGGGAATAGGTTAATTTACTATCCAATAACCTTCCCTACTATCCACGGGGACTGGAGTTGGAATAGTAAATTAAACTATTCACTATCCAGCGCCTAAAAGCATTATGCATTGTAATGGTATGCGTGGTAAAAACCGCGTTGTAAAGGTAGGCGTTGTAAAAGTATGCGTTGTAACGTCATACATCCGCATGGTCCAGCCCATATCAGTGTAAAAGGAATATGTAAACTTCTGGCTCCAGTATGGCACAATGAAGGAATTTCTAAATGTGCGGAGAATGTGGTGAAACATTGTATCGTTTGTTTAATGCATAATCCAGGAAAGGAAACTCCAACTCCAGCAGGCCATTTTGCTCACCTTACGTACCCTTTTGAGGTATTACAAATTGATTACATTCATATGGATCGTTGTACAATCTCAAGTATATTCTGGTGGTGGTGTGTGCCTTTTTCAGATGGATAGAGGCCTACCCCCTAAGGACAATACTGCTTTGTCTACTGCCAAAGTCCTTTTGAAGAAATTTTTCCCGAGGTTTGGTTTGCCGCGATTTGTCTGGAGTGACAATGGAAGTGAATTTGTAGGCCAAATTATGCAGAAAGTGGGTGTGGGTCTTGGTATTAGGCAGAAATTCCATGCGGCAAACCACCCTCAGTCAGCAGGTCTGGTCGAATGCTATAATGGCACTCTCAAGCTTAAATTGGCGAAGATTCAGGCCAGCACGAGTCTTGCTTGGCCTGACGCATTACCTTTGGCACTTTTATCCACGAGAACTACTGTACATTCTCGTTTAGGACTCCGCCCATATGAGGTCATTTTTGGGCGCCCAGCCAATGTCTGGGTGTCCCTCAACCTACAAAGTATTCTGACATTCCGTACCCAATGTTAATTGACTATTTGCATGACCTTACCACTAAATTGCGTGTTCTTCACCAACAGGTTCAAAACGCTTTGCCGGAGGCCTCTGCAGATCCAGGTCACTCCATCCAACCCGGTGATTGGGTCTGTCTGAAGAATTTCCAGCAGAAAAAAAATCTTAAACCTCGTTGGGGCCCGCCTCGGAAAGTTTTGCTAGCAACACGTGCAGCAGTAAAGGTCGTCGGGAAGAAGAACTGGGTCCATGGCGTGCACTGTAAGAGGGTACCTTTGCCTTTACCTTTTGATCAGTGGGTCTGCAAGAGTATAAGTGACAGTGAAGGCGAGAGGGTCCCTCGATTTGTACCTTTCAGTAGTGCACGCCTGGATCGAACGAACTCTTAGAAAGAAGACGACGACATGTTGCAAGAAGCTGTACCATCACATCTACGACTGAACACAGTAAATCCAGAGACTTTGTTTCAAGAACAAACAATACCTAATAAGACTCGGTACAACTTAAGATCTAGATCAACGAAAGACAATTGAACTTTCTTTTTCCTTTTTCTGATCACACTTTTTGAGAGACATTTCTTTTTCCACTAACTATCAAGTTGCAGGGTCATGGTAGGAGTCTTAGGCTGTGACCTGAGTAGTGACAGTAGGTCTGCAGGACTTGCAGTGTCATAGGACGGCTAATAATCACAGCTAAGTGATCTAGGAAGATTGCCGTGAGCAACGCTTTAGAGAATGGATAATAAAGTGGAAAAGAGTGATAAGAATCGGGAAATGAAAAGTAAACATAAAAAATTGTTGGTTAGTCCATGTGGCATAACCTCGTGTATTTTAATATGTTCATGTATTTTATTGGCTTGTGTGAGTTGGGTTGTTCACACTATGCAGCAAGCACCTGGTCCAACTTCTGTTTCTTTGTCTTTTCCTACCACTGCCTCCCCACATCAGTTTCATACACTCCCAGAACATGAGCAAATTAGGAGAACAGAATACTTCAATAATTCGTTTATTCAGTTGTTGCATCAGCATCAACTGGTAGTCACTACTACTGACTGTTGTGTTTGTGGGCTCATGCCCCATAACACAGAGAGAGGGATGCCATATTTAGTCCTTCCATTTTCCTACGAAGGCTCTGCTTGGGCCTATTTGGCCATGTTTTCTAATGTTTATTAGAACCAATTTTTATATATTCCTGGTAGTCCATATGGTGGTGGAGCAGATTTTAGTTACAGTTCTTTGATAAAGGGAATAGTGGTCATGGCTAGAATTGCTGAAATTAGTAAGATTCCCATTGTTGAGAAACGAGCATATGATGGCTGGAACGTGACTCGTTATGTTACTAGCCTTACAGATAAGGCTACACAAAGGAGATCCCCACCAATTTGGATTGTACCTCATCGAGGTAATTTCTGTTTGCAGATCAATGGCCAAAATGTTAAAAATCAACAGGAAAAGAGTGTCTGTTCCCATACGTACATCTATTCACCTCAGATTTCTTAACCGTTAGTGCCATCACAAGGCACATATTTTGTCTGTCATGATAGAGCCTATATGTGGCTTCCTACCTACTTTTCAGGAACTTGTTATGTAGCTTTCCTTCTTCCTCCAACATATACCGCTCCTTCAGGTCATCATAGAAAGAGACATGGCAGAGGGGTTATTGATTCTAAGGACACAGTAGGACAAGAAGGAGGTGACTTTATCAAAGGGTTGCTTCCTTTTTGGGGCCCAATGGCCAACAGCAGAGACATCAGACAGCTAGTTTGTGTTGTTGAGGCTACCATAAATGTAACTTCTGAAGCCTTGAGTAATCTGACAGCCGAACTTCAGGCGGATCGCCTTATGACTTTGCAGAACCGGATGGTTCTATACATTATCCTTGCAGATCATGGAGGAGTTTGTAAATTGATCGGGTCTAGTTGCTGCATTTATATTCCTGATAATGCCCCTACGGTATACCAAGCCATCTCTAAGTTGCATGTCATTTCTGAGTCTATACATCAGGACACAGGAGATTGGTCTGTAATCGGATGGTTTTGGGGACTACTGTCCACTTGGGTATGGAAGATACTAACCTTCCTTGGAATGGTTTTGGCCATCATTTTCTCTTTTTGTCTCTGTTTACAGTGTGGCCCTGCCATCTGCGGTCTTTGTACCGCCATGTGTGTCCCAAGGCCGGTGTCACAGAAAACAGAGAACATTAAAATGATGTTGCAGCAACAGCTCGATGACCTCATGGCCATTGACATTGACTCAGATTAACTTGAGTCCTTTTTGTTTTGCCTGAGTAATGGCAAAAGGAGGTCTGAGGTTCTTTGGTTTCCGACTTCATCCCATATTTAGCCGCCATTTTGTGTCTCGTCGCCATTTTGTGTTGTCCTCACTCAGGCAGCACGGCGAACAGAGTGTTTTTGCTTTTCTCAGCTGCTACGTGTCTCTTCTGTTAAAGAGTAACCCCCTGCCCTTTTTTACGAAACCAATGTCAGGGTCTGGCCGAGTTCACTAATCCATGTCTGGGTTTATTGATCCCTGTCTCGACTGACTATTTGGCTTCTTCTATTCTTTCCTTACATTATCTTATCCGACTGGCCTTCACTATTCTCTCCTTGTATTCTCTTGTTACATAACTATCCTTTGAGGCACACAAATACGTCCTGCCACCTGCAAATTGGATTGTCAGTACTAGCACTGATTAATTTGCAGGGAGGGGTGACACACGGGGTCTGAAAGAGGGGCGTATTTGGGACACCTGTAGGTTGTTTTCCAACTTTTCCTATTGGCTTGCTTTGTATGTACTGGGAGTAAACGTTGTAAATATGTGTGCTATAAAAGATTGTGCGTCACGGACTAAAGTGGCAGTCTCCTCAGAATATACGCTGTACATACTTCTGGGACAACTGTGCTTAGCTGCAGCCAATAAACCTGGTTTTCTACGCCCAACAGAGTGTCTCGTGTCTCTGTCCAACAAGGCAGGTGAACTCGGGGATTTAAGGCGTGCCCTGCGCCGCCAGGCCCATAAGGCCCAGTTCTCCAAGTTTTTCATTAAACTCTTTAAATATTTCAAGCATCTCTTTGGTTTTAAATGTAGGGATCCATTCAGCACCTTCATATGTGTAATTTGGTTATTAGAATTCTTGAATTTGAGGGTGTTGGTGAGAGATTTTTCTGCTCTATTGTGAAATAGGAGTAGTTTATATTTTTGGACCTAAACTTATAAATGTGCTCTTTTACTGATGGTGGTATTATTTGTATACTTGAGCTGTTTGATATCTTGTAAAAGGGTTTTGTTGCTAGAATGTCTAAATGATTTTTCTTTGTTCTAAATTTCTGCTCCCAGGGATTGTAGAGATTGTTTAATGGCGCTGTATTTTTTAGCCATTTGTTTAATGACTTGGCCTCTAATGACACATTTGAAAGAATTTAAAGCATCACAGGACAAGCAGTGAATGCTCATTCTCGCTGAAAAACAGCTTAATTTTGTTCTTTAGATCAGCGACGTCGGTTTCATTGTCTAAAATGTCAGAATTTAATCACCAAACATAGCCCTCACCTTTATTTGGACTATTAAGAATGGATATGGAAATGGCAGCATGGTCCGAGATTTGAATGGGGTGAACGTTTGGATCAAAATTAGTGAGGCATCTACAATGAGCTAGTCAATATGGGAGAAACTTAAGTGGGGAGGTGAAAGGAAAGTAAAATCATTGCTGTTATGTTTGTGTAATCTCCACACATCCAACAGGCGGTGAGAAGAGCAAAAGTTTCAACATTTGTTTGTGCACCCAAGGAGTTCTAAATTTGAAGGCTGAGTGGCGATCTAGAATGGGATCCAGTGGGAGGTGAAATTTGCCTCCCAAAATCATCTTCGAGTCCAGCGATATGTCGACTAGTTTTTATTGAGGGTGTGCCAAAATGTTGGATCATCTATATTGGGTAAGTATATATTCATTACATGTAGATCCTGTTCACCATTGTTTAATCTGGGCAGAAGCCATCTGCAGCTACTGTCATCCTGTGAAGCAATGTCTGTCAGGCCTGATTTTCTAGAGAGTAGAGTAGGGACCTATTCTTTTTCCCATGAGATTTGGAGCAAGTTACATCGACACTCATTCCTCTCTCATCAGCAAGGCCTTTTTAAAACCAATCTTTGTTCCTTGGAGGAATACTATATTACCACTAAATCTTTACAGTAATAAAGGATTTTTGACCTTTAAATTGGGTGATTTAGCCCCTTGGCATTGAGGGAGATAATGTTTAATGAGGAATTGTAATGAAACGCTAAAAGGCTCACTGGTTCATAGCACCTCAATTAGGAGGCTGTAGAGGGCAAAGATTAGGACTCATTTTGTCCAATTAGCCCACTGTTGCAGGGAGAGGATGGGAACGGTAGAGAAACTCGGAAAGTAGTGGAGAATCTTGTGGATCTGTACGAGTTCTAGGAAAAAAACTGTCCCGTGCAAAGGTCACTGCCCACCAGGGGATGTCTGCAAAAGACATTGTGCATGGGTGAATCATGTAGGAGCGCAGATGAGGCAGCATTCCTCTGGCGAGGTGGGTCAGGCGCGGGAAAAAGTCAAGTGAATGGGTGCGAGAATGTACAATGAGGGTGGAGTGACATTCTGCATAGCAGTCTTAGGCTGAAGATCCAATCTTGCAACGACAAGGAGAGAAGTGAAAAAAAGAAATATTTACAAAATTGTAACTGTTCTGGTATTAAGGTAGAGAACCAAAGTATTACCTACACAATAATAAGTATAGTGCGAAAATAAGTACATAAGATTCAAAGCATAATAGTTTAGCAATAGGGTGCATATTGCAGTCTAAGAGATACATATATATCTTTCATACTGACGGGCGACTTACTTGAAAAGATCAAACCTGTGATAAGGAAATTATACCTATTAGCAATGCAAAATGCATTCAGTAGAAAGACTGGGCTTAGAACATAATACAACAGATTCACTGATCAACAAATGCCACAAATTAAAGCTGCAGGTGCTGTAAGGTGTACCCCACACTCTGACCCAATGCAGGAGGGTACCTGTCGGGGAGCACACATAGACCAAACTTGTAGAGCTTTGCTGATGGATGCACGCCCACCCAACGTGGGTCCCCAGCAAAGATTGTGGGAGGTACAATGCCCTCTGGAAGTCCAAAGATATGAAGATTGCTCCTTCAGTTACGGTCCTCCTGCTCTGTAAGTTCCCTTTTAAGTGAGGATATAGAACGTGTATTTGTTTTGCTTGAACAATGGCGTAGTCTTCCTCAGAGCTTATCCTAGTTTCAGCATTGGAAATTTTTATTGTAAAGTCTTTGAGATCTTTTCAAACCCCTGCAACTTTAACCTGTAGCAACTCTGTGTTTGTTTTGGTGCTTTGAGCTATATCAAGGGCTGAATTCAGTTTAGGAGTATGGCCTCTATGTTGGAGGAGGAATTAGTACTGCCTTTCACTAGATAAGCAGTACTTAGAGCGCTTTAGATTCACCTTGGCCTCTCTCTCCTTCAGGATGCTCTCTCTATTATCTGATATATCTTAACAGAGAAGTTAACAGTCGCTATGTCTAGACAACCCTGGTAGAGTTGAGCTGGGGCCCGTCTTTGAAGATACCCAAATTAACTAACACCTCTGAACAGGCATTTCCCCTTCACCCGAGGCCGAAAGGTGGTCCTCAAATGTGTCTTTACAAGCATAAGCTAGTAATGGAATTAGCAGTTACTGGCCGGTAGTGACGCACGGTATAGGAAAAGTTATTGGCAGGAGTAGACAGACATCTGCTGGCGTAAGACTCTAATAGTCTCAATATGATAGGCCCCCATGATTTAATGAGGAGACCTGGCCTGGAGCAATGAACCAGGAAGCATGGGCTAGCTGTTGAGGGAAGGACTCCGACTGGTGCATTAGTTGCTTCAAGCTGGCAAGTAGTACCCCCACATCCCCTCCAAACCAGGCTCCTCGACTGTGGAAGAGAGCGATGGCCTATTTGAATTAGGGTAAATTAGGTGAATTGGGGTAATAATTAATAGGTTAATTAGACTTGAGGCTCAGTACGTATCTCTGGTAGGAGCACTTGCCAGTATATCTCGTGTAGCTCCTCCACATCTCAGGCTGCCTTTGCAGCATCCTGCTACTTGTAGCAGCCTCAGCCCTGTTGAACTGACCCCAAGAGCCAGGCTTGGAAAAAACTGCTCACTCAAACAAAGGGGACACCACCATATTGTGTAAAGCGCCACTGTCCTTCGTGATCAAAAAGCCATTACATATAGAAATACATAGATCCCTACATCAAGTCAAAGAGTGTCAAATGACTGCACAGAGGAGGATCACACACATGTATAAGATTAAGCTCAAGTCAGCCCCTCATTCGTACTAAGGGTTTCTCCTGGTGTGTTGAGTAGCATGCAAGTGTGGGCGTGGCGAAGCTGCGCCTATTCCTATTCCAGTCAGACGATCAAATAGCAGAGCCTTATCATGTTCATTCCATTTTATGCAGTTGCTTGCAGGCAGCCACTGAGCAGATAGTAACCAGCCACTAACCTGCAAATGTCACACTCTGCAAACAAGTAGGAGGGCTGCGGGGCTTCTGAGGAATCAAATTTCTGCTGCCATCTGTAGTGTCCTGCTGGACACCTTCTAGTCTTTTGGAAAGTGTGACGCCGGTGACCCATCAAGGCGTCACGAGTCAGGTGACCCGGTCAATAAAGGGGACCGAGCACACGTGCTCGTTGCCCATTAACCAACCCACTATCCTGGTGTCTGTGTCCAGTTCTTTTACGTAATGCGGGCCTAGGGCCCAACACTACAATGGCGATGAGGTGGGTCTTTCCCACGTGTGCAGCCACTGCTTGCCGGTGGAGGAAAAGGAAGAGAGAGCTGCCCGCCTAGAGGGCACCCCCTGCGAACGGCGCTGTCTGCCAAGAGGCCCGCGGGGCATGTGCTGAGCCCCGGGCCTGCGTCAAGAGACGAGGTGACCGAGAGCCTACCCTGCACCTCAAGAACTTGCCTGCGTGATCCCCCGCATGGAGTGAAAAGAGCGGACCGCCGACCGGAGCCCACCCATGTTGGCCGCGACAGTGTGACCCCCACCGTGAGGAGGCCGAGTGGTGCCCACCCGCATCGGCCACAACCGGGCCGCAACTGACTGCCCCCACTGCGAGGTGACCAAAACGGAGCCCACCCGCGTGTTGAAGAAGCCCACGGGCAAGAGGTGAGCCCGTGCTCGGGGATGCGAGCCTGAGCGTGGTTAGAGCACGCCCCCCAGCGAAGCAAGGCCCGCAGCATGAGCAGAGCTGCCGAGGCCTAGCGGACTGAGTCCAGGAGACAGTCAGGCCAGACGGCCCTTGATGACATGAGCCGCCAAACATAAGTGAACTGAAGCGGAGCCCACCCACGAGGCCAGGAAAAGAGGCAGTGAGGCAGCCCACCTCATAATCAAGTGCCCTTAGTGAAATGCCCGTAAAAGCAGTGAGATGCCTAGCGTATGCCCCCAGGACTCTGCGTCCAAACGTCATAACCTCCCGCATCGCTCGAGTGCAGGAACCCACCAAAAGCAAAGAAGGCCGGCCCCAGCAGCTGAGACGACTCTCCCCCGCCCAGCGCAGCGTGTAAACCGGGTCCTTCACAAGTAAAGCACTGAATGTGTCCAAATACGTGCGGCAGCGCCTTGAACTGCACTGTGGAGCCCCCCCCAACCACACTGACTATGGTATTACTGTGACTGCATGGCCCCCAGAAAACAAAAAAAAATGAGAAAACTCACCGGAACATTCTGAGTAAGCATGGAACACCGAGGACAGCCCATACACGGCACCGAGTCAGGTTCAGGAAAGGAGGTCTCCTAGTTTACCCTGCCCTGCAGTGCCATCTAGTGGCCATTTCCCAGTAGTGCAGGAAGAAGAAAAACAAGCCTGCAACAAGACAAGAAATCCCTGCCGCAGCACAGGACAAGCTGTTTACCAGCACAAGAGCGAGACAGAACTAAAGGGACTGTGTGCGGACGGCACAGGAACACGCTGGAAACGCAAGGAACACGCCACGAGGCAGCACAAGACCGCGGTACAAGCCCAAGGAAGCACACAAGGAGCGCAGCCATCAGCACACGGAAGGAGAAGATCGATGGAAACACTTCAGCTACTCCAGAAGGGTGAACAGCGATGCCTGGTGGCCACAGGCCATCGCTGCAGCAGAATGACGAAGACAGAAGCACCACCACACAAACCGACGATGGTTCCGAAACTTGGCAACAGAAAAAGTGTGAAGGCGCATGAAGCAAACATGCAGCAGTGCAGACGACAGTGAAGCACTACACAGAAACTGGGCAGAAGCCAAGACAGTAGCCCAAAGCAGCAAGTCACGGAAGCGACAGAAGAGCGCATCCAGAAGCGCGCTAAAGCAACCGAACTGCGACGAAAAAGGAAAAATGGTTGCGCAGATAACTATGAGCATAAGGATTTAGCAGGAGGAAGCCGATCACCCAGTCTGGTCACAGGGAGGAGAAAGCTGACCACCCAGTCTGTTCGCAAGGAAGGTAAAGCTGACCACCCAGTCTGGTTGCAAAGGAGAAGAAAGCTGACCACCCAGTCTGGTCGCAAGGAAGGAAAAGCCGACGACCCAGTCTGGTCGCAGGGAAGAGAAAGTAGACCACCCAGTCTGGTCGAAAGGAAGATAAAGCCAGATGATCGCCCAGAAGAAAAGAAGGATCCGACCAGCAAGATTGTCGCCTGGCAGGAGGTCTGATCAGAGGGAAGTAGAAGTCCGTAGAGCAGAACTCCAGAAGAGGACCCCCCAAGGGATCCATGAGGAGGACCAGAAGAAAACGGACACCCATCAAGAACCAGAAGTAAAACAGTCAAAGGAAGAAGGTTGCAGGAGAAGGTTGCAGCGACCGGTCCAGTCACAGAGTGGAAAGAAGACGGCGTCCTAGAGCCAGGACAAGACCAGTGGGAAACGGGCGGAGTGCACGCGGCTCGGAGAAGCCTGGTCAGGAGGACAAGAGCAGCAAGATGACCGGGCCGCGTCGCGAGGAAGAAAAGAAGACAGGAGTCGAGTGGCATGGCGCCACCAGAAACAACAACGTCCAGGAAGATGGAGAACGAGTGGCACGACGCCACGAAGAAGAGAAAGAAGGAAAGGAATCGAAGGGCATGGTGCCACCAGAAACAACAACGTCCAGGAAGATGTGAAGAGGTGTAGCAAGCCAACACACACCAAAAGAGAAAGTAAAAGGTGCCGCAACATCAGGTACAAGGACATACATTGTCCTGGGGAACATCGGTAGCACTGGGAGAAAAACAGGAATCTACTTACAGGTCCTAAGACAACCTGTTGACTGCAGGAATGAACAGGTTGGACCATTGGCAACACCTACCTTTGGGATTGAGCGGAAGTCTGGATGGGGAGAGCGCTCAGACGTCCGGCAGAAGGAGAACTGACCACTCCACACCAGCCCGTGGATATCCAAGGGGCAAAGGCCTCAGGGACACCGGTGGCAGGGGGTCCTGACAAGAGAGATGGATCCACTGCCATCTATCCTGCATGTCCCAGGAAGAAGAGGAACTTGTGCACAAAGGCAGGAGTCAACAACCACCCTCCAGGTGGAGCTACGGACTTTGAGGTAGTACTATCATCGTCTCCTCCATTCACACACAGACTGTGGATTTGGAGCAACGCCGCGGAGAACACCCGGCCCAGTGGAAACCTGATGAAAAGGGCCTCCGGGATATCTTGTGGCAGGGGAAGACCCGCGAGAGGGGCATCCTAGTGAGAAGGATGTCTTTCAACTACTCCCTTCTTTGCAAAGTGAAGCCACGCTGACGCCAGTGAAGAAACCAGATGGACTGGTAGAGAACAACATCCCTCAGATCTACCATCTTGGCATCTGTCTGTCGTCACCACAAGAGCGAGGCTGAAAGTCCAGAAGGGCACATCCACAGAGCACCAGGACGTCATGCCCATGTGAACTAGTAGTTCCAGCTGCAAATTTCTACCGTCGTCGTTTATCAAGCAGCGGAAGAGACTTTTGTAAAGTTGTGGCAATGGTATATTTTGTGTTTATTTTCTCCCACAGGTTCGGACTTGGTTCCTTTAATTTTTATTAAAGTTTGGGAGGAATGTAGTTTCCTGCTGGACACGTTCTAGTCTTTTGGAAAGTGTACCCAAACAATACACCCACCCACCACCGGCGTCACGAGTCAGGTGACCCGGTCAATAAAGGGGGCCGAGCGCACGTGCTCATGGCCCACTATCCTGGTGTCTGTGTCCAGTTCTTTTACATAATGCGGGCCTAGGGCCCAACACTACACCATCCTAGGTGATTCAGTCACCAGAGGGAGCAGTTCTGGCTGCGGTCCGGATCGCTTTAATACATTGGCCAAACAAACACCAGGCTGTGAGTCACAACTGCCCTGAGGCCGAACACATCAGACTCCACAAGCAGGTAGGTAGGCTGCGGGACTTCTGAAGAAGCAGTCAGCAGACATGCCAACCCTCCCGATTCAGGCGGGAGACTATTGATTTGAAGGCTAGTCTCCCACCTCCTGATTCATGCACCTAGAAACCCGATGCCGGGGTATCTAGGTTACCAGCAGGGCTCTGTGTTTGAACATGCATACCGGAGTCAGAGTCTGATCTGAAGCTCTTTTTGTTTTGAAACCTGTTGTCCAACATGATATCATACCCAAAATGTGATTACTGTTGGTCTTAAGAGCAGATTCTATAGGGTGCAGCCACATTATGCAGTCATGGAGTATCACTCGGGACAGAGTGAAGTGGGGAAGATGTGGCATTACTATAAAAGGCTGCAACAGTAAGTCTCCCCCCCCCCCCAATTTGATTGGCAGAGTATCAAATCAATTGTTGAAAATGTTAAGAGCCCAAATCATGTATACATGCAAACATACATTAATCGAAAGTAAGCAGGGCTGTGATATAAAATGTGGGAGCAGCCTCTCTTTTAAATAAATCACATTTAGGTAAAAATAAAAACGTTTATGCAAAGTCAGCTGGAGTATGGCACCACATGCAGATGCAAAATAACTAGAGAGAGAAAAAAGCATAGTCAAATGGCTTGTTTGGTGTAGATTATGTGTAAAAACCTCATTTGGTTGACAGCAAATGTAGGTAAAAAATGATCCTTGTAGCAACATCATCAATAGTGAGGAAATCCTTTAGGAGAAGGAATCATATTATGTGGATATCATATTCAGGAGATTCCTTAGGATGTGAAATCCTTCTTGAAAAAATAGAGTTCAGATGACGAAAGATGAGTTAGTAAGAGGTCACATTAGTTGTAATTGGTGTGCATCAATATGACATCACATCTGGTCGACAGCACATGTGGGTGCTAAAACACCCATGGTTCAACATAAGCATTAATGTGGAAAACATTTAGCAGCACAAAACATATTTGGGTGCAAAATCACACTTGGGGCAAAGTAAACATGGTAATATTCCATTTAGAAATAAATTCCCTAAATATGTTCAAAACCGACCTTGGTTCAACATGAGTGTGGAATACTTCTATGTGCACAAAGACACCTTCATTGCAGGACATGGGCATGTTGCTTCATTCTACATGCACTGGCCATTGGAAGCGCTCAAGGCAGGCAGACTACCACCTATTAGCCAACTGCGAACTGTAAGACTGAAATATTCTTCTACCATTATCTAAAATGTGAATAGCACTTTCTTCAAGCAATTACTGATGGCAGCTGACCAAATCCAACTAATGGCTGAAGGGGTTGACTGAAGTCTTCCAAGGTGATTACCTCGCGCTTGGTCATTACATATACGGTTTTTAGGCCCTGGCTTTCTTATAATCCAATGCCTTCTGGGTTTTGAAGATGTTTTACTTAAATTGAATTAAGTAGACTAACATCTGAAAGGATTGGTTGATGAGGAACAATTCCGGACTGGAGACAGACTCCGTAATGAACTGGAGCGAGGTTGTGCCACAAGTCTGTGTTTGGCGTTGGCGGGTAACACATGTAGCCAGGCCAAAAATAGTGTTGGGCAGAGATGCAGATTCATATTATCTAGAATTAAATGCTCTACTTCTTTTCCAACATTTGACCTTTAAGTAACTCCAGAAAGTTTCAGGAGTCCCCCTCATTTTGTTTTTAAGGAAGCAAGGGACCCCTATATTAACATCTAGCCAAAAATAGGGAAATTGGAGAGTAGAAAAAAGTTTAGCTAGGGACTGATTTAAAAAGATAGGATCTACTTTGAATTTCACCAAAGTGCACTGAAAGAGAAACCAAAGACATAAATAAACCACCTTATTTGAGTAACTTGGCCATACACAAATATATATATCAAAACATATTTTTTATTCTTTTTTTATATATATCTTATTTATGTTCAAATTTGTAATTCATCCACTTCATTAAAAAAAAGGATAGCAAACATAATTATATATCCATAAAATACGATAGACATAGAAATGATAGAGGCAGTGCGGAAGGTGTCAACTACTCGCGTTTCGGCATACATGCCTTTATCAGGTAGCCGTCTATTGCACTAAAACAAATCTGCAATCAGAAAAAATAAAATAATCCTTGATTAGATTTTTAGGTGGTTGTATGACACTTAATATATACTTTAGAAATCTTTACATTATAATTTATTCTCTTTCATTCATTTTTGTCAGTGTTGAGGTTTGTATTTACAATTTACAAGTCGCCACACAAATTATCACATATTTTCACATTTTAAACAAAATTAGCACTTGTAACCTAAAAAAGATTGTGTTTACATCACAGAAAAAGATCAAAAACCCTGTTCACCTAAGATCCACTCTAACACACATTGTTCTATACCATTGTATACAATGATGACTAAGGTATGCTAATGTCAGTAACAATGTGTAACAACTATAAATTTCACATGCCCTCATTTTAAAAACTGCTATTCTTTCCTAATGATAGTAAGTCAAAGAGCAAACTGCCGTTTAAGAAACATGAAACAGCGATGTTAGCCACCTTAAGGAGAAAAGATGAATTCGCTAGTATAAATCTAAATGCCTGCTCGAATGAAAAGAGCAATGTAGTCTTACCATATACTGATAGATGCTTGTAGTCAATGGGATACTGACGCTTCATAAATTATCTTGTCTAGCGCCTGGTTGATTAGATATGGTATATATCGCACGTGGGCTGAGGACCTCACTGTAAAGAACACATTTGCATATTAGGTGATTATTCAATAGCCTACATCGTGGATAGAATAGTTTTATCCACAGTCAGCCCTATTCAGCATTTAAATCATGAACATGACAAGCATATAGGACTAAGTACATATGCTTCTTAGTGCCCAAATGGATCTCAATTAATGAATTATTTGTAGTACAACAGGAATGTATCATTCTGTAGAACATTCATGGCGGTCATACACATATTAATATGATTGATACATTATTAACAGATGATAGTTATGTTGTTTCCACAAACGGAATGTTTCAAGTTCGACATTAAATAAACACTCCGATTCGAATCCAACCACCTTTAAATAACATCACTAATTAATAGGAGGGTCTATCCTTAGTTTAGAGTAATTGCAACATTTGTACACTCTTGTACATACCATTTAATCCTCGTTGATTGACCCAAGGAAAAGATTCAAAGCTGGAAGTTTGACGTACACTTGAATTGTTGTGCACAATTTTGATTCGTTTGGAGCAATATATTCCTAAAATCATGGACCAAATAGAAAAAGATAGAAAACCGCAGTCGCATTAACTATATCGTGTAACTTGAGATCAGAATGATCAATTTGCGCACAAGTGCGTGTACCCATAAGTAAACAACGAAGTTTAAGGCTGCCATCAATACTTACTGATTTAAATATAAATATATTAAATATGGCACATGATGGTAGTAGACAGGATACATTTCTACGTCTATCGTATTTTGTGGATATATAATTATGTTTGCTATCCTTTTTTTTAATGAAGTGGACGAATTACAAATTTGAACATAAATAAGATATATATAAAAAAAGAATAAAAGATATATGTTTTGATATCTATATTTGTGTATGGCCAAGTTACTCAAATAAGGTGGTTTATTTATGTCTTTGGTTTCTCTTTCAGTGCACTTTGGTGAAATTCAAAGTAGATCCTATCTTTTTACATCAGTCCCTAGCTAAACTTTTTTCTACTGTCTAATTTCCCTATTTTTGGCTAGATGTTAATATAGGGGTCCCTTGCTTCCTTAAAAATATATCTCATAGCCTGTCTATGAGGGGACTATAACTATGTACAATCAGAGTATTGCTTTTTTATAATTAATTGTTGGTTCTGTTAGGTTCTGTCAGGGTGTCGCCAATCTGTCATTTGTATTATTGATAGTTAGTTTAGAAAAATGTCTTGTCAATTTGTATGTTTTGTATACATTTTTGTGCCTCTAGTTACTATATTGTGACAAATAAGGAAACTATTAAATAGTGAACGTTTGCTGGTCTATCTAAAATAGAATATGGCCAATTTAAAGACATTCGGGTTTACTGATGACGCTTTTTTATCCATGGTAGGTTCAACAGTTAATTTTGATAACAGAACTGCAACACAATTGGGTTTTAGGGTTTGTGCACAGCAAAGAGCATGTCCCCTCTCATTGCACTAGTGGTCTCTGTAATAGCTCTCTTTAAACATACTACTGAAAGCCTTTCTTGTTATTTCAGCCCCTCCCTAATGGTTATATTGCTCAATGTATTCACAAGTTTGGACATTGCTGTCTTGTTTGCACATTGGACCTTGCTTTTACCAAGGCTTATTTAGAAACCATTGGACCTTGCTTTTACCAAGGCTTATTTAGAACACTCCTCCCTAGGCCATGATGAATTACTTCAACTTATTAGCATAATAACTGAAGGTCTGCACACCTGCTTGTGAGAACTACACCCAGTTCTTCGAACCACACCCAGCTCTTCGAACCACACCCAGCCCTGTCTATAAAAGGCAGCCCCTGAGCCTCACCCAGTGCTTGTGCTCGTCTACCTCCCACTTACCTGAGAACAGATCCTTCGGCGCTGGCACTCCTGCTCTCTCCAGACCTTTATTGACTTCAATGGGCGCAGCTTCTGGCTCTTCCTTCTTCTGGTTTCCGGCTAATTCTTGCCTCAGCCCCTCTTCTGTCCACTGCAATCGACCTGCAAAAGAGAAAGAGGTCAAGGTTAGACTGATCAGTATCCCTTTTCAGCAATTACTAAGTGCAAAAACTTTTATTACCTGAAAGAACTTTATCGGCGATTTCTGGATTCATGTAAAGACAATTTGGAACAAGATATCTCCCACGAACTTTGTGGTTCAAACCCTTTGTGAAAAGAATACTTTGTGGAACTTTGTGAAATAAACATTGTTTTACATGGAACTTTTAAGAATCAAACAGAGGAAACCATTGACAGCAAGGCAAACAGTAAATCAAGGACTTGCACAAATTACCTGCTGTATTTTGATGTAAAAGTACAGTATTTGTTTTATAAAAAGTCTGGAAATGTGTGAAAAGTGAGTTTGCTATTAAGAATTTAGGCTTTAGTTATATTAAGGTGAATGTTAGACGTTGGTAATTCTGATAATGATATTCGTTTGATTTTACAGAAGATTTACAGTAATAGAAAGCACATCCCAGAACAGTAACACATTCCAAACCTGGAAGCTGGAGACCAGGATCCAAGAGGTACTTTTAGAAGAGAATTTCTAATAAGATTAAGGTTTAGTCAGGAACACATTTAGGGATAGGTTGCACTTATCTGTACTTTGTTTATGTTTCATTAGGCACCAGTTTCTACAGAAGTCAGAGAGGGCCGCAGATTTTAGCAGCTCTTCAACAGTGGAAACGCAAGAACTGTGTTGTCTCTCTTTTTATCCACTTCCCCCCTTCCCTTGAGCAGCAGTTTCAGGGTGGGGTCAGACTGTCTTCAACCTCCATCAGAACAGAACAGAAACTCAGGTGAGCTGGGCTTTGACAGAAGCACAAGCCTTTAAAATATTCAGTTCTGTTGGACGATGAATGCCGGGAAATAAATAGAGGACATTGACGCCACGGATATGGCGCAGGCCATAAACAAGGACTTGGCCCATAATGAATAAGTGTCTGGCATTTTGCAACATATGCAAGAGGAAATAGAGAAATTAAAGTTGGAAAACACCTTTTTAAAACAGGATTTTAGCAGGTATAAACCTAGGGAATCTCAGTGGAACACAGCTTTTACGCCTTTGTTTAAAACCTCCTCAGAGACAGGGGCGCGAGCAAAACATGCAACTCCCCCCCCCCCGCCCCCAGTTGAGGTTACTGCTAATGTTCCCAATGCTGTGCCTTTAGCAGCACCTGCACGTTTTCATGGAGATAGTAACAAATTCCATGTTTTTATCAATCAATGTCAATTTCACTTCGTTTGTAAACCACAACAGTTCCCTACTGATGCTACGAAAGTGGCATTCATCTTGTCTTATTTGGGCGGTACAGCAGCCAATTGGTCAATTCCTTTCGTGGATAGAGATGATCTCATCCTCCATAATTGGAATCAATTTAAACGTACTATGACCAGCCTTTTTGCAAAACACACTTTTATGCAGGCAAGCGATAATGAGCTTTTAAATCTTAAACAAGGTAACAAGGATTTATTGACCTATCTCACTAGTTTTAATTGTTTACTCACCGAGACACGTTGGCCAGAAGAAAAGCGTGTCTCCCTTTTTTATAAAGGTTTGAGAGATGAGTTAAAAGACGCGCTGGCTCATATTGTTGATTTGCCAGAAGACTATTCTGACTCTGTAGATTTAGTCGTGAAATTGGAACACAGACTAGGAGAAAGAAAGGGAGATAAATCCAAACTGGAATCGCGGTTAACTTTTATTAGACATGAGAAGAAAGACACAGATAATAAACTCCCTGAACCTGAGCCTATGCAAATAGGGACACTCAGAGGTCCACTCACATCAGAGGAAAAAGGAAGAAGGAGAAAACTTCAATTATGTTTATATTGTGGCAAGGCAGGACATTTTGCCAAAGAATGTCCAGTAAAACCTAAAACTTCACGAACGGGTACTGTTTCCTCTATCTCCTCAACTGAGTTGGGAAACGATTAAGCTCAACAAGGGGGGAGGTTACTTGTTCGAGAAAACATCTTAATCAAACCTCTAATTCTGCAGCCTTCCTGGTACCGCACATACCTAGAAATTTCATAATTCAGATCTTTTTAATTGTTACTATCCAAGTTAGACATTCTCTCCCTGTCTACTGGACTCAGGAGCAACAGGAAATTTTGTGGATAATAAGTTAGCTAACACATTAGGTCTTCCTATTTGCCTAAAGCCTTGTCCAGAAGCAGTATGTGCAGTGGATGGGTCAGAATTGACCTCTGGATTAATCACTAAACAAACAAGTCTCCTTGTCATGGTCTGTCAAAACGGGCACACAGAGATGATTAGCTTTGATCTGATAGATACCCCTAATGTTGGCTTGATTCTCGGGGCACCCTGGTTAACAACTCATAACCCAAAAATTGATTGGGTAAACAGAACAGTTACTTTGGATTCCCCATTCTGTAGAACCAATTGCTATCAAGAAGCAAGTACAGAACAGAGCTCAGTAATACACTGTGCTAGTGTTATACAAGACAAACCAAGTCTCCCTCCTGAATATTCTGACTTTAAAGACGTTTTTGATCCAGTGAAGGCTAGTGTGTTACCCCCACATCGGTCATATGACTGCCGTATAGATCTCATCCCAGGGGCCCCTTTACCTAATAACAGAGTATATGCTTTGACTGATGAAGAGACCAAATATTTAAGAACCTACCTAGACGACCTACTACAGTCTGGGTTCATCCGACATTCCACATCTCCGGTGTCATCTCCACTTTTTTTTATCCCGAAGCCGGATAAATCTCTGCGCGCGTGTATCGACTATAGAGGACTAAATAAGGCTACAATAAAAAATAAATATCCTCTTCCTCTAATACCTGTGTTGTTGGATCAATTAAGACATTCTACTGTATACACTAAACTAGATCTGCGGGGAGCTTACCACCTGGTCCGAATAAAAGAGGGGGATGAGTGGAAGACAGCTTTCAAGACAAAGTTTGGTCTATTTGAGTACACAGTAATCCCCTTTGGATTGTGTAATGCCCCTGCGGCCTTTCAATTCTTTATAAATGAGGTCCTACACGAATTCCTGGACGTGTGCGTCATAGTATACATAAACAACATCCTCATTTACTCTAAGAACCCGGAAGAACATACCCAACATGTTTGTGCAGTATTATCAAAGTTAAAAGAAAATCATCTCTTTGCTAAATTAGAAAAATTTACTTTTAATGTCAGCAAAGTGGACTTTTTAGGATACTGCTTGTCAACTCAAGGAATAATTATGGATGAAAGGAAAACTAGTGCTATTACTGATTGGCCAGAACCATCATCTGTGAAGGATGTTCAGAAATTTCTGGGTTTCGCCAATTTTTATAGGAGGTTTATTTCTCATTTTGCAGACATTGCGGCCCCAATAACGACCTTGTTGCAGAAAGGGCAACGATTTCTTTGGCCTGATGAGGCGGCTCACGCCTTTCAACTCCTGACAAAAGTTCACTTCAGCCCCAATTCTGAAACATCCTGATCCTGACTTGCCATTTTTTGTCGAAGCGGATGCTTCATAAGTAGCTTTAGGAGGAGTTCTCTCTCAACGAGATGCAGTAGATGGCCAATTACATCCTATAGCCTTCTATTCCAAAAAGTTATTACCAGCTGAACAAAATTACACTGTGGCTGAAAGAGAACTATTAGCTATCAAAGTAGCCTTTTCTGAATGGAGGCACCATTTAATGGGAGCCAAGTACCCTGTTACCATCTTTTCTGACCATAAAAACCTACAGTTCTTTGGATCACTAAAAGCATTAACTCCACGTCAGATGCGCTCGTTAAATTTTTTTAGTACATTTGACTTCGTTATAACCTATAGACCAGGTGCACAACAAATTCAATCTGATGTGTTATCTAGATACGGACATACCTCAGACATGAAACAAGGCAAAATAGGAGAACCCATTACTCCTCCCCAAAAACTTTTGCCACCAGTACAACAGAAGGATTTCATCACAGATCTATATAATGCGCACATGCAAATGGCACCTCGAGATTGGTTAAAGGATTCCAATAACTCAATACAACGAGGTTTATTGTATCACGACAACATGCTGTTAGTGCCCACCACAGAATTACAAACACAGGTGATAATTTGGCATCACGCCTCACCGTTGGCAGGTCATCCTGGCTGGGTGAAAACCCTGGAAAATATGCGAAAACACTTTTGGTGGGACAATTTGAGTAAGAACATTAAGCAATTTGTCACTACCTGTCCAGTTTGTGCAAGACAAATCTTCTCATGAGGCCCCTGACCGTTTGTTAATACAAATGCCATCACCCAAACAACCTTGGCACAAAGTGAGTGTAGACTTTATTGTAGGTTTACCACCAGTAAAATCCTTCACAACAGTATTAGTGATAGTGGATTTTTTGTCTAAAATGGCACATTTTGTACCATTACGGAAACTGCCAACTGCGGCAGAATTTGCCGATATTTTTATAAGAGAAATTGTGCGTTTACATGGTTTGCCAAGTAAAGTGGTGTCAGACTGAGGTAGCCAGTTCAACTCTAGATTTTGGAACAAATTATGCGAAAAACTGAAAATAGATGTGGCATTTCCCACTGCTTTCCATCCAGAAACAGATGGACAAACTGAACGACTGAACCAAACCTTACTTCAAACGCTACGTTGTTTATTGGCTGATTATTCTAGTGAATGGTTGGAAGCTCTCCCTGTAGCAGAGTTTGTTTATAATAATACTGAGCATGCAGCTCTACTTTGCTGACCATTCTATTTCATGCAGGGGTATCATCTGAGAGCTATACCCATTTTATTAGAAGATTCCCTGTTGCCTACAGTAACAGATAGACTAACAAGATTAGGTGACATACAAGACAAGGCCAGGAAACATTTTTTAAAGTACAAAGAAAGCATGAAAAGACAAGCAGACAAACACAGATCTGAGGCCCCAATGTATAAAATCGATGACAAAGTATGGCTCTCCACAAAGAACATAAATATAGAGGGATCCCGAAAGCTGCAATCATGTTTCATTGGACCCTTTAGTATCACTGCCATAGTAAACCCGGTAACAGTAAAATTGGACTTACCAAAAGAGTACCTTGCTTAAGCCGTACAACCCAAATACCCGACCCGAACCACCACCTCCACCCATACCAATTAAGGGAAATCTAGAATATGTAGTGAAAAGCATAAAAGACGCAAAATTAATTCATGGACGTCTGTTTTATTTGGTAGAATGGAAAGGATATGACAAAACTGAGAATTCATGGGCACCAGCGTCCTATGTACATGCCCCATGGTTGATTAGACAGGTTTATCGAAAAAATCCAGGGAAACCCCGTCCAGTAGGAGGGCCTTTGAGGGGGGCGACTGTTAGGGTTTGTGCACAGCAAAGAGCATGTCCCCTCTCATTGCACTAGTGGTCTCTGTAATAGCTCTCTTTAAACATACTACTGAAATCCTTTCTTGTTATTTCAGCCCCTCCCTAAGACTTCTGTGTATGTTGCTCAATGTATTCACAAGTTTGGACATTGCTGTCTTGCTTGCACATTGGACCTTGCTTTTACCAAGGCTTATTTAGAAACCATTGGACCTTGCTTTTACCAAGGCTTATTTAGAACACTCCTCCCTAGGCCATGTGTTACTTCAACTCATTAGCATAATAACTGAAGCTCTGCACACCTGCTTGTGAGAACCACACCCAGTTCTTTGAACCACACCCAGCTCTTCGAACCACACCCAGCCCTGTCTATAAAAGGTAGCCCCTGAGCTTCACCCAGTGCTTGTGCTCGTCTACCTCTCACTTACCTGAGAACAGATCCTTCGGCGCTGGCACTCCTGCTCTCTCCAGACCTTCATTGACTTCAACGGGCGCAGCTTCTGGCTCTTCCTTCTTCTGGTTTCCGGCTACTTCTTGCCTCAGCCCCTCTTCTGTTCACTGCAATCGACCTGCAAAAGAGAAAGAGGTCAAGGTTAGACTGATCAGTATCCCTTTTCAGCAATAAATACGTGCAAAACCTTTTATTACCTGAAAGAACTTCATCGGCGATTTCTGGATTCAAGTAAAGACAATTTGGAACTAGATATCTCCCACGAACTTTGTGGTTCGAACCCTTTGTTAGAAGAATACTTTGTGGAACTTTGTGAAATAAACATTGTTTTACATGGAACTTTTTTTAAGAATCGAACAGAGGAAACCATTGACAACAAGGCAAACAGTAAATCAAGGACTTGCACAAATTACCTGCTGTATTTTGATGTAAAAGTACAGTATTTGTTTTATAAAAAGTCTGGAAATGTGTGAAAAGTGAGTTTACTATTAAGAATTTAGGCTTTAGTTATAGTAAGGTGAATGTTAGACGTTGGCAATTCTGATAATGATATTCCTTTGATTTTACAGAAGTTTTACAGTAATAGAAAGCACATCCCAGAACAGTAACACATTCCAAACCTGGAAGCTTGAGATCAGGATCCAAGAGGTACTTTTAGAAGAGAATTTCTAATAAGATTAAGGTTTAGTCAGGAACACATTTAGGGATAGGTTGCACCTATCTGTTCTTTGTTTATGTTTCATTAGGCACCAGTTTCTACAGAAGTCAGAGAGGGCAGCTGATTTTAGCAACTCTTCTACAGTGGAAACGCAAGAACGGTGTTGTCTTTTTTTTCATTTTATCCACTTCCCCCCTTCCCTTGAGCTTCTGGTTCTTAGTGCACTGTTTTAAAACTAGTGTGCTGGAACAAGCAGTTTCAGGGTGGGGTTGGACTGTCTTCAACCTCCATCAGAACTGAAAAGAAACTCAGGTGAGCTGGGCTTTGACATTGGGTCCCAATGATGAATTAGTGAAACTATTAGCATTAAGAAAAAAACAAAAAGAATTGAACTGCATGGACATTTTATGTTGCAATTTCTACGTGCAGGAATAATACCACAGGGCCTGCAGATTAAAAATATACCTGGGCTTTTTGCCCACATTAAGGAACCTTGGAGAAATGGTCCCTTATCGCCAACAGATGTTCAAGGGATCTCACGATGCTTATTGTTGAAACAGCAAAACAATTATTATCACAACTCCTTAGTGAAATCCTAGAGCTAGAGGAAACAATAAAAACTTCTACAGTGGTAGATGATGCTAAAAAAGCTCTAGAAGACCTAGACACTGAGCTAAATTCATACAGTGACTATTTAACTAAAAGGAAGACCAATAAACTCCAGTAAGACTTAAAATATTACAGCAAGGAACATACGTACCCATATTTTGCAGATGGATTTCACAATCAAACTGATGCTAGTGGGCAAGACACTATTATTTAATGTCGCACTTGAAACATTCCGTTTGTGGAAACAACGTATCTATCATCTGTTAATAATGTATCAATCATATTAATCTGTGTATGACCGCCATGAACGTTCTACAGAATGATACATTCCTGTCGTACTACAAATACGTCATTAATTGAGATACATTTGAGCACTATGAAGCATATATACTTAGCCCTATATGCTTGTCATGTTCATGATTTAAATGCTTAATAGGGCTGTCTGTGGATAAAACTATTCTATCCACGATGTAGGCTATTGAATAATCACCTAATATGTAAATGTGTTCTTTACAGTGAGGTCCTTAGCCCACCTGCGATATATACCATATCTAATCAACCAGGCGCTAGACAAGATAATTTATGAAGCGTCAGTATCCCATTGAATACAAGCATCTATCAGTATATGGTAAGTCTACATTGCTCTTTTCATTCGAGCAGGCACTTACATTTATACTAGCAAATTCAGCTTTTCCCCTTAAGGTGGCTAACATCGCCGTTTCATGTTTGGTATATGGCAGTTTGCTCTTTGACTTACTATCATTAGGAAAGAATAGCCGTTTTTAAAATGAGGACATGTAAAATTTATAGTTGTTACGCATTGTTACTGACATTAACGTACCTTAGTCATCATTGTATACAATGGTATAGAACAATGTATTTGTTGCGTTAGAGTGGATCTTATGTGGACAGGGTTTTTGATCTTTTTCTTTGATGTAAACACAATTTTTTGTAGGTTACAAGTACTAATTTTGTTTAAAATGTGTAAATATGTGATAATTTGTGTCGCAACTTGTAAATTGTAAATACAAACCTCAACACTGACAGAAATGAATGAAAGAGAATAAGTTATAATGTAAAGATTTCTAAAGTATATATTAAGTGACATACAACCACTTAAAAATCTAATCAAGGATTATTTAGTTTTTTCTTATTGCAGATTTGTTTTAGTGCAATAGACGGCTACCTGATGAAGGTATGTATGCCGAAACGCACCTAGTTGACACCTGCCGCACTGCCTCCATCATTTCTACGTCTATCATATTTTATGGCTATTTAATTATGTTTGCTATCCTTTTTTTTTGAATGAAGTGGATGAATTACAAATTTGAACATAAACAAGATATATATAAAAAAAGAATAAAAGATATATGTTTTGATATCTATATTTGTGTATGGCCACGTTACTCAAATAAGGTGGTTTATTTATGTCTTTGGTTTCTCTTTCAGTGCACTTTGGTAAAATTCAAAGTAGATCCTATCTTTTTAAATCAGTCTCTAGCTAAACTTTTTTCTACTGTCTAAGTCCCCCTCATTTTGGTCAGGTGAAGCAACTGACCAGCACACCCAAAAAAACAGTTTCAACACCACAACGCCCACGACTGGCTTATCTTCGATTCACAAATATTTTCAGAAGTACACCTACCTATATGTCATTTATTAACAAAATTAAAAGAGTGAGAGGATTTTGGTGGGTGGGGCTTTATGAATCTGACTCTCGACTCCAGGTGCGGAATTCAGAGACAACTGACAGACTGCTGTTCAAGCACATACGCCTACCAGTATAGATGAAGCAATTCATTTTAAATATTGTCTATATTGAAAGATTTCATCTCCTGGTCTACATGTTTTATTATTAAATACCAAGAACAGGACCATTAAAATCCTGCAAGCAGCAGCGTCTGTCATTGAAAAGATGAGTGCTGCAGTTTAAAGAACTGTAGTGGACAACACACTTGAAGACTTGGGGGGGGCTCTGTTGAGAGGGGTTAGTCACTAGGAACCGCACTAGACTAAGAAAGTAGGCGCTACGCATTGGGCGCTGATTGCACGCCATGTGAAGGAGGTGCGTTGAAATACAACATGGGTTCAGGCAGAAAAGATACCTATGAACCAGACATGCCAACCCTCCCGATTCAGGCGGGAGACTACCGATTTGAAGACTAGTCTCCCGCCTCCCAATTCATGCATCTAGAAACCTGATGCCAGAACTAATTAGGTTACCTGCTGCTCTAGGCTGCTTATAATAACACAGAAGCAGTGTGCTCAAAACGAGTCCGGCTTTAGTTTCTGCTCTTTTCTTCTGGACTTCCCCCAACCTAGTCTCTGTAATTTTTACTATCGCCTGAGCCCGCCCCAAAAGCTATTGGTTTAAATGTGAGCTTGTGTGGGCCCAGGGTTGAGAACTCCAGCAACAAATCATTTCCTGCCTCCTACACCCTGCGTAATTAGTATTACTTGGTGGGCTTCAGCACAGCAGGCATTTTCTGTGAGAGTGACAGACTGGAAGTACTGCACTGCCGGTAACGTGCTCCTGCAGGCCAGGGCACAATATATTGCCAAGCTCCCAGTCACTGCTATAGCCTGCTCCTGACACAGGTTAAGAAGTCAAGGTAAGACAGAATAACATTCAGTAAAACTGAGAAATACTCTGTTTATGTTTGAACTGCCAACAATTAAATGTTGATGCCACTCTTCATTCACAAATGCTTTAATCTTCCTCTCCAAGAATTACCTCAGACATCTAAGCTTAATGCTTTGTCCTTCATTCTTGGAGGGGGAGACAGGAGCATGTGATTAGAATCAACATTTTTATTTTTACCAATTTTTACATTTTAGTGCACATAAAAACAGGGTCTAAAACTCAATTTTTGTTACCGCCAAAACAAAATGCTGATTTTCCCCATACTCATGATTTGGTGTTATTGCCAGAGTTGCAGACACAGAAATAGGGAACCAGGTTCAAGTTCTGGAGTTGGCTCATCATTCTGTGATTCTGGATAAATAATTTAATCTCCCCATCCCTATAAGCAATGAGTGGTGACATTGCGTAATGTAATTGGAGCTCATGTAAAGCACTCCTTTACCTTCAGGTCATGTCTGCTATATGAAAACGAAAAAACAAGTTGAAAACAAGGCATTAATATAAGTAAAGACAAATGGATGCCTATTTAGTGGCTGATTTGTAAATTGTCAATCAATCAATTATGTGTAAAGCGCACTACATACCCACAAGGGTCTCAATGCGCTGGGGGGGGGGGCTCTACTGATCGAACAGCCAGGTCTTGAGTATCCTCCTGAAGGTCAGCAGGTCTTGGGTCTGTCGTAGGCTCAATGGGAAGGTGTTCCATGTCTTGCCGACGAGGTGGGAGAAGGATCTCCCACCGGTGGTTGTTCTTCGGATGCGAGGGACGGTGGCGAGTGAGAGGTCGTCGAAACGTAGCTGGCCGTTGGGGATGTTGAAGGAGAGCCGACTGTTGAGGTAGGCTGGGACGGTCTTGTGGAGTGCCTTGTGTGTGTGGGTGAGGAGCTTGAAGGATATCCTCTTGTTGACGGGGAGCCAGTGCAGGTTTCTCAGGTGGGGATGATGTGGCCGTGGCGTGGTACGTCGAGGATCAGTCGTGCCAAGGCGTTTTGGATACATTGTAGTCGTTTGATAAGCTTGGTCGGGGCTCCCACGTAGAGGGCGTTTCCGTAGTCAAGTCTGCTGCTGACGAGGGCCTGGGTGACTGTCTTTCTTGTATCTGTCGGGATCCATCTGTAGATCTTGCGGAGCATCCGTAGGGTGTTGAAGCAGGAGGAGGAGATGACATTGACTTGCTTGATCATTGAGAGCTTTGAGTCGAGGATGGATCCCAGGTTGCGTGCGTGGTCGGTGGGTGTCGGGGCTGCTCCCAGTGCCGTCGGCCACCAGGAGTCATCCCATGCTGAAGGGTTGGAGCTGAGGATGAGGACCTCAGTCTTGTCCGACTTCAGCTTCAGACGGCTGGTCTTCATCCAGTCGGCGATGGCCTTCATTCCTTCATGGAGGTTGGCTTTAGCGGTGATGGGGTCCTTGGTGAGGGAGAGGATCAGCTGAGTGTCGTCGGCATAGGAGATTATGTGGAGGTCGTGCTGTCGGGCTACATGTGCGAGCGGGGCCATGTAAATGTTGAACAGCGTCGGGGTGAGGGAGGATCCCTGGGGTACGCCGCATATGATCTTGGAGGCTTTGGAACGGAATGGGGGAGGAGGACGCTCTGTGTTCTGCTGGAGAGGAAGGAGGTGGTCCAATCCAGAGCCTTGTCTCGGATCCCTGCGACGTGGAGACGTGTGCATAGTGTGCGGTGGCAGACGGTGTCGAAGGCGGCAGAGAGGTCTAGGAGGATGAGTGCTGCGGTCTCGCCGTTGTCCAGCAGGGTCCTGATGTCGTCGCTGGCGGCGATGAGGGCAGTCTCAGTGCTGTGGTTGCTGCGGCACCCTGACTGGGAAGGGTCCAGGATTCTGTTTTCTTCGAGGTATCGGGTTAGCTGTCTGTTGACAGTTTCCTCGATGACCTTGGCCGGGAAGGGGAGCAGAGAGATGGGTCGGAAGTTCTTGAGGTCTCTTGGGTCTGCCTTAGGTATTTTGAGTAGGGAGTTGATCTCAGCATGTTTCCAGATCTCTGGGAAGGACGCGGTCTTGAGGGAGTGATTGATGACGTTGCACAGGTGGGGTGTGATGGAGCTGCTTGCTCTGTTGAAAATGTGGTGCGGGAATGGGTCTGACGGAGAGCCGGAGTGCATTGTGTGCATGGTCTTGATGGTGTCACTGATGCTCACGCTGGCCCAGGCTAGCAGGGGGTCGTGGTCGATGGTGTGTGGAGGGTCTGTTGTGTTGCTGTCTGTTGGGGCTCTCTGGGTGTTGAAGCTGTCGTGGATGTTTGCTATCTTGCGGTGGAAGGAGGGAGTCGCTAGGACTTGAGGCGGCGGGTTGTCGTTGGTGTTGGAGCTGGGGTTGGAGAGTTCCTTCATGATGTTGAAGAGCTCCTTGCTATTGTGTGCATTGTTGTCGAGGTGGTCTTTGAAGGAGGTCCTCTTGGCCGCCCTGATGAGGTGGTGGTAGTTGCAGATGGCGTCCTTGCGTGCTGCGTGGCTGTCCGGAGTTTGTTCACTGTGCCATTTCTACTCTAGTTTCCGGCAGGCTTGCTTGGAGGGTGAACCAGCTGGCCCTCTTGCTGGTGTCTCTGTGGGAGTGTTTCTTCAGCGGGGCGAGGGTGTTGGCGCAGTCCTCGATCCAACGTCTGAGGCTGTGGGCAGCGTCGTTGGTGTTGTAGGGTTCGGTGGGTGGGCTGAGAGCGAGGTTTGCTTGCAGTTGGTCTTTGGTGATTTGCAGTGGTGGGGGATCTGATGCGGTGGTGTGTGGTGGGTTTCTGGAAGGCGAAGTGGATCCAGCAGTGGTCGGTCCAGAGGAGTTCGGTGGTGTGGCTGACGGAGACATGCAGGCTTGAGAAGAAGACTGGGTCGAGCGTGTGGCCGGAGGAGTGGGTGGGCGTTGTGACGAGTTGCTTCAGTACGAGGTTGGCGAGGTTATCGATCAGGGTCGTGGAGCTGTTGTCGTTGTTGTTCTCAAGGTGAAAGTGCAGGTCTCTGAGATAGATGTAGTCGGTGGAGGTCAGAGTGTGCGTGCTGATCAAGTCAGCGATGGAGTCGCTGAACTGGGGGCAGGGTCCGGGGGGTCGGTAGACGAGGGTGCCTCTGAGGGTGGAGTCAGGGTATGTGTGGATCTGGAAATGCATGTTTTCGGCGTTGCTGAGCGCGTCATTGGTGCTAGTCTAGACCGTGATCCTGTTCTTGTGAACGATGGCGATTCCTCCTCCGACTCCGTTGGTCCGGTCTCTGCGGGTGATCTTGTAGCCATCTGGGATGGCTATGGCGATGTCAGGTGCAGAGGAGTCGTTAAACCAGATCTCTGTCAGGAAGGCGAAGTCCGTGGATGTTGTGTCGAGCAGGTGCCAGAGCTCGACAGCATGCTTGCGTGCGGAGCAAGTGTTCAGTAGTATGCATCGGAGGTGGTTGTGGTCTTTCTTGGTGGGTGGTTCGTTGGCTCTGAGGCTGGTGTAGCTGCAGTTCCGGCAGGTGACGGGGGCCGTGTGTGCGTTTTGGGGTGGCCTTGAAGCAGGTGTGGCTCCATCTGGGGTTGAGCACTTGCAGAGTGCTGGCGTCGTAGTGGTGGTGGTCATCGTGGCGGGTGCGAGGGCCAGGGGTTCTGGCGCTGGGCGCGGTCCAGGCACGGACGGGCACAGACGGGCTTCCCTTAGGCGCCCCTCTTCGCACGGCTGCACAGTGGCCGGCATATATGGGAGGTCGGGAGGGAGGAGCAGCTGGGAGGCGGGGGCAGCGAATGGGCAGTGGGCAGTCAGGGGAGCGGGGACGCAGCGGCGAGGGCGGTGAGGGACAACAAATGTAACAGAAGGAAAAAGGGGCCTGCTTTTCGAAAAGGAAAAGTATTTTTTTCACGAAGGTAAATATAATTAATATTACCTTTTCTTCGTGCTTTTGCTCGTAAATTTTTTTCTTCTTTGCCTCTCAGCTTGCTCGAGCATTGTTTGTGCAAGCAGTGTTTTTTTCAAACACTGAGCGAGCGTAAGAGCCAACGAGAATATATGGACCATGACGCTCTAGCTCAACAACGAGCTCTATGGTTTCACGTTGTGCATTACATCACCGCGCATACGTGGCAGCCATATTTGTGTGCTAGGTTTCCATAGCAATGTCGGACTGACGAGGGGCATTTTCTTCAACACTGCAAATATTTTGGAGTACATTTTAGTGTGAATTATTACGTGCAGCCACCAAAACGATTAGTAGTTATATTTCTTTTAACCTACTATTAATGGAATTGAAGACATTCTGATGCAGAAGGTAAAAATGTGTTTTTATTTCCTCAATTAACATTTTAAGCTCATTCTTATTTACTTTCTTAATCATTTCTCACACTACAATAAAAAGGAAAATGTCTGCAATTGTTCCTCCACCATCCTTTTTGGCAAATAAAGGCGAACCTCCAATGGATTGGGAGGTTTGGGAACCTGTGTTTTTAGCTCATGTCGAAGTTTTAGAAGGAACAGAGTGTGAACCAGAAAGGAAGCTTTCACTTTTAAAACATTGTCTTGGTGGAATTGGTCTAAAAGAATGTTTTACTTTACCAGCTTTACATAATCCTGGTGAGAAAAATGTTTATGACTATGCATCTAAACAAATGAAAATAAGATTTGGAAAGAAAAAAAATATTGTTATGGAAAGGTTTGTTTTCTATTCACGTAAACAGCACACAGATGAATCCATTGATGATTTTGTATCAGCTCTCAGATCATTAGCTGTTACTTGCGACTTTGAACATATTACTTATGAACAAGTACTTAGAGACCAAATACTTATGAGAACAAACAACAAAAAAGTACAAGAAAGATTATGGACGTCTGATATGTCTTTAAATACAGCTATTGAAATTGCAAGATCAATTGAACATTCAGAAAAATTTGTAAAGGAAATAAGAGGAAATGACAAAGGAGATGTTTTTAATATTTCGAAAGATGGAGACAAGTCAAAGAAATCTTTTACACAAAAAAATGAGAATCCGAAAAGAAATGATTGGCAAATTCAAAAGAGTGCCCAGCCATTGATAAGACATGCTCTAAATGCAACAGGAAGGGGCATTTTAGCAAGTTCTGCAAAACCAGTTTTAAGAAAGGAAATTTTGGTTCAAGATTGTGAGGAATATGAATATTTAAATGGAAATGACATTAATACAGTGTTTAACATTTGCAGTAGTGAAGGGGTGTGTAAGTTCCCATCTTGTGATGTAACCATTGACAATATGAAGGTGAATGTATTAGTTGATTCATGTGCGTGGTATACTATAATTGGTTTTGAAGTTGTCAAAGATAATTGGCCAGGAAAAGCATTATCTCAACCAGATATCAAACCTGGTGGCTACACAGGGCATAAAATTGTCTTAATTGTTTTTTTGGGGGGAAATATAGTTTTTGAAACAGATCAATCTTAGGGAAAATGTATGTGGCCAAATCTGGTCAATCCCTTTTAGGTTGGCGTCACCAAGAACAACTAGGAATTTAACTTGACCCAAGAGTGGATCGTCCTGTATATGTGATTGACACTTCTAAGAGTGAAGACAACATTGCTAGTATTGAAGACAGTGAACGTGATACTATGTTACACCATTTGAAACCAACATTTCCAGATGTTTTTAGTGGGAAACATGGAGAGTATCAGGGTTTTAAACATGTAATTAAATTAAATGATAATGTAGTACCTGTTCAGCATAGGATGAGAAATGTTCCACTCACATATAAGGATAAACTGAAAAAATTACTTAAAGATTTATGCGAAAAGGATATCATTGAACCAATAGAATCGTCAGCCTGGGTTTCTCCAATCGTAATTTCGGTTAAATCCAATGATGTACTGATATTATGTGTTTATCTCCGCAGTCTCAACAGCTCTATTTGGGTCGATGCTCATTCTATGCCAAATCTTCACGAGATGGTCTCTACTTTAGCAGGTGCACAAGTTTTCTCATGTATTGATTTGGCTAATGCGTATCACCAAGTAGTCTTAGGTGATGAATCAAAAAACCTCACAGCTTTTATCACGCCTGAAGGCCTTTTCATATACAAGCGTATGCCTTTTGGATTAGCTAGTGCAGCATCTGTTTTTCAAAGACTAATGAAAGAAACTCTCAAAGGTGTGGGAGGCCCGATTGCCTTCCAAGAGGATATACTTGTGTTTGGGAAAAATGTTGAGGAACATGACAAAAATTTAAAGGAAGTAATATCTGCATTATCAGACAAAGGTCTTACTGTACGCCTTGATAAGTGTAAAATCAGAAGAAAGGAAGTTGAATACTTAGGACACACCATTAGTGGTGGGGGTATCAGACCTAAACACAAACACATAGAAAGCATTCTTAAGGCTCCTATACCTTCCTCCAAAGAACAATTAGTGGCATTCTTGGGGCTCATTGAAGTGTATGCAAAATTCAAACCTAATTTCTCATCAAAAGTAGATCCTTTTAGATGAGTTTTGAAGAAAAATTGCAAAGTTCATGTGGTCAAATGATATGACAGAAGCGTTTCAAAATCTTAAAACATTCATTGTGAACGCTCCTTGTTTAAAACCTTTTGTTCCGGGAAAAAAATGTACCATCATGGTTGATGCGAGCAATACCGGATTAGGTGCTGTTCTTATGCAAAAAGATTATGCGAAAGAGTGGATAATAGCGTGTGCGTCAAGAGCGCTAAGGGATGCTGAAAAACATTATTCAGTCATAGAAAGGGAACTATTAGCATGTGCATGGGGAACAGAACATTTTAAAACATTTTTGTGGGGTACAAGATTCACGATAAAAACGGATCCCAAACCCCTTATCTACATGATGGCACCAGGGGGAGGACGGAAAATGTCTGCTCGTCTTGCTAGACTAGCATCAAGGTTGCAATCTTTTCAATACCAGATTGAGTATGTACAAGGCAAAATAAATATTCATGCAGATTGTATGTCTAGGTTACACTCATCTTATGAAGGTCATGTAGTGGATGAAGAATGTGAAGTAGCTTTTACTTCTCAAGATGTAATGTTGGTCTGCGGTGAGAAGATGAATGTAAGTGAAGAAGTGTGGTTAAAAGAAATGCAAAAAGATGCACAATTATTGAATGTGAAAAAATGTATTCTACAAGGTTGGCCTGAGCAAAGGAAACTGCCAGGTGATATGATGAGTTATTCGAAGATACAAGATGAGTTGGCAGTTGAGAGTGGGTTACTCATGAGGGGAGATAAGTTCCTCCCCACTCATTGAGGAATATTATTATTGGGATTGCACATAAAGGCCATTTAGGCATAATAGAATTCTTTTGGTGGCCAGGTATTGATGTGTGTGTAGGACATTTTGTGCGCAATTGTACAAATGGTGTGAACAGTGACAAATCTGCAGTGGCTTTACGTTCTGACCCTAGTCCAGTAGAATATCATCTGGTCCATGGCGGAAACTTGGGCTTGACATTATTGGTCCTTTTGCTGATCTACCTGAACAAGAGAAATTTGGTTTTAATTGATTATTTCTCGAAATGGCCAGAAGTGAAAATGGTAAGAGATATCACGTAAAAAAATGTAATTGAGTTTTTAGATGAGATTTTTTGCAGAGAAGGAATACCAGAAGAAGTAGTCACTGATAACGGACCACAATTTATTAGTAAAGAAATTGAAAGTTTCTTCACAAAATGTGGTGTTGTGCACAAAGGAATTGCTGTTTTCCATCTAGAGGCCAATGGCCAGGTTGAGCGTTTCAACAAAGTTGTGAAAGAAGCCATTCAACTTTCTGTTAAGGGTGGTTTGAATTGGCGAAATGCATTACAATCCATGTTGTTGTCTTACAGAACATCACCCAATTCAGTTACCCTTGTTAGTCCGTTTGAAATGTTAAGGGGTCGTAAACCAAGTACTAGACTTAATCCATGGTGGCTTAAAAAAACCTTAAGGACAACTGTCAATTTTCTAATGTTGATTACAATTTGGTGCGAAGTAGGGTAAATGCATACAAAGAGGAAATGAAAAGAAATATGGGGAGGAAACAAGGAATAGTGAGCAAACAAGGAATTTCGATTGGTGATCTTGTTCGCATAAAGAAAAAAGAAGGAGTTCTGAAAGGAGCTCCGGTTTGGTCACAACCTAGAAGAGTAGTTGAAGTGTTTAAACATGCTGTTAGAATAGCAGGAGGAAGTGTGTGGAATTTGAACAGAGTTTCTATATTCAAAAGTAAGAAAGTGTCTGAATGTGTTAATGACAATGGTTCTGAATGTGACAGTGGATGCGACAGTGACAGCAATGTAGTTTTAGATATTGAATTAAAGATAACAGTGTTGCTCCTTATGTTCAACGTGATATTTCTAAAAGAAGTGTTAGAACTCATCGTTTACCTATAAGGTACAATGACTATATTATGAATTAGTTTTTTTTATATGTTCATATTATTGCTTTTGTTTAAATTGTAAAGGGGGAAGGTGTGTTGGAATGTGTGTCAGACACGAGACAATAACAAGCTGGCTGTCTCGTGTCTGTCTCGAGTTAAGGGGATCGTTGTAGTAGAGGGTTCACGAGGGTGCATCTTTCAAAGATGGGTGGTTAGAAGGATGGGAGGTTGGAACTGATATAATTGTTTGGACTTGGAACTGAGAGGACATGTGTTTGGAGACTCTGTAGACGATTACATTTTCTACAATTTCTACATGTCTCTGTGACTTTTATTACAAGAAGGGCACAAAAAACAAGTGGAACAGAGGGCAGAAGGGCACAAAAAACAAGTGGAACAGAAGACAGAAGGGCACAAAAAACAAGGAAAATACGAGTGACACAGAGGGCAGAAGGGCACACAAAAATGAGTGGACTAGAGGGCAAAACAGCAGATAAAACGAGCGGAACAGAAGGCAGAAGGGCGCAAAAAAAAGGAGTGGAACAGAAGGCAAAAGGGGCACAAAAACAAGGGAAAAACGAGTGGCACAGAGGGCAGAAGGTCACAAAAAAAGAGTGGAACAGAAGGCAAAAGAGGCACAAAAACGAGGGAACAACGAGTGGCACAGAAGGCAGATGGGCACAAAAAATGAGTGGAACAGAAGAAAAAGGGGCACAAAAACGATGGAAAAACGAGTGGCACAGAAGGCAATAAGGGCACAGAAATACCAAAAAAACGAGTGGCACAGAGGCAGAATACAGAAATACAGGGGAAGCTGAGAACAGAAGGCAGAACAGGCAGAGAGGCACAGGGGCAGCGGAGAGAATAGAAGGGAAAACCGGGCAGGGACACGGGGGCAGCGAGGGGTACAGAAGGAAAGACAGAGGCAGAGAGAGCATGGGGAAGCGAGGGGAACAGAGGGAGGAAAAAGGCCACGGACCACGTACAGGCAGCGGGGGAAGACAGACAACAGCAGTCACAGACACAACAATGAAAATATAGGCAATAGAATAAAAGCGATAAAGCGAGGATGAACAAACCTACCTTCGACCTACCACTAGCCACCAGGGATGAGGCGCAGGTGGTAGCCTACGGGTGGTGGAGGGCCTCGAATGTCCCCCAAGCGGCAGCTGGGGCAGAAAGACACAGGCGGTGCTGTGTGAAGGGGGAGCGACCTAGCTGGTAGGGTCAAGGGTCGCTCTCCTCATCGCGCAGCGGCCAGCATATATGGGGAGGTGGAAGAGAGGAGCTGCTGGAAGGCAGGCGGCGGGGGCAGCGAATGGACAGTGGGCAGTCAGGGGGCAGGGCCACAGGGGACGCAGAGGCAAGGACGTTGAGGGACAACGAAGGTAACATAGGAAAAAGGGGCACAGAAAGGAGCGAAAAACGAATGGCACTGAGGGCAGAAGGGCACAAGAAAACGAGTGGAATATAAGACAAATGAGGCACAAAAACGAGGGAAAAACGAGTGGCACAGAGGGCACAAGGGCACAATAAACGAGAGAAAAACGAGTGGCACAGAGGGCAGAAGGGCACAAAAAACAAGTGGAATATAAGGCAAATGAGGCACAAAAACGAGGGAAAAACAAGTGGCACAGAGGGCACAAGGGCACAAAAACAAGTGGAATAGAAGGCAGGAGGGCACAAAAAACGAGTGGAATAGAACTCAGAAGGGTACAAAATATGAGTGGCACAGAGGGCAGAAGGGCACAAAAAAACGAGTGGGACAGAAGGAAGGAGGGCACAAAAAACGAGGGAAAAATGAGTGGCACAGAGGGCAGAAGGGCACAAAAAATGAGTGGAACAGAAGGCAGAAGGGCACAAAAAATGAGGTAAAAACGAGTGGCACAGAGGGCAGAAGGGCACAAAAAAACAAGTGGAACAGAAGGCAAAAGAGGCACAAAAACGAGGGAAAAACGAGTGGCACAGAGAGCAGAAGAGCACAAAAAAACAAGTGGAACAGGGCAGAAGGGCACAAAAAACGAGTGGAACAGAAGGCAGAAGGGCACAAAAAACGAGGGAAAACCAGTGGCACAGAGGGCAGAAGGGCACAAAAAACAAGTGGAACAGAAGGCAGGAGGGCACAAAAAATGAGGGAAAACGAGTGGCACAGAGGGCAGAAGAGCACAAAAAACGAGTGGAACAGAAGGCAGAAGGGCACAAAAACGAGGGAAAAACGAGTGGCACAGAGGGCAGAAGAGCACAAAAAAACGAGTGGAACAGAAGGCAAACAAGGCACAAAAATGAGGGAAAAACGAGTGGCACAGAGGGCAGAAGGGCACGAAAACAAGTGAAACAGGGCCGAAGGGCACACAAAATGAGTGGAACAGAAGGCAGAAGGGCACAAAAAACGAGTGGCACGGAGGGCAGAAGTGCACAAAAAAACAAGTGGAACAGAAGGCAAAAGAGGCACAAAAACGAGTGGCACAGAAGGCAGACGGGCACAAAAAACAAGTGGAACAGAAGGCAAATGGGGCACAAAAACAAGACAAAAAAGAGTGGCACAGAAGGCAAAAAGGGCACAGAAATACCGGAAAAACAAGTGGCACAGAGGCAAAATCTAGAATACCGCTGAGAACAGTAGGCAGAATGGGCAGAGAGGCACGGGGACAGCGAGGGGACAGAAGGGAAAACTGGGCAGGGACACAGGGGCAGCGAGGGTTACAGAAGGAAAGACCAGGCAGAGAGAGCACAGGGACAGCGGGAAGAAAAAGGGGCACGGACCACGTACAGGCAGCGGGGGAAGACAGACAACAGCAGTCACAGACACAACAATGAAAATACAGGCAATACAATAAAAGCAATAAAGCGGAGGATGAACAAACCTACCTACGGCCTACCACTGGTTACCAGGGATGAGGCGCAGGTGGGAGCCTGCTGGTGGTGGGGGGCCTCAAACTGTCGTGGGTCTGAGCCTTGCATTCACACAGTGTTAGGTTGACATGAGCCTAATAGAAGTTTAAACACCATTTTTCCTTTCTGCTGCCTTTTTGCACACAGCACACATTATAACAAATGTTTAGAGTTTAGAAGAGTGTTTTGCTCCACACGAGAATAATATCTTTTTCTATATTAGCAGCCTTACTTGGTAAGCTTTGTCTGAACAGTGAGTGCCGAGGCCTTCAAGATTTTTTCAACGCAGTGGTTGTTGTTCCGACTGATCAGCGCACGTTCTGGACATAACATATATGCAGCTGTGGGCACCTATTATTTTGGTGTGTTTAATAATGCACTGCGTAGGCATGAACACACACTTGGAGAACATTTGCATGCTGAGAGCTGGTGCAGAATCTGATGTGATCCATTTCTGCTAGTACCAGAGGTATGGGGTAGCCTTTGTAATCCCAAGAGACCTTCTGTAGTTATAAAATAACCTACTAGCAAGGGAGGGTGAAATATAGATATATTTTAAACCTGTTTCCATTTAGCATTATAACATGCTTTCTCCCTTTGTATTTTATGGAATAGTAACTATGCTGATAATCTTGTTGCTTATAATATGTCTGCTTGAATTAGCTAAGATTCTGCACATGAGAACACGGCATTAGAAATAAACATTTCAAACTTGCATGTGTCTTCATTTACTCCCTGTTTTGGACTGGTATGATAGTATAACGAAAGAGTGTTCATGTGTTCCACATGGCCTGAGGTAATCTAAGTTCCATGTTCTGGGTTGTCTAATCATTGGTGTTATGGAAGAGCCAATGAGACACTGATGCTAGTCTGGTAGGGGATGTTGGGTACTAAGGTGAGTTTTGGTACACCCTAATTCACTGAGGTTCCAAGTCTCTATGCACAGTTATGTGTAGGAGCAGAATCCCTGCTACATAGTGCCCTAACGATGGTGGTCTTATTGCATGAACTTGAGTAGTACTTATATCAGTCCTTAGCACCTTCACTGTTGTTTCCGGTTAACAGTGGTGTCGAATAAACCTACCTATAGTTACACAAGTCTTTTCAAGCTTGAATCTTTCAAAACGGTTTCCTTTTGAATTACTACCCAGTTGTGCTACATTGTTTTACATTTTACCTCTAATTTGCTGTTTCACTATGGCTAACGTTGACATACCACAACATTGTCGCATTGCGGTCCGCAATCATTTGCAGGCTTATAACGTTGGTTCAGAGGGCATGGCAGTTATTTTGGTGGTGAGTGCTGAGGTTGCTTACCCGTTTGAGATTTTCTACTCATGGGTGACGTTTCCTCCAGTGGATGCCGCTACTCAGGTGTTTCACACTTACACTCACACGGCCGTGCCCTTGGAGTATGTTCCTTATAGGACACAGGAGATTCTGATTTCTGCATGGCAGCCCCGTGTTTGGTTTGGTGGCACCCTTCCCGACAGTGTAACGGCGATTCGATTGGGTCCTTTGTCCATTCCAGGCGCTTCTTGGGCGGTTTTGGCTGGATTCACCCAGGATCCTCGTTCAGGGTTAGTCCCCATTGCTGAATTACGGACCTTGTATAACTCTGCTATCAGTGTTATTAGGGCCCTAGTTCAATACATTACCCGCAATTTCCAGGGCAGGGCCCCTGGTGTTGCAGCCCTTCCAGCTGGATCGAGCGTAATGAAGCTTAGTCCAGTGATGGTCAATGCGGTTATGGGCAAGCGTCCCCAGGATAAGGATGATATGCCTTTTTGGCTTGCCAAGAAGTTTGACCAGCTGGAAGCAGTAGTTCCTAATTCGACTCCCGTAGAAAAACACAGGATTCTTACAATTAGTTTACCCAAGGACTTGGTACCAGAAGCCGGTGATTGTGAGTCATGGGGTAGGATTTTTGTGGCAGTGTACACGAGGGGCTTCGGCACTCCGTCAAAGGCTGTCCTTCCGCCGGTCATTAAGCGTGTTCAGGACAAACACGGACCGGAGGCTGCGGTTGAGTTGGGAATGAGACTCGTGGGCTCATTTGATGTAGTTTCCGATCTGGGCCTTTCTAATATAAAGGGAGATGCAGTGAACTTTCAAGTGGCTAACGCCTTACGCAAAGTCCTCGATGCCGACAAACCCCGACAGTTACCGAGAATTAACACGGCGGCTTATAAAATCATTGGCCGCAATAGTTTAGGTGTCAAGCCCTTTTCTGCTAAAGATAAAAAAGAAACTGATGTGACAGAAGCGTTTCAAAATCTTAAAACATTCATTGTGAACGCTCCTTGTTTAAAACCTTTTGTTCCGGGAAAAAAATGTACCATCATGGTTGATGCGAGCAATACCGGATTAGGTGCTGTTCTTATGCAAAAAGATTATGCGAAAGAGTGGATAATAGCGTGTGCGTCAAGAGCGCTAAGGGATGCTGAAAAACATTATTCAGTCATAGAAAGGGAACTATTAGCATGTGCATGGGGAACAGAACATTTTAAAACATTTTTGTGGGGTACAAGATTCACGATAAAAACGGATCCCAAACCCCTTATCTACATGATGGCACCAGGGGGAGGACGGAAAATGTCTGCTCGTCTTGCTAGACTAGCATCAAGGTTGCAATCTTTTCAATACCAGATTGAGTATGTACAAGGCAAAATAAATATTCATGCAGATTGTATGTCTAGGTTACACTCATCTTATGAAGGTCATGTAGTGGATGAAGAATGTGAAGTAGCTTTTACTTCTCAAGATGTAATGTTGGTCTGCGGTGAGAAGATGAATGTAAGTGAAGAAGTGTGGTTAAAAGAAATGCAAAAAGATGCACAATTATTGAATGTGAAAAAATGTATTCTACAAGGTTGGCCTGAGCAAAGGAAACTGCCAGGTGATATGATGAGTTATTCGAAGATACAAGATGAGTTGGCAGTTGAGAGTGGGTTACTCATGAGGGGGAGATAAGTTCCTCCCCACTCATTGAGGAATATTATTATTGGAATTGCACATAAAGGCCATTTAGGCATAATAGAATTCTTTTGGTGGCCAGGTATTGATGTGTGTGTAGGACATTTTGTGCGCAATTGTACAAATGGTGTGAACAGTGACAAATCTGCAGTGGCTTTACGTTCTGACCCTAGTCCAGTAGAATATCATCTGGTCCATGGCGGAAACTTGGGCTTGACATTATTGGTCCTTTTGCTGATCTACCTGAACAAGAGAAATTTGGTTTTAATTGATTATTTCTCGAAATGGCCAGAAGTGAAAATGGTAAGAGATATCACGTAAAAAAATGTCATTGAGTTTTTAGATGAGATTTTTTGCAGAGAAGGAATACCAGAAGAAGTAGTCACTGATAACGGACCACAATTTATTAGTAAAGAAATTGAAAGTTTCTTCACAAAATGTGGTGTTGTGCACAAAGGAATTGCTGTTTTCCATCTAGAGGCCAATGGCCAGGTTGAGCGTTTCAACAAAGTTGTGAAAGAAGCCATTCAACTTTCTGTTAAGGGTGGTTTGAATTGGCGAAATGCATTACAATCCATGTTGTTGTCTTACAGAACATCACTCAATTCAGTTACCCTTGTTAGTCCGTTTGAAATGTTAAGGGGTCGTAAACCAAGTACTAGACTTAATCCATGGTGGCTTAAAAAAACCTTAAGGACAACTGTCAATTTTCTAATGTTGATTACAATTTGGTGCGAAGTAGGGTAAATGCATACAAAGAGGAAATGAAAAGAAATATGGGGAGGAAACAAGGAATAGTGAGCAAACAAGGAATTTCGATTGGTGATCTTGTTCGCATACAGAAAAAAGAAGGAGTTCTGAAAGGAGCTCCGGTTTGGTCACAACCTAGAAGAGTAGTTGAAGTGTTTAAACATGCTGTTAGAATAGCAGGAGGAAGTGTGTGGAATTTGAACAGAGTTTCTATATTCAAAAGTAAGAAAGTGTCTGAATGTGTTAATGACAATGGTTCTGAATGTGACAGTGGATGCGACAGTGACAGCAATGTAGTTTTAGATATTGAATTAAAGATAACAGTGTTGCTCCTTATGTTCAACGTGATATTTCTAAAAGAAGTGTTAGAACTCATCGTTTACCTATAAGGTACAATGACTATATTATGAATTAGTTTTTTTTATATGTTTATATTATTGCTTTTGTTTAAATTGTAAAGGGGGAAGGTGTGTTGGAATGTGTGTCAGACACGAGACAATAACAAGCTGGCTGTCTCGTGTCTGTCTCGAGTTAAGGGGATCGTTGTAGTAGAGGGTTCACGAGGGTGCATCTTTCAAAGATGGGTGGTTAGAAGGATGGGAGGTTGGAACTGATATAATTGTTTGGACTTGGAACTGAGAGGACATGTGTTTGGAGACTCTGTAGACGATTACATTTTCTACAATTTCTACATGTCTCTGTGACTTTTATTACAAGAAGGGCACAAAAAACAAGTGGAACAGAGGGCAGAAGGGCACAAAAAACAAGTGGAACAGAAGACAGAAGGGCACAAAAAACAAGGAAAATACGAGTGACACAGAGGGCAGAAGGGCACACAAAAATGAGTGGACTAGAGGGCAAAACAGCAGATAAAACGAGCGGAACAGAAGGCAGAAGGGCGCAAAAAAAAGGAGTGGAACAGAAGGCAAAAGGGGCACAAAAACAAGGGAAAAACGAGTGGCACAGAGGGCAGAAGGTCACAAAAAAAGAGTGGAACAGAAGGCAAAAGAGGCACAAAAACGAGGGAACAACGAGTGGCAGAGAAGGCAGATGGGCACAAAAAATGAGTGGAACAGAAGAAAAAGGGGCACAAAAACGATGGAAAAACGAGTGGCACAGAAGGCAATAAGGGCACAGAAATACCAAAAAAACGAGTGGCACAGAGGCAGAATACAGAAATACAGGGGAAGCTGAGAACAGAAGGCAGAACAGGCAGAGAGGCACAGGGGCAGCGAAGAGAATAGAAGGGAAAACCGGGCAGGGACACGGGGGCAGCGAGGGGTACAGAAGGAAAGACAGAGGCAGAGAGAGCATGGGGAAGCGAGGGGAACAGAGGGAGGAAAAAGGCCACGGACCACGTACAGGCAGCGGGGGAAGACAGACAACAGCAGTCACAGACACAACAATGAAAATATAGGCAATAGAATAAAAGCAATAAAGCGAGGATGAACAAACCTACCTTCGACCTACCACTAGCCACCAGGGATGAGGCGCAGGTGGTAGCCTACGGGTGGTGGAGGGCCTCGAATGTCCCCCAAGCGGCAGCTGGGGCAGAAAGACACAGGCGGTGCTGTGTGAAGGGGGAGCGACCTAGCTGGTAGGGTCAAGGGTCGCTCTCCTCATCGCGCAGCGGCCAGCATATATGGGGAGGTGGAAGGGAGGAGCTGCTGGAAGGCAGGCGGCGGGGGCAGCGAATGGACAGTGGGCAGTCAGGGGGCAGGGCCACAGGGGACGCAGAGGCAAGGACGTTGAGGGACAACGAAGGTAACATAGGAAAAAGGGGCACAGAAAGGAGGGAAAAACGAATGGCACCGAGGGCAGAAGGGCACAAGAAAACGAGTGGAATATAAGGCAAATGAGGCACAAAAACGAGGGAAAAACGAGTGGCACAGAGGGCACAAGGGCACAAAAAATGAGAGAAAAACAAGTGGCACAGAGGGCAGAAGGGCACAAAAAACAAGTGGAATATAAGGCAAATGAGGCACAAAAACGAGGGAAAAACAAGTGGCACAGAGGGCACAAGGGCACAAAAACAAGTGGAATAGAAGGCAGGAGGGCACAAAAAACGAGTGGAATAGAACTCAGAAGGGTACAAAATATGAGTGGCACAGAGGGCAGAAGGGCACAAAAAAACGAGTGGGACAGAAGGAAGGAGGGCACAAAAAACGAGGGAAAAATGAGTGGCACAGAGGGCAGAAGGGCACAAAAAATGAGTGGAACAGAAGGCAGAAGGGCACAAAAAATGAGGTAAAAACGAGTGGCACAGAGGGCAGAAGGGCACAAAAAAACAAGTGGAACAGAAGGCAAAAGAGGCACAAAAATGAGGGAAAAACGAGTGGCACAGAGAGCAGAAGAGCACAAAAAAACAAGTGGAACAGGGCAGAAGGGCACAAAAAACGAGTGGAACAGAAGGCAGAAGGGCACAAAAAACGAGGGAAAACCAGTGGCACAGAGGGCAGAAGGGCACAAAAAACAAGTGGAACAGAAGGCAGGAGGGCACAAAAAATGAGGGAAAACGAGTGGCACAGAGGGCAGAAGAGCACAAAAAACGAGTGGAACAGAAGGCAGAAGGGCACAAAAACGAGGGAAAAACGAGTGGCACAGAGGGCAGAAGAGCACAAAAAAACGAGTGGAACAGAAGGCAAACAAGGCACAAAAATGAGGGAAAAACGAGTGGCACAGAGGGCAGAAGGGCACGAAAACAAGTGAAACAGGGCCGAAGGGCACACAAAATGAGTGGAACAGAAGGCAGAAGGGCACAAAAAATGAGTGGCACGGAGGGCAGAAGTGCACAAAAAAACAAGTGGAACAGAAGGCAAAATAGGCACAAAAACGAGTGGCACAGAAGGCAGACGGGCACAAAAAACAAGTGGAACAGAAGGCAAATGGGGCACAAAAACAAGACAAAAAAGAGTGGCACAGAAGGCAAAAAGGGCACAGAAATACCGGAAAAACAAGTGGCACAGAGGCAAAATCTAGAATACCGCTGAGAACAGTAGGCAGAATTGGCAGAGAGGCACGGGGACAGCGAGGGGACAGAAGGGAAAACTGGGCAGGGACACAGGGGCAGCGAGGGTTACAGAAGGAAAGACCAGGCAGAGAGAGCACAGGGACAGCGGGAAGAAAAAGGGGCACGGACCACGTACAGGCAGCGGGGGAAGACAGACAACAGCAGTCACAGACACAACAATGAAAATACAGGCAATACAATAAAAGCAATAAAGCGGAGGATGAACAAACCTACCTACGGCCTACCACTGGTTACCAGGGATGAGGCGCAGGTGGGAGCCTGCTGGTGGTGGGGGGCCTCAAACTGTCGTGGGTCTGAGCCTTGCATTCACACAGTGTTAGGTTGACATGAGCCTATTAGAAGTTTAAACACCATTTTTCCTTTCTGCTGCCTTTTTGCACACAGCACACATTATAACAAATGTTTAGAGTTTAGAAGAGTGTTTTGCTCCACACGAGAATAATATCTTTTTCTATATTAGCAGCCTTACTTGGTAAGCTTTGTCTAAACAGTGAGTGCCGAGGCCTTCAAGATTTTTTCAACGCAGTGGTTGTTGTTCCGACTGATCAGCGCACGTTCTGGACATAACATATATGCAGCTGTTGGCACCTATTATTTTGGTGTGTTTAATAATGCACTGCGTAGGCATGAACACACACTTGGAGAACATTTGCATGCTGAGAGCTGGTGCAGAATCTGATGTGATCCATTTCTGCTAGTACCAGAGGTATGGGGTAGCCTTTGTAATCCCAAGAGACCTTCTGTAGTTATAAAATAACCTACTAGCAAGGGAGGGTGAAATATAGATATATTTTAAACCTGTTTCCATTTAGCATTATAACATGCTTTCTCCCTCTGTATTTTATGGAATAGTAACTATGCTGATAATCTTGTTGCTTATAATATGTCTGCTTGAATTAGCTAAGATTCTGCACATGAGAACACGGCATTAGAAATAAACATTTCAAACTTGCATGTGTCTTCATTTACTCCCTGTTTTGGACTGGTATGATAGTATAACGAAAGAGTGTTCATGTGTTCCACATGGCCTGAGGTAATCTAAGTTCCATGTTCTGGGTTGTCTAATCATTGGTGTTATGGAAGAGCCAATGAGACACTGATGCTAGTCTGGTAGGGGATGTTGGGTACTAAGGTGAGTTTTGGTACACCCTAATTCACTGAGGTTCCAAGTCTCTATGCACAGTTATGTGTAGGAGCAGAATCCCTGCTACATAGTGCCCTAACGATGGTGGTCTTATTGCATGAACTTGAGTAGTACTTATATCAGTCCTTAGCACCTTCACTGTTGTTTCCGGTTAACAGTGGTGTCGAATAAACCTACCTATAGTTACACAAGTCTTTTCAAGCTTGAATCTTTCAAAACGGTTTCCTTTTGAATTACTACCCAGTTGTGCTACATTGTTTTACATTTTACCTCTAATTTGCTGTTTCACTATGGCTAATGTTGACATACCACAACATTGTCGCATTGCGGTCGGCAATCATTTGCAGGCTTATAACGTTGGTTCAGAGGGCATGGCAGTTATTTTGGTGGTGAGTGCTGAGGTTGCTTACCCGTTTGAGATTTTCTACTCATGGGTGACGTTTCCTCCAGTGGATGCCGCTACTCAGGTGTTTCACACTTACACTCACACGGCCGTGCCCTTGGAGTATGTTCCTTATAGGACACAGGAGATTCTGATTTCTGCATGGCAGCCCCGTGTTTGGTTTGGTGGCACCCTTCCCGACAGTGTAACGGCGATTCGATTGGGTCCTTTGTCCATTCCAGGCGCTTCTTGGGCGGTTTTGGCTGGATTCACCCCGTATCCTCGTTCGGGGTTAGTCCCCATTGCTGAATTACGGACCTTGTATAACTCTGCTATCAGTGTTATTAGGGCCCTAGTTCAATACATTACCCGCAATTTCCAGGGCAGGGCCCCTGGTGTTGCAGCCCTTCCAGCTGGATCGAGCGTAATGAAGCTTAGTCCAGTGATGGTCAATGCGGTTATGGGCAAGCGTCCCCAGGATAAGGATGATATGCCTTTTTGGCTTGCCAAGAAGTTTGACCAGCTGGAAGCAGTATTTCCTAATTCGACTCCCGTAGAAAAACACAGGATTCTTACAATTAGTTTACCCAAGGACTTGGTACCAGAAGCCGGTGATTGTGAGTCATGGGGTAGGATTTTTGTGGCAGTGTACACGAGGGGCTTCGGCACTCCGTCAAAGGCTGTCCTTCCGCCGGTCATTAAGCGTGTTCAGGACAAACACGGACCGGAGGCTGCGGTTGAGTTGGGAATGAGACTCGTGGGCTCATTTGATGTAGTTTCCGATCTGGGCCTTTCTAATATAAAGGGAGATGCAGTGAACTTTCAAGTGGCTAACGCCTTACGCAAAGTCCTCGATGCCGACAAACCCCGACAGTTACCGAGAATTAATACGGCGGCTTATAAAATCATTGGCCGCAATAGTTTAGGTGTCAAGCCCTTTTCTGCTAAAGATAAAAAAGAAACTCAGGGTGCGAAGTCTGAAATGGACGTTGAACCCACAGCTCCAAAGAAAAATTGGAACAGAAATAAAAAACAGGGGAAACAGCAACAGAAACAGGAGTCCCATCACCAGTGCCTGCGTCTACTGAGCTCTTTTATGATTTGAGCGACCGCACTATGATTAAGTCGCCTGATAAATTTCAGGTTTCTGATCAAAGCTCTTCTCGTTCTTTACAGGACACATCGGCCTCATCGTCCAGTGGTGGAAGTGGCAGCAGAGGTCGGGGTGGCCAGCAGAGTCGCGACCAGCACCGCCCGAAAGACGGAAAAGGCAAGCAGGACGATTCTTCACAGAAAAGACCCCAGTTTCAGAAAAAGAAAGTTGCCGCTTTAACAGCGAGATATGCTACAGATAGTGAGAACGCAGCATCAGAATCAGACATGGGCGCTGACGTTGTTGGACAGTACGGCGGAGATTACCATAGTACGAGAAGCCCTGCGTCCACTACTGAAGGTGACAGCGACTGACCAATATGTTGTTGTGAAGACAGCTGATACTAGAGTAGCTCCCCCTGATAGGCATCTTGAAATTGTCCTTTTAATTAAAGGTAACATACAACGTATAATAAAAGGTATATTTTGGGAAAATCTTACAACTACTTTTGACATTTTGTTACCGGAGGCTGACTAGCCCCCACCTTTTGTTCTCGCAGCTCCGAGAGGGGAGGAGGTAATCCTCCCTAGTTTCGCGCACACAGTGTCTTAGGAGCATGCACTGAATTTTGCACAAGAGTGGGCTAAGGCCCTTGCGCCGGCTTTGTTATGTACTCACTGTGGTTGGGATACATTTTCCCACCACCATGAGATTCCCTTACGGTCTATGCCACAGTCTCAACCTCAATATCATATCTGGTGTGAAGCTAAGGTTTCCGTGGCAGAAATCCTTGAACAATTAGAATATCAAGGAGTGATTGAAACTTGTGTGTCACCGATGAATAACCCACTTTTTACTGTGACCAAGCTTGAAGGTTCGTACCATTTGGTATTGGATTACCGGCATTTAAACTTGCATTGCCGTACCTGTGCAGTACAGAATACCCACGGCTCTGCTTTAGTGGATGGTCTTGTGCGAAAACGGTTTAAAACCACACTTGACATATCCAATGGTTTTTTTTACCAAAATTTGTCTGTTCTAAGTTCCCAGTGGACCACTTTTACCAGTGGTGGCAAACAACAGCAACTTAAACGCTTGGCCATGGGCTATAAGAATAGTCCAGGAGTGTTTGCTGCACGTATCGTATCTCTTTTATAGAGAGTCCACTCAGATGCGTATTTGTATGTGGATGACATTTATCTCATGGACGACAAAATATGGGTGCATCTGTGCCGCGTTGACGGCATAATTTGTAATTTTGGGGACTTCGGTTACAAAGTCAACTTTGCAAAGTCTCACATTGCACAGTGAATTTCGACCGTACATATATTCCCGAATATGCCCAGTGTATTAAGCCTTTGTATGCTTTGATACAACCTACTTTTACCAAATCATGCTGGCTGCCTGAACATTCAGCCATTCTGCAATCTTTGCAGGCTGACTTTCTAGAATCTAAATTCTTACCCACTTGTGATATCCACACCAACCTGGTGATAAGAATCATCCCTGGGGCGGTGGGTTTCACATACCTTACTTTCAACGAAGGTGACACAGTGCCTATCGCTTCCAAGTCACACTTGTACACTTCGGCTGAAATGCGGTTTTCCACTGTGGAAAATGTTTTGACAGCAGTGCAAATGGCGATTCTTAAGGAACGTGCACTGTCGCAGGGAAAACGCATGTTGGTTGTTACCCCGTATCCTGCACTAGAGGCAGTGACGAAAGCCAGTGTACCAAATTCCAAAGCTTTGTACCCACGGTGGATACAATGGGCTGCATCATTGACGTCTCCGGATGTCACATTTGTTTTTGATGCCTCCTTGCAGTCACAAGAGTTTTTGCAGTATGAGTTTGTTCATCCTGCTCCGTTGACTATGCGGCATTTGGAGGATTTCCATTGTATCATTTACACTGATGGTTCAGCGTAAGTTGTGCATGGGTCTAAACACGCATGCGTCTCAGCTTGCGCCATTGTGGTAGGTACCATGGTGAATGATGAGTTCAAGTTCGATGTTGTACATACGCAGACATTAGGGGACTGTACCGCACAATTGGCAGAGCTCCGTGCTCTGATGCTTGCATTGGAGTATGCGGATCCTGATGTGACTACTCTCATTGTGAGTGACTCTTACTACTGTGTCCAGTCTTACAATGAAAACCTATTCTTTTGGACTCAGAATTATTTTTGTGATTCCAAGGGTAGCATAATAAAACATAAAATGATCTGGGTGCGAGTGGCTAAACTTAAAGAGCAGCTGCCACTCGTGTATGTGATTTATACTCTTGGTCATCAACGTGTGGGAGTTCATGCTGTTGGCAATAGTTTGGCCGATGAGGCCGCAAAAACAGCAGTATCGACATATTTTTTTGCAGCAGTTACACGTTTCAAAAGGAAGATTAATGATGATATATTGGCGGCTGTTATCGCTTCTGAGAAGGGAAGTAAATATCCTAAGGGGTTCCCTTCAAAGAATTCTTATCATTTAAGTCCTGATAAAGTTCCTTATTTGAAGATATTAGACGTTGGTGACAGATTGATTCCCAACGCGGACCGCAGGTCCACACTGATTACAGATGCCTTTGAGGGTGTTGCATCTGCGCATGCGGGCGTTCCGGCTACTGTGTCTCAGTTACAACAACGTTTCTGGTGGTGGGGACTGTACAAACAGACGCGTGATTATGTTCTTCAATGTGACATTTGCCAGCAAATCAATCTTCGACTACTATGCGTCTGCCCCAGACAAAGTTGTACATTTCTAATAGACCACTTAGTTGTGTTTATTTAGATCACTGCGGTCCTTTTTCCTCTGATACTACGTATAAGTACATCTTAGTTGCAGTTGATTCTTGCACACGCTTTGTTTGGGTCTGGCCACACCACAGCACTGATTCGCTTACTGTCTTTAGAGACTTGCGTGTCTTTGTGGGAATTCTTGCCTGTGGCACCTTCCATTCGGACCAGGGTCCAGCATTCGCCTCGAAGGCGTAAAAGGATGCCATGAGTTCATTGGGGGTCCAAGTCAAGTTTTCGTCTCCATACCGGCCCTCAGGGAAACAGTGTTGTGGAGCGAATGAACAGTGATTTAAAGCAGTCTTTGGCAGCCAGAGTTATAGGTACTGGAAGGAACTGACTAGCCCATCTCAATAGCGTACAACGTGCATTTAATAATCTCCTTACAAGGTCTCTGGGTGGGCGGACCCCATGCGAAATGCTCTTTGGTATCAAAATGTTTGTCCCGGACCTTTAAGGTCTAGACCAGGCGGCGACGGCTTCCCCCTTTGACGTAGATGAACATTGTCATGTTTTACAGCATCTACAAGAGACGAGAGACAGTTTTGCAAAGGAACATTTGCCCTCCAAATCAGAAGCTGCATTGCAGATTCCGGTAGTTGGCTGGCTACCCCGAGTTGGAGAACTGGTTCGAGAGAAGATCGAGAACAAGAAATAATTTGGTCCCTCATATCGTGCTCCAGTTCCTGTACTTGGTGTGCAGGGCATTAGAACAGTCATTTTACCACCACTTCGAGGTCGTAAAGAAAAAAGGTACATCTCCATTGACAATGTCAAATTACACAGAGTGGTCGATTCTTCTTAGTATGACACCTGCGGTCTCATGTCCATCTATACTGAGACATTCTGTTTTGGCTCCGGCTCCTAACACCAAGCCTGACGTTGCCATCGAGATGCCTGCTGTTTCAAGTCGTTATTGAGTACCCCACCTGATGGTCATCTTGATGATACTGAATATTCTTACCCCACAGACTTATCGATGCCTGATCTACAAACACGTTTGGCAACTGAGTCCAGATTTTCTTTTGACACTAACTCTACCACATTGAAGTTCCCTTTAAACATCTCTGTTTTTGCTACATGGTTTAAAGAACATTTTTCGATTCCTCCTTGGACCTACATTTGGTTGGTACTTTTTTCAATTTGTTTGTTCATGTCAATTGGATTTGTGGTGTATTTTTTCCGTCTTGTAAATGGACACTATGTCGAAGAGAGAACGTCTATTCAACACATTAATGGAACATTGGCACCCTATTCCTCATCACACAGATTGAAGAGGGACCTGACTTTTGTAAACATAACTGCTTGGCCCGTCTTAGATGGGATTGTATGGGATGCTGTTCGATTTCAAATCCATGGTCCACAGAGGTTATAAATGTCCCGAATGTCCTAAGAGTTTCTATGGGGATGTGATTAAACAAAATATATGCTCTGATGATTGGGATGTTCAAGCCGTAGAGGCTTTGTTTTCAGATTTTAAATTTTAGGCTGCTTTTGATGCTGAAGATTTGTATTTAGATTCTGCGAATGATGGTCATTTATTTTGTTATCAACACTTTGACAATCACTACCTGCATAAGGCAAACACCAGGAGGAATATGGTTAACTATACGCAATGGGAACATTGCCCCGCTACTGTTCAAGGCAGCTCCACTTCTCTTTTAAAGAGGTTCACCTATTTTACTGATTTTAATCAGTCAAATCCCAATGCATTTTATTTTAAGATGACTGAAAAGTCCTCTTCCAAAGTTAGACTTACCCATACAAAATTGTTATATTCCAAGTCCTTTCTTGACCAATTTGCTATTGGGGGCTATAAACTGTGCAAGGCACTGAAGCTTTGCATTGTGCATGTCTCATCCCAAAGCATATGTTGTTTTTGAATTCTACTATTTCACAAACCACCTGCTTTGGATTGGCTACTACTAAAAAACTTAAATGCTCCTTCTTTCCCTGAATTGGAAGAATACCCTAGTTGGGATAATAAAACCAGTTTTTCTATTAGAGAATTACAGACCCTGTTGCTGAATTCTACTTTTAACATATCCAGTTTGGATCCTAATGGTTGGTTGTTGTGGCACAAAAGTGCAGATTCTTGCCAACATTGCTTTCTGGGTTTAGCCCAAGGCTACACACAGGTTAGGGTGGATCCCCGTTTTGAGAGTGACCATTCTGTGACTACATAGGCAAGTTATGTCAGAATTGGCTCAAACACTCCACTTTAGCATCAGTTAAGCTTAATTTGTCTAAATTGGCTGACAATGTTGATCTAAATGATTTTGTCAAGGGCCCTGCTTCCGACAGATCCAAAAGGTGGATATATGCTATTTACAAGGAAGTTTGGAAACTGTCCCAGATTGAGGCTGCTTCCCGCTTAAGAGCAATAGATCAAGCAAATTTAGAAAAGGTGCTGGCAGTTGTAGATAACAGCATTAACACGCTTTCTTCCCGCATTTACACTTTAGATAATATTGTTTCATCTGTTGTTGATATTGTGCAAGATGATGTCTTTGTTTTGTACCATGGTCAAAATCAATTGCGTTCTATTATGCAATTTGCATGGACTTTGCAAACATTAAAGGCAGGAAAAGTGCCTTGGCATTACATGAACACATCATCTTTGTTTGCCCCTTTTAATTTGACTGACAAGCAACTTTTTGTGTATATAAAGGCTGCAACTTTTTCTATGTTACATATTGAAAAGTTAGAACCATTACCATTTTCTGTTGCCGAAACAAATTCAGCTGTGTGGCTTATCCATGGGCTGATCACATTACCTTTCCCCCTGTTCAAGTTCGAAGCCTGCATGAAGTAATACGCAATTGGCAGATATGAACCTTTGGGCACCGCTTATCGTCATGAAGCTTGGTCACTACCATTTACCTATAGGTGCCTTAGGGAGGGAAAAGAGGTTTATTTGAATGGAGAGGATTTCACTACAACACCAGATCACTCATTAATGGGTAGGAATATCCAATTGCATGGCTCTTGTAATCAGAATGAGCCTAATTTAGCCTGTATTTTAAAAGGTACACCGGCACCTGCTATCATACCCACATTTACATTACTAGCAAACAGTAGTTATTTACTTTTAAATAATGAGGATTGTTGTGGGATGGGAGCCGGTATTCCTTACGTGGTTACAGTGGTTACAGAAAGTGAATGTGTAGTCTGTTGTAAAAACGTAATGTTTTCTCCTCCGCATGGGAAGCTTAATGTTTTTATCTGGCCATCGATTCCGACCTTGAAAGCAGAGTTCAACAAGATGAGTCGCATAAGACCTCTATTGTCTCAAAAAGAAGTCGCCCTCACATCTGCTCGTGAAACATTTGTCCTTCACATGGCAAACACCCGCACAGAAGTGCACGCTTTATTAAATACGGATTGCCCTTGCATTTCGGTGAATTATTTCATACTGTCTTTAATGCGTCCTCCACCACAGGGCTGGCTCACTTTTTGAAAGTTGTTAGCAGTGGCCTTGTAACTTCTTTTCAAACTATATTTGATGTGTTCCCGACATTTTTTCATTCGATTTTTTCCAGCCTGTTTGGTGGATTTCCTTATTGCTCGCTCTGGTTGCAGGCGTACTTCTGTTGTTTTGTTTATTTCAAAATGGATGCACGTCCTGTGTTGCGAGAACATCTGTCACAGCTGTTGCTGCTCCGCAACCGACTGCTTGAATATTATGGAGCGCTGCCTCTTGCTACATTGAGTGCAGCTTATGGATTATCGTTTTCATTTTCCTTTTTCACATGCGTCCAGCCTGTCTTTCATTGCCTGAGCTGCGATTTCGACTGGTCCCTGCATTTGCGTCTCTGCAATACGGTGTCTCCCAACGTGGATTATGATCAACTGATGAGCCCTTTAGTTGCTCATTAATTGCTTTGTTCTGGCGACGGGATTATGGACTTTGCAGCAAAGCATGGACTCCTGGGATATTCAAATGTTTTTGCGGTGGCGAATGACTTCTTGGCACGCAGTTATATTGAAGAGAACTCGAGTTGTCCTCTGACGGTACTAGAGGCTACGGTTATTGAGGAACATGTATGTTCCTTCCCATTAATGAATTGGATGGCTGAAATGTTTCAGATGAGAACAATGACTTCCTGTTGGAGGCTGTTGCAACGTACTGTGCATATATACTGTTGGAATGGGATGCGTTTCCTCTTCTCCCCCTTTTTGTGGCCGACGTCACATGTTGGATATCGTATTTTTTTTATCATTAATTTTTTACATCCTCATTTTTTTGTCTTTCACCGCAGGCCCATTGACGTCACTGTGCCTGTTCAAGTGATTCTTAATTTGGAGTGTTTTCAAAATTTGGAGTTTGCTCCCGTTTTTTCAACTGTGGTAATTTGAACTTGCTTCTGACTCTTGAACTTGAACTCTGCGCTCCAAATTTGCCCCCTTCTTATCCGTGTTCAGATCAAGTGTGGGTGTCGTGGGGCTGAGCCTTGCATTCCCACAGTGTTAGGTTGACATGAGCTTATTAGATGTTTAAACGTCATTTTTCCTTTCTGCTGCCTTTTTGCACACAGCACACATTATAATAAATGTTTAGAGTTTAGCAGAGTGTTTTCCTTCACACGAGAATAATATGTTTTTCTATATTAGCAGCCTTACTTGGTAAGCTTTGTCTGAACAGTGAGTGCCGAGGCCTTCAAGGTTATTTCAGCACAGTGGTTGTTGTTCGGACTGATCAGAGCACGTTCTAGACATAGCATATATGCAGCTGTGGCCACCTCTGATTTTGGCGCATTTAATAATTCACTGCATAAGCATGAACACACACACTTGGAGAACATTTGCATGCTGAGAGCTGGTGCAAAATCTGATGTGATCCATTTCTGCTAGTACCAGAGGTATGGAGCCACCTTTGTAATCCCAAGAGACCTTCTGTAGATATAAAATAACCTACTAGCAAGGGAGGGTGATATATAGGTATATTTTAAACCTGTTTCCATTTAGCATTATAACATGCTTTCTCCCTTTGTATTTTATGGAATAGTAACTATGCTGATAATCTTGTGCTTATAATATGTCTGCTTGTATTAGCTAAGATACTGCGCATGAGAACACGGCATTAGAAATAAACATTGCAAACTTGCATGTGTCTTCATTTACTCCCTGTTTTGGACTGGTATGATAGTATAACGAAAGAGTTTTCATGTGTTCCAAATTGACAAAGGTAATCTAAGTTCCATGTTCTGGGTTGTCTAATCACTGTTGTTATGGAAGAGCCAATGAGACACTGATGCTCGTCTGGTAGGGGATGTTGGGTACTGAGGTGAGTTTTGGTACACCCTAATTCACTGAGGTTCCAAGTCTCTATGCACAGTTCTGTGTAGGAGCAGAATCCCTGCTACAGAACGTCCTCAGCAGCGGCAGCTGGGGCAGGGAGACACAGGCGGTGCTGTGTGGAGGGGGGAGTGACCTACCTTGTAGAGTCAAGGGTTGTGGCGTCACAGCTTAAATGGTTCTTGGGTAAATACTTTATATCACTCAAACTTCTTTTTTTTCATTATAGAAATGGAAATCACTTTCGAATATGTGAGTTCAGAATAGCAGTTACAAAAAATCTATTGTGTTTGATTTAATAGACTATTATGTTGCTCTATAATATCCTGGAATGCCAGAAACCGGTCCTCGGAAGCTTGTTTCCGGTCCAGGGAAGTTCGGGCTGGACTGTTCCCATGAGGCACAGGGTCAGACTGATTTGCATATAGCCATGTCTGAACTGGGGTGGCAGAATGGGCTAAAGAACGGTGATGGATTAAACCCAGATCTTTTGACTGGGTGTGAGTATTTGATTGATTCAGATGCTCCGTCCATCACCACCCCCTTTTGTACCTATAATATCCTGGGCATTGAACAGTGTTTACATGACACCTGTCTTGCCTCTTAGGGCCCGATGTATGACCATTCCATTTTGGGAGCTGCAAATTGCAACATTTTGCGACTCGCAAAATGGAGTGTACGACATGGTCTCCGGCAGGGTCTCAGACACTGTTTGCAATTCCCAATTAGGTTCCAAACAATCTGCCTCATTAACCCCTTGCGTGCGGCGGGAATTCCCCGCCCAGGCTGACTCCGCCTTGCGCGGGCGGAGTCATGACGGAACGGTTCCGTCATCAGCACAGCTCAGCCGTCGCTGATGACGGAACCGTTCTGTCATCAGCATGCAAGGGGTTAATATCCATGAGGTAGGCTGCAATTTGCAACCCCATTGGGAGTGGCCAGTACTCACAGGGATGGTGACCTGCTTGGGTCAGCAGACCACCGTGTCTCTGACTGCTTTTTAAATAAAGCAGTTTTTTTAAATGCAGCCTGTTTTACATAAAGGAAAACTGGAAGCATTTAAAAAAGAAAAATGTAACGTTTCTGTTTCATTTTTTAAGGGTAGACAGTGTTCTGTGCGACCACTGCCTGCTTGTAAGAAAATATTCATGCCAGTCTCAAAGGGAAGACTCCCCTGAGAACCCCTTCCTGTTTGAGAGTGGCTTACCACCTCCTTGAAGTAGGTGGTAAACTGCAAGTGTTATGCTACAGCAATTGCGGTTGCAAAACAATTGTACAAAGAAGTGCCAATTGATGTTAGGAAGGGACGCCCTTGGCACACCCCTTCCTTATAGAGTGAGAACGCAGACTGGTGCAGAAAATGTTTCTCACTCTGAAGCTACAGGCCCTGCCACGCGTGATGCACCTCTGCGAAGCATACACAGCGAGTGCCAGCACTGGGCCTAGCTTCAAAAACATAACAATAGAAATGTTTCTGACGCTAGGCCCTGCTGGCACACAGCGTGTATATTGCTCAGAGGTGTGTGGCATTGGCAGGGCCTAGGTTCAGAAACATTTCTATCTACATGTTGTTATGACATCCCTTTATTATTGTAATAACTGCACTTTCACAATTGCTTTATTAACCTTCTTGCTTCTCAAATTTGCTAAAAAATGCACTCTTTTCAAAGTTTTCTCAGAGGGAGAACCAGCCGAATCCCCCTAAAGATGTTCAGGATCGCTCACTCTGCTCACTTGCCACTGTGCACCCCCACGCACATTTCTCCCTCTTATCAAAGTTGAAATGTTAGCATGTATGAGTCTGTCGCCTCCATCTTGGGTAGTTAGGCTGTTCCGTCACAGAGATTTGCAGTACAAAAAAGACCGGTTCTGGGCTGGTGATCAGGTCGCTACTCATGCCCCCATATTCTCTGTTAGAGCCTCCGAATGAGCCTCTGTTCAGTAGATGTTAAGACAGCTTTCAACCCATAATCACGCCAGAGGGTTCACGGAGCTCGTCAGTGCAGCCATCTTAGTCATGCACAAAGCCATGCCCCGCGTGGTAAGATACTTCAAGAGGTTATCAGAGGGTGTAAGGAAACCTGCCTGGGGAAGAAACAAACATGATTTTCAGCCATTCGCATTAGACACCGTTTCATGAAGGTCAGCAGTTTAATTTGTAAATCTCACTCAAAACTTTGGGTTGCATGTACCAAACAATTGCGGTTTGGCACTTTTGCTTTAGGACAAGCAAGGAGACAGAACGTGTCTCGCTTCAGTTCAGGCACCATGAGGGGCAGGAGCGATAATTTTTGTGTCAGTTATTGCGTAGTACTGGCGGTTGTTCTGCTGTAGCAATAAACCTGTTGCACAATGTTCAGTCCACTGGTTGATTAATTTCTGCCTTGCTTACGGTTGCATAGATAAGTGGCGGCTTGTGTGACTGTCTTATTGCCCTAGATTTCATTACTTGTGGAATCTGACATTGGGCTCCATGTGGGCATCTTTGATGCTCACACCGTCCCGGCGTAGCAGAGGCAGAAGTTTGGTAGTACATCTATTTGTTGAATACAGTGATGTGAACGGATGGCGATGTGGCAATGCGTCTACCACCTTCTAGAGGGAAACGCTCAGAACTACTCAGGCAGAGCCATGCTTATCTCAACAAAACAAGCTCTACCACGTTTGCCTTAACCACACATATGCCTGAACCACTCATATGCGTGGCTAAGGAAGTGCGCGGTCTAGCTGCTGGAATGGGTGAATGCCGGAAGTATCAGGGGCCTTATTTATGAAGGACTTGCGCCGCCGGTGCGTCACTTTTAACATGGGAAAAAGTGACGCATCGGCGGCGCAAGTCCTTCATAAATAAGGCCCCAGGAGAGGATGTGGTGCAGTAAGTGGGGATGGGGTTGTTTTCAGGGCAGGAGGATTGGGGTTGTTTTCAGGGCTGGGAATCATGAAGTTTTTAGGGCTCAGAGGTGGGACAGTTTTTAGGGCATGAGGGGCAGTGAAGTTTTCAGGGCTTAGAAGAATAAGTTATTTACCTTCGGTAAAGATATATCTGTAAGAGACATATATTAGTTATGGATTCCTTACCTTAGAATTACCTCCAGGCGTCAGATGGAGCTGGAGAAATATTTTCATAGAAGTACCCCTGACCGTCAGTAGGTGGTGTCTGTGGACTCCATGTTCGTTGTTGGTGTCGAACAAGTTACTTACCTTCGGTAACGATATATCTGTAAGAAACAGTAGTTATTATTAGATTCCTTACCTTAGAATATCCCCAGGCGACACAGACTGGATCGGGGAATTTTTGCGTAGCAGTAACCTTGTGCGTCGGTAGGCTTCGTCTGCGGCTCCACGTCTGTCGTCGGTGTCGTGGGCGCCGTGATGATGTCGTCGGAGTACTTAGACGCCGCCTCTGCGTGCTGACGTCAGTTCTTAGACACAGCTTTTCCGCGCCAGAAATGCAGAGCCATGTTAAAAACCAACACTGGTGCCATTGAAGCTAGGGCCCTGAAAGGGATGACCTTAACCCTAGATATCGGTTCGCAGAACGGGGAGGATGGGTGGGGCGGTAAGGAATCTAATACTAACTACTGTTTCTTACAGATATGTCGTTACCAAAGGTAAGTAACTTGTTCATCTGAAAGAAACAGGTTAGTATTAGATTCCTTACCTTAGAATAGATACCCCAGCAATACCAACCCTAGCGGTGGGTCTGTGAACCAATAATCACACCAGAAAGTCCTGGAGGATGGAACTGCCAAAGACGCCATCCCTCCGGACTTGGCTGTCCAGGCAGTAGTGTCTTGCAAACGTGTGCAATGATGCCCACGTAGCTGCCTGACAGATGTCCTCCAAGGGGACACCCTGGCCCAGGGCAGTGGTAGCCGCCGTGGCCCAAGTGGAATGGGCCCTCAGCCCAACAGGAGGCTCCTTCCTTGCCAAGGAGTAACAAGCCTTGATACACAAGATGACCCACTGAGAGATGGTCCGCTTGTGTACTGCCCGTCCCTTCTTAGTGCCCACGTAACCAACAAAGAGTTGGTCATCCACCCGCAACTGGCATGTGCGATCCAGATAGAATGAGAGCACACGTTTTGGGTCCAGACGGTGGAGCCGCTCTTCCTCCTTTGAGGGATGCGGAGGCGGAAAGAAGGTGGGCAAGGTGATAGACTACCCGATGTGGAAGGCCGTGACAACCTTGGGCAGGAAAGAGGGTCTAGTCCGCAACACAACCTTGTCCGGATGCACAGAAAGGAAAGGAGGTTTAGAGGAAAGAGCCTGGAGCTCACTCACTCTCCTGGCAGAGGTGATGGCAACCAGGAAAGCAGTCTTCAGAGTAAGAAGGCGGATAGGACAGTTGTGAAGTGGCTCAAAGGGAGCGCACATCAGATAAGTAAGAACCAGAATCAAGTCCCACTGAGGCATCACAAATGGAAAAGGTGGAAACGTGTGTGTGATGCCTTTCAGAAAACGAGTTACAATAGGGGACTTGAACAAAGATGGTTGATCAGGCAGCCTTAGAAAGGCTGAAAGGGCAGAAAGGTAGCCCTTGATAGTGCCCAGAGCAGAGCCCTGCTGGGCAAGAGAAAGAAGGAAGAGAAGAACCTCAGAAAGAGGGGCAGAGAGAGGATCCACAGCCTTTGGTGTGCACCATGCCACAAATCTGTTCCACCTGCAGGCGTATACCGACTTTGTGGAGGGACGTCTGGCTGCCAGAAGGATATTACAGACTTTAGGAGGCAATTCAAATGGCCTCAACTGCCGCCGCTCAATCTCCAAGCATGGAGGTGGAGACTAGACAGGTTTGGGTGGAGGACGTCCCCTGTTGCTGCGACAGAAGGTCCTCCTGAAGAGGCAGACGAACCGGGGTATCGACTGACATACTGAGTAGCTCGGGATACCAGTATCTTCGTGCCCAGTCCGGAGCCACAAGGATGACTTGGGCCCGGTTGCATTCCTCACAAGGTTTAAAACCTGGCATCCCTACCGGCACCGATCGGAGTCGAAGACTCGAAGAATGATTAAAAAGATCTCAAAAAAGTTTAGTCAAAAAGTGACTAAGGTACCACTTTTTCCGGATCTGCGCTGCTGGCGCGGAAAAAAGAAGAACTGACGTCAGCACGCGGAGGCGGCGTCTAAGTACTCCGACGACGTCATCACGTCGCCGACAAAGGACGCGGAGCCGCAGACGACGCCTACCGATGCGCAAGGGTACTGCTACGCAAAAATTTGCGGATCCAGTCTGAAGCCTGGGGATATTCTAAGGTAAGGAATTTAATACTAACCTGTTTCTTTCAGATGTGATCGTCAGGATAATGTCGCTGTATCTACTTAGACGTCGCCCTCGTGCGCTGACATCAGTTCTTTCTTTTTCTGCACCAGCCAGCGCAGATCTGGAGTAAGTCACTTTTTGACTACTATTTTTCAACTTTTGTTGACTTCTTTTTTAATCGTTTGACTCCTGGGGCACGTAATTATGTCCCGTCCTCGAACCGGCTTCAAGGCTTGCGACTCCTGTTGCAAATTGATGTCAGTTACAGACCTGCACCTCATGTGCCTTTGGTGTTTGGAGCACGTTCGTCATTGGCATCGTGATCACGGGGATAATATTGCAGTATCTACTTAGACGCCGCCCTCAAGCGCTGATGTCAGTTCTTTACACGACATTCCACACCAGAAGCGCAGAGCCATGCAAGACACTGACCACTGGTGCACAAAAACTAGTTCCCTGAAAGGATATCCCTTACCCTAGAAGTCAATTCGCAGAACGGTGAGGATGGGTGAGGTGGTAAGGAATCCATAACTAATATATGTCTCCTACAGAAATATAGTTACCAAAGGTAATTTATTTATTCATTTGTTTTGTAGAGCACCCGAATCACCCCTGGAGGAGTATCTCTGCGCTGTGGATGTGCAACAGTAGGCCAAAGAAAGAACCAGAATAAAATATACAGTTTTGTGGAGCCTTCTAAATTGAAGTTGGTCAGGGCATTGTCTCAGGTGGGTGGGGAGCTGGTTCCATTAGAGGGGGGCAGGGTGAGAGAAAGCTTTCCCACCCATCCTTGATTTTTTTAAATGAGGAGGAATGAGAAGAGATTTGGTTGCTGAGTGGAGAGACCTTGAAGGAATATAGTTGGTGAATTTCCATGCGAGATAAGTGGGGCCTTTGCCATACATGGCCTTGTGGACGATGCCGCAGATTTTAAACATAATTTGCTTGCGTACCGGGAGTCAGTGAAGCTGCTGGAGAAGGGGAAGGGAGGCCGTTCTGGGTGGGTCATTCGCAACAAGGCGAGCCAAGTTGTTTTGGACTACCTGTTGTCTGCTCAGCGAGGACTCATTGGCGGAGACTAGGAGGGCATTACAATAGTCTAGGCGGCTTAGTACCAATGTCTGAATAAGAGCTTTTCGTGTAGACAATGGGAGAAAAGGAAAGACTCACTGTAACATGCCAAGCACATGAAAACATGGGACAGAGGTGTAAACCGCATATTCTTTCATGGTTATTGTCTGGTCTAGGCGTGTGCGGAGATTCTTGACAGTAGTTTTGGGTACAGGAGAGTCGCCCAGATCCACCGGCCACCAATCTGCTGACCAAAGCAGTGGTTCATCTCCAAAGAGCATGATCTCGGTCTTCCCTGAGTTAAGCTGAAGGAAATTGCTCCTCATCCAGTTATATATGGCTATCATACCTTTGGATAAGGTGGACTGGGCCATAAGAGTCAACTTATTAAACGAAAATAAAAGCGGAGTATCATCAGCATAAGAAATGGGTGTGAAACCTAATGTCCTAAGTATGTCTGCCAGGGTAGCGACGTAAATGTTGAACAAAGTAGGGTTCAAACAAGAGCCCTGAGGCCCTCCCGGTCAGCTCCATGGTCTTTGAGCGAAAAGGGCCTAGGTTAATTGTTTGGGAATGTAGGGAAGGTAAGTAACTTGTTCATCTGAAAGAGAGAACTAGTTATGGATTCCTTACCTTAGAATAGATACCCCAGCAATACCAACCCCAGAGGTGGGTCTGTGAACTAAGTTCACACCAGAAAGTCCTGGAGAACTGAACGGCCAAAGAAGCTGTCTCTCCGCACTTGGCGGTCCAGACAGTCATGTTTGGTGAATGTGTGCAATGAAGCCATGTGGCTGCCAGACAGATGTCATAAAGGGGGACTCCACATCTCAAAGCAGTAGTGGCTGATGTCTCCCTGGTGGAATGAGTGCGCAGTCCTACCGGAGGTTCCTCTTTTTCCAAGGAATAACACATTTTGATGCAAAGAACGACCCACTAAAAGATGGTCCTTTTTTGCACAGCATGGCCTTTCTTGGTACCCAAATAGCCAACAAAGAGCTGGTCATCCACCCGGGATTGGTTTGTGCAATCCAGATAGAAAGATAGCGCACATTTTGGATCCAGACGGTGGAGCCTCTCCTCCTCTTTTGAAGGATGTAGGGTCGGGAAGAAGGTGGGCAACGTGATGGTCTGTCCAATGTGGAAAGAGGTAATCACTTTGGAAAGGAAAGAAGGTCTAGTTCTAAGGATAACTTTGTCTGGATGAACAGCCAGGAAAGGAGGCTTAGAAGACAAAGCCGGAAGCTCACTCAGCCTGTGAGCAGAGGTGATGGCAATCAGAAAAGCAGTTTTTAAAGACAAAAGTCTGAGAGGACAGATATGTACCGGCTGGACGGGAGTGCACATAAGGTAAGTCAAAATCAGATTCAAGTCCCACTGTGGCATTATGAAAGCAGTAGGAGAAAAGAGATGAGTAATGCCCTTAAGGAATCTATTTACAATAGGGAACTTAAACAGAGGTGGCTGACCAGGAAGCCGAAGAACAACTGAAATAGCTGTCTGATAGCCCTTAAGTGTCCCAGAGCAGAGCTCTGCTGGGCCAAAGAAAGAAGGAACAAAAGAACCTCAGAAATATGGACAGAAAGGGGATACACAGCCGTTGCTGTGCACCATGCCACAAATTTGATACATCTACAGCCGTATTGTCATGATTCCCCTCGCCCCTGACATCCCGCTGACTGCAGCGCGATGCGACACAGAATGATCGGCGCCCTCACAGGACCGGGACTACAATTACCAGCCTGCCTAGCGAGATGATCGGGGACCGGAAACGCCTTCATAAGCGTTTCGCAGCGAGGACGCAGCGTCGAATATTCTGATCCCTTGCCAACGTTGTTAACAGCCACAGGACCCAGCTTCGTGGAAACCTGTTCTGTGCAGTGAACCGGAGGAGCCAGAATCAGAGGTAAGCGTGAGCGGTGTCTCCCTGCCCCCAATTCACGATCCTTGTTGTCTCGCTGAGACGCACACCGCGGAGGAGTTTGCTGCGTCTCAGCGGTGGAGCCCTATAAGAGTTTTTGTGCCATAGGAAACCGGAACAGAGGAAAGGAGGCAAGATCGAGCGGCTGCTCTCTGCCCCAATCCTTCCATAGTAACTCTAACAGAGACACACGCCACGGAGGTGTTTGCCGCGTCTCTGTTACAAGTCACAAGAGGCTGAACGTTGGACCTCAGATCAACCCAGAGGGTGTGCTCTTTAAAAGGAGTAGGTTGAGTGGCTGTTCCCTGGCTCCAGTCACGGACTGCATGGTCGAGTGCCCTGCTGGGCATTCCCAAGTTCGTGACATTACCAAGAGCACCCACACCACCGACAGTACTCCCTTAGCAGCTGTCGAACGGCATTTTCGGCCGTTTCTTAGCATGGTGCCCTCCGTTGGCGTACACCGGGACAGGTGTGCATGCGGAGGACGGTAAGAACCCGTGGTGCTGCTAAAGGGTATCGTTGACATTGCTTATTTTTCATGTCCTGTATTATTCCCTATTCGGCTAATTCTGCCATTCGTCTTCTTATCCATTAAATACTTTATTAGCCACTTACCGTCTGTTTCTCTTGTTGTATCCTGGCCTTCCCCAATCCTGGGAACATTAGGGTGTTACACGTATACTGTTTTAGTGGAGGGACGCCTGGTGGCCAGAATAACATTACAGACTTCGGGAGGAAGGTTGAAAGCTGTCAACTGCTGCCACTCAATCTCCACGCAAGGAGGTGGAGACTGGACAGGTTCGGGTGGAGAACCCTCCCCTGCTGATGCAACAGAAGATCCTTCCGAAGAGGCAGTCTGATCGGAGGATCGATGGCCATGTGTAGGAGCTTAGGATACAGTCTCTCCGTGCCCAACCCGGACCCACAAGAATAACTTGGACCCGGCCGCGCTTGATCTTCTTCAGCACTCTGGGCAGAAGTGGTATAGGCGGAAAGACGTATAGAGGACCGCAATTCCACTTGCGACAAAAAGTGTTCCCTAGCATGTGCCGCCTTAGAAATTCCAACACACAGACCTGCTGACATTGTGCGTTCTCTTCTCTGGCAAATAGATCTAACCAAGCTTCTCCCCACTGCTGAAAGAGACCTTGCCACCACTGCAACTGGCGTGCAGTGCCCTCTGAGATCTGGACACAATCGTAAAGATTCCCCTGATGCTGTGCCCACTGGAACTTCTGGTCCCACTGCAGAGCCGGCATATGCCACCTGGCATTATCTACCAGCAGGAAGCAGGAGGCCATGAAGCCCAGCACCCTATGGGGCATTCTGACCGAAACCCGGGATAGAGGCTTAAACATCGGTATCATAGCCCAAATATCTGGGACTCACTGCTCAGGAGGATAGACCCAAAACTGCGCTGTGTCCATAACCACTCTGATGAAAAGGAGCTTCTGAGAAGGGTTCAGGTGTGACTTTGGCACATTGACTGTGAACCCCAGCGAATGTAGGAGGTCTGCTGTAGTCTGAAGGGGGGCGACGACAGCCTGGAGCGAGCCCACCTTCAACAACTTGACGTCAAGTAGGGCAAAACTGGAAACCCTGATCTGTGCAGATGAGCTGCGTGCACCACCATCACGTTCGTGAACATCCGAGGGGCGCTGGTAAGGCCAAAGGGGAGCACAGTGAACTGAAAATGCTTGAGGCCTACCGTAGGTAACGCCTGTTGTAGGACAGGGATGTGGAGATAGGCGTCCTGCAAGTCCAATGCTACCATCCAGTGTCCAGTGTCAAGGGCAGACAAGACCTGAGCCATCATCAACATTTTGAACTTCTCCTTCAGGAGGAAGTGGATGATATTCCTGAGATCCAAGATAGGACACAGGCCTTTGTCCCTCTTGGGCACCAGAAAGTAGTGGGAATAGCAGCCACAACCTACTTCTGGGGCAGGAACTCGCTCGATAGCCCCCTTTGCCAAGAGAGTCATGACTTCCTGATGGAGAAGGGTCAAGTGATCCTCCGACATAAGATGGAATTGAGGTGGCATGGATGGAGTGGGAGTCTTGAAGGGGAGAGAGTAGCCCCTTCGGAATATCTGCAAAACCCACCTGTCCAATGTTATGGTTTGCCCGTGAGGGTGGTGATGGTGGATCCTGCCGCCCACTGGCAACTGGTGGCCCTGAAAGGACAGACTAGAAGGGTTATGAGGCTGCTGCAGAGGGGGCACTGGTGGGCAGGCCAGCCTGCTGGCCCCTGACCAGCGACTCTATCCACAAAATGGGCGAAAAGCAGACTGTGCAGGCAAGAGGTGGTAGCGAGGTCCAAGGATCTGGCCATAGCCCTAGAATCCTTAAAGGGCTCGAGCGTGTTGTCTGCTTTGTTACCAAACAAGCGACAAGTATCCAAGGGTATGTCAAAAAGAGTCAATTGGACATCATCCAAAAAGCCAGTGGATCGCAGCCAGGCATACCGTCATTGGGCTACCGACGTTGAAATTGTTCTGCATAGCGAGTCAGCGGTGTCCAGCCCACACCTAATGATGAACTTTGCTGCATCTCCACCCTCAGCGACTGCAACTGAGTGGCCCAGGACTCCCCCGGGTACTGTGGCAGCACCTGTGCAACCTTATCCCACATAGAGTAAGAATAACAGCCGAAAAGAAATGTGGTGTTCACTGACCGCAGTTCCATGCTGGCGGAATAAAACATTTTCTTCCCAAGATGTTGCAACTTTTGTGATTCCCTATCTGGGGGAGCAGTAGGGAATGCACCCTTAGAAGTAGAGGCTTTGACCACCAAGCTCTCAGGGGTAGGGTGTTGGGAGAGGAGAATTGGGTGGCCCAGGGCCGGGCGGTGCCGTTGGGCAATCATCCTATCCACAGGAGCCCCTGTACTGGGCTTGGACCAGGTGCCCAGAAGGATGTCAGTGAGGGTCTCAGTGGACCGCAGGAGGGGCTCCGAAAAGGCTGCTGCCAGTTGAAGCACCTCGATCAGGAGGTTAGTCCCGACCACCACCGTAGGAAGCTCAAGATTCAATGCCTCAACCACACTATGCAACACCACTGCATATGAGGCTCCCTCCTCCGTAGCCACATTAGGGGGAGAAAGCATAGCAGGGTCTGGCGAAGTATCCAGACCACTGGCATCACCCAAATCCTCTCTCCATTCCGGTTCACTCAACTGGTCAGTTAAAGGGTCACCAGTGCCCTCCCAGTCCTCCTCGTCCTCATCTGGCTGCCTACTTGTATTCAGTAAGCAAGAAAGTAATTCCGTTCCCAAAAGAACCAATATTACTTCTAAACAGGTCAAGATGGAGGCCGGGGACAACGCAGTCTGGGGACACAACCGGCATCAGAGGGGATGGAGGTGTCACCCGTGGATTCTGTGTCAGAGGATGTGTTGTAAAGTCGAACGGTGCCGATCCAGATCCAGGTCTGGATCCCTGGGGGCTCTGCAGTGCCGGGACCGAAGCCGCCGGCATTGTAGGCCTAGAGCCCCTAGCCAAGTTTGCGGGCCGAAGGCGCACCGGCAGAGTCGGACTGCCCAAAGATCGAGTAGAGGGCTTCGTGAAACTACGAAGCTAGGCAGGTGTCTCCCTGGCTCCCGGTAAGGGAGGTAGGTTCGGAGTTGACCCAACAGGCTCCGCGGGCAGAGCCGGACGACTACCATCTGCATCCCGTGTCACGTCGGCCGATGGACGAGGAGAACATGAAGAGCAATGATGCTTCTTCACCTTCTTTTTGTGCTTCGACTTACCCGAAGATGAAGACTTCGATGAGAAGTGGTGGTGATCGCTCTGCGAACAGTCCCACGACCTCCCTCTTGACCGGGACCTTGAGCGGCACAGAGCAGCTGCTGGGCCTCCAGAAGCTTTCGGGACCGTTTCCGCAAAGATTTCGGGTTCATGGTCCGGCAGTTGGAGGTTGATTTCGGGTTGCAGTTGCGCTCCGAACACCAAAGGCACACGAGGTGCGGGTCCGTAACCGACATCAATTTGCAACAGGAGTCGCAAGCCTTGAGCTGGTTTGAGGACGGGATATCCCTACGTGCACCAGGAGTCGAACGACTCAAAAAGAAGTCACCAAAAGTCAAAAAATAGTAGTCAAAAAGTGACTAGAGGCACCACTGTCCCCGGATCTGCGCAGGCTGGTGCAAAAAAAGGAAAGAACTGACGTCAGCGTGCAAGGGCGACATCTAAGTAGATAGTGCAAAATCATCCCGGAGATTACGACGCCAATGACGAACATGGAGTCGACTGATGCCACCTACTGACGAGCAGGGGTACTGCTACGAAAACATTTCTCCGAGTCCAGTCTGACGCCTGGGGGTAATTCTAAGGTGAGCAATCCATAAATAATTGTCTGTTACAGATGGGGGGTGTTGGTTTTCAGAAGGAAGGGGGTAGTTTTAGGTCTTATGGCAGGGGCGTGGGGGCATTTTAGGGCTCAGGGCAGGGGGCAGGGGTCTGATCACTTTTTAGGGCTTGGGGGCAGGGTAGATTTTAGGACTCGGGTGTCAGGGTAGGTTTTCAGGCTTAGGGGAGAGTGTGGTAGTGTTTAGGGCTGGGGCAGGCACGTTTTTGGGGCTCCAGTGGAAGGGGGCTGGCATTTCGGAGAGAGTGGGGTAGTTTTAGGTCTCAGGGTGGGGGGCAGGGGTTGGGGGTAACACTTACTTAACCATGCATCTGTTTGCCAGAAATTACCTTAAGAACGCATTTTTGTTGTAAAGGCATCCATAGTAAAGGCATATGCGTGTTTAAGACTTGCATGGTTAATGCCTCGTGGAACCAGCTTGCATGGTAATCGCATGTGTGGTTCCATCACACAACCCCTTCTAGAAGTTGCAGTGTACTAGGAAAGAAGGCTGGTATTAGAGTGCAGAATGAATGGAAAGAAAAACATTAGTATCAGAGTTACACCCCGAAGAGTTATTTATTGACAAGAAATGGATAGGAGAAACAGAGCAGAATGGTAAGCCTTGCACAACAAAAATGATGTGGGATGCCACAAATAAATTGAGGACAGCAGTAGCAAGGCAAAGTGAACACAGGTGTGCAGCATAATATGCAAAAGGGTTCTGAGCCTATTGCAATTATGTCACCCTGCATGGCTGAACTTTTTTTAAATGTTTTTTCTGTTGGACGTTTTGATTTATGTTTTTCTGAATGCATCACTCGCAGATAGAGCTGATAAACTAGAATAGGTTGGCCATTTCTGAAAACTGAAATATCAAGTCTCATTTTCAGATATTCAGGGCAGAGGTTTGTGTGGATACATTTAAAATGCTATGTTGCTTCTGTGGGATAGGTGTTACAGTTTCCTTTATCACTTATACTTGTGCTTCTTGGATCCAAGAGCAGTTTTGCGCGTGATTCAGGTTATCGTTAGACTTGGCATCTTTTGGTGTGTTTCCCCTGTCAGCTACCTGCTCCCTTGTAGTTACCGGCCCAGGGAAAATTCAGGGTCCAGTTTCCTGTGCCCTCTTCTCAGATTTTCAGGGGCTCTACAATTTCATTGCATGGGAGCACTTGTCTAGTCTATGTTTTGCAGAGCTGCATCGACACTTGCTTGATAGTAAGCTGACTGACCCCAGGAAGCTTGCTATGGAGGCGGGCCACTGGGTGAGTACCAGGATCCACAAGAAAGCATTTAGGGGAAACTCAGCCAACGTTGGGCAGAGTCCCCAGCATAAAAGTGGGGGAGACAAGGTTAAAGCACAGAAGTTCTCTAAAGGGCCCCAAACTAACACCCAGGGTAAAAGTTCCCATCCCCCAAGAGATAAGAAACAAGGGGTCTCTTCAGGAAAGCATGCTAAGACTGGCCCCCGCAAGTATTTTGCATGTGACCAGGTGGGTCACTTGAAGGGGGACCCCAGGTGTCCCAAGAGAGCATAGCCACCCACCGGTGGGCAGACCAAGGTGTTCGCTAGTGTAGCACTTGGGGAGCCTACAGGAGGGTGAGGATCCCCCAGAAATGACCCTCGTGACATAAGGGGACAGTGAGATGGTCCCAGGAAACCAGGTGCCCCCTAACACAAACAAATACAGCACCTGGGTGACCATCAATGAGTAAAGAGTAGAGACTCTCAGAGATATTGGAGCCAGTGTGACCTCAGTCCTGTGCCACCTGGTCTCTGAGGAGCAGGTAGTCCCTGGGGCATTCCACCAAGTACTTGCTGTAGACAACTCGGAGAGCCAGTGTATGGTGGCACAGATTCCCTTTGAATGGGGGATCTCAGGTCTCTTGAGGGTTGTTCTGAGCCCTACCATGCCTGTAGATTGTCTGCTAGGTAACGACCTGGAGCAGTCATTGTGGAAGGATGTTGAGCTCAGATCTCACTTGGAGATGCTTGGCCTGCCAGAATGGGCATGCATGTCCACTTGGTCAATGGCGGCCAGAAAGAGTGATCAGAAGGACATGGAGCCTGAAACAGTGGCCCAGGACCCTGCCAAGAGAATTGGCAGGGGGCACAGGAAACTGGCCCCTGAAGTTCCCATAGCCCGGGAGGAGACTGACCTGGAGGCGGATGCGCAGGTAGCTGATCTGGGGGGCATCTCTGAGCTGACCCATTGGCAGCAAGAAGGTGGTCCCACCAGGGAAGGCTTCTGCAGGGAGCAGGAGGAGTACCCTTCTCTGGAGGGTCTGCGGTGGCAGGCTGCAGACCAGGCAGCTGGTGATCAATCTGGATCACATTGGATCTACTGGGAGAACAGTCTCCTGTGTAGCGAGCCTAAGGTTGCTGAGCGCCAGCCAGTCCGTGTGCTGGAGGTGCCCCGGCGCTTTAGGACCTTCCTACTGGGTCTGGCTCACCACGTGCCTTTGGCAGGACAATGGGGCGGGACAAGAGCTTTGACAGGTTTGTCACCCATTTCTTTTGGCCCCAAATAGGAAAACAGTCAGATGGATATTGCAGGTCTTGCCAAACTTGCCAGACAAGTGGTATGAGTTGGAGGAAGGTCAAAGCTCCTCTCCATCCTTTTCCAGTTGTTGCAACCCCTTTTTAAAGGGTAGGGATGGACATAGTGGGGCCACTGGATCCCAAGACAGCCATGGGCAACAGGTACATCCTGGTATTGGTGAACCATGCTACCACGTACCCGGAGGCAATCCCTCTCAGGACAACGATGGCACCAGTGGTTGGCTGGGCGTTAATGGGGATCTTTTCCCACGTAGGTTTCCCCAGAGAGGTGGTTTCTGACCGTGATACCTATTTCATATCAAAGTATATGACATTCCTGTGGAAGGAGTGTGGTGTACCCTACATGTTCACCACTTCTTACCACCCACAAGGTAACGGTTTGGTGGAGAGATTCAACCAAATTTTGAAGGGCAAGATTAAGGGTCTAACAGAACCCATGAGGCTTAAGCGGGACGTTCTCTTGAAATGTATAATGTTCCAACGCAAACATTTACAATGCATGCCTTTACAATGCAGTTTTTATAACGCAACATCCATTATAGCACATGTTTTTACAAAGTATGCCATCACAACGCATTTTTAGAAACAACATTTACAACGCATTCCATTACACCGCATACCATTACAACGCATATTACTTTTAGGGCAACAGTCGGATAAGTGTTGGATAGTGTAGGGGTAAAATGTACTATTCCCACTCCAGTGAGTGCAACAGTAAGATAAGTGTTGGATAGTGTATGGGTAGAATTAGTATTCCCACTCCAGTGAGTGCAACAGTAGGGTAAGTGTTGGATAGTGTAGGGGTAAAATGTATTTACAATTCCCACTCCAGGAGTGCAACCGTAGGGTACGTTTTGGATAGTGTAGGGTTAAAAATTACTTGTCCCCATTACTTACCTTATAATGCGTTGAAATGGCATGCGTTGTAATGGCATGCATTGTAGTGACATGCGTTGTAACAACATGCGCTGTAGTGACATGCGATGTAATGGCATTCGATGTAAAGTATGTTGTGTTTGACTGGCTGCGTTGTAAAGGTAATGCATAGAAGTGACTGTGTTGTAAAGTTTGTTTCCCGTCCTCTTGCCAGGCCTTCTCTTTACATACAGGGAGGTGCCTCAGAAGTCTCTTGGGTTCAGTCCCTTTGAGCTTCTGTATGGTCACCCTGTAAGAGGACCCCTGAGTTTGGTGAAGGAAAACTCCCCAGGATGTGTTTAGTTACATGCTGACCTTCAGAAACAAAACTGTCGACTTCGGGAAACTTGTTCAGGCAAAATTGGAAGCAAGCCAGGAAGAAATTAAAAAGTGGTATGACCAGAATGCCACTCTGGTCGAATTTCAACCTGGGCCAAAAGTGTGGGTCATGGCCCCAGTGGAACCTTGTGCCTTGCAGAACAAGTGGACTGGGCCTTTTGAAGTGGTGGAGAATAAAAGTAAATTGTCATCTACCTGGTGAATTTGCAGACTCCCAGGAACCCTTTGAGGGTTCTCCACGTGAACCCCACTTTGAGAGGTCTGAAGTGAGCATGCTCTTGGCGACAGATGATGGGGTGGAAGAGGAGAGTGAGAGGAGAGTGACCTCCTGTCGACCAAGGAGCATGATGGGTCAGTGGAAGGTGTGATCCTCTTCCCTACACTAACCCCAGAGCAGCAGAGTGACTGTCACCAGTTGTTTCGACAGTTTGCCCCACAGTTCTCTCAGACCCCAGGTGTTACTCACTGGTGTACCCATGAAGTGGACACTGGTGACAACCCTCCTGTAAAAGACAAGATTTACAGGTTGACTGAACGGGTCAGGTTCAGCATCAAGGAGAAAGTCTCTAAGATGTTGGCATTAGAGATGATAGAGCCCTCCAGCTGTCCTTGGGCCAGCAGAGTGGTCTTGGTCCCAAAGGCTGCTGCACCCAGTGCCACTCTAGTACAGCATTTTTTTATGTGGACTATCGTGGGCTCAATCTCGTCACCAGGACTGACGCACACCCCATCCCCAGAAGTGATGATGTCATTGATCGGTTGGGAGCTGCCCGGTTCCTCAGCTCATTTTATTTAACATCTGAGTACTGGCCGATTGCCTTAACCAATGGGGCCAAGGAGAGGTCAGCATTCTCAACCCTAGAAGGACATTACCAGTTCTGGGTGATGCCCTTTGAGTTGAAGAATGCCCCTGCCACCTTTCAGAGGTTGGTCAACCAGTTGTTGGCTGGAATGGAGGATTTCAGTGCTGCATGCCTGGATGACAGTGCAGTGTTCAGTTCTAGCTGGAAAGGACACTTGCGGCACCTCGGGAAAGTGTTGAGGGCTCTGCAGGGGGCAGGCCTCACAAACAAGGCTGGTAAGTGCCAGATCAGGCAGGGTTTCGTGGTGTACTTGGGACACCAGGTAGGAAGCGGCCAGGTGGAGTCTCTACAGCCCAAGATTAACACCATTCTGGCTTGGGAGCCCCCAAGACCCAGACAGAGGTGAGAGCCTTTTTAGGTCTCACTGGTTACTAGAGGAGATTTGTTAAGGTCAATGGCACCATTGTTTCCCCCTAAACAGAGCTGACTTCCAGGAAGCGTCCCAAGAAGGTGATCTGGACTGAGTTGTGCCAGAAAGCTTTTGATGCCCTGAAGGCAGCCATGTGCACGGCGCCCGTGCTCAAGGCACCCGACTTCTCCAAGGAATTTGTCGTGCAGACTGACGCTTCAGCGCATGGTGTGGGAGCGGTGCTCTAACAACTGAGCGAAGAAGGCCTAGACCAGCCTGTAATCTTCCTTAGCAGGAGACTACTCTCCAGTGAACAGAAGTAGAGTACCATAGAAAGGGAGGCATTTTCTCTGGTCTGGGCACTGAAGAAGCTGAGGCCGTACCTGTTTGGGACTCATTTCTGACTTCAGACAGACCACGGGTCTCCTCAGATGGTTGATGCAAATGAGGGGTGAGATTTCAAAACTGTTGAGGTGGTCCATCTCCCTAAGGGGAATGGACTTTATGGTGGAACAAGGCCCTGGCACACAACACCCCAACGCAGATGGTCTGTCCAGGTTCTTCTGCCTTAGTGAAGAGAACTCCCAGGAAGTTGGGTAGTTCTCCCTACTTTCAGTTGGAGGGGACATGTGTCAGACTTGCCATCTGTTGTTGTGCTTCCCCTGTCTTTTTGCTTCCTGACCTACCAATTTTGATTGATGTGTGTGACATGCCCTGGTGGTGAATTACAGTGTATTTCATTTTTCACAATTGCAAGCTGCCTGCACCCACTTGCCAGGCCCCAACATTCCCTTTTTCTAACTGTCAGTCACTCTTAAGGTAGGCCCAAGGTACCCCTGTGGGCAGGGTGCTGTGTATGTTAAAGGTAGGACATGTACTGATGTGTGTGACATGTCCTGGTGGTGAATGACAGTGTATTGCGTTTTTCACCATTGCAAGGCTGCCTTTTCCCACAGGACAGAATGGGGAGTTTTTATACCAGCTTATAAACATAACTACCCTTAGGAACAAGGCAGAAAAATAAAGTTTATTATGTCTGGACTCAATGTTAAAATGCATCTTTTAGTGAAGATGATTTTAACATTCTGTGTTTGAAAATTCCACTTTTAGACAGTAGGTATTTTCTTGTTTAGCCATCCTGTGTGCCTCTGCTGGGGTTGTGGATGGACTGTCTTGCTTTGGGATGACAGGGGTTGGAGAGGGGCAGTGGCTCCAGAGAGCCTAATGGGTCAGGGCTGGGCTGCATTTAGAGTAGTGGGAGCAGATTTCCTTGCACCTGAAGGGACCTAGTCTGTCTTGCACAATGCCGTCTCCATGCCCTGCGAGGAAGCTGCACCAGTGAGGACAGAACTGGTTTGGGCTGGGTAGAGACATTCTCTGCCTTAAAAGAACAAAGGATTTGGTGGCATAAATATTGGGGCCCTGACACCAGAACTTTAGAATTCCTTTGGAACCAAGAAGAACTTTCTACAACTTCTTTATTGAGTTTCTCCAAGGGCTTGAGGAAGAGCTTGCCCCCTGTTCAAGAAATCTCAGAAACAGCAAAGAATGTAAGTTCTTCTGCCCTCAACACTGGGGATTGTGTGTTTTGTACTGCAACAGAAGAAAAAGCAAACCCATACAGTCTACGACGCTGTGGATGACTCTGTGTCCTGAAGGCACCTCAGAGAGCACTGGTGCACTGCCGCACAGCAACTCTGGTCTTACCAACCACACCTGCTGATGCCGCAACCGAGCCGCTGCTTGCATTGCGACCTGTGAGCACCACACTCCGGACCGACTTGCTTCACATCGTCTGCCCTGGTATCCCGGGCGACGTTTCATGCCGCTGCTTGCACCGTGATTCGAGGGCACCACTTATAGGTTATGTGGCACACCGTCCTCATTCCGCACCGCAGCCTTGGACTACCGACGCCAGCGCCACCGACTCCAGTTCGTCAGCTGACATCAGCATTTTAGGAACGACAAATGCTGCTGTTTGCACCGTGACATGCCAGCACCGTGATGAGCATCACATCACTTCGCACTGCAGGCCTGGTCTCACCAACGCTGCTGGACGACCATCATCGAGCCTCTACCTGCACTGCGACCTGAGGCACCGCACGCCACACCGCTGTACTTCCCATCGCAGCACCTGACACCTGCTGATGCCAGCACTCCTCACTTCAACCGCGAGGAGTTTGATCTGCAACGTGTGTAACTTCAAGGGCCCAACGACTCCTACACCGACACCTGGAACCAACACCTGCGGATGGCCTGGTTTCGGAGCTCAACGAGTGATCACTGATGCCCTGCATTTCTAAAGATACTGTTTTGCGGGTCTTCCCAACACCGTAGCTGACCTGCAACCCCCCGGTCAGCCAGAACTGTTTGGATTTGTTATTCACAACGCCATGACAGCCCCAGACGGAGAGATCGACTTCAAGGAACTGTATTTCATGATTGTTTTGATTACCAAAGATTTCTAAGTGCTGTATTGTGGATTTTTTTAATCATTTTTGGTCTTGTTTTAAGTGTATAAAAATATTTGATATTTTTCTAAATTGGTTTGGTGTACTTTTGTAGCGCTTTCACTGTATTACTGTGTAAAATGCTTTACACACTGCCTTTAGGATAAGTCTGACTGCTCGTGCCAAGCTACCAAGGGGGTGAGCAGGGGTTATTTTAGGAGAGTAACTCCCTTATCCTGACTAGAAGGAAGGGTCCCTACTTGGACAAAGGTGCAAACCCTTGCCAACTAGAGACCCCCAATTCTAACAGTATAAAATGCCCGACTCACTGCTACTTAAGCAGCATGCCGGAGCGAATGGGCGCAGCGGGCGTGCCAAAGGCAAGCCCATCAGCGCCTGGACTGGGCTCAGGGCCACTACCCCTGTCCGTTTGCCATCAATATTGGGGTCCAGGATAAATTATTCGAGAGACATTCTTTTAAGCCTCAACTCATTTATTAAAGACCCCTGCCTACAACTAGATTTTTCGAAGGAGCAAAAGGCGTGCCCATCTTGTGGTATAGACTTCCTTTTTACCAAAACAAAAGGCTGCTAAAGCACGAAACAGGCCTCATACCAGCAAACATCTTCGTAAAAGTCTCTCCAAGGATTGCTCCTGAATGCACGCTCCCTAATCAAACATAATATCGAATTTGCAGAGCTGCTCGCAACACACAATATAGACATGGCGTTTCTCACGGAAACTTGGGCAGATAGTACATGTGATCATGAACTGTCTCTAGCTATCCCTCAAGGTTACACGTTAACCAGAAATGATAAAAAGGATAAGCAGGGAGGGGGATTAGTGATTAATATGAAGGACACCTTGCTGATAAAAAGCTCTACAATAGGAAGTGGTCCTGATTGTGAATTACTTTCATTTAAAATTACTATCAGCGAAAATTATACATTTAATGGTACATTGCTGTACAGACCACCGGGGGCGAAAAAAAAGTTTGAAGACACAAGTAGTCACATTATTGAATCTAGCATTGACGCTCAGGATTTTTCCCTCCTAGGCGATTTTAACTACCATCTAGAAAATGTAAATGACCAACATTCAGTCTCGCACCTAGAGTTGATGGTCAGTGTTTCGATGCAACAGTTGGTTAAGCACTCAACTCATGAGGCTGGTCACACACTAGATGGAATAATTACATCTAATCCTCAACTAAAAAGGCAGGAGGTTCTGCCAATCCCATGGTCAGACCATAAAGCCATTCGGTTTTTACTTAGCTCTTCTCACCATCTTACACATCCTCATTCCGCCTTTAGGACATTCAAAGGGCATAATTGGAAGAACATCTGCCCACAGCAGCTGCAATTAACATTAGCAGCTTCCAAACCGAACCTAACACCTGAAGCAAATGCAGCCACTAACAATTTCACCAATTGGGTTGAAGCAGCACTAAACACACTAGCTCCAGAAAAAACCCTCACTAGTAAGCGGATGAAGAAATCAGAACCCTGATTCTGTGACACACTGCGTATCCAAAGACGTGCTGGAGAAAAAACTACACGGAAGCTGAAAAAACTGTATATACACAGTCTCTGAGCAAATATAAAAAAAGGATCATGGAAAAAAAGCAGCTACTTCACAGAGAAAACTAGCCAGGCAGGCAACTCAAGCAAAATACTTTCTTCAACCTTAAAGGAATTAGTAACAGTACCCACGCCACTGGTAAAGAATAGCAGTATGGCATTCTGCAATCGCTGTGCAGATTTTCTTAGGGACAAGGTGCTATCTATCTACGACTCCTTCACAGAAAAGGGTATTGATCCTCAAGAGAATCAACTCTCCACACCTTCTCGATGACCGGGTCATGGTCTGAACTCTTTTATTCCACCCAACGCGGAACAGATCTCGCATATAGTCAGATCAGATAAATCAGGGGCACCATCAGACCTATGCCCTTCTTATATATTCCAATTGGTATCTGATGACATCAGCGACCAACTTAGCCTACTTTTTAACGAGATCCTCAGGTCTGGTATTTTTCCAGAGGTATGGAAGAAGGTTTCTATCCTCCCCCTACTAAAGAAACCAAACATGGACCCTCCAAAAGACGCATTAACAAGAAAGCCAGCTGGTTCACAGCAGACCTCCAGGCCTCCAAGCAAACCTGCCGAAAACTAGAGAAGAAATGTCACAGTGAACAGACACCGGACAGCTACACAGCCAAAAAGAACGCCATCCGCAGACACCATCACCTCATCAGATCTACCAAAAGGGCCTCCTTCAAGGACTGCCTCGACAACAATGCGCACAACAGCAAAGAGCGCTTCAACATCGTGAAGGAACTCTCCAACCCCAGCTCCAACACCAATGTCATCCCACCATCGCAAGACCTGTGCGACTCCCTTGCACCCTTCTTCAATCGCAAGATCTAAGACATCCACGACAGCTTCAACAACATGACCGTCCCGACAGCCACGACACCTCAGACCCCACGGTCACCAACCACATTGATCCCCTGCTCACCTGGACCAACATAAACGATGCCGACACCATCAAAATCATGAACACCATTCACTCCAGTTCTGAATGAGACCCATGCCCACACCACATCTTCAACAAAGCTAGCGCCACCATTGCACCCCATCTCCACAAGGCCATCAATATCTCCTTTGAGACCGCGACCTTCCCGGAGATCTGAAAGCACGCCGAGATCAATGCCTTACTCAAGAAACCCAAAGCGGATCCGAGGGACCTCAAGAACTTCTGGCCCATCTCCCTGCTCCCGTTCCCGACAAAGACCTTCAACAGACAACTGACCCGCTACCTCGAGGAGAGCAACATTCTGGGCCCTCATCACTGCCACCAATGACATCAGGGCTCTGCTGAACAATGGCAAAACCGCGGCTCTCATCTTCCTGGACCTATCAGCTGCCATTCGACACTGTCTGCCACCGCACCCTACCCACACGCCTCCAAAACGCAGGGATCCGAGACAAGGCTCTGGAATGGACCACCTCCTACCTTTCTGGCAGAACCCAGAGCATCCGTCTCCCCCCTTTCCGTTCCGAAGTCTCCAAGCTCATCTGCAGTGTACCCCAAGGATCATCCCTCAGCCCGACATTGTTCAACGTCTACATGGCACCACTCCCCCACGTCACCCGACTGCATGACCTCAACATCATCTCTTACACCGACGACAACCAGCTGATCCTGTCCCTCACCAAGGACCCCCTCACCGCCAAAACCAAACTCCATGAAGTAATGAAGGCCATCGTCGAGTGGATGAAGAACAGTCAGTTGAAGCTGAACTCGGACAAGACAGAGGTCCTCATCCTCGGCTCCACCCCCTCAGCCTGGGACGACTCCTGCTGGCCGACCACATTGGGAGCAGCACCGACACCCACTGACCACACCCGCAACCTGGTGTTTATCCTCGACTCAAAAGTCTCCATTACCAAGCAAGTCAACGCCGTCTCATCCTCCTGCTTCAACACCCTCCGCATGCTCCGCAAGATCTAAAGGTGGATCCCCACCGAAACAAGAAGAGCGGTTACCCAGGCCCTTGTCAGCAGCAGGCTGGACTATGGAAATGCCCTCTACGCAGGAGACTCGGTCAAACTCCTGAAACAACTACAACGCATACAGAACGCCTCTGCATGCCTGATCCTCGATATCCCTCACCACAGCCACATCATATCCCACCTGGGAGACCTGCACTGGCTTCCCGTCAACAAGAGGATCATCTTCAAGCTCCTTACGCATGAACACAAGGCACTCCACAACACCGGACCAGCATACCTCAACAGACGACTCACCTTCTACACCCCAAACGGCCAGCTCTGCTCCACTGACCTAGCCCTCGCCGCTGTCCCCATCATCCGAAGAGCGACCACCGGATGCAGATCATTCTCCCACCTCACTGCCAAGACCTGGAAAACCCTCCCCATCCTCCTACGGCAGACCCAGGACCTAGTAACCTTCAGAAGGCTACTCAAGACCTGGCTATTTGAGCAGTAGCAGCACCCTGTTAAAAAGGGTTCCAAAGACAACCGGTAACCGAAGACCCTTTTATGTTGCCCGGCGGTATCGCCTCTATGACCCACCAATATTAATCAATGAAGAAGCAGGCGCTGGAGACTGGAAGGCAGGAAACGAGGATTTTATTCTCTCCGGAGGAGAACACATCAATTCAGACAGCAAGTATCGTCAAGAGGTGCTCTAACCACATCTCTGAGGCCTGGCCTCTTATACTAGGGATTATGACTTTTATTGCACATAACACATTCTCGCAATACTTTAGTACTTGAAAGAACATCCTCGGAATCTCCCCTTCAGACCCGTTCCCACATACATTTACAGTTGGATTCCCCACCCCGGTCACAACAGGTGATGGTTGTCGCACAGCAGGGCATTCCGCCGATTCACGGAATGCATGGGGTTGATCGGATCTCATGGGGTGGGGGCTTTGATCGGTTCGGGGGTCTTTTGATGGGGAGGGGAAGCTTCCTACTGTACGGGGTAATAAACAGCATCCGCAGGGCCAGGTGGCGGCCTGGGAACAGGGAAGACAAACGGGGACACAGGAAAAGGGGTTTGCATCAAAAGGGTTTGAGGCCATGAAAGGAATGAGGGGAGGTGTCGCGCTGGGAACAGGATGGGATTCAGTGGTGAAGCTGCGCTGAAGAGGGGTTTATGACCCTAGGCATGAGAGAACGGGGGTTGTCAGTGTGTGGGGGAATGCTTGCGAGGTTAAGAGAGAGAGAGACGCGCTGGCTATCAGCGAGGGGCAGGGAGGCCATGGTGCTCAAAATGGCTGCTGCTTACGCGCACGAATGGGCTTGGAAAAGGGGCAAGATGGCGCCGATAATGTTCACCAAGTTTGTATTTATTTTCCACAGTCCTCCCTTTAACATTTCCAAGACATCTTGCTGGCCTATTTCCTATCTACACCTATATGCAGCGATCATAAGTAAGGGAGAGGGGACTTAGGCGAAAGAACTGTACATAAACATCACATTATCAACATCATATTGAAAAATCTCATCATTTAGTAGGCGGGTTCATCGTTAAGTTGGTTGCAGAAAAAGTCATCGTAATGCAATATCAGACTAGAATTACGTAGTGAGGGCGTTGGGTACAGATCATAGAATAAGAACTGGTAAGTTATCATATAAGTAAGTCCTTTTGTATACGGCGGGTGCATAGTCAGTCCAATGGTGGTTGGGAGAGAAATGAGATACAGCAAAAATATATCAGAGTTCTCGTTGTCCTTTGTCGTCTTCTGTCGGCACTGTTGAGCACCTGGATTACCTATCAACAGAAATGTTCATGTGGATTGAGTCGTTGGGGGTCTGCGGGTAGGGGTGCATTCTGTTTGGTTTTCGTCAGACCTCGTAGGAGGAATGCGTTACGGTTTTGGAGCAGGTGCATCTCCTTCCGTAATGCAGAGCATAGATTTGTAATGGAAAATGCAATTGTTCCAGAATTGTGAGATCTGTTCGTTTCTTGAGTCCCTGTGGTGGGCATTTCCTGTTGCTTCCATCATCTTCAAGGTGCTTGGTAGCGGGCAGAACCACAGACTTTGTTTATCTTTTCTTCGGGGGCGACCCTTGGTGGAGTTGTAGGTCACCGTTCTGGGATTTAACACAGTTCGTGGTCTACTTAGTCGGAGTTCCCTCCTTTCTGACGCAAGGAGTACTCTTCTCTGGGTAGCTCAGTAGGATTTGGAGGAACTTGGGAGTTCGGATGGAAAGGTGCGGGTGTGAACAGTCCTTATGGTAGGTCGGAGGAGGAGGGGATGGAGCAAGGCCAAGTCGGGAACAGATCAGGGGGAGGCGGAGAGTTTTGCGACAGGCGAGTCCGTAACCATGTTCAGAGAGCGGGGGCTTTTGGCACACGTTGATCATATAGCAGGGGCTTCAGGTCAGCCCTTTCCTTAGCTTTGTCTGAAACAATGCCCCGTCCGGCGTCTCCTTACTGCTGTGGTCTCGCCTCGGCCTCCGTCGCTGATGTTCCACAATCCGCAGTCAGGCCGCGTGCTCCCACATCCGGTCTCTTTCTCCTCCGACAGTGATACCCTTAAATGAGTTTTGAAAAGACAGTCTTTAGAGATATTGCAGAAGAAGGTAATTACATAAGTCTATTTCTCTCCCAACACCAAGCAACTGGGGTAAGCACTCGCTACATTGGAGATTCTTGCGACTGACGTATAAACAATTGATGATGGGTTTGCTGGATTCCTTACAACTTCCTTTTGTTGGCTAATTCTTTGACGCTTTGATGATTATTACGTTCATTTGTCATATGTCTATTATAGTAGATGTCAGTTCTTCTGGCAGAGACCCACTTCCCTAGTACAAGTCTTGAAAAAGCTAGGCTGGTCTTCAGGGCCTTGTGTTTTACAAAAAGTGCAACGTGCTATTCACCATAGTCTGATAGGCATCCTTCTGAGGGATGAACATAGGCTAAACAAGTCTTCATTACATCAAAAAAACATCTTATTTTCAGCAAGGCTTACAGCAACAAGGTCTTTCGATTTTCGATCTAATTTTTAACTTTGCATACATCTTTCTAACTTTCTATAAAAATCCTCGCAACCTGGTTACTACAAAAACTCGGGAGGGGTGGTTTGCAATAATTATTAAACTTATCCTCGGGGAAGGAGGGATCTTATGGACAACAATTAGGGACGCAGTGAATTAGAGCAGGGGGCGTTTTTCAGGCTCTCGTTCAGGGCAGCTGACACAAACTGGGGGCATTTTGGGTAGATGGGGGTGTCTCGATCATTTCTTACAGCTTGGGGTACGGAGACAATTTGCAATGGGGATGGTCGCATTACCACAGACACATTTTATCATAGAGGCCACTGACAAATAGTTCCCTGAGGGTGGGTCAAATTTAGGGAACCTTAGTCATCTTACCTGTCCCTTTCCTATCGGTCAATTTAATTTTCATCCATATTTTAGCAGAAAGGGAGAGGTAGTAACGTGGTACCGATACAATTTTATTTAGGACAAATTTGTGCAAATACTTGTGGTATTTGGGGCCAATCGGGAGGTGCACCAGGTTCGCCAATTAGGTGCCAGTTGCTAGGAAGAGGGAAAGTGTGGAGGGGTGGAAGAGTGAGTGAGAGAGAGAGAGAGAGAGAGAGAGAGAGAGAGAGACAGACAATAGGCCAAACAGTACACGTGTGACATGGGGAATGACCGTGTATTGTTAGGGCTATTCAGTGCGTTACCTAACGTTTAGACGTTTTGGGTCTGTGTTAGGATGTAGAAAGCATGCAGTTTGGGGACAGAAGAGCATTAGATCAGGTAAAAAGGTCGTGCATTGGGTAGAGCGTCCTTGTTGTGTCGTTTTGCAGCGCTAGTCCGTCTTCATGCATCGGGCGTGACGTGGTTCCAGATCCCTTATGGTACTCTAATCGGGATTCTAATGTAACCTGCAGAGGGAAAAAGGGGGAAAAAGGGGAGGTAGGGGGACAACATTCGAACACATCAAATGTATGGGCACGAAAGTCCTTTACTTACCACATACTCGTATTTATCTCTTCGGGATATAATCCCTTAGGGTTCTGGTTTCCTAAAGTCATGGGGGCAGGCAATGTGATAGGGTGTTCATGGGGAGGTTCGAGGATGGCATTAAGGATCGTGTGTAGTGAAAACGCTAAAAAGAGGAATCAGAGGTGCCTAGCGTGAGGTACCCGGTTTTGTAGATGTATCCGGCCATCGGGATCCCTAAATCATTCCCAAAGCTGTGATGTTCTAAGGCGTATCAGTTCTTCGTTCAACCCTGTACCTTAGTACCTTTGACCACCATATCCTTATATCATTTTATCAATTACACCATTTTACTTTACCCATTCTCAGAGGTCAAGGTCCTTCTTCATACGTCAGTTCCTGAGCTTAGTCGCATATCTTGGAGGCAGCGTATCATACCTTTGATTCGACCATCAACTCAGGGCCGAACAACCATTTCTCGGATAACCTTAAAAAAAGAGCAGAACAGTTGCGTACAGAAAAACCCTCCCACCGATACCCGTATTCACAAAAGTATGCGATGCCTATCCATAGCTTTTTAAGACCTTTATTTGTAGAATTATTCAGTACGTAAAATGTGAGAGCGCAATTCATATTTTGGCCTGATATGTCGTCGATGGAAGCACATACAGTAGGGGGTTATTTTGTAACACAAGAACATGTGAAAAAAGGTGGGCATTTCAGTTCATAAATGGAAACACAGCCAAGCTCATCATAATCACATTTTCTAGATGTAAACCGTGGGTATGCATCATAGGCGGCGTTATGTATCAGTTACAACAAACATCAGAAATAAATTGTTCATTGAAATCAACATTTTACGGAACCCTTCTCAAATGTTCGCCAAGTGAACCCTCCTCCCTCTAACATTGAGTGCGCAATGGTTCGTATATATATATATATATCTTAGTACATCAAGTTTCATTAGCTAAGGAATACCACGAGGCATCCGTTAGTTTCCATTGATACCGGCGTCATTTTGGGCGAGGCCGGCTTAATCCGGAAGTAGCATCAGAGGAAAAATGTCCCCGACAATTGGCGGTTGGACCAGAGTCCCTTTCGGCAGTTCAAAAAACTGTGCTAACAGAGGGGCTGGTGGTGTGGACCGTCAATCAAGAGAGGGAGGGGGATAGAGTCTTTCTTACCGGGTCATGTTGATGCTCAGCCGGAACTTACTCAAGTTCGTTAGTCCATAATGTTCCTGGGTGGTTCAGACGGAAGCTGATGCAGACACGAGAGCGCCGCCATCTTGTTGCTGTGCCGTGGTTATTTCATTTGAGATCAATGCAACTGTTCCTCACCGGAAGCCTGAAGGGGCCGAGGGCTCTTGGGACTTTGGTAGAATCTTCAAAGTCGAGGGGATGTTTGTCGATGGTGGGGGCTTGCGCCCAGGTGGGCAAGTGCCCGAGTTGCAATTTCGGACAAAGTTACTCCAGCGGCCTAGACCCGCCTTTCGAGGGCCCAGACGCCATTTTGAGATCCTGTGGCAACCGCCCTTCGTTGTTTCTGTCAGGAGAGGAAGAAACTTCTTGTGATGGTGAAAGACGGAGCATCATGCTGCTGGAGCAGGACATTTTGGTTCGGGGCGCCAGGGTGCAGCAGTGGAGCCTTCGTCTGGGGAGGTGAGAAAGGCTCGTCCGTGCCGCCTTCCTCTCCCGGCGCATCCTACGCCGTCCCTTGGAATCAGGGGCGCACATGATGACCACCCTACACCCCTGATTCCGACTCTTGGGGGACCACTGTACATCCGGTGCTCCGTAAATATGCCCGTCGGACATTGTGTGTCCTGTGTTATGCAAGTATACCAGTCGGGTCTTGTATGTCCCGTGCTAAGGAAATATACCAGACGGGCCTTGCATGTCCTGCTCTGAGAAAATATACCAGGCCGTCGCCCGGCTGGAGGACATCGGCGCCGGACCAGGGCAGGGAAGCCTCCTACCTGTGGAGGTGGAAGAGGCTCGTCCGCGTCGCCTCTTCCTCCCTGCCCACCCTGCATCCGTTCGATGGAGGAATTCGTGATGGCCGGACCAGAAGATACGAGGGAGGGGGTCATTTGCAGCCGCCCCCTCCCTACTCGCGGCCCGGGGGACGCCATCCCTGGAAGGGTAGTATGGAAAGACCATTTCATTGCCTGCTTGGTGGAGCCTCCAGGACCTTTTCGCCGGCGATCCCTTTTGGCTCATGGCTGCTGGCAGGCCCCGCCCCACACGTGCTATGTGTTTCGGATGGGCGGGACCATCGAACTGTTACATTTCGAGGACTTCCGGAGTGAGCATAACATGTTTTGTATTTTTCCTATTAGTCAAGTTTGCTTTTTAGAGAGTTCTACTAGTTATTCTATTTACTGTTGGTTGTGTGTTTTACCGTAATTAAATCCTAAGTTATATAATAGACGCTTGGCTTTCTTGAGTCTTTTCTCTAACGGGGGGTTGTTTACACTGACCTGCAGTCGTGTTTGTTTTTCAGAGTGGGGGGAGCAACAGAGAGCAATCAGTCCCAGAACTCTAACATGTCGTTAAAATTGGCCTGACGAAATCTGTGCCACCGAGCATAATCAAACCGGGTGGTCCTGTCTGTTCTGTCTGCACTAGTCTGATTGGTTTTTATCTCACGTCTTTCTCCTTTCTGTCGGTCCGTCCTTTCTGTCAACCCTCCATTCTTACCTATGCTTTGCAGAGTCGGGCATTGGGCTTTCCAGTGTCCAAGACATTTACAGAAAGCACATTGGTTTTGTTTTAAATCTGTCCGTCCTGTGCGTAATGTCGGGGGATTACCTTCGGGTCGTTGTGTTCCGAGGTTGGCTTGTCGGCACATCCCTTTGCACCGTTCGCTTTTCATGTCTACTCCTCGGGGCTGTGCCATCGCTGGCCCTTCCCTTTGCCTACTAGACGTTTGGAGGGTTGTCCGTCGTGTCCCTTCACCTTTTCTAAATTCGTCGCCTTCCCTTCGTCGTGCAGCTTCTTTGCGCCACATACCGAGGCTATCGAGCATAATAGGTGTTGTTTCATTCCTACGAAGGGCTATTTCTACCGTTTCTATTTTGTCGAGATCAAAGGATCCTCTCAGTGGCCACTGTCTTTCTCGATCCCTTTTCGTATATTTATGCCACAGCTCACTATAGGCTATAGCAATTAATCCATGCTTCATGAACATGTCCTTATTAGGGGTGCCTTCCAGCGGAGCCGGATGGTTCATCTCTAATAAGCGGTCCGGGTTAAACAGGCTACTAACCAGTGGGGAGAAGACAGGCATGACGGATCACAATGGGATAATAGTCAGCACTACCTATCTTATCACTGCGCGCAAAGACTAGACAGAATATTTCTATTCTACGTTGTTTGCACGTAGTGAATACCTCATGAACCAATTCTGAGCAATCAATCAATGTTAGGTCAAAAATAAAAAATCAATATGGTCAATGGGGAGAATAAGTAGGCTCGCAAAGGTTCGCGTCACCTACCCTTTCACTATCTGTAAAGAGGGGACCTATTTTTCCCTGTTTGCAGACAGAGAATCTCCAGAAAACAATCTATAACAGTTAATCAATGGGGGGAAGGGACAATTGTTCAGTGGGGGAGAAAGATAGGTCCGACGGGTGCGTACCTATCCTTCGCTGTTTATAAAGGGAGAGCCTGTTGTTTCTCCGTTTGTAGACAGTGAATCTCCAATAAATTAACAAAGAGTAATACTAGTATTTTCTCAACAATTATCAATTATTTTCAATTATCTATCACTTTCGCAATTCGTCGTGTTTACACGACCTTACCCGGACCGCATGGACAGTTTCTCGTCTTCCGAATCCAGCGCCCGATCGTCCTCTTCTCTTCGTACTTCTCGTGGCACTCCTGATGGTTCCCAGTCAGGACCGCAGATCACTCGAGAGAGGTCTGTTCGGAACCAGTGAAGTTCGGATGATCGGCTGTCAGACGAGGGTCTATCGGACAGGGTACCTTCCGATCGTTGCAGTCGTTCACTCTGTCGTCTGGACCTCTCCCACTGGATCCACGAGTCGCTGATGGGCCCCACGTTTGGGACGCCAATTGTTAAAAAGGGTTCCAAAGACAACCGGTAACCGAAGACCCTTTTATGTTGCCCGGCGGTATCGCCTCTATGACCCACCAATATTAATCAATGAAGAAGCAGGCGCTGGAGACTGGAAGGCAGGAAACGAGGATTTTATTCTCTCCGGAGGAGAACACATCAATTCAGACAGCAAGTATCGTCACGAGGTGCTCTAACCACATCTCTGAGGCCTGGCCTCTTATACTAGGGATTATGACTTTTATTGCACATAACACATTCTCGCAATACTTTAGTACTTGAAAGAACATCCTCGGAATCTCCCCTTCAGACCCGTTCCCACATACATTTACAGTTGGATTCCCCACCCCGGTCACAACAGGTGATGGTTGTCGCACAGCAGGGCATTCCGCCGATTCACGGAATGCATGGGGTTGATCGGATCTCATGGGGTGGGGGCTTTGATCGGTTCGGGGGTCTTTTGATGGGGAGGGGAAGCTTCCTACTGTACGGGGTAATAAACAGCATCCGCAGGGCCAGGTGGCGGCCTGGGAACAGGGAAGACAAACGGGGACACAGGAAAAGGGGTTTGCATCAAAAGGGTTTGAGGCCATGAAAGGAATGAGGGGAGGTGTCGCGCTGGGAACAGGATGGGATTCAGTGGTGAAGCTGCGCTGAAGAGGGGTTTATGACCCTAGGCATGAGAGAACGGGGGTTGTCAGTGTGTGGGGGAATGCTTGCGAGGTTAAGAGAGAGAGAGACGCGCTGGCTATCAGCGAGGGGCAGGGAGGCCATGGTGCTCAAAATGGCTGCTGCTTACGCGCACGAATGGGCTTGGAAAAGGGGCAAGATGGCGCCGATAATGTTCACCAAGTTTGTATTTATTTTCCACAACCCCTCCCCCCCCCAGCGCCTTGAGACCCTCACGGGTCAGTGGTGCACTTTACAAATGTTCTGATTGATTGATTGATAGTGACCACAATAACTATAGACCCATAGAAATGATCCTGTTTCGAGCTAAGGTCCTGGAAAAGATCATAAACTCCGAACTCACTGCCTTCGGGTCCTCGGAAAATCTGCTGGATTCCTCAAAATACAGTTTCCGGCAAGGAACGGAACAGAGACGGCCCTGGTCATGGCAGCAGAGGAGCTTCACTCCACGCTGGATTCCCGTGCAAAGGCCGCATTGATCTTATAGGATCTTTTTGCGGCCTTTGACACCGTGAACCATGACATTTCTGTCAAAAGGCTCCAGAAGGTGGAATTCTCAGAATTAGCGCTAAACAACAGGCGGCAATTTGTTCAGATCGTTGACTCCTGTTCAGAACAATTTACACTTCCATGTGGGGTGACGCAGGGCTCATCACTGAGCCCTACTTTGCTCAATCTATACCTCACCCCCTTAGCTGATGTCATCAGGCAGTTTGTCTTCTCACTGGTGCCCTACGCAGACGATACCCAGATTGTAGTAACCATCTCAAGCAATCTGGAGGAAGCTGCGGCTCGTTTTAATCAGTGTATATCCCACGTAGACCACTGGATGAGCGCAAACTGCCTAAAGCTTAACAGAAGCAAAACAGAGGTTCTCCTGTTGAGATCCAACACTTTCTTTTGGTCTCAGAACTGGTGGCCTGTGGACATGGGAACCCTTTCCATCCCAGTGCATAAAGTCAACAATCTGGGCTTTATCTTGGTGACAGACTCACCTTCCACTATCAAACTAATAAAGTCACCACTCAGGTTCATCTAACACAAAAATTAATCCGGAAGGTGAAACCATACATTACCCCGGCTGCAGTAAAAACATTGGTAACAACCTTGGCAATGGTCAGACTGGACTATGGAAATGCCCTTTACTTGGTCCTTCAAAAACAGCACATGCTCAAACTACAGCAGGTTCAAAACGCTGCTGCTAGGATGTTACTGAATATTCCTATTTCATGTCTGTGTGCCAAGGCCTACAAAACTACACTGGCTCCCTGTGAAAAAGAGATCTGAATTTAAAGCCTGTGTCTAGCCTTCAAGGCTCTAAAGGGATCAGGACCTGCGTACCTGAAACAACATTTACTATAGTACCATACAGGCAGAATGCTTCGCTCTGCTCAGAGCAAACTTCTCCAGATACCCAAATTCAGGAAAGTTTGTTGGGGAGGAAATAATTTTCATCCTAAAATTGTGGAACTCACTTCCTTTTGCCATAACATACTGCCCAAATTACTCTTCTTTAGAAAAACACTGAAAACCTGGCTTTTCTCACACTAAATATTACCTTAATACTAATTTCCGTCAGACTCCTCCGCTGCAGCTCCTAGACGCCCTTGGGCATTCACGCGCTATATACATTTTCTATTCAATTCAATTCAAATCAATTAGTAAACAATGATAGTTCTGTGGTATCCATATGTTGATGTGTCATTTGTTTTGGTGGTAGGATAAGATTTACACTGTGTTGGTTGTTGTACCTATTCCAGGTTGGGAGAGTATCTTTGTGTTGTCCCTATGCTAGGCAGGACTGGGAGTCAAATATTATTTCTGTGGTGCTTAAGTGGATGGGAAGATTTTTTCGTACTGTGCTGTTTATGGCCTAGGTGAGAAGGGCAGTGCTGGGCAGGCCTATGATTACACTGGCATTTCCCTGGTTGGGCTGGAGCCCTTGGAGACCGGATTTGAAAGCCCAGGATTGCTACTGGTGCCTCTGTCACTTTCCCCAGCTCCACGAGGTTAACCGCTGTAGACACATGGCGGCTTCAAGAGATTCAAAATGAGAAGAGTGGGGAGGATGTAGAGGGAAATTGACCTCCGTGGTAGAAGAGAGAAGGAGAGCGCAAGAATGGATGGATGGATGGAAAGAGAGAGAGTGCAAGAGCCAATGAAGGGAGCAGGGTTGGGTTGAGCTTTTTTTGCCAGGACTGCTTTTGCTTCTCCAGTCCGGCCCTGGAAGCGGGAATGTTCTGTTGTTGTCCAGTGGTGAGACATAATCCTTGCTTCAAATCTGAGTGTGCAAAGCAAGCCAATATGCCTTATTTTAGAAGAACTGAGAGAGGCTCCCCTTCTGAGAAAAAATCTGAATATACGATAAAATAGTGCATTTTAAATAAAAAGTTTGATGTGGTTCCACCCAGCATGCAATAAGTGCCACCTTATGCCACGAATTATATACAATGTTCCAGTGACATAATTTTGCTTTGGATGCACCCATAGAACATGCAAGCCCCATATGTCAAAAAATACCCCCAGTACTCAAATCCCTCATATGTCAAGATTGCTCTCCTTTATGCCAAAAAATCACCTCCAATGTTCCAGCATGTGGCTCTAGGTGCCACCTATGCCAATGATTATCTCCACTATGTCAGGTCCTGCATTTAACCCCAATTGTCATCCTTTATACCATAAACTACCTCTAATATGCCAGTACCAATATGGGTGCCTCCATAAGCCAGCAATTAACTCCAACGTGCCAGGGCCAGCAGCAGTCTCCCAATCATAACACACATGTTCACTTACAATCACTTACTCCTTGTTCTCTCTCTCACTCCCTCGCACACACACACTCTCAACCACTCATACTCCTACTACTTTTCATTAGTTTTCACTCACTAATTCTTAGTCACTAACACTCCCACACTATGATACACAGTGACTGCCATTCAATCCCACTCACCCGCTCTCTCTCTCACTATCACACTTGGTCATTTGCACACTCTCCCACTCATTTTCAGTCAGTCACACTCTTGATCTCACAAATGCATAGCACAAAAGTGGAATATGTTTTTCAACTTACTTTGTTTCCTCTACTTAATTGTCTTCCATGGCAGTCGCAAGGGAGGAATTATGTGCTGCGAATGTGGACCCTGAGTGTACAGGAATTAAACATTTCCTAGTAACCATGACGGAAATGTTCAATTCTATTTAGGGCACGGAGGCGAGGATTATGCTCAAACTTCCTTTAATCCTTTTCCAGCAGATTCAACTTTAAAAGAATCAAAACTATCTTTCTCGTTATGCACATGGTAAAGGTCATCAACAATCCACCAATAGGCAGTCCACATTCTGTACAAAGATGTCTCCTTCCACTTCATCTTTCTTGACTGCGAACACCTTATCCGCAAATCCTGTTACCCTGCCTTGGAACTATCAGAATCTGAAAGAATTTAAAATATAACTAAGCCTGGGCGGAGAACTACGCTCCGTTCTCGGAGTTTGCGAAGTTTCGGCAACTTCGCACTTCGCAGAGAGCGCGAAGCTGTCGCCTACTTCGCAATCTACAGCGTAGCGTAGTAGTTTTTCTTCCTCGCGTGCTCAATATCATTCTCGCGTGCGCGGTAATGACTTACCATGGTTCTGCGTTCGCTTTCTCGCTTTTCTCTCCCGGTCGCGTTCGCTACGATGTTTGAATCTGGCCGCACAATCCAACCCGACTGTGAAAACGCGATAACGTCATTCAGACGCGCTAACACGTCATTAGGATGTGCGATCTTCCTTACAGCGCTATGTAGGTAAGATTGCGTTTCTGAACACGCAGAAACTGTAATCTGGCACAGAATATCTCTCGAGCATGTTAACATTTTCTCAAAAATGTTCATTTAACCCCTCAGATTGTGATTTGGCTGTATTTTTTTGGGCTAGGAGTCCTCTTTTTGTTTCTACTCTTTTTTTCAAGAGAAAGGAAGTGCCCCTGAGTCTCCAACTTCCTGTTCCTGTCCACCAGGCTCCTCCCAGTGCTTTGTCCATGTGGTGTTCACTTTCATTTGGAATTGGAGCTGGAAGGATCACTCTTTGTGTTTGTCTGCTGCATCATAGCATTTAATTGGATTTATTGAGGAATTTGGGATTTTAACTTTTCTTTCACAAGTAAGTTTGAGAATTGAGAATAGGTGTACTGTAAATGTTTGTTTGATTTGGGTTTTTTTAACTACAATTTTCTGTGCTTCTCAATCTTTCTTAAAAATTATTATTGGGGGAGGCCTGTACTGTTTTGGTATGTTCAGTTTTTGTCTTATTCGCGCGCTCAATGTGCGTGCTCGGGCGCGCGATCATGACGTTTTGTACAGTTCGCTTCGCCGAACACGCCGAATTTGCATTCTCGCGAGCAATATCTCTCGAGTTGCATAAAACGTTCCCGAAAATGTAGATGCTGTTCATTTTGCTAAAAGAAACTCCTCAGGTTGTCATTTGCTTGTAGTTTTTGGAGCATGGACCACTTACTGTTTCTGGCCTCTATGTACCTTGTTGTTTGAGGGTGGCATGACCATGTGGGCGGCTTGGAGGCCATTTTGTCAAGCCAAGCACTGTCCTTTTGCCATAGGAATGTATTGTCTTTTTGTCTGTCTTCTCTTTCTTTTCATGTTTTTGGGGGTGGCCAGGCCATGTGGGGGCGGCCATTTTCCATGTGGGGGGCAGCCATTTTAATTCCTGGTACTAGTAGCAGCTTCTGTGTTTTTGCCATAGGCCTCCAAGCTACTAGAGTCCTCCTCATCATGGGTGCATGAAAGTTGTTCAATTGTCACAGGGGTGTTTAAGTTGTAAGTGTAACATCATGTAGGTCATGGATGGCTTTGGATTAATTAGCAAAATGTGTCTTTGGTGTTGAATTGCAGGTTTTGGTTGTGTGTTGAATAATATGGCTTTTTCCTGCGCACTAGGTAACCCTAGAATTCAGCTTGCGTAGTTTTGGTAAGTTTGCACAGTGCTACAACGCGACCTTACAGTTTTTGTCGTCTTTGCGCGCTCAATGTGCGTGCTCGGGCGCGCGATCACGACGTTTTGTTCAGTTCGCCCGCTGAACACGCCGAATTTGCATTCTCGCAAGCAATATCTCTCGAGTTGCCTAAAACGTTCCTGAAAATGTAGATGCTGTTCATTTTGCTAAAAGAAACTCCTCAGGTTGTCATTTGCTTGTAGTTTTTGGAGCATGGGCCACTTACTGTTTCTGTCCTCTATGTACCTTGTTGTTAGACGGTGGCCTGACCATGTGGGCGGCTTGGTGGCGGCTATTTTGTCAAGCCAAGCATTGTCCTTTTGCCATAAGAATGTATTGTCTGTCTTCTCTATTTCTTTTTATGTTTTTGGGGGTGGCCAGGCCATGTGGGGGCGGCCATTTTAATTCCTGGTACTAGTAGCAGCCTCTGTGTTTTTACCATAGGCCTCCAAGCTTGTGGCCTACTGTGCCAGTAGGTAGGCCCAAGGGTACTACTAGAGTCCTCCTCATCATGGGTGCATGAAAGTTGTTCAACTGTTTAGGGGTGTTTAAGTTGTAAGTGTAATCGATCAAGAAGGTCATGTGGGTCATGGATGGCTTTGGATTAATTAGAAAAATGTGTTTTTGGTGTTGAATTGCAGGTTTTGGGTGTGTGTTGAATAATATGGCTTTTTCCTGCGCACTAGGTAACCCTAGAATTCAGCTCGCGTAGTTTTGGTAAGTTTGCACAGTGCTACAACGCAACCTTACAGTTTTTGTCGTCTTCGCGCGCTCAATGTGCGTGCTCGGGCGCGCGATCACGACGTTTAGTTCAGTTCGCAGCGCCGAACACGCCGAATTTGCATTCTCGCGAGCAATATCTCTCGAGTTGCCTAAAACGTTCCCGAAAATGTAGATGCTGTTCATATTGCTAAAAGAAACTCCTCAGGTTGTCATTTGCTTGTAGTTTTTGGAGCATGGACCACTTACTGTTTCTGTCCTCTATGTACCTTGTTGTTAGACAGTGGCCTGACCATGTGGGCGGCTTGGTGGCGGCCATTTTGTCAAGCCAAGCATTGTCCTTTTGCCATAGGAATGTATGTCTGTCTTCTCTTTCTTTTCATGTTTTTGGGGGTGGCACGGGCCAGGCCATGTGGAGACGGGCATTTTGTGTGACCTTCCATCCTGGTTTAGTTTTTTTGCCGCAGGCCTACAAAGTTGTGTGATTTTTTTCTGCCAGTAGGCCTAGAGTCCCAGAGATAGTCAACGGGATGGTTGATGTAGCGGTTTCCATTTTATCTGTTGAAATTAACATCATTTAGGGCATGGGTGGCAATGCATTGAATTTTCAAATGTGGTGTTTGGGGTGTAGTTAACTGTTTGGGGGAAAACTCCAAATGCCTTTGTTGTTTGTGTTGTTGTGTAACTTTCAAACCTTGTAGCCATGGGGATTTTCTTTTTTGCATTAAGCTGTGATGTAGGCATCCTCCTTTTTCTGGCCATATAGGGAGGGATATAGGCCTGGTTGAGTTTATTTTTTTCTGGCCTTTACCCATGTACCTGTGATGAGTGCCCATGTGGAGCTGTGGTGGTAGTAGTAGTGTGCTGTTTTGTTTTTGACAAATTGGCCTGTGTCTTGCCATTGTTCCTGTTGGCTTACTACTGTTCAGATCCCCATTGCTATCTGTTGCAGGTCACTGATGCTGCATCCATCCAAAATGTTGCACAAATTATGGATAAACAAGTTCCACTTCCACTACATTTGCATTTTAATTCTTTGCTATTCTTACTCTTACTGGATGTACTAATACTTCTAGTAGTAATTAAAGCTAAAAAAATCCATATTCGACTGATGTTGTTCTGCCTTGTTTGCTTGTAGGTGCGCAAAAGACTGAAGAGGAGGTGTCTCATCATTCATCGCCTGTTCTACTGCCAGACGGATGTCCTTCTGTACTACGTCACGTGTGGTGTGAGTGACTAACCTGACCAGACATCATTCTCAGCAACTTGTGCAACTGCTGACATCTGAAGAAGATGGGTCCAAAGAAAGCAGGTACCAGGTCCTCCAAGACCAAGAAAGTTGCTGAGAAGAAGGAAGAACAGAAAAAGGAAGTGACACTTAAGTCTGGTGTTGACCAGGAAAACCTTTTTTGGAAGAAAAAAAAGTATGCCTGTAGCAGCAGTGACCGGGGTCCAAGCTGGGGCCAGCACCTCCGCATCAGTGGGCCCAAGCCACCACCCCAGGCCCAAGCAGATGAGTGGGGAAGAGGTAGCCAGCCTAATGGTGGAAAGCAGTGATACTGAGCCTGACCTGAACTTATCTCAATCTCAAAGTAGTACACATTCCACCCAAGAGGGTACACAGCAGAAAAGTGGTGAACAACAACCAGCGCCCGCAATAGTAGATGTTCAACAACCACCGCCCACAATAGTAGATGCTCAACGAAAAGAACAACCACAACCACCACCTGTAATAGTAGTTGTTCCACAACCACCGCCCGCAATAGTAGATGTTCAACAAAAACAACTACCACAACCACCACCTGCAATAGTTGTTCAAGAACCACCACTGGCAATAGTAGTTGTTGTTCCTCCCGAAGTCGGGGCAGTTCAGGAATTTGAGCCTGATGCAGAGCAAGAAGAGGCAGCACCTCATGCAGGAGATCTATTGGTTTCCAAATCCCCACCAAGGAAAAGGAGGGTTAGTCCATTGAGTTCTTCGCCAAGCATCCCTTCTGATGATCTTGACTTCAATTGGGAGCCAGAACGATCTGAGCATGAGAGGGAGAGACATCCCAAGAAGACCAGGCTAGGGAAAAGGAAGGTTCCAGGAAGCCTACCACTTATGGAGTGCAATGTTCAGCAGATGATGATGAGTCAGACCAAGTCATCACAAGCATTACTCCTGGCCCTGAGGACATGGAGACCAACATTTTAACCCTATCAAGAATGGCTGCGACTAGGGATGTAGTAGCACGCATACCACCAACACAGGCCACACCAAAACTACCTCCAGCTTCCATTTTTACATTTGCACAAAGCCGGCAGAGTCCTACTTCCAGCACAAGTTCCACCTCAGCAGAAGGAGGTAGTGGTACTACTGCGCAGCCACATAGTGAAGTTCACCACACAACCTTCAGTTCATCCGGCATTGGAAGTGGCACTTCTAGCAGGAGACAAAGTTAAGCTCCCCAGTGTGGGACTTCGATACAGTTAGCGCAAATGAGGACAACATTGCTATATGCTCCGTTTGTCATTCCTCTGTTAGTCGTGGTAAGCTTGGCACAAACTATGGTATCGCAGGCGAAATGACCCATATGAAAAAACACCACCCAATCCAGTGGGAGTACCACCTACGTATCATAAAAGCAGGAACCATTAATGTTGGTGGGGAAGCAGTAGAAGGTCCACGGGTAACCGGACAGGATGAAGAGGGAGACATTCTATCTGGTAGTGGTAGACTAAGTACCCCTGTCCCACTCCCCAGCACTGAAGTGGTAGAACCCAGATCCTCCGGATCACCAACATCTCTGTGGCACCAGAGTAAGAGTAACCCGGAGACACCAAGGAGTACGGGTGCGAAGTCTGCAGCACAAAGTACTGCATCGGGCATATCTGAAAGAAATACCAAGCAGCGTACCATTCTTAGCATGTTTAGGCAGGAGGGAAAGTACGAGCGCAACCACCCAATAGCACGTTTGTATAATGCTAAGCTTGCTAAAATGTTAGCTCTGGACCTTCTCCCTTCTTCTTTTGTTGAAGGGATGGGTTTCCTGGAATTTGTGTCAACCCTCTGCCCAAAATGGAATGTTCCCAGCCGCTACTATTTTGCCAGAGTTGCTGTTTCAGCACTACACCACGACGTGCTGGAATTGCTTGGAAAAGCCTTGCAGCAGAGTGCTGTGCATAGTATCCACCTGACAACAGACATGTGGAGCAGTAGCCAAGCCACAGATTACATGTGCATCACTGCACACTGGATCTCTTTTTCAGGTGTTAGAGACAAGATATCTACAGGCATTGACACTACTGAGATTTTTAATGATACTCGCAAACATGCTACTGTAGCCATGTTTGCTATAGAGCAATCGCATACTGCTGCAAACATTTTCATGAGTTCAACAGCAAGGTCTTTGAATGGCTGCAACCAAGAGGCCTCAATATTGGCTTTGTTGCCACCGACCATGGCAGTAATGTAGTTAAGGCTATGGAAGATGGCCGCTATTTCAGGGTCCCGTGTTTGGCACACTGCATTAACATTGTGGTTCAAGACTTTCTGAAAAGTGAAAGCAAAGTCAGCAACTTACTGACCATTTGCAGAAGAATCTGCAAGCATTTCAATCATTCTTTTAAAGCCCGGAAGCAGCTACGGGTCATTCAACGTGAGTGTAACATGCCAGTCAAAGCACTCATCCAGGAGGTACCAACACGTTGGAACTCTACGTATTACATGCTCGAACGGCTGTTTGAGCAGTACATACCACTTAATGCTTATGTCATGACAAGAAGATCAGGGAATAATGCTGTTAAAGCCATGACCGTTGAGATGTGGCAATGGGACCTCATTAAATGCCTGACTGAGATGCTACTTCCTTTTGAGGTCTTCACAAGTGCAGTCAGCAGGGAGGTCTGTACTATGAGCCAAGCAATCCCATTGTTGTACATGCTTGAGCAAGAGCTGAAGGAGGTGTCTGAAACGTACGAAGGTGTGGAATGAAAACGTGAAGCATGTAATTTTGCGAAGTCCTTAGCAAGCCGCTTATCTGAGAATACAAGGATTCAAAATAAGATTTTGTCACATCAACATTACATTACTGCCACAATTTTGGATCCACGGTACAAACTATTTGTGAACAGTAATGCAGTAATTGCTTTTTCAGAAGATATGTTTCCAAAAACAAAATTGTAATAGCCAAGGAAGCCACTGATTTAGAAAACGGCTCTCAATTAGAGGCCTGCCAGTGCCAGCCCAGGACAGTGCAAGTACTACTGAGCATCCTACAGAGTAAAGTTCTTCTTCACAGCATGCGAGCAGTGCATTTGCTTCCCAGCAGTCACCAACACAAACAATAACAGCAACCGCACCAACAGGATCTGATTCATCAGACACAAGCAAAAAAATAGCTGCATGGTTTCTACATAAAGGGATGGGGAAGTCCGTTGCTGCCGCAAAGCAAAAAGAGGACGAGCAAACCAGAGCACCAATGAACATTGAGCGGATGGTCCAGGCCTATCTGGATGACACAACAGAGGTGTTCATGGAGCAAAGCCCATTGGTGTATTGGTATAGGACAAGAAGCCAATGGCCACTGCTCAGCAGGCTGGCGATAAAGTATCTAGCTTGCCCTGTTGCAAGTTTCTCTTCTGAGCCTGTGTCCAGTGCTGATGGTGCCATTGTGACTGTGAGAAGGACCAGTCTCTCGCCCAAAAGCGTGGAGAGGTTAACCATGATAAAAATGAACCAGCATTTGATACCACCAGACTACAAAGTCCGTGAATCAGAGCTGGAAGAGGAGAGCGAGTCGGAAGAAATAATTATTGGGTTACAGGACCTACTTCTGTCAGAAGAACCACCAGGGTTTGAGGACGAGCTCCTCTACACTGACAACTAGACTTGGAAATTGTTACATTCTTCCTTCCTTTATTTCTCCCTTCCTTAGTTATTTGTGTGTATCTGTCTTTCTGACTCAAACTTGAAAAACCAACACCATCTTCCTTTCTCTTTTAATTACCTATTGGAGTTGCACATCTGAGCATTTACTGTGCACTTCACTCATCAAAGTCCTCTGCTCCATCTTCCTGACTCACCCTAAATACATTTCCAACTTGCCATACTTTGGATGGAGATGGACAATAGTGCAATAATGTAGCCTCTACCAGTCCCTCCATAACAAGTGAAACGTACATGACTACAGCCATCTTCTGTTTTGTTTCCAATCTGAAATGCATCACTGTCTTAAGGCTACACCTCTGTCTGCAGGCATACACAACTCTTCAATGTCAGAACTTGAGCAGGGCTCCAAAATTAAAGTACACTCGTCATCACTTTCAGAAGGCTCTGCTGCATCTGTGATCTGACAGTCACAAAGAAGAGAAAGACAGGTATATGAAATAAATGATGCCATACATTGCATTGGCTGCTTGCTGACTCAGAGCAAATGTGCATGAAGTCGAAGTATACTAGTAGTTTCAAAGTGCTTGTGTCTCGAGTGATGGTCAATGTTTCCATGTTGTTTAATAATATATATCCAATTGTACTCCTACTACTGCAGGTGCAGTCTGGACTTAATTGTAGTCACTTAATACATACTTAGTTGCTGTTTTTGGTCAGTTGGAGAACACGTACACGTGCCACACCGGATGATGATGATGATGACCACCATACCATCTTTGCACGCTGTTAGTCAGTTTGATCAGAGTTGATTGATGGAATATGTTCAGGAAGTGGAATACAAGGTAAACACACAACCAATCAAGAAGAAGCACAGCAGACCTAGGCTACATGTGTGTGCAGTGCTAGAATGGAATAGTGGTATGATTGACATTGGCGCATTGATTTACAATTACATTAATCACTTGTTTTGGAAATACTAGGTTGATGTATATGCCTTTTGTCTGAAACTCTGAAAAATGTAGGTAAATGGAGTTTGGGCCACAGACTCACGTCCCGGTGTTGTGGTGTGGACCTGTAACTGTTATGTGCTAGCTCCTATCTTGTTCTTTCTGATGACTGCTGTGCAACTAGAAGAGTAGAGTTAATCAATGTATCCAATTAGCCTCAGTCTGAAAATGTTCTCGCTCACGAGTCTTGTCTTTTTCGCACTACACCGTAATTGATTTTTATGTTTTCATTCTGTTAACTTATTTTGTAATACCCCATTTCTTCTTTCATCAACACTTACAGGCCGGCCTTTCACCCAGCGCTACTATTATACGTGGAGCAACAACTCACACTTACCTTACCAATCCTCCTCATCATCATCATTCTGCCAGAGGTGCCCAAGAATGATATAATTAATCAATCAGTCACAACAGTGTCCATGGAAGGGAGGAAAAAATGAATGACGAGATACAACTACAAATTTGGCCCTGGATAATACATTAACTTTAGTATCATTTTCATATTTTTCTTTGATTCCTTTTTAATCTTCATTTATTTTAAGCTTGTGTTTGGTAATTGATTGTTCACTTAAAGTATCTCAATTTTGTTTGCTAGCTTTCAGCCCGCTACAACAGGTATTACGGTTTCTCAGAGTGCATACAGCCTAGGCAAAAGTCATATCATTCATATCATAAGAAGTACTTCCTTTGAATTGTGTAGTAGTAGTTAAGTAATTACCACTTCTTATTAACCATCCAGTTAATAATAAACCTTCATCGTGCATCCATTTCGTTGTTCTTAATTGACTTTACATTTATTGGGGAATTGTGGATCAGCAATCATCGTCTTCATTGTTTTGCTTTTGTTGCCTGTTTTTCTTTGTCAAACCTTTCCCCAAACCCCCGTTCCCATCCATTCATCAAACCCTAACCCTCTTCCCCCGGGCTGTGTGGTTTTATATTGAGGTGTGATGTTACTACATTAAATATACACCAACAATTGATCACATGCTTGCTGGGGCAGATGTGGTGAAACCAACACTAATGAAATCAAATGTCAACGAGGCAGGGCGAGGATCTTCTTCTGCTTGCCCACCCAAGCTCACTTTATGTAACAGTGTACAAGGCAATTAATTTCCCAAAGTGACCCAACGAATAAATGTAAATCATAGCTGGCATTGTTTGAATTTAATTTTAGAGCATGTACATTTACGATTTGTATTGTGTTTTAATGACTCCAACGCAACTACAGTTATCTTCTTCTACTTTTTCAGTCCCCGACACTATTGATTTCTTTGAGTTCGTTTAGCAGTTGCAATATTGTATGTATTTTTGGTCCGTATTATGTACTGTAATTTTCTACTTCTCTCACATTCTTTCTCAGGCAAATGACTGTCTCTGTTTTTGTTTTCCAATGCTAGTGCCAGTGTCTAGGAGTCTACTCTACTACTATCACACAACCACGGCATATTCTCCGTTGTCTTGGGAAACCATGCAGCCCTTGCGGTGCCAAACGTAATCACCATCAAACACAGGTAAGAAGAGAAGTTTGCTGGGAGGTATAATGGAGGATAGGCTGGTAGTACTAATAGGACAAATGTTACTTTGAGTGAGGGGCACAGCATCTATCTGTTTGCATGTTACACATGTGGTCAGTTAATAAAGTATTTCAATCAAACACTGGCCGCTGCCCTGCATCTAGAGTAAACCTTGTGACGTACAACAGTAACCCCACCACAAAACAACATCATATCATATCTGTGTAAGTTGAAAATAAATAATATTTATTCATGTATAAAAATATCCTCCTATCCCACCCCTATCCCCACCCTAACCCCAACCAATGTCCAAGTCCAAAGAATGTCCCACAAAAATAACCCCAACACCCAATTCCCACCCACCAACAAAAGTATTAAAAAAGGGGCAAATCATCAACAGGGTCCAGGTCCATTACAGTTGGCGGGCTTTAAGGTGTTTGTCTACAATGATCTTTACCCGCTCCTCTAATTGGTCCTCCAGCTTGGCCATCCGGAGGAGAAGTTTTTGCCGAAATGCACAGCACCTACATTTGCATCCATTGTGTGTGGGGGTGGCAGATGTTAAATGCCGGCGGTGAGCGGCTGCCTGGCCGTGGCGCCGTACTCCTGCAGTTGTAGCCTTGCTGGGGCCAGACGCATTGGAAGAGGCAGCAGCTGCCTCTTCCTCCTCCTCCTCAGCCTCAGCCACCAGCTTGCGGTACTCCTCCACAATGGCCTGCAGTTTCCTTTGCCGGGCCCTGGCTGCCAACTCCTTCCGCGATGGTTTTGAGGAAGGAGTATGAATATCTATAAAAAAAGAAACAGAATTGTAACAAACTCTTCATAATTAATTCAACAGTACATTGTGGCATAGTAGCACTACCAAGCGCAGTACATACAATTGGTGTCAACTTTTAGTATCTATCTAATCTGTCCTCCTGCTTCCCCTGCCTGTAGCATTTGTTGAAGTTTTTTCCGGCATTATACTTTCCCTAGTAATGGGTGGCCTTGAGTACACATAAGAACAAAAGTCTTTTTTGTATCTCCTTTTATTTTTTCAAAGTAAGACTCTGCTTCCAGTGACAGTCTTCACCTATGATGAATACAAATACATTTAGGGTGCATCCACCCATTAAAAGTAAATGTCTATCCTTCTTTATTATCGGCTTAGCTGGTTTCACTTTCACCAGCAACCACCCATGCGTCCACTCCTTCCTTGCCTTGGGTTTCATTGACACAAACTCCGCTCATGATTCTTGCTATCCACTGTATTGATGCACCCATATTCTTTTGCCCAACCAGGCCTGCATTTTCTTTGACCTTACAGTTCTACCCATCCTTTAATAACCCATGCATCCGATTCATATCAGCCATGTGAATGAACCTTCCAAATTATCCTTCTATGGTAGTTAGTCTTATTATTACATCTCTTAGTCCTCCCTTCCTCCTTCCACCTTAGTTCACTTCTTTCCCTTTTTTGTTCAACATTTTGTCATCTGATCTTACTTTTAGTCTTCTCCATAAGTTTCACAGCTGAGTTGGAGTCTGATGGAAGAGGCCTTGTTTACTCAACTCAAACTGATAATGCTACAAAGGGTGTCTTCTTCAACCATTGTATATTGTCCAGTACAACTTCAAATTCATACTTTCTTAATAAGTCTCATAGCACAGTGAGGAAAAAAATGTCCCCCTTCCACCTAGTAATGCAAATAAGTAATGAATATAACTTACCACCGCCCACCGCTGAAAGTTCCTCCCCCACTGATGCTCCTGCAGGTGCCGCAGCCTCTGTCCCCTCCTGGATGGCAATCTCTTCGGCGCTGGCCCCGTCGGCACTGGTGGTTGGTACTGATTGTGCACCTATAAAAGCAAGTACACCTTTTTAGATGCCTGCACACCTCCCCCTATTTTACTAGTTGTACTTTTTTAACCAGGAAGGAAGATTGAAAAAACAGTTATGTACAACATGAATCGTTGTGACAGTGTAACTAGTCAAAATTGCGTCCTAATGTACAGCAGTCACATTAGACAGAGTTTAGTTTTCATTTATTAGATGGTCCCTAGGGTCATCTAATCTACTCCTACTCTAGTCTTTGGAAAGTTAGCCTGAGCCATATAACCATTTTTAGATCCGTGTCTACTGCTTTGCCCATGTTACCTCGCAGCTTGTTGCACAGTAAGAAAGACACCATTGAGGCCACATGAGTGTCGCATACAATTGACAAACCAGTATTGTTAGTCCCTTTTTCTTATCCATAATGTTGCACTTTTTGCCATGACTGCTAAAAAGTGGCATAGTTGTATTCACTGTCTAACGTGCAACATTTTTCTCATGGGCAGATGAGAAGAGAAGATTGCCTTCTACGAAACAAGGGATTTGCAGAGCTTTCGAAAGATGCATCTGTAACCACTTACAGTATACGTTCAACGGTGAGAGGTCTCCCACAATTCACACATTTCTCTATCGTGCACTAGATGTACAAAATGTACAGTATTTAATCTTCTTCATTTTGTATGGTGGAGCAGGATGTTTTTCATGGAAATACTTACAAGTTACAAAAATACAAAGCTTGTTATTAAAAAAAATAAAGTTTTTGAACTTGGTCGTAGACTCTGTGGTATATTTTCTGTGTCTGGGGTGTTGTGGACTGAAACGAGTGAGTGAGAGAAAGGGTCTTCTTCTTCTTCTGTTCTGGCCTGGGTTGTGTAATAAAATCATTGGGTATATCTAACTATCTTCGTATGGGGGTCGGGAGTGGGACAAATGACTGTGACCGAGACACTTAGGTAGGTAGACTAGACGGTCATTGGATTATGGGTTCTTCTGACTGAGTTCTGTGACCAGGGTGTAAGGTCCAACCTCCCTACCACCAACATCAACAACATCCTATTTTCTCGTGCATAGTTCTGTATGTGTATGTGCAGAGAATAATAACCACAACAGTAGTAGAAGTGTATTAACTGAACAAAAATTAGTAGGCAAACATCTGGTTGGGCATTTTTGTTGGTGGGAATTGACAAAAACTGGAGATTACAGAGGGCAACGCAAAAGACAGGAGTGGACCCAGTGCCTACAGCTATTCTATCACAGCTTTATTTAAAAGAATACCTTAACTAAAGAGTGGCCAACAGGGCAAGCTTAGCTACACATAGTCTAATAGTAGTAGCACAGAGAGTCTTGGGGCAGAGGCAGTTTGAAGGAACTGAAAGTCAGGGATGGCATTGGATAGTTACCCAAAATTTGGAAAACAAATTTAAGACCAAAGAAGGTTTTGCTAACATAGAATTAGGAAGGAGGATTAATAGGTTGGAAAAAATAAGGTGCGTTAAAAAGTTAGGGAAAATAATTGTTAATAATATAAGCACTGTAGGACTTACTGGGGCCAGCAGCAGGATCCACGGTTAGGAGCGCTCCTCTTGTGGTTGTCCCGCCAACTCGGACCACGTCTTCTTGCCCTTGGGTGGTGCTGATCATGTAAGAAATAATAAAGAAAGAGAAACATTAAGTGCTGTGAAACAAAGACCTCATTCAAAAATCCTCTCAAACATTTTAGGGAACAACAATTCCAATAAAATTGACTTCAAAGTATAAATGACTACTGGCTTGCAAGATCCACAGACCGTCTACTTATAGAACACTAATCAAATGTGCCATAAACATTATGATTGCAGAATATACTAAGGAAGCCCCCAGTACCACCTGACCTACACCACCTATTCAAGAATCCAGACAGGCCAATTGTTCAGTAAGTCGGCATTTCAATTTTATTTTTGCCCGCAAACATGCATAGATGATGAGATGGAGGACACATGCATAAATTTGTACATACACGTAGTTGTTGGTTGCTTGCATCAGAACTTGCTACTGACTCACCTGACCATGCTATTGCTGTGCTAAGCCTACCACTCAGTAAACAAACTCAAACCGGTTCTATGGAGGGGGGTGGTAAATAAGAACTAACTAAGCATTCAGTGACAGAGGAGGCATCATGCAGACCGTTAAAAAAATATGAACTAATACTATCCATCCACCACTATTTCACTAAAGGACAATGTTAAGACTAGACTCTAGCAATAGCATCAACTAACTTCAGTTCTCTAAAAACTCTAACATCAATAATCAGCAGCCCAAGCTAGCGCTAAGTTACAAACCAGTAAGAGAAGTGGCGAGCAGCACCTGTGTCATACAATAACAGAAGAATTTGAGACGGAATTAATCTGCAATGTAACTAAGCGCACCAGTAACCGTGTTACTTATTAGTCCAAGAATTATACACAATACTTATACTACTATAATATATATTAAATTATTAATATTACTAGCTACTCACCAAGCCCACCGACTTCAACACCTAGCAGGTCCAACAGGTCCTGCTCCCTGTCCAGAATGTCTGCCCACCGGTGGGCAAGCTGCTGGTGGGTGCGCAGGATTTGCGAGCGACGGTACACTGCCCGGCGCACCTTTGCCCACCGGCGGTGACGCTCCTCTGGGAGGTAACCGGACCCTGGCCTGCCACCTGCTGCCAAGGTCAAGGGGAGGTGGCACTGCATGAAAAAAACCAGGGCGGCCACCTCCGCCTCCCAGAAAAGATTCCGGGCCTGCACCCCTGCAGGTCGCATTCTGCCGCAAGACCTTCGAGCCGGTTCTGCTTCTCCCCTTTGCCATGGTTCTGGGGTGGAGGTGGAAGTGGAAAAGAAAAGTTAGAACAAAAGGAAAAAAAGTTAGGGGGAAAAAGTAGGAGCTTAAATAAAGAAGTAAAATAAAACAGTAGAAAAGCTAAAAAAAGGTGGAAAAGTAGAAATAAAATGCAAAATATAAACTTAGGGACAGAGAGAGATGAAAAGTAAAAAAAGTAAGAAAAACTGTGAAAATAGGTAAAGATTGAACAGATATAAGGTGGATAGAAAACTAGGCCCAGAACCATAGCATACAGTGTGGAAAACAAGATGGCCGCGCCCATCGCGACCACGTGGGTAAGTTGCGCGAGATTTCACGCGAACACGCACTTTCTCAGTGTGAACAAGTAGTTGTGTTCCCGAAGAAGACGTGCACCGCGCAAACACGTTATTCGCGACCCGGAAGAGGAAATAGGGGGCGCGGGCGGGCGGGACAATTGAAAAAACAAGATGGCCGCGCCCATAGCCCACCACATGGGTAAGGTTGCATGCTACAATCCCCCGAACACGCAGACAGCGCCCCGACCACGCACTACGTGCTCCCGAGCAAGAAAAACGGCTCGCGAACGAGACCAGCAAGCTACTACGCAAGCTCACGAAGCTCGCTTAGTGCGAGAACGGCTTTGCGTAGCTTCGCGGAGTGCGGCTACGCGAACTACGCCCACCCTTAAATATAACCCCAGTGAGTCTGGCCTCAAAGAAACACAAAAAAAACATTATAGGCATGCAAAATACCATGACCAAAAGAGGGAAAGCATACGTTATCAACTCACAACTGAGTGTCAAAGCAGAAGAGACAAAACATAATCCAAGAAAGGAAATACTTATACCATAGGGCAGGTCGAAACCTTGATGGTCATATATCATAGTCTATTCCCGATTGTACCAGGTCTCATGGAGCCTCGGGGCAACAATCCTCGCCTCCGTGTCCTTAATTTTCCGTCATGATTACAAGGAAACTTTTCATTCTATTCAGGAGCGGCGGTGAGAATTATGCTCGTTCAAAACTTATCCACCACCAACAATGCCATGTCCATGACTGGTTTAAAGTAGAACCTCTTAAACATAGAGTCTGATGACCAGTCTGCGGCATTAATAATATCCTCTAACTGGGACCCAAAGGAGTAAGCTTTTGAAGCCATCGCTCCCCTCACTGAATGGGTACCGAATTGTGAGACGTTTATAACCACCTCTTGCATCACCCATCTGATTCAACAGGCTATAGTTGGAGACGTAACCACTCTGAAAGGCTACCGTGGGGAAAAAAATAACTGGCGTTCCCACCGTGGATGAGTTTCTTCAGTCATATTCTCGTATTCTTTGAGGCAGCAGACTACACACAATTTAGGAGCATTAGCAAATGCTAGATAGGACACCATTCTGGATTTAGTCATTGTTCTACGAACAATATGGAAGGTGAATCTCTGCGGAGTGAAAACCCTCCCCGAAATGTCCAGAGCCCTAATGTCGGACACTCGCCAACATGAAACTAGGCACTGGAGCATGCCAAATTTAGCTGACAATTCCTTCAGAGACAAGTATTTGTTGGGTTGCCAAAACTGAAATAGATAGAGAACTTTACTGACGGCCCATAAAGATGAATACCTGGGTTCCGGGGGAATCGTAAGATTATCCGCCGCTTCAATTTACAGAACATCTATAGTTCCTCAAACGGTGCCCCTTGAATGTGACTGGCCGAAATAGCTGATCTATAGGAATTGATAGTTCGATGCGCTCGGCCCTGAGCCACTAAGGCTGCCAGGAAATGACGTACACACCAACCGACCCATCTGGTCCATGCAGATCTGTAGCGCTTGCTTGTTCTATCAGCCCATGCTGCTCCCAATAGTCGCCCTTGCTGGGCTAGAGGAAGGGGATTGCCTTGGGGATCCTTCATAATAAAAGGATCTAGGGGTAGAAGGATTGGAGAATCCCAAGAAAGTTCCTGAAGAACTGGAAACCACAGTAGAGACCTCCTATAAGGTACGATCAACACCACCTTTGCTTGTTGCCTGCTTGCCTGATGATCTGCTCTGTAAGTCTCATTATTATTGGAAACGGGGGAAAGGCGTACCCCATTTCTTGGACCAATTTTGTAGGAAGGTGTCTATCGCCGTCGCAAGTGGATATGGTTTCCAACTGAAGAATCGGGGAAGTTGGTGATCCAGTCAGGACACAAAAAGATCTACTGAGAAAGGGCCCCACAGGCTTTGGAGTCTCAGGCAAAGCAGCAGGTGGAGTTACCACATACTCATGTCTGACCAACTCCTGGAGCTCCAATCCACTATCACATGACGGTGTCCTCTCGAAGGTATTCCAGCGTCACGGATATGTTGTGGGAGAGACAAAACGTCCTTGTCCAGATCCTCAGTTGATAAAGCGAACCATGGATACGTTGTCCATCTTCAGGAGGACACTGCATGATACCTTGTCCTTTGTCCAACATTGGCTGGCAAAAGAACCTGCCATCAGCTCCAGGCAATTGATGAGGAGCTTGCTCTCATCTGTGGACCAATTTTCTCCGGTAATGGAGTCACCACATCGAGCTCCCCACCCTGATTTTTCTGACGTCGCATTCTATCACTATGTCTGGATCGTAGCCAAAGATGGCCCTTCCGTTCCAGGCATCAATATGATCCAACCACCATCTCATCTACACTCGCACTTCCTTCGTAATGGACATCTGGTCTAAATACTGCAGTCCTCTGGGAAGATGAGAGGCCTTTAGATACTGCAAAGATCTGTAGTGGAGCGTCCCCGGGAAGAGCGCCTGTATTGACGAGACTAGGAGGCCCACCATCCGAGCCACTTGTCTCAGGAAAGTGGAGGAGCATGCTAGCATTTGTCTCAATTCCCTGTGGATCTTGGCCAGCTTCCTTGCTGAAAAGCTCAATGTGTGCGTCACCGAGTTTATGATAATACCCAGGAAAGTTGTCTGTTTAGATGGTGTCAGGAAAGACTTCTTGGCATTGATCACGAAGCCTAGGTCCTGAAGGAGATCTACCGTCTCCTGCAACTGCTGTGAAAGTCATCCAGGACACTGCTAAGCAAGATGAAATCCAGGTAAATGATGAGACGAGAGCCTCTTGGTCTTAAAATCTTGATCATTAGCCTGAGAATCTTGGTGTACTCGTGGCCCTTCCACTGAAACTGCAGAAACCACAGGTTCAGGGTAAAGATAGGAACTGCTAGGTACACGTCCTTCAAGTGCAGGCAGACTATCCAGGAGTCTGGTTGAAGGAGATCCCATAGAAGATGAATGCCCTCCATTTTGAAGTGGCAATAGACCATCCATTAATTGAACTCTCTTACATTTATTACCAGCCGTTGGCCTCCATCTGCTGTCGTTGGCCTCCATCTGCTTTATCTACAAGAAAAATATTGCTGAGAAACTCACTTGGATTCAGACAGGTTGGTACAATTGCTCGTTTTTGCAGCAGATCCACCACTTACTGATCTACGAGAGTGGCCCAATCCTTTGCTAAAACCAGAGGACAGGATCAAGAAGCCTGTACTGGAGAACTTTAGAACTCTTTCTGAAAGCTTTTTATGGTCTCTAGCACCCAGGCATTGGAGGTAATAGACCTCCAGTTGTGTTCAGAAACCCCCAACCTGCCACCCACCTTTCAATGAGGAAAGGGGGAAAGACTCATCTGTTGCGGCTGGGGATGTTCCTCTGCCACCACCGCAGTGGTATCCTCTTCTGGTTTGGAAGACCTCTCCTTGTCTGGCTGGCTTCTGGCTTTTTATGCCGTCTCTTTCAGGACCTTGCGTAAAGAAGCAGTCGGCTGAGCGCCCTCTGCCATGGCCAGCCCCCACAAAAATTCTAGGATGAAAAACTTTCTTGATGGAGGTCTGTGCCTTATTTAGAGAAGTAAAGGTAGCGACAAACTTGGTTACCTCTTTAATGAATGGGTCAGCGAAGAGCCCGCCTTGTGCCACTATGCCCGCTTCGGAGGAAGCCAAGTCTCCCAATATAGGATCCACTTTGAGGAGGAGGGAACGCCACCTCTCAGTGAAGAGAGACCAGTTAGTGTTTCAGAGGAAGACAATCGCGTGTTGCGCACAATTGGAGATTCTTTTCGGGGAATGGGGGTTGCCTGACAGCTTGGCCTACTCCGCCAGCTCCAGGATCTTTGTAACAGGGCCAGAGATATCTAGCAACTTATCTTGGCAATATTTCCAAGACCTATTGATCCCCTCTTTTGGGTCTTTTATGTACTTCTGGAGGAATGTAGCCATTTTACGATCAATTTCTGGCGTCATCGCCACCTTGCCCGGCAGGGCGAGGGCATTCCGCCAAGAAACATGCTTGTTCCTCCTTCTCAAGAGGTTTGCACAAGCACCCTGCTACAAAAAATGCAGAGAACTTTTGGGAGGGTGCCCACTCAGAGGAGCGGGGGTGCACAAAATCCTCTGGGACCAACATGTCAGAGAACTCCTCTGTCTCCTTCGCTGGGTCTAAAGGGGGAGGGGGGATCATTATAGGGTGCTGTACCGACCAGATTTTTGGACCAGATGGAATCCGCTTCTAGGAGCCCCTCTAATCCAGCCGGAACGTAAACAACTCCCTCCTTAGAACATATTTACAATGGATATAGGCATATGTATAACATCTCGTACCTAAGGATGGGGAAAATAGCAATAAACAAGCATTGGTTCTACAATATCCTATTCACACCTATTAGTCTCGCGGCCACATAAGCCCAGACTAGTCTACCCTGGGGCAGGTCTGATAATGTACCATTTCGCACTTTATTCACTTGACACGCGATCCGGCGCGTTTACACACGTGGGCCTGAAGTCCCAGTGCTCTCCTTTATACCCGGTCTGCAATCCAGCAGACCTACACACCCCTCAATCTTGGGTGCTCTCACTTACACACGGCCTACAATCTGGCAGGCCTCCGCACCGTATCCCCCCGGTGCTCTCATTTACACACGGTCTACAATCCGGCAGACCTACACACCTATCCTTAGGTGCTCTCATTAACGCCGTGTACCAATGACGATCACTTTCCTATGAATCCTCAGGGATGGAATCTGTAGTTATCTATTCAGGGTAAAACTACGGCAATGGAAATTAGTGTAGTGTTCAAATTATAATATGTGCCTTCTGTTCTTGACATCAACTGTTCCCTGCCTCCCTACTTATTCAGTCACTCCTTACCTGACCGGGATTCACATCCGTTCATGCAAACAACGCCTGACTAGGAGAACTAGATTACTATGATTGAACAAGAATACAAGGCACATGTCGGTTCACCAAAAATGGGGGCATTTATTACAGTAAAAGAAATAAACACAATACTACACGATATATATATATATATGCTGCAAAGAAAAAGTAGAGGTTAAGGTGCGCGCTTCGCAGGGGAAGGGGCAGATATCACCTGGTTAATATGAAGTTTGGACTCGGCAGTCATCTAGGTTCTCGTCTCGTCTCTCTCTGTGTCTTGGCTCGTCTCGGGGGTCCACCTCAGCCGTCACAAGTACACGTCTGCACCGCTAGGCTCAATCTCCTCTGCTTCCCTCCAAGTCACTGGAACCCTGCTCGTTATTAGCTACCGTCTCTCTCTCTCTCTCTCTCGTTCTCAGAGAGTCTCGGTTTAGAATCTTTTCTCAGACTTCAAAATGGCGATTGTCTGCCGCAGAAATAATTAAGGGCATAGATGCTAGCGGCTAGCTGCCGCCTACGGACTGACTGACTCAGTGCCTAACACTTTCACTAATATGGAAGCTGTCCCTTCATGGAAAGTTACGGCCAGTAACCTGCCGCCCACCAAATTCTTGTACCTCCCCGTACCAAGGACACGTTCCCAGCCGGCCGGCCTGAAGTTGTGTCTTCGGAGTGGAGAAAAATACAGTCTTTCGATAAGGGCCAGCCTGAACCGGTTCTCTCCAAGCGAACAACACCTTGAAACTAAAACATTACATTTAACCTAGAAAGCCTCTCCAGCTACCGGGCAGAGGGCAAGATGGAGTATGTCCCGTTTAAGGCCTGCAAGGCCCAAAATATGCATGGCTCCATAGAAAATGTACTAATACTCTTACAAAAGGACGGATCATCACTAATACTTATATATCTATCCCCTAGCTTTAGCTTATAAGCCCTAATCTAAGAAAAAGGGTACGAAAATTCACTACTGTGCCTTATGGATAGGCCCTACTTATAGTCCTAATCCCTATACTATAAGGGTAATAGGCTGGAGTCATCCTCCATCATCCTCCTTCTAAAAAGGGTCGGAAAAGTCGGTTATTACATTTCACCCTTGACTCCAGTCTATTAGCCAGATTCTATATTGAACTAACATCCGTGGAGGAATAATAAGAAACAAAATTAACTGATCTATTCTTCCTACCAAATCTACAAAATTGCAATAAAGAGGGAATGCACTGGATAAAGCAGCAAATAGCTACTAAAATACAAATAAAAATTATAATACCCCCTAAAATCTGTCGTAAAGAATGTAAGTCTGGCAACCAATTAAAGAGCCAGTCGAACCAGCCCTGATCAATATGTTGTCTAACTTCTGCAGTCAAATCGTGGAGTTTGTCAATATGGGCTTGGATTGATTTAGAATGGTCAGACAAATTAAAACAGCAGAGGCCCTCAAAGTCAGAACAGTCATGTCCATGTTTTAACAACAAATAGTCAATCGCAGCGCGATTTTGTAAAATGGCTCGTCGTTCACCCTGGGCATCTAATAATAAGTCAGATAATACAGTCGAGGTTTGATTAATGGATTTAACCATCCAGCATGCCATCTTGCCAATAGTTTTAGCATTATAAACAGCTAATGCTGGAACACCAATAATAGAAAAAGCTAAACTAAGATACTCCGATTTAGAGTAAAGGTGTACAGTGGAATCACAGTCTTCTTGTAATGTCATAGAGTCTCGTACCACACGGGAATGGGAACCAGGGTGTGAGGAAAACATTAGTAAACTTAATCTCGTGATAGCACACGGACCTCCGGTAACATTAGCGGGAATATAGGGCCAAGAAGTATTCCCGCAGGAAAAGAGCCAGCCATTAGGTAATAACATAGGACGATAATAGCTAGGAACAACTAATAAACTTTTACATGTCATATTATTTTTAACAGAAGTACATGAATTTGGAAGTCTTCGTAAACAAAGCAATCGTTGATGAGCAGAAAAAGACGTGGCAGCTCGTAATTTCAAACGCAGGCATTCTGAAATCGCCTTAGGATCACAAGTGAAAATAAAACACAAATCGCCCTGCGTAATGTTATAGGTAGTAATCTGGGAAGGAATCGGAAGGGCAGAGTCAGAAAGGGTAGAACATAAAGGGCAAAATTCATGTGCAGGAAAATCGCCCAAAATAATATTAGGACGGGCACTCGAAATGTTGAAAATGTGTCGTAAAGTTTCAGTGGAGGCGGGGACAGCAACCAAACAGGTCGCTAAAATATCAGTCACGGATCTCATAGGGGTGAGACAGAAATGTGGAGAGTTCGTAACCCTTTTCGCAAGGGTTATCCAAAAATTGGATGAGGTGTCCCACGCAGCGAAGGAACGCGGAACTCGGGTTCTCCAATCAACCGAAGTCGGTGGGTCCTCTTCTCTCCCGGCGTAGCAGACCAAAAGGAGTCCAACGCCGGCACATCCTGCAGCAGCAGTCCAGAGAATGATCTGAAAGAATACAAACACAGGCCTTAATCACTCTCGCAAATAACATTTGTCAGCTGGGACAGCTTCCCAGCTATCTTTCCCTGGTTTCATCACCAAAATGGTGTTGTCATGACCGGTCGCAATAATTTCAGCCTGTTCAGGAGGATGTTTAGGCGATTGCACCCAAATTTTGGCGCCAGGGTTGTCCGAAGAACCAAACCCTTTTTGACCTCGTATCGTTAGCAAAGTCGGGGTAGTGCCTTTCTTAATCTCACCACTGAAAACAGGCATAATCAGCAACTGAGCAACACGGTCAGATTTCTTGATCGATAAGTCAAGCTCACTACTATTAAGCAGGAGAACCTTAATCTCTCCCTGATAATCGCTGTCAATTACTCCTCCAAGAACTTGAATACCTTTCAAGGCAAGGCCCGATCTAGGGGCAATCAATCCAAAGCTACCGGCAGGTATACAGACACCAATGCCAGTTTCGACAATGATTCGGTCTCTACTTTTCAAAAGTGCATCATTCATAGCATGCAGGTTCAAGCCTGCGGAACCTGGGGTTGCTCTGCATGGAGCCAAAGCTCCGGGGGTAATTTCCCAATAGATAACAGTATGAGACATCGAATTAGGTTTTGCATCAACAGTAGGAGGAAACAAACGCATCAAAGGAGATTCAGCATGCAACAAAGGGCGATTATTTAAAATCAATAATGCTTGAAGCAAAAAATCTTTCCAATTTGTATAGTGGTCATTAGTCAATTTACGCAACTGTTCTTTCAACAAGCCATTCATGCGTTCAATGAGGCCCGAGGCCTGTGGATAATATGGAATATGAAAAATCCATTCAATGTTCTTTTCCACACAGAATTCCTGCACCAATCTTCCACGGAAGTGGGATGCATTATCGGATTGAATTTGGAATGGGACACCATAGTACAGTATGAGTAATTCAAGAGTTTTAATGGTATTAACTTGGGTAGCGTGTTAACAAGGGAAAGCGACCAATAGGCCACTAAAAGTATCAACAGCTGTGCAAATATACTGGCAATTTCTGCTCATAGGGAGCGGACCAATATAATCAATCTGCCAAATTTGAGTGGGCATTTTTCCTCGATGTAAATGGCCTTTAACAATATGGGGCACTGATCTTTTTTAGCATGCTGACAGATAGGACAATGCAGAATAACATCTTTAATCAAATTTAAGGGAATATGAATTCCTCGATCGGAAGCCCACCTGCTAGTGACTCTCTCTCCAAAATGTCCTGCTTTTTGGTGGGCCCATTTCGCCAATCCTGCCAAATCAGAATCCTGCATGTCCACCACTGCCTCAGAAATTTTAGACTTTTCATCTGCAATATTATGAAAGAATTTGTCAAGGGAGTCGATTGGGGTATGAGCATCCACATGAAAGATTGTCACAGTACTCTGTGGGAGTAATTCCCAAATTTCTTGCCATAATTCCTTTCCCCACAGTTCTTTTGAATGCAATTCCCAATTATGAGAATGCCAAGTTGGCAACCATATCGCCAGTCCATTAGCTGTGGACCAGGAATCAGTGAAAATATGACATGTGCCAGGTAATTCCTGTTTCAAAACTTGGTAAACTGCATATAACTCAGCATATTGACTACTCTTTCCTTCACCAGTTGTGCTCAATAACTTTTGTGTGATCGGATTATAAGAAACTGATTTCCAATGCCGTTTTTCACCAATGAATTTCGCTGAACCATCTGTAAACCACACATGTTTTCTGTCCTCCGCGGACAAATCATCAAATGGCTTACCCCATCTGACAGGAGATTCCTGAACCATAGGCACAGAACATTCATCTGCAGTGTCATTCGAGGGCGCCTGCGCCACTCGTTCATGCAATACAGCCACACCCTTCGGACCCACACGCGCCCTGTCCTGGATGTACCATTTCCACTTAATCACACTCGCCTCTTGAGCGTGTCCAATTCGATGGAACTTCGGCGAACTCAACACCCACTGCATGATAGGAATTTCAGGTCTCAAAATCACAGTATGACCCAGGGTCAATTGCTCGGTATCCACCAGAGCCCAATAACATGCAAGCAATTGCTTCTCAAATGGTGTATAACGCTCACCAGCCTCAGGTAATTTCTTGGTCCAAAAACCCAACTGCACTTTTTGTCTGCCTTGCTTTTGCCATAAACTCCAATTGGCATACAGACCATCCACAGAAACATTCAAATCAACATCACCCTCGCTCACAGGCCACAAATCCAAGGCATACTGAATTGCTTTTTTCGCCAAATTAAAAGCATTCTGTTGTGGTTCGCCCCATTCAAACGCATTCTTTTTACGGGTGACTCGATACAATGGGGCCAAAATCTGACTCAAATGGGGAATGTGCTGACGCCAAAAACCAAATAGGCCAATGAAACATTGAGCCTCCTTTCTGTTCCTTGGAACAGCAAAATCCAAAATTTTACGTTTCACCTGCGGGATCACCTCTCTGTGACCTTCATGCCAATTAATTCCTAAAAATTTAACATTCTGGGAAGGGCCCTGCAATTTATCGGCATTAATCTCCCAACCTTTAGCACGTAAACAGTCAAGAATCTGGTCTAAATGGGATTGGACCTGGTCTTGCGTCTCACCTTGAATCAAAATGTCATCAATATAGTGACACACCTGAATTTGGGGATGAACAGGCACTTCAGATAAATGCTCCGCCACCAGCCGGTGACAGATCGTAGGACTATGTGCATAACCTTGAGGAAGACTCCGGAACGTCATTTGACGTCCATTCCAGGTAAAACTGAATTGTTCCTGACACTCGGGGGCAATCGGGATTGAAAAGAAAGCATTAGCAATATCAATGGACGCATACCATGTACCTGAATGCTTCTGAATTCTCTGAATCAAAGTAACCATGTCTGGCACTGCAACAGCCAAATGTGGAGTGTGTTTGTTCAATTCTCGATAATCAACAGTCATGCGCCAAGAATTATCACTTTTGCGCACAGGCCAAACGGGATTATTCCAAGCAGAAGTAATCGGAGTTATAACCCCAGCATCAACCAAATCCTGAATAGTGGCAGTAATTTCTTCATGACCACCAGGAATACCGTATTGCTTTTGAGAAACCACTTTCGTAGCCTGGGGAATGTGGATGGGGGGCATTCGTAAACGACCAACCTGTACGGGTCTGGACGAAATGTAATGTTTCTTTCCAAATTGATAACAACCATCATCTAAATGCAAAGTCATTCCTTTCAAAATATCAATTCCAATTATGTATTCTAGGAGTGGCACAACTAATACAGAATATTCTTTGCGGGGAAGTCTGCCAATTTTCATATCAAGAGTAGTTTGCACTGCGGGGGTCTCTTTTCCACCCAAACCAGTAATCGTGAAAAATTGTCCTTTAAATTTCTTAGATTTACCATGAATTAAAGTGGCCTTCGCCCCAGTATCTACCAATGCTCGGGCCCTTTGGATATTACGATGTTTCCAAAAAATTTCAATATCTACATAGGGTCTATTGTCTCTGTGAGCCCACCTACGTACTGGAGCTTGACCTATTTCCTAGTCATTTTTACTGTGGTCAGCCAACCAGGATAAATCGGGATAAATGCTTTCAACTTTCTTCGGGATCAGAACGTCCTGTTCATATCCATCTCTATTACGAAATGGATTATTGTCATGTTCAAAAAACTGAGAATTGCGGTCAGAAAGCCTGTGGCGATCATCCCGTCGTCTAACGTCAGGGGAACAACTCCTGTCATCTCTGCGTCTACTAGAGACACGATCATCTCTCCCTCTGTCTCTCTCCCCCTCTCTCACCCTTGTATTATCGCGGCGGGGAGAAGCATGACGTTCATGGCGCCGGTCATCACGGCGATCAGCATCCACACGACGTCTCTCATCACCACTGTCATCAGAACCACGATCACAATCATTCTTTCGTACTCGACGGGCACCCTCCTTCCGATCCAAACCACGCTTACGAAACATTTCCCACAAGCGATTATTAGGTTCACCATCGATGTCCTCTCTTTTCACACCATCATCCAAAAGTGCAAGAAACATGTCACGCCTAGAGAATTTATAATCCCCAGCGGTACGACCCTCGGGTCGAGATTGCCTTTCAGGTTTAAACCATTCACCCAACTCACCAAGCTGACGAACAGATTCAAGCACCATAGACAAAGGATTACCAGTTTGATTGATCAACAAAGTCATCATAACCTGCTTATAAGCAACAGGCGAAGAACGGATAATGCGATTACGCACAGAAGATGTTAAAAGACCATCCAACAATCTGTCAGAAGTACTGAGAAAAATCGCAGTTTTCATCACTTCCTCTTTCAAACGTTGCGACGCATCGCGCAAAGTATACCATGGCTTGTCATTGACAGGCCAATCAGACTCAGTAGGGTATTTATGGTTACAGCCATCATTCGCAAGCTGGAGCAAAGTAATCTGGCCAGCACCATTATAATTCCGAAAATGATCTTGTACAGTAGAATCGGAACTCAGAGAGCAAAAACGTAAACAATCACCAGCATCAAGCATAATACCGGCAGCACCTAGTTCATAAAGGCGCACCATCCATGTAAGCAAAGTTTCACCGGGCCGTTGACGAAATCGCTGTAAAATGTCACTAACCTCCTGTTGAGTAAAATCCTCAATACTATCCATTTGAATACCATTCGGCATACCAGGAGTCTGTTGTAATTTGCGTCGAAACACAGGGTGAGCAGAAACCTCCGGAAGAGCTTCCGAGGAAGCCCGGTCCTTAGATTTAGAAGAACAATCAGGGCGTGAAACGTCATCAGAACGGGCAGAGCGACTACGGTCGCCAGAAATGTCATCTTTGTCACAAGAAGCAGACTTACAATCACGTCCGGAGAAGACTCGCGCTTGTCACTCTCCTCAGCCGAGGAGCCAGAATCATTCGAATCCCAGATATTACCATCCCACTCGTCGGGACTCCAATCCAGTCCGGCTTTCGCCACGACCAGACGCACTTTCCGCGTAGACACACGACCACGACGGTGTCTGTATTTATATTTCGCAATGCGTACTGCAGCCCTTTCGGCTATAGTTTGATAAGTTTCAAGTTTGTCGGCAAGCAATTTATTTTGGCATCGCAAAAGAGTGTGCGCATTCTGCACTTCAACAAACTTTTCTTCCATATCAACAAACCGCTTCTGCAATTTAGTAAACTTCTCATGCAGCATTCTGTACGCAGTCAACACAACCCAACCTCTGCGTCCTAAAATAGGAAGCTCATCACCCTTCACTACTGGCGCTTTTTGCAAGCAAGAAACCACATCAGCGGGCTCCGCCTGCTCCAAACAAGAAGTCCAATTCTCACTCAAACCAGTAGAATTGGCCCACTCACGGGCCAGAGCCTCATAAGGCGTTGACTCCCAGCCGGGAATATCAACGGGCAATTTAAAAGTAGATTTTGATTTCTTTTTCGAAAACATTTTAACACACAAAAAATTTATATACAAATATCAACAAAGAAAATACGTACGAGCCGAGCGCAAACCAACAAGATAAAAACAATACAGCGCACACAGGCTACGTAAACAGTTTGTGACGCCAGATGTACCGACCAGATTTTTGGACCAGATGGAATCCGCTCCTAGGAGCCCCTCTAATCCAGCCGGAACGTAAACAACTCCCTCCTTAGAACATATTTACAATGGATATAGGCATATGTATAACATCTCGTACCTAAGGATGGGGAAAATAGCAATAAACAAGCATTGGTTCTACAATATCCTATTCACACCTATTAGTCTCGCGGCCACATAAGCCCAGACTAGTCTACCCTGGGGCAGGTCTGATAATGTACCATTTCGCACTTTATTCACTTGACACGCGATCCGGCGCGTCTACACACGTGGGCCTGCAGTCCCAGTGCTCTCCTTTATACCCGGTCTGCAATCCAGCAGACCTACACACCCCTCAATCATGGGTGCTCTCACTTACACACGGCCTACAATCTGGCAGGCCTCCGCACCGTATCCCCCCGGTGCTCTCATTTACACACGGTCTACAATCCGGCAGACCTACACACCTATCCTTAGGTGCTCTCATTAACGCCGTGTACCAACGACGATCACTTTCCTATGAATCCTCAGGGATGGAATCTGTAGTTATCTATTCAGGGTAAAACTACGGCAATGGAAATTAGTATAGTGTTCAAATTATAATATGTGCCTTCTGTTCTTGACATCAACTGTTCCCTGCCTCCCTACTTATTCAGTCACTCCTTACCTGACCGGGATTCACATCCGTTCATGCAAACAACGCCTGACTAGGAGAACTAGATTACTATGATTGAACAAGAATACAAGGCACATGTCGGTTCACCAAAAATGGGGGCATTTATTACAGTAAAAGAAATAAACACAATACTACACGATATATATATATATATATGCTGCAAAGAAAAAGTAGAGGTTAAGGTGCGCGCTTCGCAGGGGAAGGGGCAGATATCACCTGGTTAATATGAAGTTTGGACTCGGCAGTCATCTAGGTTCTCGTCTCGTCTCTCTCTGTGTCTTGGCTCGTCTCGGGGGTCCACCTCAGCCGTCACAAGTACACGTCTGCACCGCTAGGCTCAATCTCCTCTGCTTCCCTCCAAGTCACTGGAACCCTGCTCGTTATTAGCTACCGTCTCTCTCTCTCTCTCTCTCGTTCTCAGAGAGTCTCGGTTTAGAATCTTTTCTCAGACTTCAAAATGGCGATTGTCTGCCGCAGAAATAATTAAGGGCATAGATGCTAACGGCTAGCTGCCGCCTACGGACTGACTGACTCAGTGCCTAACACTTTCACTAATATGGAAGCTGTCCCTTCATGGAAAGTTACGGCCAGTAACCTGCCGCCCACCAAATTCTTGTACCTCCCCGTACCAAGGACACGTTCCCAGCCGGCCGGCCTGAAGTTGTGTCTTCGGAGTGGAGAAAAATACAGTCTTTCGATAAGGGCCAGCCTGAACCGGTTCTCTCCAAGCGAACAACACCTTGAAACTAAAACATTACATTTAACCTAGAAAGCCTCTCCAGCTACCGGGCAGAGGGCAAGATGGAGTCTGTCCCGTTTAAGGCCTGCAAGGCCCAAAATATGCATGGCTCCATAGAAAATGTACTAATACTCTTACAAAAGGACGGATCATCACTAATACTTATATATCTATCCCCTAGCTTTAGCTTATAAGCCCTAATCTAAGAAAAAGGGTACGAAAATGCACTACTGTGCCTTATGGATAGGTCCTACTTATAGTCCTAATCCCTATACTATAAGGGTAATAGGCTGGAGTCATCCTCCATCATCCTCCTTCTAAAAAGGGTCGGAAAAGTCGGTTATTACAGGTGCCATGGTCTGGAGGGATCTGCCTCCTCAAGATTCTCCCAGGGAGTTCTCTCCTTCTTCATGTTGGCTGGGGACATCTGGAATGGTATCTTGCAAACCGGTGTCTGGGTAGGCTAAGAAGGCCCTCTTCAAGCTCTCAAAAGCCCCCATATCCATGGCGCTTTTACACTTAAGAGGGCACTGGGTTGGGTCTGCCTGGCATGCGTAGGCTATCGGCATTCCAAAGGGCTATATAGCTTCTGCCACCACCTGGTGGATAGAGGCGTGCACTGCATTGTAAAATTCATCATCAAGGGGGAGAACCTCCAGAGACTCTTCCTCTGTATAGTCTTCCTCCATGATGGTTAGAACAAGGGTACTACAGGAGTTATATGGGAGGGGCAGAACTGCCTGAAATTACAATGTGAATCCTCCCAAAGGAGTGCCTCTGATGGCAGGAATATATATGTATGTATGTATATATATATATATATATATATATATATATATATATATATATATATATATATATATATATATATATATATATATATATATATATATATATATATATATATATGTATGTATATATATATATATATATATATATATATATATATATGTGTGTGTATTCACTGAAAAAACCATAGGTTTCACACCAGTTATTGTTAGCTGGTCATTTTACTCATACAAAACCTATGAAATTCCCCTGTTATAGTTCGTTCAGCTAACTATAACTCGCGTGCCCGCAATGCACTGCTGATGACGTCACATATTACATCACTCATGACATGGTCAGTGACATCACTCATGACATCACTGATGACATCTCAAATGACATCCCTGATGACATCCCTGATGACAACATCCAGTGAATGTGTCTCTTTCTGAAAAATAAATAAATATTTTTTATATATGTATATATAAAGGTTGATGGAAGATTGAATGGGTAAATAAGTCTCTGAATGGATTTTTTTTGTAAAAGTGACTGTATAACTGACTTATTAAGTATATCTTAGGGAATAGGTGTATTAGCGAGTAATCTTTAAATCTTTAAATATCTGTATCAGTGTCTCACTTTGTGGCTGTATGGGGTGGTGAGTAGCTATATGAGTGTGTATATGGGTTATTAGTTGTTTTTATAAGTATCAGAATGAGTGTCTGTATGGTTTGGTGGGGAGTATTACTTAGCGCACAGATGCATGAATGACTGACTCACTATTTGAATGTGTTTTGAAGACAGCATGTGTGCAGGACTGTATAGGTGGATGAGTGTGTGTATGGGTGTGTTATTGAGTGAATGCTGTCTCAAATGTATCTTTATGAGTAACTACATATGTTTTAAACTAGTTTATGTGAGTATTGATGTATATAAATTAGTATATGTGAGAGCGAGAGATTGTAAGAGTTCCTGTATAAATAAGTATGTGTTTCTATAAGTGATTGTTTTAGAGAGTAAGTATGTGTACGATTCTGTAGAAATTAGTGTAGTGGTGGGTGTATAGCTGTATTTGCAAGTAAATGGATGTTTGATAGTTTATTTCCATGTGTGAGTAACTCTATAGTTGAGTGTCGGTGTGCAATAAGATTTATAGGTGTATGAGTACCTATGATGAGTGAGTACATGTATGAGTGCCTATATAGAACTGTTAGTGAATGACTGGATATGTATGTAGATTTTGGATTTATTGAATAGGTTGTTCTAACTGGAATTGGTATCTCCATTTTTTTGAAAATGTTACTTTCTATTTTTGATCGTTTGTATCAAAGGTTATATTACGGTGAGAGGAGATCTGCCACAAGGATTATGTCATCAAGGATGTCATTTGACAATTATAATTATAAACAATATCAAAGTCAGAATCAAGACAAACATGAAAACAGGATTACATTCAGGATACAAAAAATACAAAGAGCTACATTTTTTTACATGACAAAACGAATCAAGTCCATAATTACTCAAAAAACAATCCCCACATTTTTTCAAACTTCCTCATCCCTCCTATCCGTTGTGCGTATAAGGATTCACTTCTTCTAACATTTCTTATTTTTTGCCACCATGCTTGGAACAGCGGGACCTGAGTTGATCTCCAATTTTGCAGTATTAACGACCTAGCTACTGCCATTACAATATACAACAATTTGACCGTTTGATCAGCATATTCTAATTCGGAATCATATCCATAAAGCATTAATTTAACATTATACGAGATCTGAATATTACAGTCAACTTGTAGAAAACTAAATATCTCATTCCAAAAGGATACAACTTTAGGGCAATCAACTATAGTATGGTACCAATTAGCGGGGGAAAATTGCTGACATCGAAAACAGTTAGCAGATGTATTAACGTACATTTTTGAAATAACCGCTGGGGTATAGTATAACAGCCATTTATTAAAAAATAACATTCTTCAATTAGCACCACGTAGCACAATAAAGTTTAAATCATTTAGGGTTTTCCACACATTTACAGAGAGAACATGATTATCTTTATCTTGCCATTTTTTAATAGCTTTCGGGGTGGCATCTATCTCGGTATGGAGAGCTAAACAATGTTTCCATTTCCCCGGTTTCTTTAACCTTATAGTCACAAACAAATCTTCCCAAAGCTGAATACGTAAACAGAGATTTCTTGGGTCCAGCCGTTCCAGCATTTTATAAATCAAAATATAAGAACCTATTAACAAATAATTCCCCTGAATTAATTGTTGTATCTCGCCGGGAGTTAACCAAACTTCATCCCTTAAAAAATCTGATAAGTTGTTGAATCCTCTATGATTCCATTGCGAAACAATATCTGGACTTATTTTAATCTCTGTGTAATTGAAAACATATTTTAAAAGAGTCTTAGAGTTGAAACGCGGAAGGGAGTATCTTTTAAGGATAGCCTCCCGTCGTTTAAAAAACCAGTTCATGATCTTATTTTGTACTAATTTGGGGGATTTCGGAATTTATAGAGAGAAGGGAATCTGAGTCTCATAACAAATTAGGTCAAAAAAGAAATTGATAAATAAACTAGGACTTTGCACTCCAATTTTAAAGCGCTCCAGATATTGAGCGAAATATGCACTATAATAATCTTTAATATTAGGTAAAGAGAGCCCACCTTGTTTTGTATCTGTATAAAGAGTTCTTAATGCTAATCTAGGAGTTTTTTTTGCCCAGATGAATCCTGAAAATAAAGATTCTACTTTTGAAAAAAAGGCTGCAGGAAGAGAACATGGAATAGTTGCAAACAAAAAATTGTGGAAGCACCCGACCCAAGATTGATGATGGCAAAGGGCTCCATCTAGCAAACATTGAGTGTATTTTCCGCAGAAGAGGTTCAAAATTAAGTGTATATAGATCTGAGACCGAAACAGAGAGAAAAAAACCTAAATATCTTTTTGGCCTAGAATTAATACATCCAACTATCTCTGGATGTAGATTGGAATCCTTCCCTCCACATACTAATATTTCGTTTTTTTTTTTTATTGATCCGATAGCCGCCCAAGGTTTCGAATTCCTCAAAAAGCTGTAAGGCACAGACTTGAGATTTAATATCAGGTCTAAATAAGAGCATGATGTCGTCTGCGTACATTTTAATTTTTTCCATTGTGGGAATTGGGGGGAGTATATCTACAGAGTTACGAATTGCTATGGCTAAAGGCTCAATAAAAAAAGCAAAAAGAATAGGGGACAAGGGACAGCCTTGCCGAGTCCCTCGCTGTACCGATACTGTGCCTTCTAAAGCTGAATTAATGATTATCTTAGCTTTGGCACCCATGTACAAATTTTGAATCAAACTAATAATCTGTCGAGGAATTCCAAAATGTGTCAAAATAATAAAAAGTGTTTTCCAAACCACCAAATCAAAAGCCTTTTCTGCATCAAGCAATAAAATTAAAGCAGGGACCTTTTTAATCTCAAAATAATCTAGAGCCTCCACCAAAAAATGGGTATGAGTTACAAGTTGGCGACCTGCAATGAAGCCATTCTGATCTGGGTGAATAAGATCCACAGCAGCCATGGAGTTAAAACTTAGGGAAAGCAATTTAGTTGTGATCTTATAATCAGTATTCAGTAAGGTAATAGGCCTATATGAATTGGGGTCTTTAAGGTCTTTACCCTTTTTAGGAAAGCTAACCACAGAGCCTTCCGCAAAAGAATTTGGAACTTGCCCACCGTTTAGCATACAATTTAACAGCTGAAGTAATAAGTCGGAAAAAGAGTCAAAGAAAACCTTAAAAAATTCGGCTGGCAGGCCGTCCGGGCCACAAGCCTTACCCATCGGTAAATCTTTGACTACCAGTTCTAACTCAGCGTTGGTAAAAGGAGTTGACATTGCTTCCTGATCCTCTTGTGCCAGAGATGGTATTTCATATTTATTATGTTATATTACCTATTGCTACGGCTTGTGATGTCTCTGTGTGTGTAGTAGGATATTTTAACATACGAATCTTGTTTGCAGCAGCTTGTTCTTTCGCCTGCCAGGCCAGAAGTTTACCAGTGAAATTGCTCTCCTCATATATCTTCTGAGATTGTCTACAAAACTGTTCCTCCCTCTGTTTAAAAAAGTTTGCACTCAGTTCACGTTTTGCTTCATTAAGCTTATTTTTCACTATATTAGAGGGATCAGACTGCCGTAATAGGGTCAAGGCATTTATTTTATGATACAGTGAATCTCTTGCTTGCTTCACAGCACGCCATTCTGAAGCATCCTTGCTAATTAGAATGCCACGAATGAAGGCTTTCAGCGAATCCGACACAATATGGAGAGGGGCAGTATCTGAGTTACGAATAATAAAATCTGAAATCTCCAACTTTAATGTTGTAATCCAATTCTCATCCCTTAAATATACCTTATTAAATAACCATCTTTTAGGGATTTTATCGGCTTCTCCAGCCACAAATTCAATGACTAAAATAGCATGGTCCAAAAACCCGTTGTGCATCAACTTTTGACAGGAAAACTCTAATTCCGTGGAGGCTAAAAAAAATCAATCCGAGACGAGGATTTATGTCTTCCTGACCAGAAGGTAAACTCTTTTTTTTGTGGATTATCTACACGCCAAGGGTCACAAAGATCTAGTGTAATTATATTCTGGCTAATAGATCTTTGAGATTTAGGTTTAGGCTGCTTTTTAGTGATCACAGTTGAGTCCAATTTTACATCCGTCAAAATATTGAAATCTCCTCCAATCACAATGTCCCCCCAATCATATAAAGTGATTGAAATAAGTCATCGTACTTTTGATTCCAATCATCCACTGGGGCATAAAAGGAAACAAAAGTAATAAACCTATGTCTGCCACTCACTGAACATGTGACCCAACACCATCGTCCTTCCCAATCCTGTTCAGTTTGGAGAATGTCAACATCCAAATTACGATTTAGAAAAAGAGCCACCCCTTGTTGAGATTCTGAAGCGCATGAGAACCCTCGATATGAGGCCCAATGTTTAAACATGGAAAAATTATCAAATTTTTGTAGCAGGAATATGGGTTTCTTGCAACATTACAACGGATGGATTCTCCGTTCTGATCCAGGACTCAATAGCACACTTTTTTTTTTATTATTCAGTCCATTGACATTAAACGAAATTACTTTTAAACCTCTACTAGTCATTGTAAAGAAAATACTTCACTGCCTTCAGAATAAATAATTCCCTTCATTATCATCTTTGAGCCCTTTTTCCATCCAAATGAACTTCCAACCTTACCCAAAGAAACTTCAATGTTTTCATTTTTCCCCCCCCCCTCACCCATGCCAACCCCTCAACCCTCCTACGCCCTACCTTGTGGCCCTGTTATCTCCCTCCTTCTTCTTGCCACGCTGGCCACCAGGTACTAACTCCTATCTTGGAGGTGGCTTAGAGTTGCACCCCTTACCCCGTGACGTCCTTGTTCCTCCCTACTCCTCCATCTCCCCTGACCATGTAGAAATATTCAAAAGAAAATAAACAGATATGCACCACAAGGCTGATACATAATGTCATGTCATATTAACCCTGTGTAATCCGATCCAGTATCCCCCTTGCTTCATCCACTTCAGTAAACATGTAGTATTTCCCCTTTACCAAAACTTTTAGCTTAGATTGCTGCACAATCATAGCTTGTGCGCCTTTATCTTTAAATAGTTGAAGTATCTTAACGAATTCTTTTCTCCGTCTTGCGGCAGCGGCAGACATGTCTGAGAAAATCCAACATTTGGTAGTGGGATTCGCTGCAAATTGTCTTTGCTTAAATGCAACAGAAAGAATTGTCTCTTTAACACGCACATCAGAGAAATTCACTAAGATGGTACGGGGATACGTAGAGTTCAGGGGCTGATGAGTTGGGACTCTGTGTGTACGTGTAATAGTCAAGTCTCCTTTGAACTCGGGAATGACCTCATGAAGGAAAAATGAAGTAATCCATTGTTTCATATCAGACCCCTCAATATTCTCAGGAACCCCAATATTCTCAGGAACCCCTACAATTCTCAGATTTGACCTTCTATTATAATTTTCCGAATCATCAAGTTTGGATTCAAGAGCTTTAGAGATTTTTGATACGCTTGCTGTGTCCTTCTTTACATCTGCTAGATTTCCTTCTAACCCCGTAATTCTGGTTTCTGCTTCTTGAAGACGAGCGGGAAATGAGGTCATCGAGTCTTCCATTTTATCCAACCGTTGATTAATCACAGCGAGCTCCGCCTTTTGAAATTGCTTCATCTCTCTTACTTCGCTTAAAATCAGATTAAGCATGTTTTTTACTGATATCTGGAAGTCACCTGTTGTATCAGACTCTATTTCGGAGAATTCCTTCTCTGCATTAGAAACATCAAGTGAGAGCAAGCTTGATTGAACTGGAGCCGAGCTGGATTGTGAACTAACTGATAAAGTTAAGGGAAGAGCCACAGTTCCATGATCACCCACTGATGCCTCATGTTCATTAGAGATTGAAGGACCCATTGAGTCTACCGTTGAGTCTGCAATCAAATCCGTATTTAATGCTAGAGAAGGATTATTAATAGGTGCCATAGACTTCCTTTCAAATAGAGGAAACTGTTTAGTGACTTTCGCGATTTTTACTCCCCGAGTGTTTTCGCCTCATGAAATATTTGTGAGCCATTCAACTTAGGGCCCTCGATAGCACATGTCGCTTCTTTCACTTTTGGCCCTACAATCCCAGACTTGTCCACCGGTTTACCGGACTCCATATCTAGGGTTCGTGCTTCCCTTACTACATTATCACCAAGACCAAGACTCTCAGCACCGAGGGCACAGATAGATACAATTTCAGGGTCCTCCTCTTCCCCCTCACCGGAGCTTTCCGAGTTTTCAACAGAGGATGGACCTTTATCCCCTACCACACCAGCACTTTTAGCAGCTTCCACGCCTTCTTTAATTTGTTGACGACGCGCTCTTGCTTTGGCACGAGCTGTAAATTGTTTCCCCATTTCAATTTATCAGGGGCTCGAGCTATTTAACAAGTTATACTCCCATCAGTCCAAAGCAATCCAGAGCAAAGAGGCTTATACCTATAATCCTACCCACACTGCGGTCGAAGCTTAATGTACAAACAGCTGCGACTGCGGGGTTTTTGCAAAGTGTTTCATCTGCTGCGGTCAGGGAATGCAGGAGTTTTTATACTGTTAATAATAAAGAAATCAAAAGTTCTGTGTATTTCAGGAGTTTTCCAAAAGTCCGAAATGCACCCTTTCCATTATACTCCCCCTGCTCTTTAGCACTCTATATCCAGTCCATCCAGGTTGCAGTCTCGGCAAAAGGGCTCATAATTCAACCGAGCCGAGCGTTTTAAATTATCCACAGGCTCACTCAGGCATTCCGAGCGTTCAAGACGCTCAGTACGTTCCCAGCAAGCCTCCCCAGAGTCCTCATGGAGTTTCAATAGAATAACGCGATCGGCAATCAAAAAAACGCCGTCGCTACAATGTTGCCGCCATCAGCCTCGTGGAAGGGGGGAGGAGTCTCGAAGCGGAACAGGACGCACAAGCTCTACGCGGAAGCGTGGAACTCCAGCGCGTGTGACGCCTTGAATGCCCATTTCAGTAGCGTCATTTGAGATGTCATCAGTGATGTCATGAGTGATGCCACTGTCAAGAGTGATGTAATTTGTGACGTCATCAGTAGTGCATTGCGGGCGCGTGAGTTATAGGTAGCTGAACTAACTATAACAGAGGAATTTCATAGGTTTTGTATGAGTAAAATGACCAGCTAACTATAACTGGTGTGAAACCTATGGTTTTTTCAGTGAATTTCAAAGGTTTTTAAAATGCTAATTCCTAACTATAACGTGTGTGAAACCTATGATTTTTTTAGTGAATTTGCAAGGTTTTTAAAATGCTAATTCCTAACTATAACGTGGCTGAAACCTATGGTTTTTTAAGAGAATTTCAAAGGTTTTTTAAATGGTAATTCCTAACTATAACGTGGCTGAAACCTATGGTTTTTTCAGTGAATTTCAATGGTTTTGTAAATGATAATTATTAAATTGAATAATTTTTATATTTTTTATACTGATATACTGCATTATTATAAATTAGTTATTTTTAGATATATTATTTTTTAAATAACATTAAAAGAAAATGTTGTTCAGACGCCACATCAGTCACGCTCTTCGGACCACCCTTCTCAACCACTATATTTGCCGATGTCGTTGCCATTACCAAACCGTCAGATTCAAGAGAAGGGATTACATCCATAAACTCATTAATCCCACTTAGATCCAATATCTCTTTCTCCACAGCACTGGAATGGAACTGACCCTGGGCGTCTTCAGAAAGTTGCAACACCTGCGGAATTACTTTAAAATAGGATCGGAGTGAAGGGGTGATCTTAGACCCAGCACTGATATTCAGATTATGACCCTTAGTAGTTTTAGAGTTCTTAGCACGTCTGGCCTTAATTTCGGCGCGACAGATATGTAGAAACCTTTTTTTTAACGGCTCCTGTATCAGGGCTGATAGATGGAATAGATGAAATAGATGGATTAGGTGGGTTAGATGTTAAAGAGGGGAGCTTGCAAGGTGACTTAGCAGATGTAACAAACTTTAAGGTTGATGTTGGGTCATCGGCACTAAACACAGTATTGCTACAATTAGCCTCAGCCACCTTCTTCTTCTTATAGCCACGCTTACCTTTTTTCTTTGAGCCTGAGCCAGATACGGGCGCAGCCGGAGTGGGAACAGGGGTAGCGGGGGTAACCTCCACCTCAATGCATACTTTTGCTACCGGCTCCCCAGGCTCCCCAAATAGAGCTTTAGCCCCCTGTGAAAACTCCGTCTCTGCCACTGCCACTGCTAGCGTCCCCCCGCGTCCAGCAGAACCACGAGGCACGCGGGAATTAAACAAAAGATTCCGGCACCGTCGCCCCATCTTGAGCTCAAGCGAGGCCCGGGACCAAGACTGTAAACCTGAGGCGTTCGGCGGCTGATGCCGGGAGGAGACACACAAACCCGTAGGGGAGCTCGCACCAGGAACAGCAACAACCTGCAGGAATCCGGAGTGCAAAAGACACGCCTCCCAACACATGGGATCGAGAAAGAACGCCCCACACGGCGTGAGCAGATTATCGGCAAAACACTGAGACCAAAAAAAAAGAAAATAGTCTAAAAACAAGTGAAGACGAGCTCGAATTGAAGAGGTCGAGACACGGTGCATTGCGGCTCTAGTTCGGCTCCATGTAGCGGGTTACAAAGTAACACAGCACTTGGTTACAGCCATCAGCGGGAGCACGGGTCACGGAGCACCAAAACAGCTCAGCTTGCTGCCTCCATGTTTCCCCCCAAGTCCCATAGATCTAGAGCCGGAACCAGAAGCGACGGTGGTGGAGAGTTTACAGGAGGCAGAGAATTTACAGGAGGACCCCAAGCAGGGGGGTGGTACAGATCCTACGACCATCTCTTTAAAGTCTATGTTTTCAGCCTTATCTGCAGATATTAAGAGCGGCTTTGACGCGTCAAAAGCGAATCAACTGGAGATAAAGAACTTTGGTGAATCTTTAGATAATAAAATTGACGGTCTTAGTGCCAGAACATCAGCCCTTGAAGAGACAGTTGCAGGCATTTCGTTACATCTGGAGCAAGCAAAGGGGGACATCATTAAACTTAAGAAAGAGGATCTTATGATGGCCGAAAGGATGGAAACCCTGGAGAATAACGCTAGACGTACTAATCTACGTATTTTAAATGTTCCGGAGGGGAGTGAGGGAACTGAAATTAAATCATATGTGATCTCGCTCTTGAAGGAATCATTGAGCCTGCCGATTTCACCTGAGGATCTGGCCAAAGATATCCAACGCATCCAAAGGGACCCCTTCAGAAAAAATCCTCAGAGATCTAAACCGCGGAAAATACTCGTAAACTTTCACACCTATTCTCTTAAGGAAAGTATTCTTAATCTAGCTTTGAAGCAGAAATCTCTGGCTGGGAAAGGTTTTAACTTCCAGATTAGATCGGATCTATCTAGGGCCAGCCTTGAGAAGCAGTGGGAATTTGGTAGGCGTTTGGAAGATTTTAGGAGTCAAGGCACAAGTGCTCAACTTAAGTTCCCGGCATCTTTGAGAATAATGCACAATAACAAAATGTTTAACATCAGGTCTGTGCAGGAGGCAGATGAGCTTCTGCTCACATTAGGGGAGTTAAGGGTGGTGCTAAAGGCTCCTCGGAGTGAGGTCCCTGTGGCTGGGACATCCCGCCATTGGTATCTGATATCCTTCTTTCTCTCTGTTTTGTTTCCTTTTTTGCCTCTTTGGAGCAAAATGAAGTGAGCTTGGTAGCAAGAATAAGTGAAGAAAAAAAATGGGAAGCAAAAAGAAAGTTGGAGCAATGAAATACATTCATTGGCATAATGTAAAAAATAGGAAAATAGAAAAGGGAACAACTTTTTTGGTTAAAGGTCTATAGCGGTACCAGAATTAACGAAAAGATTGGGGCAGAGGTATATCTACTTGTCCCTTTGAGTGGTCTGGGGGGAAGATCTAAGTTATTATGAATAGTTTGAAAATCATCTCCTGGAATGTGAATGGTCTCCGCACCAGACCCAGGGCGGATAAGATTATGCAATATTTGCGGGATTCTGATGCGCAGATCATTATCCTCCAGGAGACCCACCTTATAGAGCCCGAAGTACTCTCTTTGGTAAAGAGAAATAGATGGATCGACTTTTCTATATCAACGTCGCAAGTTACTAATACTAGAGGGGTATCAATCATCTTTAAAAGATCACTCAAAGCAAGAGTAATTTCGAAATTGGTTGATCCAGGAGGCAGGTGGATTATCGTTACAATATCAGTTGCTGCAGCTCAAACCACAATAGTGGGTTATTACGGGCCCAATGTAGATGATCCGTCCGTACTAACATCTATTTTTTCACACTTACTGTCTTTCCCAGAGCCGACTTTCTGGCGGGGAACTTTAACATAGTTCTAGACCCGCTGTTAGATAAAACACCAAGCAGCCGGCCCCTAGCTCTTTCTAAAACTAGGATTCTCTTGCTCAGGTGTATGAAGCAATATGGGTTCAGGGACATATGGCGGGATAGAGCTGGTAAAAAGCAAGGGGTCTCGTTTCGTTTTAATCAGAAATGCCATCACCAGTCCAGAATTGATTTTATGTTAATAAATCATAGATTGGTAGAATTAGTTAAAGATATCTGTTACCTACCCTCTCATTTATCGGATCACTCTGCAGTGTTTTTGGAGCTTAGCAGTTTTCCCAAGGTTGCTAGCTCTTGGTCATTTGACCGCTAGTTTTTATCAACAGCAGACAACATCTCCTTTCTTATTACAGAAACCCAGTGTTTTATACAGACTAACCTGGGTTTAGCTGCTTTGGGGATCGTGTGGGACTCCTTTAAAGCCTTTTTAAGGGGACATTACCAGTAAAGTCTCATACCGAAGGAAGCAATATAGAGAGCAAGTTGCCTCTATAGAAGCTGAGTTGTTGGAAACGCAAGATAAGATTGATCGAGCTCTCCCTGGGACTTCTACACAAGCAATTGGTAATAAGTTAGTATCCCTAAAAGGTCAACTGGGGTCGGTATTAAATCAATGACTGCTTGAGAAATGGAAGGCTAGCAAGATAGCCCATTTTGAACTTGGTGAAGGTGCAGGGAAACTTTGGCATGGAAAGCCATAACCGATCAGGTTCGGAATAACATCAAGTCCATATCTCATAACAATGTATCCTATTCTTTGGATAGTGATATAAGGAACATTTTTAGGGATTTCTTCCAAAACATCTACCAGGAAGATAAAAGCTTGGACCAAGAACAAATAGGGAATTGGCTGAATAAGGTGTCCCTCCCCTCCTTATCCTTGGAGTATCGGGTCTCCTTAGATACAATAATTACGGAGGAAGAGGTGAGGGCAGCTATTCTTACTAGTAAGAAAGGGAAGGCGGCTGGTCCAGACAGCCTTCCTGCTGAGATCTATAGGGCCCTGGAGCAACCTATTTTTCTCTTCTTAACTGTACTATTCAATCAAATTCTGCAAGACGGGTTACCACCCTCAGTTTCCTGGGATGATGCCTCAATCACCTTAATCTTAAAACCAGGGAAATCTGCCCAATCTTGTGGCTCATACAGACCAATTTCAATTTTGAATGTGGATTACAAGATTTTTGCCACGGTTTTGGCAAAGAGGTTAAGTCTGATAGCACCTGTCATCTTACAAAGCGACCAGAAGGGGTTTGTGAAGGGCCGCCAATTATATGAGCTTACTTATGACCTGATAGGGGTCATAGATATGGCAACACCTGAGTCCCTTCCTTTGGCAGTCCTGACACTTGGCGCAACCAAGGCATTCAACAGTGTAAATTGGGCATACCTGTCGGGGGTCTTGGAAAAGTTCAATGTTGGAGATTGTTTTTCTCAAGCTGTCAGACTCCTATACTCGAATCCATCAGCTAGGGTATTGGTGAATGGGGAACTATCTGACCCCTTTTCTATCACAAGGGGAACACGTCAGGGCTGCCCCCTTTCTCCTTTACTATTCGACCTGTACATTGAACCTTTTGCCCAGCTTTTGAGGGAGGAAAAGTCTATTAAGCTGTTCTTCTACAGGGGTTGGGAAAGGAAAGTCGCCCTCTACGCCGACAATATTTTGATAATGTCCTCAGATATACACACAGCCTTCCCAGCAGCTACTAAGCTGGCTTTAGAGTTTGGGGATATATCTGGATATGAGGTTAATGCCTCAAAGACCGAGGTAATGGTCTGGAACAACAGTGATGGCGGATTGGATTACCAGTCCTCTACAAGCTTGCGATATTTGGGTCTGGATATTATTAAAGACCACTAAAATCGCCACAATAAATTTTGCGGCAGTTACAAAGGGCTGTCGCAGACTCATGCATTCCTGGTCACACCTCCCCCTGTCTCTCTTGGGTCGAGTTAACTTAGTTAAGATGACCATTTTGCCTAAGATCTCATTTTTATTTAACACTATTCCTCTTTTTTTTGACCCAGTACTTATATCTAAGTTCCAAGGAATGGGGAACTATCTGACCCCTTTTCCATCACAAGGGGAACACGTGATGGATACTACAAGGGATGGCAAAAATGTGGTTTAAGGTGAGGGTTTCAACAAAGCTCGGATACCTCTCCACTGTGGGGCTCTCCCGGGAATCCTGGGTGGCTGAAAGATAGATTAGCCGCCCCTTTGCGGGATGCAGGGTTGGAGGTATGGGGGGATATATTTATGGAAGGACGCCTGTTGCCATGGGAAGTCTTAAAAGGGAAGATCGGGCCAAACTTTTCTAAAGTCAAATATATTCAGATTGTTAGTTGGGCACACTCTTATACCTCATCTCGAAGTAGTGCACCAGTTGGGTGTGGTAATCAGTTTGAGTCTCTGCTTTTGGATAAACCACCTGCCAAAAAAGAGATATCATTATGGTATAATCTGATACAAGAAGAGATTGATGGTGACTTCCAGCTCCCTGACCTGTTGTGGGGTTCTTCCTTAGTGCGTTGCAATTTAAAGGACCGATGGCTTGCTTCCTTCAAGGTTCTGTCGGACATTGTGAAGCCCGCATGGTTGCGTAGGTCACACTCCACAGAGCATACTATTCACCACAAAGGTTGACAAAATTCGTCCAGGGTCCCTCCATAGCGTGTGCTAGATGTGGTTTAATAGCGGCCACGGATGCCCATATGTTTTTCGAATGCCCCTCTATTATAGCCTTCTGGGTCTCTATTAGCATTCTCCACTCATCATCTTTGGGCTTTCAGGTTCTGATTGATCTCTCACTGGCAATCTTTGGGGTAGTAGACGGAGCTCGGACCCCGGCAATGAAGATGGCTGCCAACAATTTCTGGTTCGGAGTGTTGACAGACAGTGGCAGCCAATCAGCATGCAGCTCGTGCACGGAGAGGTCCGCGTACGGTGCGCGCACCGTGCGCGCACGTACGCGGACCAGTGCGCGCACGGTGCACTCTTATAGATATATACATTTTTTCAAATTCGATTTTCTCAACAACTACTAAAGGGATTTACACCATTTAAACAAAAAGGCGATCTGAGAATCAGACTCTACCATTTTGCCAAATTTGGTGTAATTCCGTTCAGCGGTTCGGGCTGTAGCCGTGTCTAATCGTCCTATGGAAATTAACATGGGGATAACACGTTTTGGGACCCCCTTTTTTCTCGGCCCCTGCTTGACGGATCTTCCCGAGATTTTCAAGGAAGGAGCGGAGTGGAGCGGGCCGTTTTCTTTTGAGAAATTTGCGAAGATTCAACAACCAGTGCCAAAGTTATTCCCAATAGAATGTTGCGGATTTCCTATGGAAACTAGGTCCTATCTATAACTACCCACTGGAGACCGCCAGTAGTAATATATATATATATATATATATATATATATATATATATATATATATATATATATGGCGGTAGCCAGTAGGTAGTTATAGTTAGGACCTAGTTTCCATAGGAAATCCGCAACATTCTATTGGGAATAACTTTGGCGCAGGTTGATGAATCTCCGCGAATTTCTCAAAGAAGATGGCTCGCTACGCTCCGCTCCTTCCCTGAAAATCTCGGGAAGATTCGTCAAGCGGGGGACGAGAAAAAAGTGGGGTCCCAAAACGTGTTTTCCCCATGTTAATTTCCATAGGACGTTTAGACACGGCTACAGCCCGAACCGCTGAACGGAATTACACCAAATTTGGGAAAATGGTAGGGTCTGGTACGCAGATCACACTTTTGTTTAAATGGTGTAAATCCCTCCAGTAGTTGCTGAGAAAATTAAAGTTAAAATCAATTATATATCTATAAGCGCGCACGGGTGCGCGCACCTTGCCGTGCACGAGCTTCATGCTGATTGGCTGCCACTGTCTGTCAACACTCTAAAACAGAAATTGTTGGCAGCCACCTTGTGCCTCGGTAGACTGAGGCACAGGAAAGCAGAAAAACCAAGGTGTAGAACTCAAAAAGGGGGCAGGGTAGAAGCACCCTGACCCCCTAGGCCTGCTCAGGGGGTCCCACAGGGACCCCCAAGGCACAAAACATATTTTTTTTTGAAAAAACGCGGGGTGCGCGCACCCCATGATTGTCCCCCCCCAAAAAAAAATTTTTGCCTTAGGGGTCACTTACCTCCCTTTTATCATCCTCAAATCCCCTTCCCTCACCATCTTTCCATTTCTTTTACCTTCATTCCCCTTACCCTACTCTATGTATCTCTCTTTGTCCCTTACTCTCCATACATATGTCCATCCTCACTCCCCTTCTGTCATTCCTCCTCCTTTACTTTCTTTTCCATACTGCTCTTCCCATATTTTTAATTTCCCTTAACTCACTACCCTACCTTTAGACACCTTGGGGCAGATTTACAAGCCCCTTACACCTGTTTTGCGCTGACGTTGCGTCACTTTTGTGACGCAGCAGCGGTGCAAAAGATGCGCCATGGTGTGGGCTATTTACAAAGTGACGCATCTGGTTCCGTCATGGTCCCGCCCGTTCTTCAGAACGTCAGCGCAGGTGCGAAATCAGCGCCGCGCAGGCGTGCCGGGCGGGCCATTACGGAACCACTCCGTCACCAGCACAGCACACCCGAGAGCTATGACGGAGCGGTTCCGTCATAAGCGTGGGAGGGGTTAAAGGATTGTTGTACAACAAACAGCCGACGTCCATCGTATATCAAGAGAGATGAAACCATGCACACATTCGACCACAATTGTACAACACACGGTATAGTTAGGAATTAGCATTTACAAAACCTTTGAAATTCACTGAAAAAACCATAGGTTTTAAACCCGTTATAGTTAGGAAGTAGCATTCAAAAAACCTATGAAATCCACTGAAAAAACCATAGGTTTTAAACACGTTATAGTTAGGAAGTTGCATTTAAAAAACCTATGAAATTCACTGAACAAACCATAGGTTTTACACACGTTATAGTTAGGAAGTAGCATTTACAAAACCTATGAAATTCACTGAAAAAACCATAGGTTTGACACATGTTATAGTTAGCTGGATATTTTACTCATATAAAACCAATGAAATTCCCCCGTTATAGTTACTTCAGCTAAGTATAACTCGCGCACATATTACATCACTCATGACATGGTCAGTGACATCACTCATGACATCATATGACATTTTTTCAGTGAATATATTATATATATATATCGTAAGCACAGTCCCCGTGCAGGAAGCCTCCGACCCTTCAGGGCGGCCTCTAGACGGGCACGGAGGGGCCCGTTGAATCTGAACAACGAAAGCACAAAATAGAGTCCCATGTTGAGAGGAAAGGAATGTATTCAAAAGTGCTGCCAAACAAATGCTTCCTTATATATTGTAAAGTGGAAACATGAATAAGTATGTTTTTCATTTCTATGATGGGTAGGAGGTGGAGTTACTTAAGGTGTGCACAGTATTTAAACCACATGTGTCTCTGGGTATGTTATGTGATCAAGTCCGGTTTTCCCGGACGAAACGCGTCATGTTGCCACCCATCTTGGAATAAAGCACTTCTTTTTTTGCATCATCCATCGCTGTGGTATGTACCTGTTTGTGCTTGTGTTCTCATTGAGATCCTTGTGCTGCAGGACTGTGGAGTTCGATATATATATATATATATATATATATATATATATATCAACCAGAAGTTTGCCCGTTTAAGGAGGATGACACACCACAGGTAAATATTCACCCCATATGTTTATTGATGGAAGCAGCGGCATCAGAGCATCTCGTCCCACAAAATTCAAACGCCAGTCCCAACGCGTTTCGTTTTGCACTTCATCAGGGTAAAATGGCAGCAAGGGCAACAGCAGGATATTGTTGGCGGCACCAATTTAAGTTCCAGATACCCAGCCTCTGTGGGCGCAGCCCTCACAAAGGCCTTCTGAAACCTGTAGTGCCTAACCGTTAACTGCAGTGAGTAGCCTGTTGTTGACTTCATTAAAGAGCTTTGTATCATCACAGTGGATCATGACACCAACATATGTGCGCAGCCACGGCCAAAGTTCACTTCAATAAACGGCAACCAATGCCATATGAAACTCTGCCGGTTGACAAAGTCGCTGGAACACTGTAAGGCGCCGGGTCGTCCTCCGTGGCTCAGGCCAGCCGCTGCTTATCAAAGCAAAAGTTTGCCCGTTCAAGGAGGATGACACACCACAGGTAAATATTCGCCCCATATGTTTTTTGATGGAAGCAGCGTCATGAGAATATCTCATCCCACAAAATTCAAACAACAGTCCCAGCGCGTTTCATTTTGCACTCCATCAGGGGAAAATGGCAGCTAGGGTAACAGCAGGACATTGTTGGCGGCACCAATTGTTGGCGACATCAATTTAAGTTCCAGATACCCCGCCTCTGTGGTGATGCCGAGAGTGCCTTCTCTCAATTAAAAGCGCAACAAAGAATATTTACCTGTGTGCGGTCCTCTCTTTACCCAGGCAACTCTTGTTGGATTGTTTGCAGCCGAGCCTGAGCCGCGAGAGGGACCCCGCTGTGCGCTGCACAGCCCTGCTGAGACGCCACATGACGAGTCAGCGTGGGGGCAGGCAAATGCAATTGAAGGAAGTAAAGTGGCACTCCAGGACTCAGAACTGCCTTGCCAACCCACTTGGGAATCATTTTAAAGAAATACAGAGAAGTAAGCAGGCGACTCACTCTAGGAATATCTGAGCACTACATATCCCAGAAGGCTACGAGTGTGGTCACGCCCTGTGGGCGGGAAGTATCAAATTGAAAAGTAGTGCCGGAATACTGCCTGTTCCTTCATATGTCAGTCTCAAGTCCCCAGATGAAATGCTTTGACACGAAACACGTTGGGACATGGACAATATTTGAGCAACAGCAATATGATGCCGAGAGTGCCTTCTCTGAATTAAAAGTGCAACAAAGAATATTTACCTGTGTGCCGTCCTCTCTTTACCCAGGCAACTCTTGTTGAAGATATATATATATATATATATATATATATATATATATATATATATATATATATATATATATATATATATATTCACTGAAAAAACCATAGGTTTCACCCATGTTATTGTTAGCTGGACATTTCTCTCATACAAAACCATTGAAATTCCCCCGTTATAGTTAGTTCAGCTAACTATAACTTGCGCGCCCGCAATGCACTGCTGATGACATCACATATTACATCACTCATCACATGGTCGGTGACATCTCTGATGACATCACTGATGACATCTCAAATGACATCACTGATGACATCACTGATGACCTCTCAAATGACATCACTGATGACATCACTGATGAAATCATCCATGTGGATGTGTGGCAGACCTCCTCTCACCCTAATATAAGCTATAATACACACATTCAAAAATAGATACTAAAATTTTCAAAAAAATGGAGATACCAATACCAGTTACAACAACCTATTCAGTGATTCCAACATCTACATACACATCCACTCATCCACTAACAGTTCTATATAGTCACTTAAACATGTACTCACTCATCATATGTACTCATACACCTATACATCCTGTTACACACCGATACTCATCCTTACGGTTACTCACACACATACTCACACATGCAAATAAACTAGCAAACATCCATTTGTTTGCATATACAGGTATACACACACCAGTACACTTACTTTTACAGAAACGTACACAAACTTACTCTCTTAAACAATCAGTTATAGAAACACATACTTATTTATACAAGAACTTTTTCAATCTGTCACTATCATATATCCTTACTTATATACATCAATACTTACATACACTAGTTTAAAACATATGTACGTACTCATAACGACACAATTGAGGCAGTCAATCACTCACTAGCACACCCATACACACATTCACCCACCCGTACAGTCCTGCACACATGCTGTCTTCAAAACACATACAAACAGTGAGTCAGTCATTCATGCATCTGTGCCCTAAGTAATACCCGCCAACAAACCATACACACACTCATTCTGATACTAAAAAAAACAATTAATAACCCATATAGACACTCGTGTAGCTACTGACCAACCCATGCAACCACTTATACACAAAGTGAGACACTGATACAGATATTGAGATATTTAAACATTACCCGTTAATACATGTATTCACTAGGATACACCTAATAAGTTAGTTATACAATGAAATTTACAAAAAAAAGTATCCATTTAGACAGTTATTTACCTATTTATTCTTCCATCAACCTTTAGATATACATATATAAAAATATTTATTTTTCAGAAAGACACACATTCAGTGGATGATTTCATCAGTGATGTCATTTGAGATGTCATCAGCGATATCATCAGTGATGTCACTGGCCATGTGATGAGTGATGTAATATGTGACGTCATCAGCAGTGCATTGCGGGCGCGCGAGTTATAGTTATCTGAACTAACTATAACGGGGGAATTTCAATGGTTTTGTATGAGAGAAATGTCCAGCTAACAATAACATGGGTGAAACCTATGGTTTTTTCAGTGAATTTTTAAGGTTTTTTATATGCTAATTCCTAACTATAACGTGTGTGAAACCTATGGTTTTTTCAGTGAATTTGTAGTGTTTTTTAAATGCTAATTCCTAACTATAACGTGTGTGAAACCTATGTTTTTTTCAGTGAATTTCAAAGGTTTTGTAAATGATAATTTTGAAATATACTAATTATTATATTTCTTTCTTTTTACAGTAATTTCCTACATTTTTATTATAAAATACTTATATTTATTTTATTTTTAAAGTTACATTTCATATTTTTAATCTAAAATAATTACAAAAGTAAATTCAAAAAGAATGCCGTGCTAGTGAATCTGCCTCGGTGAATTTGTAAGTGTTTGTTAGAGGCAGATTTACAACACCCTTGTGCCACTTTTACACCACCGTTGCATCACTTGTCTGATGAAGCAGTGCTGCAAAAGATGCACCACGATATGTGCTATTTAGAATGTGACGTATCTGGGACATACATCACATTGTCAATCCCTGTACCAGAAAGACACATTCCTACATGGGGGGCGTTCCTGCGCAGAAACACCTCCTAAAAGTGGCTGACTATAATCTACAAGTTTTCACTTTATCACTTTTGGGCTCCTGCTGTGTCAAAACCCTGCTCTACCTTGAAGCAGGTGTAAGAATTGGCACAGCAGTCTGAGCATAGGGCCCCCAGACCATTGCTGGAGATAAGTTGCACTTCCAACATAACTCAAACAATGCACCACCTTTACAGCACAGATACATTACATATATGTGCCATTTTTATACCATGGTACACCACATTGTAAATATGGCGCATCCATGGTGATGGTGTAACGGAGCAGAATAACTGACATATTCCTGGGGATATGCCAGTTATTGTACATGTGCCCATTAGTGTTTTAATGTAGTGATAGGATTAATACATACCAATGAATGAGTCACTACAAAACTAAAACAACAGTGACAGAGTGTTTACTGCAAGTGTAACGATACAAACTAGTAAATTGAACGTATAAAACACAAATTTGCAAGTACATAGAACACTGCATACATCGTCTATAAGGGTTTTGAAGCAGTCTATGCCCTAAGGCCTATTTTAATGCAGGAGTACTTAGATAGTGAGTGGATGATTACAAGACTGCAAGGAAAGAACGTGATTGAATTTATAACAGCCTCAGTTGTACCACAGTACGCAGATAAACGCATACTGCTTAATGGCTCACCACAATATTGAAACAGTAGTGTGAGAATGTTTGCTGGAAGTATTAGGATACACATTGAGGAATTCAACGTATAAAACATAAGTTTGCTGGTGCATAGTACAGTGCATCCACAGTCCATAGAGGTTTGAAACAGCCTATGCACTAAGTCCTCTTTTAATACATGACTATCTAGATACTGACTGGATCATTACACTTCTGCAAAGAAAGTTCGTCACTAAATGTATTACAGCTTCAGTTTTACCACTGTACAATTAAAAAGAACATACTGCTGAGTGATTCACTACAATACTAAAATAGCAGTGGCAGGGTGTTTGGTGAAAGTCTAAGGATACAGACTGGGAAATTAAAGGCATAAAACACAAGTTTGCACCTACATACAAGACAGCATGTATACCCCATATGGATTTTAAAGAAATCGATACCCTCAAACTCACTTTCCATATTTTAAATTAATACAAACATTAAAAAAAATATGTTATATACAAAACAATGGGGACAGTGGACCACTTATACACCCTCAAAGCACCAATCCATATGTCACCAATATTTAAACAAAGTTGTATTTCAAATTGCGTGCAGTTTTCAAATACCCCCTGTCCAAAGAGTACATCCCAAGAACTCTGGGAAAAGTCAATTGTAAGTCAAATTTTGAAATGCACCGCTCAGACAAATAGATCTCCACCATATGTAGGTGATAGTGTTTATAATCAGAAATTGTTCCAGATGAAAAACGCTGAGTCCGTAATTGCAAAAGAGTTCAGAATTCTTTTAATATTCCAAAAGAGAAACCAGCCAACGCGTTTCGTTCCGTCACGCGGAACTTCTTCAGGGCTGTGAATCATAAAGTGAAACATACAAAAACCCGTGTAAGTTACTTCTAAATATGTAACTGAATCTATAACTGCTTCACTTTTACTACAATAAATACATTAGTAGATAGTGCTCAATCCTTTTTTATTTTTCAACAATAAATGTATTCTTATAACATTTCATCATTTAAAAGACATTCCAATACAACTTCATCAGCTTTGTAATTCAGATCCATTTCCTCGTCAGCAGGTTCTGATTTAATGTGTTCTAAAATTTCAACATAATTTAAAACATCAACTAATTCTGCATCACAGCTTTCGTCTTCAAAATCACAGTAGATGTCTGCAGCACTAATTTCCCCTTCTTCACTCTCATTGCCTGTGACAGATACGATTAGTTCTTCAATTATACTCAAAATGATATCCAAAATCTCCTGAGTATGAGTCTGTTCTCTTTCAATAATTTTTCCTTTATGTTCTGGCTCCTTGTATAAAAATATAAACAGTTCATTTGATCACGTTTCTTAATATATAATACAAAACTACAGTTTTCACCTATTTTGGCCTACAAAAATACTATATAAATACAATTATCTAATAACATTCCATTAGTACACTTGTACTCCTTTGCAAAATTATACAACTAGAATTACTTATCAGGATATCCTGTTCTTAGCTTTTGTTAAATTTTGAAAGCAATCATTCCTTATGACTATAGAAAAAGACTCAGGCTGGTATAGTAAAATACACTACTAAAAAATCTAGAATATGTCTACTCACCTTACCCTTTCCAAACCAGTAAATGTGCTTTGCTATAATGGAAAAGATAGTATTCATTGTCGTGCACAACACTGTGTATCTGTGTATATTTAGACATCATTATCACACTACTTTTTGAATACTTCATGTGTTTACTCTATCTCATCAGGCAGCAGACCTTCCTGAGGCGGAAAGCCGGGAAGTTTGTAGCGTATTTTAAAAAATTTGATACTGTACTTTTTTGACGTATTTTATTGCTCTCTTACTTGCTGGCATTTCACAGCGTTTTCATGGCATTTCACAGCGTTTTCACGGCATTTCACAGCGTTTTCACTGGACACCGCGCAGCCGATTAGGTGCTGTCGCGGAGGTCTAGCAAAGTTTGCCGCCATCTTGGCGGTAGTTTAGGGTGGCGGTCCAGTAGCCTGGCCCCTCCCGCCCTCATCTGCTCATAAATTGCGCTCTGGGCATCGCACGCGTCAGATCAGGCAGCAGACCTTCCTGAGGCAGAAAGCCGGGAAGTTTGTAGCGTATTTTAAAAAATTTGATACTGTACTTTTTTGACATTGTATTTTATTGTTCTATTATTTGCTGGCATTTTCTCAGCGTTTTCACTGGACACCACGCAGCCGATTAGGTGCGGTCGCAGAGGTCTGTCAAAGTTTGCCGCCATCTTGGGGGTAGTTTAGGGTGGCGGTCCAGTAGCCTGGCCCCTCCCACACTCACCTGCTAGATATGGCCGTCCTCACTCGGCCGCACAGCGGGTGCGCCAGCGGCACGCCATAGGCGCGCCAAAGTCCAGCCCATCTGCGCCCGTCCGTGACCAAGACGCGGACAGGGCCGGTCCCCCTGCCCGTTTATGTTTCGGTGCGGGAATAACTCCTAATCGGATGGAGATCCTTGCCTTTAGACCCACAAGGCGCTCACATTGCTCTTCGTATTCTTTGGACATATGTCGTTTATATCATACTTGCAACTGTTGCAGCTTTTCCTTAACCCAACACAATACATGAGACAGACATCTCCGCATGCCTAGCTCTGCCCCTTCCCGGGGCTCTAGCTCTATTATAACTCTTAAAGCTGCATTAGTTAATTGTAGATCATTGGTAAAGCATGCTCTTGACATCTGGCAGTCTCTATTGGATAAAGACGGGGACCTTCTCTTCCTGACCGAAACATGGTTGAGTGCAACTACCAATCCAGCCCTGATTCTAGCCATTCCCGAAGGCTATAGCATTATCTGTGCCAACCGACACAATGGAAAGCACGGAGGCGGGGTGGTACTCATTTGTAAATCTAAATGGACCATTTCTAACCCCCAATATGATCAAATTGGCTGTATCGAGGATCTTCCCTTTTGTATTAAGCTATCTCCATCTATTTCCTGTTCAGGTCTCCTGGTTTATCGTCCCCCCTATTCCAGTACTTTGCATCTTTCTACCTTGGCAGAATATATCATCCAGTCTGGCACATTTCACAGCCTTGGGGGATTTCAATCTACGTGTGATGCCTCCTGTCCTCTTAGCCTTAGTTTTATCTCCACTCTGGCGGCATGTAGCCTCATTCAAAGGGTGGAATCACCCACTCATAGAGCCGGCCACACTTTGGATTTAATCTGTTCTAACCTTGAGGATATTCAGGTGGATAATCCCACACCGGTGATATGGTCAAGTCACCACCTTATCCCTATTTTTGATTAATATGACCTACTCGGATAGACCTTTTCTGGCTCCGAAGGAATTATGCCGAAACTGGAGCAAAATTACTTCGGAATCTCTTCACGGACACTTAAAAGATTCCCAGACAATTTTAGATACAGATTTGAATGCTCGCATTGTAAACCTGGACGCCTGGATGAGCCAGGCTATCGATTCTCTGCCCCCCCCCCTTAGACCTATTAAAACCTTCAGGTCTGCACCGGCAGCCCCTTGGTACACGGATGACCTTCAACAGAAAAAGGCCTCTTGTAAAGCCTTGGAACGGGCCTGGAGACAAAAGCATTCTCCTGAATGCAAGGTTGAGTATAGGATAGCGCTTAAAGAATAACGCAAATTAATTGTTAAACATAAAAGAGACCATCTAGCCAGCAGAATTGACAAAGCCACTAATGGCCCAAGAGAGATTTTTAATATTGTTAGGTCCTTTACTGACCCACAGGCGTTGAACCGGCGACAGCCTGACTCTCAGTCCCTCTGCAATCAACTCTCAGAGTTTTTTGAGGAGAAAATTGCGCTTATCTATGCCTCCTTCCCCATTATTGAAAGCCCGAACTCTGAGGAGAAATTGGTAAACCAGAACATTACGACTTCTCTCCTCACGGAATTTGCAGAAATCTCAGAAGAGGCATCTTTTGCGGAACTACTTAAATGTAAATCAGGGTCTCCCAGCGACCCCTGACCAGCGAAACAGTATAAGGCACTCACTACTCTCCTTAACCCCCATCTGAATTCCATCTGGAACGACTCCCTGAAATTGGGTAGGTATCCACATAACTGGAAACATGCCTTTCTAGTCCCTATTTTGAAAAAGCCGAATGCGGACCCTGATGCCCCGAGTAACTACAGACCAATCTCCCTCCTGCAGCCGCCGCCAAGATCCTGGAAAAGCTGGCTCATTCACAACTTGCCAGCTTTATAGAGTCCCATGGGCTCTTGCATGACTCTCAGCACGGCTTCCGCTCAGGCAATAGCACAAAGTCGGCCCTGATTGAAATGGCTGACTCTGTGCGGTGGACGCTGGATCAAGGATCGAGGGGGGTGTTAGTGCTGTTGGATCTTTCAGCAGCATTTGACACCATCTCTCATGAGACCCTGTTGAAAAGGTTGGGTGCCATAGGTATTCAGGGAACCGTGTTAAAGTGGATTGCTTCTTTTCTATCAAACCGTACCCAGCAGGTGCATACCCCTCCATATACTTCTTCAGCCAGGCCACTTAACTGGGGAGTCCCTCAGGGCTCTTCATTGAGCCCGCTCTTATTTAACGTGTATTTCACCCCTTTGGCTGAAATGATTGCACAGACTGGTGTTAAAACTACCTCTTATGCGGATGACATTCAGCTTCTTTTTTCTTTTGATGAGCCCACATACACTGCATTCGATCTCCTGAAGTCATGCCTCAGGAACATAGCAAAATGGATGGATCTGAACTCGTTGAGACTTAATGGAGGAAATATGGAAGTTCTGTTTTTCAACCTACCGTCCCCACTGGATTCCATTCTTTGGTGGCCGGAAGATTTGAGTCAGGCCCCTGTACCCAAAGATTCGGTTAGGAATCTAGAGGTTCGATGGGACAACCATCTGTCCTTCGGATCCCAGGTTCAAACAGTTGCAGCAGCCTGCTTTTCAAAGATCAGAATCATAAAAAGCTTATAAATTACTTGCCCAGTGATAACCGTAAAACCATAGTCCAAGCCCTTATAACCTCCCATCTTGACTATGCCAACGCTTTATACCTGGGATTAACATCGGGTCTGTGTCATAGACTTCAGACTGTTCAAAATGCTGCGGCTCGTCTGGTGGAGGGCATTCCACCTAGGCATCACATCTCCCCCTACCTTTGCAAATTACATTGGCTCCCCATCTCGAAAAGAATCGAGTTTAAAGCCCTGACACTGGCCTACCGCGTTATGAAGGGCAAATGACCCGCTCATTTTAAATCGAGCCTTCGTCCCTATTGCAACTTTGGAACTTTGCGCTCCAATTCTCAACTGCTGCTTATGACCCCCAGATTTAGAAGATCCCGAACAGGATTGAAGCTTTTGAAGTTTGTACTTTACAGTGGTGGAATAAGCTCCCGTTATCCCTCCGCATGAGCCGGTCGGAGATTGAGTTCCGTAAATCTCTCAAGACCTTCCTCTTCGCTACATAAACTCCTGTCTGTGCCCATCTACTGCCTGTTCTATTAGCGCCGGGACGCCCCGTTGGGGCAGCTGCACGCTTTACAAAATACACAAAATAAAAATAAATAAAATCTCTATTCTTCATCTATAACTTGGTCTAACCCCACTAATTACTTACCCCTTCCAACTTCAAACTAGCCTCTGCTTTAGTATTTATCTGCAACCTTGTAGCTTACGGTTCTTTATTTTTGTCACTGCTTTTAACCTATAATTACGTAAAACTCATTAACCTAGGCCTCTCACTTTATTGTCTAATTTTTATTATTATAAATTTCCTTGTGTTCTTCTACTAACTTTTCTTTATTCTGTTGCTTGTTATGTATTCTGTCAATCCTTCAATATCTTGTGTTTTTCATTAATGTGCCTTCTTAATTCAAAAGTCTTTCTTCTATTCCTAACTCAATGTGTTCTTTTCCCTTAAGACATTGCTAATCACAAATTTTATCGATTCTTCTTTTAAGTTAGAGAAAATACATCGACTGACTACATTCAATATTGTCTATAATGTCAGGTAAGTTTACTTACTCACTAACTTGTCAAACAACGATCTTTAACTCTTGCAGAAATATTTGCACTTTCTCTTCAGGAATGTCTAAGGAGCAACTGAAAATGGGTCTGAACTCCGGAACGTCTTCTGTGAAGTACGCACTTGTTAGTGAGCACGCGCCTCACCAAGGATTCCCCACAACTCTGTGTTGTTATGTTATGTTATGTTATCTGTTTTGTAAAGCGCAAACAGCTGCCCCAGCAACGGGGCGTCCCGGCGCTAGAACCATAACACAACCAACTGAGACGAGAGACGAGACCTACAAGGAGGGAAAGAGATGGGTTTTGGTCGCTCTACGGAAAGCTAGCATATTGTCGATGCATCGGATGTGGAGGGGAAGGGAGTTCCATAACTTGGCCCCCAGTAGTTTGAAGGAACGCCCTCCGATGCGGCAGAACTTTGTGTGGGGTATCATGGCTAAATGTTGCCCCTTGGACCGGAGATTCCGTTTGGGATAATAGGGGGTCAACAGCGAACGGAGGAGCTCTGGACCTTCGTTCTTCAGGATTTTAAAGGCGAATATGAGAGCCTTGAATTGGATGCGTGCTTCGATGGGTAGCCAATGTAGTCTGTGAATGTTCGCTCTCGCTGAGCACCTTCTAGGGAGACCTACTATAGCCCTTGCAGCCGAATTCTGGATCCGTTGGAATCTTTTTATTTCAGATTTGTTTGCTCCTAACAGCAGGACACTCGCGTAGTCCAGCCTGGACAAGATGGTAGATTGCACAATAAGTTGTCGCGTTTTGGAGTCAAAGTAGCCTAAGATGGGGTTGAGGCTTCTCAGTAAACCAATGCAAGTTGCGGCAACTTTTTTGGTGTGCGACTGGAAGCTAAGAGTAGAGTCCAGCCAAACTCCTAGATTTTTTGCTAGAGTTTTCGGGGGGGGGGTGCTGGGCCTAATGATTGGGGCCACCAGAGGTCATTCCAGTTGTCACTGTTTTTCCCCATTATCAGTACCTCGGTTTTGCCACCGTTGAGTTGGAGGCAGTTTGCTGTCATCCATTTCGCAACGGCAGTCAGTCCATCCCTGAATCTACTGGCCTTGGGAGAGGGGGCCTCATTGAGGCTAATGACCAACTGACTGTCGTGGTAAATGACTAGATCGCAACCGTGCAGGGAGTTGCGGTGGGACACGCAGGGCGGGCGGGGGAGGGCAGGGTGGGGGTGACAAACAACGGAATCTGGCTGAATGCAGGTAAATAAACAACTACAAATAAAACAAATTTCGGGCCATATTATCAACAAAACGCGATATCAACAAAAGACGACACATTATCCCCGCTTTTATCAGCAGGAAAGTGCTGATAAAGCGGCGATAATCCTTCTCCTTTTGTTGATAATATGACGCGAAATGCATGTTAATGGCTTCGTGGTGACTATCACGCGTGGTTAGGGGGTCGTACATGCATGTTTAGGCTCTATTTATTTATTTTTTACATCGCAACATACGCGTACAGAAATATGTATAATTACGAGCAGGAGCTGCATGCTGATAGGCTGTCAATACTCCAAATCAGGAAGTGTTGCAAGCCCTCTTATTTGTTAAAGCAACCGAGTCACAAGGAAACAGTAAAACAAAGTTGATAAATAAGGGAAGGGAGCACGATAGAAACATTCTCAAGCTATAGTGTTGCTCAGGGGGTGGTACATTTATTATACGTGTACCAACCACGTATGGACGACGTACAACTGTAATGTTGAAAGTCGTCACATACGTGTACATAACCAAGAAAATTAAAAATAATTTTAGATATTTATGAAGTGTATTTGTTTATGTGTTGTGTGGCTCTAAAAAGAGCTGTTGTGTTTATTGCGAGATTTTAGTACCTACAAGTAAGTACCAATGCAGAGTCTTAGGTTAATGAGGAAGACTCTGTTCCCCTCATCTGTAAAATGTACACCACCTCTCCTATAGATGTCATGCATATTGAAACGCAGATTATTGTTATAAACGGACCCCATTCGGTAGTCTCGGAGAAAGGCAGAAACAGATTTATTCACATATTTCCTAGCTTTTTCAAACTGTGGACAATAGTGGCTGGACCGCTTCCATCTCTGCCTTTGGCATATATTAGAATACACAAAGACAGTTTTCGGGAACAGTGTCATCAATTGGGCTAGGAGTCCTTCATGAGCATTTCCACAGCTACCCCAGTCAAAGTGCCTAGGTCATTGCCACCACAGTGCACAATTATGAGGTCATGGTGTTGGAGATGCATAAAGGATTTCACCAATGGCATCAATTGGTGCAACTTTAATCCTCTCTGTCCAATCCATTTCATTTCTAGATTTGGTAAACCTAGGTCCTTGTGAATTCTTTTCCGTTCTGCGTACCTTTGACTCCAGAAAATATAGCTGTGTCCCACAATCCGCACTGTAAGCATTTTGAAGAGAGGTCTGGATGCACTCTGATGGCGTCTGTAAATGAAATGCCACTTTCAAAAGTAAGATTTTTCTAAAATGGTGGACAACATGCAGTTCTGAAAAAAGAAAAGACATGATTGGTCATTTGACAACATTTTACCAAAAACTAGGTTCCATGTTCCTCTTATTTAAAAGCCATATTTTTATTGGTTAAGAAAAAGTGATAGAAAAGAACGTTACATAAGATAAGCTGGTATATTCTCCAGTCAAGCACACTTGCTGTTTTAATTTGCAACAATGTATGATGAACTTTTCACCTGTGTGCTGAGTTAGGTGTTCCCTGAAGTGTTTCTATGGTAACTGGCAGATTGTGGAACGGGGGAAGGGTTGAAAGTTCTATTCGTTCGAAACCTTTGGAATGTTAAACCAATCGAAATGTGTGTATTCTTTTGAATTAATGTGAACTCGATTTTAATTGGTTATTTATACGTATGTATACGTAAAATAAGAGGGAAATGTTCCATTTGATGGTTGTACTGCAAACACTGAACTCCAGAGATTTTGTAGAAGAATATCCACTGTGTGAGTGGTATTCTTGTCAATCTAGAATTCAATTTGAAAGGTGAGTTGAAAAGTTGTATGGGAGTGCTTCTGTGCGGTGTATCTTTGAACATTAACGAATTATAAGGTATATTATAAACACTCGGCCATACAATTATCGTAACTTTATCTGCAGTTTCCTGCCGATAAAGTGTTCATAATGTTATCGCCTGCATTGATAATATGCTCCTATATTCCTCCGTTGTTAAACGTTTTATAGTAGTAAACCTGTTTTGCTATAATGCATGCTGTTATGTTTTTTTCCTTAATATCATTTTGTGCCTCTGTACATTAAAGGATTATGGGCCATATTATCAATAAAGGACGATACATTATTGCCGCTTTTATCGATAGGAAACTGCCGGTAAAGCAGTGATAATGCTCTTGATAATATATCCTTGTGAATTCCCATAGAAACCCAGGTTATGGTGTTAACCTGGGCTTCTATGGAAATTCACAAAGATATACTATCAACACTATTATCGCCACTTTAGTGCCAGGTTCCTGCCAGTAAAAGCGGCGATAATGTATCGCCCTTTACTAATAATATGGCACTGACGGGCATATTATTAAGAACCAGTGATAAAATTATCGACATTTTTGGACAGTAAACTGCAGATAAAACGGCGAATATGGGCTTGATAATACCTTCTTGTAAATTGCTATAGAAGCCCAAGTTCTAGTGTTAACCTGGGCTGGTATGAAAATTCTCAAGGGCATATTATCAAGCTCATTATTGTCGCTTTATCGGCATTTTCCTGCCAATAAAAACGACAATAATCTATCGCCTTTTGTTCATAATATGTCCCGAAATTCATTTTATTAATTTAATTGCTTACTTACCTGCAATGAACGTGGTGGCATATTACCAAGGAGGGCAATAGGCAATTATCATCGATTTACCGTCCGTTTTCAGCGGCAACAACTCTATCCTCCTATTAGCAACCTGTCGCTAACTGATATTAGCGACAGTTTTTACGTGATAGCGAGCAGTTTGGGGCCCGCTTTGCATGTCAACGATGTTTATCGCTAATGACGTGCAAAGTGGGTGTACCCAACCAGTTACCAACCGAATGCAGTCGCTAACGACGCTGTCGCCTATTAGCAAGGCAGGCGTACCGTTGGAAATATTCGTGTTAACTGCGATTATCTCCAAATGCTAACACCTGCCAAGACCAGTTCTTAGCCATGTTATCCAATGGCAAGTGGATAACATGGCTAAGACCATTTTGTCTCTAATGCGTGAATATCGTTGTATTCTCAAAGATATTCACGCATTTCGCCGCTATCGCTGGACATTTTACCACAATGGAGAAAAACGTTGCTAATAGCCTGTTTTCTCCGCTAACATATCCAGCGATAGGCAGCAATAAAAAAAATTGTCGCCAACCCTATTTAGTGATAAATATCGCTACCTGTTGGTAATATGCCCCCAGATTCCATTGTTTATCACTCCTCACCCTGCCCCTCCTCCGTCCTACCTGCCTGCCCTCTTGCAAGTCCCTCCACTGGCCGTGGCTGTTTCTATATTCCGTTATATTGTACTGTCTATTTACACTCTCATTTTTTATTACATTTTCCGTGCTTCATACTCCTTGTTCTTTTGTTGTAAGTCCTCTTATTTTTATACTCCAACCTTTTCCTCATACTCCTCCCTCTCTTCTAGTGAGTAATATAATAGAATATTTTATATATTTTTTTTGTAATGTTACATATATTTTTTTATTATAGGTTGTGTTTATCGATACTAAAAGCACTGCATCATGCCAACGAAACACCAAAAGAAAAAGCAACGAAAGAAAACTGTGTATTTGAACACAACTCACCAAGAAGATTTACATGAAGAGAGATGTCTTAACAAACAGAAAGAAACTCCTGGTAAGAGCAGCAGCCCTTTTTTGAGGAAAATACTAAAGACTAAGCATAGTGTTCAGAATCAAAAAAAGTCCTTAGTGTATCAGAACGAGAAAAAAAACTACTAATAAACAAAAGAATAATAGAAAATCAAGTGCAGACAAAACTGTGTATCGTACAAGGAGAACAAATCAATTCATATAAATTAGGAAAAAAATGTTTTATAATAGATTGGTATCAAATTTAATGAAAGAAATTAAGGTATATAAGAAAAAAAACAGTATTTTCTAAGAAAAAGAAAGCTATAGAAAACGTAGTTGAGAAAGCTTTGGAATTGAAAAGAAAACTGTTTATATTAGTAATCAATAGAATTAGATCACTAGATAAACCAATACATTTAATGAAGAGCAAAAGTAGGTGGAGAAGACAAATTAACAGAAGTAATTTTTGTGAGTTTTTTTTGGGTGAATGGAACATACTTCAACTTCTGAGCCTTTTTTTAAATCAAGAAAGTTATCTTCAGAGTAATGATTTGTTGCATGCATTTGACACTAGTGGTCGTGCTTATGAGCTTAGAAATGGTTGTCCTATTGAGAAAGAGAAAATTGTTTCTAGAAATGCAGAAGAGGTGTTAGCTTATGAAGTTTTAGGCAGACGTCCTAAAGCTCCAGTGTACACTTGGATTTGGAGTAGTGTTTGCAGTGTGCGGCAAGAATCTATGGATTTTCTACGCAATTTCTTACGGAATTACACCAAGAAAAGTGTTAAACAAAAGGTTAAGATGTTGCAAGGACTAGACCCTTGCAGAGTGAGAGAATATAGTAGTTTACAAGGTCATTCTCTACCTTGTGATTGTATAAAAGTATGTCGAAGTGTTTTCCACCATTTCCGAATGTTAGCAGTTCATCATACTCGGATGAGGAAATTAGCCAGAACATTGTATTACGCAAAAAGTCCAGCACTAATGTTGAAAAAGTTGAGCAGTGCTCTTTTGCACGGATCTGTATCAGACGTAACAAATATTTGTGATGAAATTGAGATTAGTTACTTGGGTCCTCAGGAAAACAGTGCAGAAAGTGAGAGATTAGTAGAAGAACATGTGGAAGAGAATGTAGGACAGTCCAGTGTAGAAAACTTTGAACAACACATTATACAGTTTAAGGTGATTTCAAGTGAAAGGCCAAATTATTCCTGTATCTGTTGTTGACCACTTCATTACAAAACTCAGACCAGGAGTGTTCTGTATTTAAAAAGTGAAAAGGAAAATAATAATGAGTGGAAGGATTTTACAATTTACTTGTTGGTAGAGAATTGTTTTGATTTGGGTTCTGATCAGCGTATTTGTAAACATTGTTATAACAAATTAGATGAGAACAAAATGCCTGCTAGAGCTGTGCAAAATAATCTTGAGTTGGTAAATATTCCTTCTGAACTGATGGATTTAAATACCTATGAGTCTATTCTTATTCAATATGTGCATCCATTTCAGGCTATTGTTCGTATGGAGCCTAAGACAGGAAAAGTGCCTCCTTCTGATTTACATAGAGGATTAATGGGAAGAGTTGTATATTTGCCTCTAGATTTAAAGAAAAATATTGAAACTATTGGTGTAGAAAATGTAGAGGATGAACCTTTAGTTATTCTTGTTAATGGCGTTCCTACTAAGAGTAAGAAAATCTGGCAAGAATTAGTGGACGTTAGAAAAGTGAAAAAGGCAACGTTGTACCTGGTAAAAAATAATCAATATTACAAAAATGTCTATGTGGGAGAAGAAGAAATATGTACAAGAAGATACTGACTTGCCATCTGGACAAATTGAAAAAGTGGATGTGTCCAGAACTGAAGAAATCTATGAACATTACAGTGTTCATCCATTGCATTCCAAAGAAATGATGGGGAATGCTATAGACTTATTTCAAATGAAAGAAGCAAAAGGAAATCCCACTAGTTTATGGGAAAAAAGCTTGGAAGCTCGCTGTTTCCCTCAGTTGTTTCCTACAGGAAAAGGAGGATGATATGATGACCGACCTGTGCAGATTCCTGCATCTGAATACCGGACATCAAGATTATATGCAGAAGATGCAAGATTTCAACAATGTATTCTATATTTGTTTCATCTTTTGTTTGAGAGTGATTTGTCTGGACTTTTTTATGCATTAAACCACATATTGAAAACAGGTGTACATCTGCAAAATGTTTCAGCAAAGGAATTTATGGATACAGTAGAGCAGAAAGATAATGTGTTGGAAACTCAGCTGATTAATCTGATGGCATGTCAGCGTGGTACTAATGAGTGCTGGTACCGTCGTCATAGAGAACTCAAATGTATGCTAAGAAACTTAGGAACTCCTACATGGTTCCTTACTCTAAACTGTGCTGAATATACTTGGGATGATTTACTTCAATTTCTTCGAGAGGCAAATCCAAATATACCAAATATCGAATACAAGACATCTGGAGAATTGTGCTCTTTGGATCCTGTTAATGTATGCAGGTATTTCAATCATAAATTCGAAGCTATGATGTCTTTCATCACAAACAAAAAAAATCCTCCTCTTGGAGAGGTTCTAGATTTCTTTTGGAGAAAGGAGTATCAAGCGAGAGGTGCTCCTGCTATTATGGATCAAAGATACTCCCAAATTTGGAACAGACTCAGATGATACTGTGTCTTTTATTGAAGAATATGTTACATGTGAAGTACCCAAAAGTACATAAGATAAGGACTTAAGACAACAAGTCTTACGATTTCAAAGCCATCGTTGATGTAAATACTGTCGTCAAAAGTACAAATCTAAGCACAAATTCTACAGCAAATGCAGTTTTGCATTTCCTCGACCTGTAATATCAAAAGGAAAAGTGGACAGTTTTATGTCATCTTTGCAACATAATATCACAAGAAAGTCTCCAAAAAATACCTACAACTTAAGAAGAAACGAAGAGTCAAAATACATAAATGACTATAACTCAGTCATTTTGTCTATGTGGAATGCTAATATGGATATTCAATATGTTGCAGACAATTCCATTGCTGTTGCACGATATGTGACATCGTACATAACAAAGTCAGAAAAGACGGAATTGAAGGAAATGTGGGAAGAGATTTCCCATGAGAAGAGTCCAAGTAAGAAATTATACAGTTACAGTTTGAAGATGTTATCTCATCGAGAAATTGGAGCGTATGAAATCCTGGATCGCTTATCATCTGCAAGTCTGTACTCTTAATCCAGAAGAATCATTTGGGTGAGTCTAAGTCTTGCTGCAACACGAAACAAGTTCTTAAATCTATACAAGAAATTGAATATTTAGCTGAAAAAGAGCCAGAAAGTACTGATATTCTGAAAACAAATATGTTGGATACATATTATCCAAATAGAAGTCATCATCTTGAGAACATTTGTCTCTATGAAGTGCTGCAAAACTATATTTTTAAACTGAATATTACCGAAAACATTAATAATGGTATATATGCCGTTATTGGTTCTGAAGGATGTCTGGTGAAACAAAGAAAAGGACATTTGATTAATCACCGTAAACTGAGTTCTGAAACTCCTGACAAAAGAGAATTTTACTATTTAGCTCTTTTGCAACTTTTCAAGCCATGGCGTTCAGAATTGGAATTACTTGGAGATTTTGAGAGCTATGAAGATTTCTTCAATGCAACTAAAGATACTATAGAATGTCCTGTTTTTGCAATTATGTCAAAATGTTGAATGACGAAATTGGGCAAGAAGCTACAATTGCAGCTGAGATTGCTAAAGATAGTTCTCAAGACAGTCAAACTTCTCCTCCGTTGACTCAGGACCCACTAGGAGAACCAATTGTTCTAAATGAAGCAGCAACTGCTATGGAAGAGGTGGAAACAGTAATGTATCAAGGTCAAGAACATCTAACAAACTTAGGAAACTTAGAAGAACAACTAAATCTTGAACAGAAATAAATATATGAGCAAGTGAGAGAACAGATTGACCATGGATTTCTTCATGAGAAAAAAGAGTGCTCTTGCTCATCATTTGAACCTATCCATATGTATGTCAGTGGACAAGCTGAAAAAAGGTTTTTAATTAAAGTAATCACAACTTTTCTACAGAAAAGAACGGAGTCGCATTTGTCTTGTGTTGTCACTTCTCCAACTGGGTTGGCGGCACACAATATTAAAGGAATTACTTTACATTGTTTATTAATGCTACCAGTAGAGCATGACAATAAATTACAATACCACAAACTATCTGGAGAAGCTTCTTGTGAAGTTTCAAGAGTGTTGAGGAAAATGAAGCTTCTCATTATTGATGAGGTAAGCATGGTCTCAAACATAATGCTTGCCTTTGTGCATTTAAGAATGCAGCAAATTCTTAAAACAGAGTATGACGTACTATTCGGAGGAAAACACGTCATACTTTTTGGAAATCTTCTACAACTTACTCCAGTAAAAGGACAGCCAGTGTTTAAATCACTTGTCATGAAGATACTAGAAAGTCTTTGGGGGGTATTGGCAATGTAAACATTTGGTCATATTTTCAGTATAAGGAACTTACTACAAATATGCGACAAGCAAATTATGTTGATTATGGAACTATTCTTCAAGATATAAGAATTGGAAAATTGACCGAACATGGAAAACAAGCTTTACAGACATGATTACTTTCCAATTTGTTTCCAAATGCAAATATTGTCCCAGAGAAAATATACATGAGAATTGCAGAAAACAAATCTGTAATCTGCTTAATGCCAACACTGCATGAATGTTCTATATTCAATGAAAAAATTTTAAAGTTGGAAAATGAAGAAATTATAAAATTGGAAGCAATTGATAAAATAGAACATGAGAGAATCAGTATTATTTTGAGTGAAAACTTGAAGAGGAAATTGGATTGTTTAGAGAAATCGATAAGTAAAACTGCTGGTTTAGAAAAGAATTTGTATGCATGTGTAAATTGTAGAGTAATTTTGCGACGTAATTTGGATGTGCAAAAAGGTTTAGTAAATGGAGCAATGGGTAAAATTGTTCATTTTGTTAATTATGTAAACAGACCTGGCATTGAATTTTTGAAAATCAAATTTGTTGAAATTGCTGAAGTACAACAAGTTAGTCATTGTGCAGACCATTTTTTGCTTGTAAAAGATTTGTATGTCTGTAGAAAACAGTTTCCTGTTTGTTTGGCATATGCGGTGACCATTCACAAATCTCAAGATTTAAGTGTAGATTGTGCTTTAGTGAATATTGGAAGCACCGTGTTTAAAGAAGGTATGGCATATGTTGCTTTGTCTCGAGTCAGAACTTTATCTGGATTGTACTTGATTGACTTTGATAATACAAAGGGTTCTGCAGATACAAACTGTGTAAAAGAGTATAATAGGTTAAGAAGAGAATATGCACCCAATTTAGGTCAATATCCAGTGATTGAAAAGCGTGTGGTAGGTAGAAAATGATTTGAGAATATCAGTTCTGAAACTGTAGAGAAAGAAAAAAAACAAGATGAAGTTGAGCCTCCAAGAAAAAAGACAAAGGACAGAGTTGAAGAGAATGTTGGTTATCGATTTGAAAATAGTTCTGGTGTTAACTGCTATGCTAATGTAATTGTTAATGTTGGTTTTTTTCTTCACAGTTTCCAACAGCAAATTGTAGAAAATCGGGACAAAAGATTCTGTTCATTTGTTGAATTCTGTTTATGAGAAACGTACTAGTGATAAAAGTAAAACAAAAGTGTTTCTGATATTCGAAATGTTTTGGACATATGTTCTGGTTCTACTCAATTTACGCAGAATATTCAGCAAGATTGTCAGGAATTTTTTAAGTTTATGCTTGGTGTACTAGAAGATGAAGGTATAGATGTTGAAAACCTTTTAGGCCTTTCTTATCAATGGCATCATGACTGTCGAAATTGTTTGTTTACATGTAGCACTGACATAGACACTGAGAGATTCATATATTTGACTTTACCTGACTGTGAATCAGTGTCTTTTAACAATCTAATTAGGGGACCAAGTCAAAACATGGAGTGTAGCCAATGTAAAACAGAAATGTCATCAACATTATTTATACAAAGATATGGATAGTATGTTATTTTAATTCTGCAACATTGTAGAACTGATGGAACAAAATTGAAAACTTTAATTAAAATTTTTGTAGCTGGTCAATGTTCAATATCAGGAAGAACTTTTATAGCTGTTGCTAAAAAAATTCATGATGGACCTTCAACCACATCTGGACATTACATTGTTTATTTAAAATGTCTTAAAGGTTGGATACAGTGTAACGATACTCAATTAGTTTTTAAGCAAATTTTTGCCCAAAGAGTTACCAAATTCTTACCTAATATTTTTAAGGGCAAAATTTTAAGATCAAAATTTGCCCTTTAGGATTAGTGCTGTTAAGGTACATTAGTCTGGTGTTGTAGAGTATTTTGTAAGTGAGAGTGAGGAGCTTAAAGGTGATCCTTTTGTTGATATTGAGGCAGTGTAGGTGTATCAGGTGGTGGGTGATGTGGGTGCAGCCGGGGACATTGATGATCAGTCAGGTAGTGGTCTTTTGGATTTGTTGTAGTTGTTGTAGGTGTTTGGCTAGAAATCATGTGTAGACTGTTTTACCACAGTGTAGTCTGCTGCTGATGAGGGCCTGTGTCACTGTTCCTCTTTTGGTTAGGATCCACTTGTAAATGTTGCAGAGCATGTGCAGGATGTTATAGCAGTACGAGGACACGGTGTAGACTTGCTTATACATGGAGAGGGAAGAGTGGAGAATGAATCCTATGTTGCACACATGGTTGGGAGATGTTGGTACTGTTCACAGTGCAGTCAGGTAGTAGCAGTTGTCTGAGGCTGAGGAGGTGAGGCTGAGGAGGTGGGTCTGAGGATGAGTACCTTCATCTTCTGCCAGTTTGTATTTACAGTGCTGCTCTTTATGTAGTTGCTGACGTCCTTCATTATGTCATGGAGGTTCCTTTTGGTGGTATGTGGCTTCTTGGTGACGAAGAGGATGATCTGGGTGTTCTTTGTGTAATAGATGTTGTTGAAGTTGTGATGGTGGCCTACTTGTGTTAGGGTGGCCATGTGGATGATGAACAGTGTCGGATTGATGGATGAGTCCTGGGACACCCATAGATGATGTTGATGGTTTTGGAACAGAAGGCTGGGAGGCGAACGTTCAGGATTACTATTGACCAACTTCCAAACAAAGGACTTGATGCATACTATTTGGCCGTAAGGAAAAGTGTGCGAAACCATTAAGGACTTTTTGCTGTGTATTTTCTCAGCATCCACTTGTAAGTAACATTATTTACAGTGCAAAAAAAATTAATCAGAATATATTGTTATTTTATGATTGCTTGACATATCTTAAACTTACATAACAAATTGCTCTTAGAAAAAAACATTTAAGATATGTTTTATTTCTATTTTTTATATTGTTATTTACAATGTTGACTGTTTTTTTTTAAGATATCCTTATGGATTGTCTTTTTTTTGCCCGCTGTTATGTGATGAGTACTATTGAACTCACTGTTTGTAGTGAAATTCAATATATTTTGAGAACAGCAAAAAAGGCAAATGAAATGTTTTACAAATTATTTTGTGTTGTAAAATATATCTAGTAACTGTGTTTTTTTGTATCTTCCACAGGTGACAATTTTACAATATATACTATTTTTATTTTTTATTATGCTTAACGTAAGTACAAGTAACTGATTCAGACGCGACCCGTGGAGAGAGTTGTGGTGGGCTAGGCAAATGGGGCGCGGGAGGGGCAGGGCGAGGGGTTATAAACAGCGGAATCTGGATGATTGCAGGTAAGTAAACAATTAAATTAATAAAATGAATTTCGTATCCTGCGCCCTGCACCGCAAAATGTGAAGCAGGACACAAAACAAAGTCGCATATTATCAACAAAAGGCGATACATTATCGCCGCTTTTATCGGCACCAAAAATTCCGATAAAACGGCGCTAATGGGCTTGATAATAGGGCCTTGGAAATTCCCATAGCAGCCCAGGTTCTGGTGTTAACTTGGGCTGTTATGGGAATTCACAAGGGCCTATTATCAAGCCCTTTATCGCCGCTTTATCAGAAGTTTTCCTGCTGATGAAAGCGGCAATAATCTTAATATTGTCTTTGTGTTGACGAACACGCGTTGTAATGGCTGAGACTTATGTCCTTCAAATTAGTTTTTAGGTATACGTGTGACCAAGTCTGATAAGATCAGAGTTTAACGACAAACACTGTGGTGTCTGTCCCTCGAAATCTCGTCGATCACAAAGAAAAGAGGAGGACGATAAAATGAAAGTAACAGATGTAATAAAAACTACTAAAATGGCGGTGAACGGAGTACGTGATCAACGTTTGGCGCCTCGGCACTACGTTCCAAATAAATGTAGATAAAATACGATTATTAATATTTTACAAAAGTACAGCAGCGGATGACACACACGACCCGAGAAAACAAAGCGCCAAATGTAATGCCTGAAATAAAGAAAGGTTTGTTTGTTGAACTTGAAGAAAAAGAAAAAGAAAAAAACTTTGGCTTCGAAACGAGGCTGTACATGCGTAGAGAGTACAACTGCTACACAAAAAAAGGAAAGTTTTACATATTATCATAGAAATAAAGGGGCATATTATCAACAAAAGGCGATACATTACCATTGCTTTTATCGCCAGTAACTCCCAATAAACCGGCGATAATGGGCTTCATAATAGGTCCTTCTTAATTCCCATAGAATCCCATGTTAACACCAGAACATGGGCTTCTATGAGAATTAACAAAGGCGTATTATCAAGACAATTTTCGCCACTTTCATGCCCATAAAACAATGATAATTTTAACACCGATCCTTGATAATACGCCCGTCAGTGCCATATCATCACTAAAGGGCGATATATTATCGCCACTTTTATCAGCAGAAAACTGCAGCTAAAGCACCGATAATGGGCTTGATAATAGGCCCTTGTAAATTCCCATAGCAGCCCAGGTTCTAGTGTCAACATGAGCTTTATTGCAATTCACAAAGATATATTATCAAGCCCATTATCGCCGCTTTATCAACAGTTTCCTGCCGATAAAAACAGCGATAATGTATCGCCTTTTCTTGATAATAGGGCCCATTCCTCTTTTTTTTACCAGTAAACTTAGCTGCATATCATCAACCACAGGTGTTAAAATTATCGCCGTTTTATTGGCAAGAAACTGCCGATAAAATGGCGATAATGAGCTTCATAATACGGCCTTCTTATTTCCCATAGAAGCCCATGTTAACACCAGAACATAGGCTTCTATGGGAATTTATAAGGACGTATTATCAAGCCCACCCTCCCAACATTAATAAAAAACTCCAGACAATACAGGTACCCGGAGCTGGAAGGTCATTTTACATATCCCTGCCCCAGAAAGGTAGCGTTCCCCGCGACATGTACGGGGAGAGAGAGAGAGAGAGACAGCTCAAAACATATACTTTTTTTTAAAAGACCCGAGGGGTGCCGCTCCCTGAAACTGCGGGGAGTAGGACCGTAACCCCCCTCCCACATACTTCAGAATAAAACGAGAGGAGTGCCCTTCCCCAGTGCTCGGTGCACCTTACAAGCCCCCATTATTCAGAAAAATTGCCCCCGCAATTTGCCCTCCCGGGACCTAATGAATAAAATGGACTTCTACTTTTTTCTTCACATTTTCCACTGCGTACAAGTGCTACACAAGTACCCCGCCATTTTTTATTTAAAAAATAATAATTGAGCCTAAAGATCCATGTATTACCCCCTGACCAAGACTATATGCTCAGAATGTTTCTACCCTGCCCCCTTTCCTTATTTCTCAACTTTCTTTTACTGTTTTCTAGTGACTTTGCTCTCCCGACAAAGAACATAGCAGCCAACACTTCCTGGTTTTGAGTATAGACAGCCAATCAGCATGCAGCTTCTGCTCAAAATTGTAGGTATTTACATACGCGTATGCCGCAATTTTTCTTACAAAATAAAAAAAAGAGCCTAAACATCCATGTACGACCCCCTGAGCAAGCCTAGAGGGTCACAATGTCTCTAGCCTACCCCTTCCCCTATTTCTCAACTTTGTTTTATTGTTTTCTTGTGACTCAGTTCTAGCGAGGCACAAGATGGCCACGAACACTTCCTGGTTTCGAGTGTTGACAAACAGTTCACAGCCAAACAGCATGCAGCTTGTGCTCATAATTAAACAGATTTCAGTACGCATTCTGAACTCCGACTATAGATATCACTATGATTTCACTTGCAATTTTCTCAGAAACTACTGAACGGATTTACACAATTTAACAAAAAGCTCAATCTGCGAACAGAACTCTACCTCTCTGCCAAATTTTGTGTAATTCCGTTCAGCCGTTCGGTCTGTAGCCCTGGTTAAAGGTCCCTATGGAAAATTGCATGGGGAAAACACGTTTTGGGACCCCCTTTTTCCTCTGCCCCCACTTGACGAATCACCCCAAAACTGTTAGGGAAGGAGCGGAACCGAGCAGGCCATTTTCTTGGAGAAATTCACAAAGATTCGTCCTTCGTCGCCAAAGTTATTCCAAATAGAATGTTGCAGATTTCCTATGGAAACTAGGTCCTAACTATAACTACCTACTGGTGACCGCCAGTAGGTAATATATATATATATATCACGCTCGTTTTCCACCAACAAAGCCGTGCACTCACACACAGGTACTGCTAGCGGCTGTGGAACGCCGCATAACATGACGCTCAAAATTCTTCAAATCAGGAAGAAAGACAGCACTCCGGTGGGGGCATTCTCAACAGGTTTCTTTATTCAAGCGAACAAACGCGTTTCGGCGTCTAGACTTTGTCGGTGTTCATGACACCATGTTCGTGACAGGCTAATAAAGCACTCGTGATTCAGTAGCAATCAATAAGGGACTAAAACCCCCTGTTCATTTATAAGTGCCATCTTGGAATGTGTATATTATCGACGAAATTTCATATGGGTCTGAACAGTGGGGAAGAGCTGGCAGTTCATCTGGGGAAGTAATTTTAGAAAGCCAGTTGGTTCTGTTTTCTTGGGTATCTGGCTCTGCATTTATAAAATATCGGATGTTTTGATTATCTAAATGAATTTAATTAATTCTATGAGATAAATAGATTACTATGGGTGCTATAGGATACAGATGTACTTGCTGATTAACTAATGAGTTTGTTGAATATTAATTAAGTTTCTCGTAATGATTGTAGCTTCTCCTTGAGGGACTTAAGCCGATCCACGGCAAAACTGAGTGTAATGTTACACATGTATGAATTTTATACCCTCTGTAATTATATGTGACCAAAAGTATGCCGATTTATGGCTAAATAATATCAATATGTTAACTAACATAGGTTTGTGTAGAGTAAAACACATTCCAAGATGGCGCTTATAAATGAACAGGGAGGTGTTGTCCCTTGTTGATTGCTACTAAATCACGAGTGCTTTATTAGCCTGTCACGAACATGGTGTCATGAACACCGACAAAGGCTAGATGCCGAAACGTGTTTGTTCGCTTGAATAAAGAAGCCTGTTAAAAATGCCCCCTCCGGAGTGCTGTCTTTCTTCCTGATTTGAAGAATTTTGAGCATCATATATAAATGCGTACGAAAGGCGTTGTCATAAGGACTTTATCTGTGATGTTTGTTTCGAGCGGGATGTTGCAGCTTCCAACAATTAAACGCTGAAAAAATACTTACCTGTGTGAGGCTCTTTTCAAGGGGACACTCTTGTTTGGTTTGATATTTGCGGCTGGTCCGGCCGCGAAAGGAGCCCTGCCATTTGTTACGGTCCTTGCTGGCGCCAACCGACGCTAGCAGTGAGGTGCAGGAGGTACGTGTTGGGAGTCAGATGGTGGAACCTCCATGTTATGGAACTCACATCAACCCACTGGGGATTGTATACTTGTGTCATCACTGTCAGCGTTTCAGCAATACACAGTTATTTGATGCGACAGCACTCAGTGTTCCAGAAGGCAGTGCGACTGTCTACACCTACTTGGGAAAGAAGCACGTGCATTTGAGCTGCTGTTGCCTGCTGAACACATTCACACACAGTCCGCCCATGAAGAAAAGCGCACAGCGCATGAAACGCGTCGGCATAAGGATTTTATCTGTGATGCTTGTTTCAAGCAGGATGTTGCAGCTTCCAACAATTAAACGCTGAAAAAATACCTACCTGTGTGAGGCTTTTTTCAAGGGGACACTCTTGTTTGGTTTGATATATATATATGTATATATATATATATATATATATCACCGCTGAGCAGGCTATGGCAATGGTAAGGTGTAACTGCAGTTAACAGCTCTGTGCGCGCTGAGCGTGAGAAGGAGAACAATGTGTCCCGCTTTGGGGAGACTCACCCTTGCTTCACCTAATGGCAGGAAGTACCTGGGCCAGCCCCTGTCAGCCACTCACAAAAATACTCCCTCATGCCTGTCTGGCATTCTGACTATAGACCCGCAAAAACAGTCATCATGCTGAAAGATTTCAAATACAGACCCGTAATTATACTATGGGCATTAGGCTTCCAGGTGGCTCGAGCAGCTTATTAACACCTGGGGTGCTGCGGCTGGGCACTTGATGCTACTGATACAGAAAATCTTGATGTGGGCGAACGAGACACATAGAGATGCGCCCTCTATGAGTCTGCGGTGCACACCACACCTCGAGACTTCAAGCTGGAGGGGCCACAAGCAGAGTAATGAAAACTCTCCCGCAGACCTGAATATTCATACACAGTCAAACGAAACCTGTGGGAAACGTTACATGTCACTGGCCACTGGCAACAGCAGCTGGAATACACATAAGACCAAATACATAATTCCCATAAAATCGACATGAGAGAAAGGGAAAGAGTACTTACCTTGCTGGAAGCAGGAAAAGTCACTAAGGAAGGAGACACCTTTGTACAGAATGTGGAGTGCCTATTGGTGGATTGTTGATAACCTTTACCATGTGTATCATGGGAAAGATAGTTTTGTTTGTTTTAAAGTTGAATCTGCTGGAAAAGGATTAAAGGAAATTTGAGTATAATCCTCGCCTCCGGTCCTGACATAGAATCACAAGAGAAACATGTGCCTCAAACTCTGTTATTTATTTATTCATAAATTGCATGTTTGCTAGTAAAAAGCCCTGGTGCAGATGCAGAAAGCAGGTTTTGAGGGGTTTCCTAAACCCCAGAAAATGAGTCAAACATTTCAATTCTAATGACAGGGAGCTCAAGGCTTTAGTTATCTAACAAAAGATCTGCCACTCTGGTGGGATTTCCTTATCAAAGGAACCTGTTAAAGGAAGGCCTAAGAAGAATGCAGTGTCAGTGGAAGAGAATACTAGGAAAACAGTATTTGTAGAAATAGAGGACCTGAATAACGAAGGTCCTTAAAGCAAAGACAAATGCTTTAAAGACAATCTACTTCTGTACTGGAAGCCAGTGCAGTGTCCACAGATGGCCTGAGATAAGACCTAACATACCAAGTTAATTCCTTTGCAGCCAGGCCTTCTCCCCCAACCCTGTGCAACGTCCTTTTTAGCTATTTGGGGTAGTTCGCACTTAGACCCCGTAGAATTCCATCCACATAAGGTAGCCACAGCAACTTTTATTCCTACATCTTGAGTATTCTAAAGGTACCCAAAGTTTGTGGATTCCCCTTGAGGGGACTGAAAAATTAGGCAAAATACAGCTGAAATGAGGGTTTTTGGGGGGAAATGGGAAAAAAAGTGCTGAAGAGAAAAGTGTCTTTTTTTCCCTGCAAATGGTATCAATGAAGGGTTTGTGGTTCTAAAATCACCATCTTCCCAGCCTACAAGAACAGACATACGTTTGTCAGAAAACCAACATTCTCAACACAGTTTTGGCATTTTACTGGGACATAGCCTATTTTCCTATTTTAGGTGCTTTCAACCTCCTTCCAGTTAGTGGTAGAAACAAATGTGAAACCAATAATGGATCCCTGAAAGCTATACATTTCTGAAAAAGTATACAAAATTCAGAATTCAGCAAGGGGTCATTTGTGTAGATCCTTTAAGGTCCTCCTGTAGAAAGTAAGACTTAAAATAAAAACATTGAAATTTAGTTTTAAAAAATCAGCCATTTGAGCCTACATTTTCAGCTGCAGCTTCTTTTAACTATGGTAGATTTTTTAAAAGCAATAAACTGTTACATTCAGGAGACCCTTCTGGTTGCGGGGATATAGGTTCACAGGCTTGTAGGTTCACCAAGATGCCAAGGTACCCAGAGCCTATAACTGAGTTGCATCATGCAATGGTTATTCATTGTGTACCAGGTACACAGCAATTCATTTGGTAAAATATAAAGAGTGAAGAATAGGTATCAAGGAAACCTATGTATTTTTCAAATGGCAATAAGATATGGAGTTTAGAAGCAGCGTTTATTTGTGCATCTCTGAATTCCTGAGTACCCATATGAGTATGTAAATTAGAGGGTATTGTTAAAAAGTACGTCTTTTTTACATACTTTTACATGTGGAAGGCAGAAATGCATAGAAGGACAAATGGTAATAACACCTGTTCTACTATTCTGTGTTTCCCTACGTCTCCCGATAGAAATGGTACCTAACTTGTATGAGTAGGCCTAGTGTCAGCAAAAGGAAATGGGCCAAAACGCAAATTGGACACATCACATTTTTCCACTGAAAACTGACCCTTTTTTGCAATGTGTCTAGCTGTGCCCTAGCACAGCCAGTGCTATTTCCTGTGTTAGTCCCATGTAGCAAAGCAGCTTATTTCTTACATTGTCTTATTGATCAGCGTTTTGGGCCCTGGGCTTGATGGCCATCTAGGGAAACCTACCAAACCCAGATATTTGTGAAAAATAGACACCCAGTAGAGTCCAGGGATGTGTGGCTTGTGTGGATCTCCTAACACTTTCTTACCCAGAATCCCCTGCAAACCTCAAATTTAGCTAAAAAGTCACATGTATCTCACATTTCTGTGTAAGCAGGTTGAGGGTTCACCCCACCGGCAGAAATTTCCCAACCCCAGCATTCCCCTCGGTCCGCCAATAAAAATTATACCTCACGTGTGTGGGTGACCAAAAAAACTGGGGGCATTTTCTTTTAGGAGTAAATGCATTGGCTTGGCATCCCCATTCTGGGCTGCCCCTACCCCTAAATCTAAATAAAAATGTAATCTGTGGATAGGGTCATGGTCTTGACCATTGAGGGCATCGCCCACATCTTATTAAAAAACAAAAACAAATCCCTGGTGTCTAGTGGCCTTTCTGCCCCTCCGGGGGCTGATTGGGTGGTAATAAACCACATCTTCTCCCCCAGGGGACAGAAAGACGGTCTCATTTGTTTGGAAGGTGGGGACATTGCATGGCCATTTTAGGCAGCCTCCACCCCTAAGTACTGGCAAAAAAAATTCTCTGGTGCCTAGTGTGCTATCTGCACTAGCAAGGGGCAGAGCAGGGGTTATTGGCACTACCTGGCCCCTGGGGAGGCAGAAAGACTGAACATATGCCCCCAAACATGGGGGGGAGAAAAAGCCCATGCCCCCCTCCAAGGTGTCTGGTGGCGGATTCCTGCTTGGGGATAGCCCTCCTGTGGCAATCTCCAAGCAGGGGTCAACTGGGGAAAGGTACCATTAGAAAGGAGAAATTCTTCCTTTCCTCTGAAACCTATCCCATCTGCCTACATGCTCGGGATGCTGAGATAGCCCCGTAAGCATGGAGGCAATTAAAAACTAAATTAGCCGATCGGCTCATTTCACTTTCAGTATTATGACGTGGACGTGCTGATCGTCAATACTTTGAGAAAAAAATGCCTCGGACAGCTGGAAAACCAGAGGTATTTCTGACTGGTGTGCCGAGGACGTAAAGGTTACGTCCTTGGCACAGCAGCACTGCGGCCGAGGACGTAATCATTACGTCCTCAGCATTAATAGTGTTAAGTAGCAGGAGTGTGGTTGTGTACTATATCAACTTCAGTTGTTTAATAGTACAATCACGAAGACCAATGAACAGGTAATTGGATTAGTGAAATGAAGCGTCTACCACTACTTGAAGGTTGGGATCATGAAACTTCTTTGAAAAAGAAAGAATTTGACTCTGGACCTCCTGATGATGAAAACAAGAAGACAAAGTGTATTATCATAAACACAACCACTAAGTTTTGATTATCTGAGGCAGAGTCAGACATTGGCCTAAAGTATCTGGTCACTAGTCTGAGGATCAGATAAAGGATGAGCCTTGTCTAAGTTCAGCGTTATTTAGTGTCTGGACATTCAGCCAACCACTGCCTTGAGTCCAGAATAAATGCAGGACTCCTCTCCATGGCCAAGCAGGTTAAGAACACGCTGTGTATCTATCTACAGAACAGATCACAATCCTTCATCAAACCAGCAAGAGGGGCCACAAATAGGATGAATAATCTGGGAAGTAGTGAAGAGCTTCATAAACTTCATAAAACATGGGTTTGACACCCTGATTGACCAATTATGGGTGGTAAGAAATGAAACACATGGGTTAGACAAGCATCGCTGGGTGAGCCCTTTTTAGTGGTGTTCAATATCTTTAGGGTAATTTTCGGGGACATTGGACTGAAGTCAGAGAAGATCTGCCTGGGTTCCAAAATCTGATCCAACCAACATTTTAGACAGATTAGCAGGGAGAACCTGTCCTGTTTTTTTACTAAAAATCAAAGATAAAGGTTTGCACATTGAGAATGATCGCATAGTGGCATGCTGAGGGCAGACTAGGTTAGTGAAGTCTTAATCTAGAACCGGGGTCTCCAACCGGTCGATCGCGAGCTACCGGTAGCTCGCCGAGACCCTGAGAGTAGCTCGTGATGCTTGTACCTCGTCACCAGGCATCTATGCGCCTCTTGCCTTTCCCTAAAGGACACTGCGCTCATTGTCAGAGTCACAAGTGCGGCTAGTGCGGAGCTGCACTAGCTGTAGCAGGGCAGAGAAGCTGTTTGCCGGTCGCGCAAGCAGTATAGAAACTGCAGAGACCCGCGCCATCTGCCCTTTCAGCAGTACAGCCTGTCACCTTTCCTTCACCAGAGCAAGTAAGCTAGCGTGGGAGCACACTCAGAACAATTCTGAAGTGTAGTTTAATTATTAATTACACTGTACGGCACAAAAAGCACAATACGTTCGAATATGCAGCTGCGGCGATTATTTCTTAAACAGCTGTTAATGATCTGTGATAGCCCCATTCTCCGCGCTTTCCACTTGTTATTCTGCACTTCCTCCGGCTTCCCCTCCCCTCTATCTCCCTGGGGACAGCAGTTATTTAGTTCTCTATTCTGGTATTGTTATCTCATGAGCCTGGCCGTAAACTGGCAACAGGATGAAAGAAAAAAAACTGTGATGCACTTTTAACAATGAAAGGTGAGTTCATGTGTAAATGAAATCGCTTCTTGATGAAGTGCCTCCACTTTACCTCCCTCCGAGCCCCCCCTCCAACCTCGGCCATCAACCTCTCCTTCATTTCGAGCAGGCCTGATTTAGAATGCACATTGGTGAAGTGATTGCTTTCAAACGGACATGTTAGGGCAGGAGAAATGAAAGATGTTGCTAAATTCGAATAAAACGGCTAATAATAAATATACCGGCTTGGATTAAAATTTAGTGCCGGGTTACAATTAACACCAAAAAAAGTAAGTAAGAAGTGAATTACAAACGTTATTATCGGGTCAGGGAGCGTGTGTGGGGAGGGGGAAGGAGTGACACTCATTGGTAATGCTGAACTCTTATTTAGGAACTCTGACTAACACAGGTGGCCCGCCCTTTCCTCTCAGATGCGCGGTGAATTCATTAGAGCAGACCAGAGAAGTCCGTCAAGTATTTGATTCAAGAGCTCATAGAGAAAGGAGCATGGCTTAGGAGTGGCATGGACCTGACTGGGAGGTGGTGGCTGGCTCAGCTTGGCTCTCCCTGCAGCAAATGGGCTACCTACCGATTGGTAACATCAGAGGACGAGAATTGTCAGGAAGGGCTTGTCTTTTAGTTACTGGTTTGAAGGTTGGTAGGGCCAACTCGGCGTGACATCTTTTGAGGACAGTAAAGTGGGTGCAACATAAATGGTAAAAGCAAGTACTGAAACATACTGGCAGCTGGTAACAAAAACAGAAAATATGTGTTTTTTCCCACTTAAAGACTCTCCATGTGGCTTGCTGACATCAACAGTTGTAACCCACAAATGTCAGTCTTATATTCTGCTGGGTGTTGGATTTACAATAGTGATGAAACCAAAGTGCAGCACAGAAATATCCACACAATCCTTTCTTTTATTTATATGTGTTTTTATGCAGTTACCCAGCAGGAGTGGATGTAATGTAGTTGTAGTCAAGTGTGTTATATGTGCGGAAGTGACGTGTGGAATGGCTCAATTGCTGACCTCTTTGCAAATTCAAACCTGGGGTAATTTCATCATAAATTCTTGATTCTGGGCTAATCACTTTTTCTGGTGTTTTAAAGTGCAAATATAGGAAATGTTAAAACAGTCAGTACAGCTTTCTTTAGTAGTTTGACCCAATTCCATCACCTTGGGGTTCCAGCCTCAACAGCTTCCGCCCCACCATGCCACTGATATTCCTGCATATTTTGTTTTTACTTCTCACGAAGCCGGACAATCAATCCTCAACAGTGTCAGACTCAAGGAGAAAACTAGATGGTCAGTTGCTCAATATTAAGCAGCAGATCTTGTTTTCTAAAACTGAACATTGTTTTTAAATATATAAAAGGGTGCGCAAGACAACAGCTCAGGAAATCCCATTGAGTCAAGCAGAGGCAATACATTCTATGTGGTGATTCTTTTTAAGACAAGCTATGTCCAGTCCAGTCCTGGTGAGAGTGGACAGTTTATGCAGGCTGTGCATGTGTGGGAAGAGACTGATGCTTGTGTATTGTGGGCTGCAAACACAACACTAAAGAGTGAATGACGAGACCCTGCATGCAAACAGTCTTGAGTCATGTGACAGTTCTCATGATGTCGTTTAGCGCTGTAATACCTTATTCTGGGGGGCATATTTAGCAAGCTTTCACCTAGCGCAGCAAGCCACCTTGCTGCGCTAAGGTAAAGGGCAGGAATGCGCTGTATTTTTAACATTATATCACACATTCCTTTCCGTGCACTGGCACACAAACTGCTGCCTAGTCCAGTATTGTGTTCAAACCACAGCATGGGCTCTGAAGAAATTAGGCTAAACGTCAATGAAACTGGGCTTGTGAGGTCTCTCGGAAAAATGTGCGAGTTGCTTGGGGGTTAGTAGCTCACGGCTAGTTTCACTGACCAGAAGTAGCTCTCACAACACAAAAGGTTGGAGACCCCTGATCTAGAACATTTCCCGAAAAGAAGGTGATGGGATGGGTTGTGAGAATCATATTTTAGAGAGAACAATAAAGCTGAATGATCAGACTTTGTAATGGGATAAAGTAAAAGCTCAGATATAAATTTATCTGAGACAATTTTCAGGTCAAATATATGGCAAGGAGATGTGGACATGGATCAGAGATCTGCTGGGATGGACTTTGTTACTAACATTCCATATGTGATTGCCACTGTGAGACCTCAAAAGTGGTCATAGTATGTGTGAGAAATTGGGATGTTGGTTGAGGGGGGGTGAGCCCTTTTTAAGCAACAGCCACAATCCTTGTCAGGGGGAACCATAAAAGTCACTAAATTAACCTGTGCTTAACCATCTGGTAGCTTAGCACAAAAGCGGTTAGGTGTAACTTTAGAGGCAATGTGTAAAGTATGTATGCAGTACTTAAAAAGTAATAAAATGAAAACACAACAGAAGAAAAATTCCAAACCAATTTAGAAAAATAGTTACATTTTAATAAATTATTTGGGATCAAAATGACAAAAGTCCAATCAGTGGAACCAGAGATAAGCAATTTCAAAGATTTAAGATAAGTACAGCACCTAAAGCACGAAGTGCCACCAACAGTTATCTGGCCGTACTAGATTGGGAGAAAGTCAAAAGTACAGGCTTAATGGGGCACCTGCTGGACACAGGTAACAGGTTAGTCCCGCTGAAGAAGTTGCCTACTCAATGTTCTGGATGAGGAGTTCAGTTTGCGATAAGGAAGCTGTGAAGAGCAAGGAAACTGCCTTGGATGGTACTTGCTGTAGTGCAAAGAGCAGCCCGGGCTTTGTGGATAGTCGTCGCTGTAGCGCAAAGATCTGGTCAGGCGTTTTGTACGGCCATTGCAGGAGCTTCGCGTTGACGGTCACTGCTGGCTGTTGTCGCTGTGGTATAAAGTGTAGATAAGGCGCTGCTGCCTGTTGCTGAAAAATGAAGTCGGTCCACTACAAGATTTCTTCATGTGTTTTCAGGAGTGGATGCCAATGCCAACAAAGGACCCATGACCTGGGGAGGCGCCTCTTGGGGATCAGGGACTCACTCTTACAGAGGCCAGCAGGCCTCAAGCAGGTAAAGTGGCAGGCCCAGGCAGGACCTATTGCAGCAGGTCAGCTGGGCAGATACAGGGATGACCTCTGACCCTCAGTCTGAAGCCTGTTCTCTCCCCAGTAGCTCCACTGTGCTCTGCTCCGCCACAGATCCTCCGCCACAGATCCTCTTATCCTCACCCAGGTAGGGCTCGAGACTGCTCTGTGCCTTGTGCCCTCTTCCTGGCACTTGTTACTGCGCTTGTTCCCGTTGTTGTATTTTGTTTATTTAAAGTTTCCCCCACTGCTCCCGTCGACCAGTTGTGCGCCTAAGGCAAGCCGGCTGAGCCCGTCCATGACTCGACCGCAGCCAGCAGCAGGAACCCTAAATCTACAAGCCCCCACCACTACAACTCTGACGCTGTCCACGCACTCAACGCTGGAAGAAACAACAACTGCCAAAGATCTACACTGAACACCACCCATGGACAGTTCTCCCGTCAACAATCCTTCACCATCGACAGCACCCCCATGACTGCCGAACCTGCGCCGGAAGCCCGCATTACCGAAGCTCTGACATGCATCCTCCTCAATGTGCGCTCCTTACACAGTCACGCCATAGAGATCTGGGACCTGCTCGACACACTCTCGCCCAACGTTGCTTTCTCCACAGAAACCTGGACCAATGCCACCTCCGCCCCCGACATCGCCACCCCCATCCCCGACTAATACAAGATCCAGAGAAAGGACCGCCCCCACCACCCAGGAGAAGGACTTTCCATTGCACACAAGAGCTCCCTCCGATTCTCCACCTCCAGCACGAGTGACCCACTCTCCAACACAGAATACCTCCACATCCAGAGCAGCCCCAGAACCACACTGCGTGGCACCCTCGCCTACAGATCCCCCGGACCTTGCGCCCTTTCCGCAACCACTATTGCCGAACTTGTCAAACCCAGCGCCAACCTTAATGGACTACATCCTCATCGGAGACCTAAACTTCCACCTAGACAACCGCAGCGACCCAGACTCCACCGCCCTCCTTGACAACCTCAACAACCTCCGACTGAAGCTGCTCGTCACCACCCCCATCCACAGAGCCAGACACACCCTCGACCCCATCTTCGCAGGAGGGACAAACATCCACTTCAGCCACACCACGCAGCCCCTCTGGACAGACCACCACTGTGTACACTTCACCTTCAACATCACCACTGCACCCACACCCGCCCCACGTTCATCACGAAGGAACTGGAGTAAGATCACAGAGAAACACCTCAACACCACCCTCCTCCACGACCCCTCCTCCGCCATGACCGACGCCAACTCCGCAGCCAAAGAACCTCATTGCTGGATCTCCAGCTGCGCCGACAAGCTCACACCCCTCCGCCACCACGTCAAGCAACGTCCCCTGAAGGCCGCCTGGTGCACCACCGACCTCCAAGAAGCCAGACACTCCTGCAGATGCCTTGAGAAACTCTGGCGGAACAGGAAAACCACTGTAGACCAGAACAACTTCAGGAACGCCCTAAATGAATACCACCAGCGCATAAGACCCACTAAGAGGACCTTCATCAAGAACAAAATCCACACCAACGCAACTAACACTAGAGAAATCTTCAACGTCATATAGCAAGTCACCATACCCCCCCCAACTGAAAGCCACAGACATCACACCATCCCAGTTTTGTATGGCGTTTTAGATTCCAAATGAATTTTCCGGATTCATGCCCTTATATAGGTACAATTCACGTTGCTCTTATATAGGCATAGAAATCAAGCCCTTATTTAGGCATAGCCCAAGCCACCCAAATACAGGCATGGCTACTTTCATCCTTTCACCAAACGTCACAACAATTTCTTGGAAAACCAGCTTAAGCCGTTAGGGACTTCCCCTTGCTTGAATATTGATTTCTCCAAGAACTCAGTTACTTCACAATGAACCACTATTCCCTAGGGGTTCATTCATGACGTTCATATGCCCAACTCTACGTCAAACATGGCATTCCTAAACCCCTTCAAGGTATAAATATACCTTAACTTGCTATAGCAAAGTATGGTGGTTCGGTGCAGCTCGACGACCTACAACCAAGCTGACGCACTGATCAGGAAGCTGCCCTCCTCTGCCGAGAAATTCAGCTCCAGTGTTTCTGACTCATCTTGCGGGGTGTTGGGAAATCGAGTCCCGAGACAGAGATACCAGACGTCCTTCCTTCTAAAGTATGGAGCTGATTAGAACCTAGAGAAACCTTTGGCAATTATTGGCAGAACTAAAACTTATGCTAAACAATACTTACTTCTTCCCTCATACTAGACCTAGGTTAGGTACATTGGGGTAGGCGTATTTTAGAGGCACCCGTTGAGTATTTTAGCGTATGTTATTTATGTATGTATTTTTATATGGTTTAGAAATCATACAATGCTATTACAGTATTGTTTTATAATACTATTCTTGCTGTACGCATTATACTTTGCATTCTGCCTAACGATTGTAGCAGTTCGCCTCTCTTGCATGAGAAAGAAGACTGTTCAATAAACCTTTTATTGAAACGCCCGTCCCTCTATTTCTGTGCACCCTCTGTAGAAACGAAGCATACACGATTGACTGAGTGAAATACTTATCTATTGTTTCCACAACTCTGAAGATATTTTTCAGTCCTAGGGAAACAAAGTTGTCATGTTTATGCAGTTGTCAGAAACTAATCCCTTCTTGTGTATTCGAGAAAGTTTCTAGTGACCTTTGAGCTAGCTGGCACTCACAATTAAGTTTAGTATATTCGATAGAGACCTACTGACCTAAGTCCTAAGTCATATCTATAGGATATATTATTCCAATGCGCAGAGCCTATTGGGAATATAGGAACGACACCATACCAGGACCTCGGCAACAAGCTCAGCTCCTACTTCCACCTGAAAATCAAGGCCCTCTATGACAACTTCAGTGAAGACTCTGGACACCACCCCCCTCCCTACCACTGACAACCAGCCGACCCTCACCACCTGAAAATCTGCTACCACTGAAGGCACGACCATGAAGAACACCCACTCAGGAGCACCCACGGACCCCACGCACAGCACATCTACCACAGAACTGGCGCAGCCATAGCACCCGAACTAGGATGGACCATTAACGCCTCTTTCGAATCCGGCATCTTCCCCGATGACTGGAAGCGGGCAGAGGTCAAACCCCTCCTCAAGAAGCCCTCGCACTACCAGACCATCTCTATCCTCCCCTTCACTGCCAAAGTCACTGAGAGATTCGTAAAAGTCCAGCTGACCACCTCCATCGAAGAGAACGCCATCCTAGACTCCTCCTAATCCGGTTTCCACAGCAACCAGCGCACTGAGACCGCCCTCCTCGCAGCCACCGATGACATCCGCATGCTACTCAACCAGGGCCACACTGCGGCCCTCATCCTACTAGATCTCTGTGCAGCTTTCGACACATCTCACATCACCATCTCGCAGCCAGACTGCACGATGCTGGTATATGAGGAACCTCCCTCAACTGCATCCGATTCTTTCTCTCCGGCAGAACCCAGAGGATCAGACTCCCACCCTTCCTCTCCGAACCCACAGAGATCAACTGCGGAGTACCCCAAGGATCCTCGCTCAGCCCCATGCTCTTCAACATCTACATGGTCCCCCTCGCTGCCATCAGACAGCATGGGCTCAGCATAGTATCCTACGCCAACGACACCCAGCTCATCCTCTCCCTCACGAAGAACCCCAAAGACATGAGACTCCGCTTCCAGGATGGAATGAAGGACGTCGCAGCCTGAATGAACAACAGCTGCCTGAAGCTCAACTCGGGGAAGACAGACGTCCTCGTCCTTGGACCCTCCACCACCGCTTGAGACACCACCTTGTGGCCTTCCACCCTCGGAAGCCCACCCATCCCATCAGACCATGCACTGAACCTCAGCATCATCCTAGACTCCTCTGTCACCATGACCAGCCAGATCAACTCTGTCACCTCCACCAGCTTCAATGCCTTCGCAGGACTTTCAAATGGATCCCCCCTGAATGCACTTATAACCAACGGGCTGGACTACGGCAATGCCCGCTATGCTGGAATCAACAGAACTCTCTTACACAAGCTCCAAACCATCCAGAACAACGCAGCCAGACTCACCCCCACGACACGAACACATGACCCAACACCTACGAGAACTCCACTGGCTCCCCGTCGAGAAGAGAGTAACCTTCAAACTAATCACCCACGCCTACAAATCCCTCCACAACATCGGACGCAAATACCTCAACGAGAGAGTCTCCTTCCACGTACTCAAAAGGGAGCTCCCCTCCGCAGACCTCGCCCTGGCAGAAACCCCATGCATTCGCAGAAACAGAGCAGGCGGAAGAGTCTTCTCCTACTTCGCAGCCAAAGCCTGGAACGAGCTCCCAGTCAACATTGGACGCTCCCCTACCCTGCACACCTTCAGGAAGAACCTCAAGACCTGGCTCTTCGACTGAACCGGAGGTGCACCCCCTTCCCCCCCTCCCCCCCCCCCCCTTTCCAGTGCCTTGAGACCCTCACGGGTGAGTAGCGTGCTTGATAAAACCCTGATTGGTTGATTGAGGGATGCCTACGGAGCATGTTATGTCCCTGGATCTCTGAACAGAAGGTCAGCCTGGGATGAAGAAAGCAGGTTCAGTCTTCCTTCTCAACCAGCAAGGCAGTATTCTAGCAGCAGGGCAGTCCTTCTGTAGTATTCACAGGTCCAGGAATGTACTGAAGAGTTGGTCTGATTGTCCCATATGTATTCCTGGTGTCAGCTTTGAAGTGGGAGAAAATTATAGACTCCCCACACATTTGGTTCTGAAATTTCCTTCCTCCCTGCCTTGGTCCCAGGATGCCTGAAGTCAGAAAAGGCTAGAGTGAAGTCTGTGTGTGTGTGTACTGAGCCAGCACCTTTGAAGTGAAAGTGTGGCAGGTGACGGCTCCGCCTCTCCCATTAGGTCAGGATGATCCATTCTGCCAACACCCAGTCACCCTTTGTAATACTGTTTGGGTGGACTACAAAAAGGCCAACTGCCAATTACACCTTGTCATGTAACCCAGGAATCAGGCTGCAGGCACCAAATGGTCAGGACAAGAACATACCATCTTTCTAAATGTGGCATTTTCAGACTGGTGACTTAAAATCTGACTTTATGAATGAAGAGTAATTTAAATTACTATTGATTAGAAACCAAACATGGCATTTCTCCATTCCAATTGTATCCTATGGGATAGGTAATCTTTAAAGTATGAATAATGTTCAAGTTTTTCACTACCAGGACATGTAAAATATAAACGTACATTCCCAACTTTGTTAAATACAATGCACTCTGCACTATGGGCGGTTTATAGCCAACCCTATGGGTGACTTATATGTATTTAGACAATAAGGTTTAAGCCTGGAAGAGGTGTATTTTGCCAGAAATGGCAGTTTTAAACTGCAAACAGGCTGCAATGGCAAGCCCGAGACATGCTTAAAAAGACTACATATGTGGGTGGCACAATACGTCCTGCAAGCCAACTAGTAGCATTACAGGGTCTGGGTGCATATAGAACCACTATACTAGGGACGTATAGGTAAATCAAATGTGCCAAAGGGATGTAAGCCAATTTTACCATGTTTAAAGGAGAGAGAGCATAAGCCCTTTGTGCACTTTATCACTGCTAACTAGTGCTAGAGTCCTAATGCCAGCAAAAATGAATTAAGCAAAACAGGGGCATGTGGCAGATCTCTCCAGTTATTCCATGCATGTTTAGTTGGAGATAGGTAGTTTATTGCAGTGAACTAGTGCAGTATTGGGTGATGGACATGACCCACAATAATGTCTTATGTGAGTGTAAGAGCATCAAGAAGTATAGGGAAAATATCATGCAGTCTGTATAAACTGCAATTGACTGCCAACCCACTGAGTGATGTGCAATTATCATAAGTGTGAGGCAGGAGGGTTATATATTGTATTGTATTGTATTATAATTGCATCTGTATAACACTTACTACCCCTGAAGAAGTATTGTAGCACTTTACGCTAGGCAGCATGCAACTCTGAAAACCAGGGTAAGTATATTTTTGGGGCTATTGGGATTAGTCTTGTGCTCTTAATGAAACCATGTCATGCATTGATGTCAGTTTCTATATGACAGATTGCATTAAAAGGAGTTTGATTTGATCCTTAGTGGTTGAGGGGGAATGCATGCACTGGCTGGTAGTATTAATAAATAGAGAGTATGAATTGTTAGGTTGCAGGGGTATGACTTTTAAGGAGACATTGAGGTCTTTAAAATGAGGTGTTGGCAATTTGCAGAGATACTATATTAGCGACTAAGGAAAACACGCATGTGACAGAGTAAGCTGTATTCAGAGAGGAGGAATGTAGAGCTTGAAAGGATGGCGGGAGTCATTTGAAATGAGAGAGTTGAAAGTGTTAGGTCAGAGTCCGTTTTCATGCAGGGTTTTTTTTTAATATTGGAAGCTTTCTGAGACTGCATGGAAACTCGTAGAAAGAAATAACATTATTTGTATGTGTTGTAATATTATTGTAGGCTATGAGAACATCAGTGCACACACACACACACACACACACGCACACACACACACACACACGCGTGGGTAAATAGAATTGAAAAAATATATGGTTTAATTTCCCATAAAACTTGAAAGAAGGAAAACAAAAAAGAAATTGTATACTTAAAATGTTTGTGCTAGAAATGTGCCTCCCATTTTCCCTCTGATGACCAGGAAAGGATGAACAGAACGGAACGTGTTTCACTGATTTTAAGTAAAGTGATGCTTCTTTGGGAAGGAAGGTCTAATCTGGACCACCCAAAACATAGGAAAAATGAAGTGTGAGAATTTGCATCTGGTTGTCATTTAGCCTTCCTGTAGTAAACATACAAAAGGAAAGGCCCTGCCTAGAAACCTCTGACCTAAACAATAGAAACTGCAGTGCTCAGAGATTCAAGTAATCAGCAGCACTTTCCTAACAAAGCCCTCATTGTATTGTTAAGGGGAGCCCCGTCTCCAATTATTCTCATTTATGTGACTAGTCTGGTGCTCTTTCTCCCTTCTCTGCTTTTCAAGCAGGGTACTGTGTCCCTCCTTCTGTCCCCTTCGTGAAGCGTACTACATTTCAGCTCAGAGCACACTAGTGTTCTTAAGGGCACACGCAGACCCTCCTTAAATGATTACAGCTGTACAGTTGAAATAACATTTTAATTGTAGCAGGGAGATCTCAGGTGTGTTGCAGTACATGGAACTGCACAGTTTAGGAGGTTATACAGAGACCACATTACAGAGACCTGGGTGTAATAATGGGCGACTAGGCATGTGGTTAGGGCAGTTTGGAGTATTACGTTGGAATTAGAACATAAGTATTAAGCACTCCTTCGCCAACAAAGGCACCTTGCCCTTAGTACTAGGAACTAGGAAATAAAACGGAGGTAGGCAAAGTGTGATCTTTAAAACAGATACGTTAGGTTGTGAACATTCACTTCAGATAGGATTGCCTTCTGAGGCACTGGGAATAAAGGTTTGCCCCGAATTAGATGTTCATTTTTCCATTGTATTTGCCAAAATTAGGATTAGAACACAGGTTGACTGGTTTACGTGTTAGTCACTACCCTACACATCTCTCTCGCTCTCTCCTGGTACTAAATAATGGTCTGCTGTGCTCCCCAAAACATGGCACTCTTTTTTCTCTCCCTCTACAACCATCCTTCAAGCTTTCTCCCCTTAGTCGTAGGGTGTTCCCTTTGTTTTTTATTGTGTGGGTGCAACCAACCTTCTCTTTTTGTCTCTCTCCTGGTCTCTTCCAAGCTCCCTCTGTCTTTCTTCCTCTTTCTCGCCTGCTTCACTCACTTCTCTTCCTCACTTTCCCCACTTGGTCCCTCTCCTACTTCCCCTAATATTAATAATAATAACACCTTTTATAAAGCACCTGGTTACACTAGGAACAGTGTGTCCCCGCGCTTTAAAAACTAATTACTAGCACAAAACCCCAGAATAGGAAGGCCGCTGAGGGAAAGGAAGGAGGAACTCAAGATTCGGGAAAGAGGTAAGTTTTCAGTTTGCGCCTAAAGCTTTCCTCGGATGGCTCCATCCGGAGCTCAATGGGGAGGTCGTTCCACTGTTTACTGGCCAAATATCTGAATGACCGTCCACCCATCCGTGCCCGCTGAATTCTGGGCAGCTGGAAGAGCATACGGCCCTGAGATCTTAGGAGAAGGTTGGGGTGGTATTTAGTAAGTAGCTTTTGAAGATAGACGGGACCTCTTTCATAAGCAATGCGGTGGGTCCCTGGCTTCTTTATGCTTTTCTTTCGCTTTCTATCCCCACTGGTTCTGCCTTCCTGCCCCTCCACTTATTCTGTTTCTCTCTTCTCTCTTTCCCTCTGATGGAGCAAGGACCCGTGAAAAAAAGAGACTTGCTTGAATGCAATCCTTTCAGGTAACCCCTAACCCCGTATTAAAACTTGTATTGTGGAAATAACATGCATTTACATGACATTTGAGTTTAACATTGAAGCTTGCCTATGTGTCTTACTAACCAGTAACTCGAGAGTGATGCTAATATGGCCGCTAACCGGAATTCTTTTGTGCGCATGGGTCTACTGCATCTACGTAGTATGAAGTATCTATGCTTGGTGGGAAACAATCTGCACTTGCGCAGTAGCTAATAAAATGGCAGCTTGAAACTCACATGCTTGCTGAAAAACTCAACCCAGTTATTGTACTAATGCTAATGTTGGAAGAATAATAAGTAAATAAGATTAGAGTAGAGATAGGTGGTATACAGTGAAACCATTTATTAATTTGAACATGTGTCTTTTTGACTCTTTCAATAGTGCTTGATACGGGCCTACCACACATGCGCATTGAACCCAAACTGAAAGCCGCAATGTCAACTTGAACATCGGCCACGGCAGCAAACTGGTACTTTCATGGGAACTGGAACAACACACCACTGAACTACATGAGAACTACTGTTTTTTCCTCTAATATGTGACAATTACATTGTGAATATGTGTGGCAATAAAGATTGATGTATAAAACTTAAGGGGTGGGATTTTAAACAAAGACCTGAAAGAAAATATTAGAAAATAAGCATGGTGTGAGGATCACCTGCCCTTGCCTGTTGTAGTAGTATGGGTAAATTCATGCGGCGTTCCGCGCGATGTATATTCCCACTGTGTATTATCGCGCATTGTTGATTTGCATGTTGTAATGTTTCAAACATTGTGGCTCACGCATGGAGAGTTTATACTGTGGGATTCTAGCAATGACTGGTAGTCACTGTTGGGCTTCCTATGGGACGGACGCTTCATGTGTAGGGTGGAGTACTTTTATTAATAAACTACAACTTCTTCATATCTGGATTTCCTTGGATTATTTACTCAACATTTGGCGACGATCGGGAAACTCTACCCACACCCACGCAGAAGATTTAAAATTATTTACCATCTCTTCCGATTTTCGAGTGGGAGTTACCTTCCCTAAATCCGGTTGATCTGATTCTTACAGCGAGAATATTCCGGTAGGATTTGTCTCAAGAGTCCCATTCCCTTTGATGAGGTACGTAGAAGCGCAATTGGAGAATTCTCAGAAGCTCGTTTACTGGCTCTCTTATTTGATACATTGTGACTCTTCGTAACTGGTCAGTGAAATTTACTAAAATTCTGCTTGTGACGCCTACTTGTGACACCTCCGATAAATTTAAGGAACCAATCTCCTTTACTTTAACCCACGCTGATTGGTTCAGCGTCGTTCCTGCTTTGATTGTTCTATCGGAGTGACATTTCTTCCAGTCTGTGTTGAGGAGTGTATTTGATCAACACCAGCGCATTGCTACAGCGACGCAAACGCTTAACTAATAGTTGGAATCAGCGTATTGCTACAGCGATACGCACGCTTAATAGTTCAAGGATAAGCACACCCGATTATAATTTAATACATCATATTGCTTCAGTGATACGCACGCTTGCCTCGCCATTTATTTCATTTTACCAACGCATCATTACAGCGATACGCACGCTTGTCTTTACAATTGTTGTCATTTAAACCTGCATATTGTTTCAGCAATACACACGCTTGCCTGGTATCCTAGAAACGCTTTTCTACATCTCACGTTTCCACAGTGACACGCACGCTCACCTAATGATTCAAAGCCTGCCTGTGTGTCACTTCATCAGCGATACGCACACCTGGGTGTCTATTATTATTATTTTATATTTTATCGTTTTCACCAATGGAGTTAGCATTGAACATTATCTCATTTGATTAATTTCATGTTGTGAATTTCACATTATTTTACAGCGGTAATTGTAAGCTTACAAGTTTTACTTATAAATTCCAAGGATTTTCTGTAGTTTTATTTTACATGATGTCTAATAACCAGTTGCAGCAAATTACTCAACAACCCCCTTTCCTAAGCAAACCTGGGAGCCCTGGGATCATATGGTCAGAATGGTTTGAAAACCACCTTGTTGCTATTGACGCCGTTGCATATTCACCTGAATGGAAATGTGCTATACTTTCTGGATGCCTTGGCCAAGCTGCGCAAAGAATATTTCATAGCGTTGGTCCTATTCCTCCTTATGCTTCTCATGCTGGTGATCGTCAGTGGAACGTTTACCTTGAAGCTGTTGCTCGTTTAAAGAAACAGTTCGCAGAAGAACCGAACATTATGTTAGAGCGTCATAATTTTTATGCAAGGAAGCAAAAAGAGGAGGAGAAAGTTGAGGAATTTATTTCAGCCCTTAGGGTATTATCAATCACATGTGACTTTGGCCCATTATCCGATAATTATATCAGAGATCAGTTTGTTTTCAATTGCGCATCCCGCAAATTTAGGGAGAGGATTTTAGGGTGCAAAAATCCTTCTTTGAACGAAGTTATTGATCTCACATTGAGCATTGAACGCTCAACACTCAAGTAAAGTGATGAAGGATGCAGCAAAGTGCGGAGTTAATGTGGTTAATACAGCTGAATGCGACCAAGACAGCACCATATGTACAGTAAATACGAAGAATAGAAATGTTAAGTTTCCTCAAAAGAAACAGTCTATGTTTTGCTATACATGCGGTTCTAAAAGCCACATAGGAAATTCTCCAAATTGTCCTGCCCTCAACAAACGTTGTGTAATTTGTAAAAAAGTGGGGCATTTTCAGGGAGTATGCAGAAACACTAGAAAGACTCCTAATGTGAACTATATTAACTCTGATGTTGATTACTGTAGCAACTGTCTCAATAACATAGTCGTGACTTTAGATTGTACTGGTGAAGTAGACTCTATAAAAGGTCCGTTATGTTCCGCAATAATTGATAATGTTCCTTTACAGGTAAGGGCCGATTCAGGATCCCCAGTCACTATATTAAGGGATTCAACTTTTTATGATTTATGGGAAAGAAAAGTTGACCTTCTACAGTCTGATATAAACCCTAGAGCATTCGGGGAAAAGGACAATAATATGATTGGGTATTTTCTTGGTTTAGTTCAATGTCTTGGAAGGGAAACTATGACTAAAATTTACGTTGCAGAGAAGGGAAAGAATATAGTATGATGGAAAGATCTTGCACGCATGGGCCTGTACTTAGTTCCTGGAGACGAAAATCCAATCAAAGTTGGGGAGCTACCAGGGGCTACTATTGAGTGCAACGCGCTGGAATCTGATTCTGTCAATTTAAAACAGATTTTGTCTGAATTTAAGCCAGTGTTTAGCGACACAGTGGGCAGTGTCAAGGGCTTTGATACAAGATCAGATTGATTCCAGGAGCTCAGCCTGTTGCTCACAGAGTACGGTCCGTTCCTCTGAGTGTGAGGAGTGAATCAAAAGAATCTTTAAAGAACTTATGTTAACAGGGCATCATAGAACCTGTAAATTCTTCAGAGTGGGTAACTCCCATCGTAGTCGTGCGCAAAAATGTGGCGAAATCAGACTTTGCGCGGACTTACGCACTTTAAATAAAAATATCATCATAGACTGCCACCCCCTACCCAAAATTCACGAGTTACTTGCAAATATCGGTGGGGCTAAATGGTTTCCGCTGATTGATTTCAAATCAGCGTACCATCAAGTTGCATTATCAAAGGAGTCCCAAGTGTTAACTACTTTCATCACCCCTTTTTGGGGCATACAAATTCTTACGTCTTCCGTTTGGCCTGGCATCGGCTGGAAGCGTTTTTCAGAAACTCATGAATTTGCTTTTTCATTAAGTTAGGGGAGGTCAGGCATATCTGGACGACATTCTAATTTTTGCGAAGTCATTGGATGAACACAATATAATTTTAAGGCGTGTTCTTTCGATTTTGTTGTCAAAGAACATGACCGTTCGTAGTGACAAATGTAAATTCGCAGTCAACGAACTTGAATATTTAGGTCACACTTTTTCTTATCTGGGTATTAAACCAAAATTTTCTGTCATTAGGGCCATTGAGGATGCTAAACATCCTACGGACAAGGATTCTTTACGGTCGTTCCTTGGTTTGGCGGAATATTATGCCAGATTTGTTCCGTCTTATTACCAATTAGTCGAACCTTTGCGTACGTTATTAAGGAAAGGTAACAGTTTTACTTGGTCTTCCAAGCTCGACAAGGTCTTCGGTGAAGTCAAGCAAATGATTGTGCCCACACAACCTCTCCATGTCTTTAGAGAGGGTTGTATTTCAGTCATGTCAGTGGACGCCAGTATGTCAGGTCTTTGAGCTGTACTTACCCAAAGAGGGAGGGCCGTGAGCAAACTGTTGCATTCGCTTCTAGGTCCCTCAAGCCTTTTGAGCAAAAATATAGTTCGATCGAAAGGGAGGCGTTGGTGTGTGCCTGGGCGGTGAAAACGTTTAGAATGTATATATGGGGACCAAAAATCAAACTGGTTACTGACCACAAGCCATTATTTTATATTTTTAACAAAGTAAATCCAGCTTGTATGTCTGCAATGAGACTGGTGTCCAAATTACAAGAATTTAATTTCGAAGTGAAACACATTCAAGGGGGAAAGAATTTTCGGGCAGACTGCCTTTCAAGGTTATCTATGGTGAAGGATGATTATGAGGATGTTTCAGCAGAGGATATTGAATGCGTTACTGTGGTAGATGCTGTGTCTGAGAGGAGTTCTATTTTATCTTAAATAGATTGGAAATCTGCTTCCAAGGATGATGTTACTCTACAGAAAGTCATCGATTAATCCACACAAAGTTGGCCTGAACCTAGGTGTTTAGTAGGTGATCTGCGCAGATTTCTGGGAAACTTTCTGTTGAGAATGGAATTGTTCGGAGGGGTGACAAATTCATTCCCCCATTTAATTTACGTTCTTCAATTATTAATGAGGCTCATCGGGGTCATTTGGGGGTTACCAAGACCGTCATGAGGATAAGACAGCATTACTGGTGGCCAGCACTAGACAATCAAGTTAGGAAATTGATTGATACTTGTCCTGAATGCCTTTTGTCAGACAAGCACAGGCAAACCTTAAAAGTTCCCCTGCACCCAACTGAATTTCTAATGCTCGATAGGAGAAAATTGGTCGCGATTTTTCTGGGCCATAATTCCATTTTGAATCAAGAAAATAAATATGTCATTTTATTGGTGAATTCCTATTCAAAATGGATGTATTATGAATTTGTAAAGGCTCCTGACTCTACAATTTCCTTTTTAAGGAGAATCTTTAATTTGGAAGGTGCCCCAAAAGTGATAGTCACAGACAAAGGAACGCATTTTAGATCTGAGAAAATGTGCAAATTTCTAAATGAGTTTGACATCAAACAATTAAAAGTCGCTTTGTCTTCACCTTCATCGAATGGTCTGGTGGAGAGGGGGAACAAAGTGATCAAAGAAGGGGTTCAAACTGCATTAGTGTGGAATCTTAATGTTGGAGACTTCATTAAGCAAGAAGTGTGGCATTACAACACCTCACCTCATTGTACCACGGGGGTGCCACCATTTACTTTATTGAGAGGCAGGGAAGCTCATTCTCCGTTGTTCCCTTCTTGGCTTCAGCAGAAGTCTGGTGAATCGAAGATGGATTATGGACGCTATTCGTAAAAAAGTGGGTGCCAAACAGTCAAATGAAAATGAATTTCGATTAAAAAAAAAATCCATTTCCCCATAACAGATATTTTGGTTGGCCACTGGGTTTTAATTAGGAGACCTGATAGAGTTAGAAAAGTGAATCAAAGTTCTTTGAACTGGTACAGGTCCTTAAAGTTAATAAAGGTGCTGCGTTCGTTGATAGGAAAGGTTGGTGGAACAAACTTCAGCTGGTAAAGGTTTCTCATCACCAAGTAGAAATAATGCAAAACTGACGCTGTAACTTTAAAGAGGAGTTAGATTGGAGCCATTGGTTAAATGTGTCAAAAAAATAGTGCTGGTACGGCTTCATCTGTTACTCTTCCTAGTTGCTCAAATGTTCCTATTTGCTCAAATGTTTTAAGTAATGTAACACGTTCTTCTCGTGGGAGGATTATTAGAGTCCCAAAAAGTTTGATGGGTTTGTTAAATTTTAGGATAGGAATTTTGTTTCTATTCCTTTTAGTAATGTATTTTGACCTATTTTTTTTGTTGTTGTGGTTTTTGTTTTGCTGTTAAGGGGGAAGGTGGTGTAGTAGTATGGGTAAATTTATAAATCGTGCGGCGTTCCGCGCTATGAATATTCACACTGTGTATTCTCGCGCATTGATGATTTGCATGTTGTAATATTCCAAACATTGTGGCTCACGCATGGAGGGTTCGTTCTGTGAGATTCTAGCGATGACTGGTAGTCACCGTTGGGCTTCCTATGGGACGGACGCTTCAATTGATCCCCAAATGAACTGCAAAATGATAAATGTTTTGATGTCTTTAGAAAAATACTTGAAAGCAAGCAAGTCTATAACAAATTAACTTTATTAAGCTTCATTTGCACTGTGGACTAAGCCTGAAGGAAGTCTTTTTAATTAAGATTTTAAGAAAGATATTTTGTATGGAATTTTATTGAAATTTCTGTTCATTGCTTGCAGTTTTTTATTTTCTGGTTGTTTTAACTTTAATATTGGTCAAACGGTGTAAAGAAAATTCATTATGGTTTTAACTAACTAAACAATATAGCAAATTTGACATTTGCGTTCATGTGTAGGATGGAGTATTTTAATTAATAAACTACAACTTCTTCATATCTGGATTTCCTTGGATTATTTACTCAACACCTGTCCAATAAGAGTTTTATACATTTGAAACATTAATGGGTGGAACATGTATACAGAAAGGTTTAAGTGAGGTAGCATTAGTTAGTTAGTTAGAGACCGGGATGCAGTCAGAGAGCACAGAGATGTCCCAGACTGAGATGCTGAAGAAGAATCGAATTACTGAACCAATTATCCGTAGCAAATTAATTTAGAAGATCACAGAAGAATCTCGAGGAGGAAGAGAGTGTCAGAGAGGGGTGCTACGCAAGCGTCGGTGATAGAGAGGTAGTCTGTCCTGTCTTGAATCCTGTCCTATTTCCTGTCCTGAAGTCTTTGTTCGCCAGACCTTTCCTGGGGGACCCTTTCCAATTCCTAGGGCCTGGGAGTTGGTTTTCACACCATACTTGGTAATTAAATCTATATCTGTATATGTGCTTTTCTCTCTCTATCATCTATCTTTCATGTAGTGTCATTGCAAAGTATAATTGAATGCAAATTTGATTATTAGAATATTCCTTCCGGTGAGAGAAGGCGTTTATTCTGTACTGTGTAAGTGGTTCACATGAATTTAATCGAAGATAAAAATGTAAAAGACATCCAGACCCTGTGATCCTTTCCAATGTGTAAGTATATTGAAATCTTATGTTTTTTCACCATCAACTAGTTCCAAATAACGGTCCATTGACAAGAGGAAAGAACTTTTGATCAGTGAAAGATTAGTTCGGGACTAAAGAGAACTAATCTAGAGAATTACAAAAACATGACCTCAGCGGTTATTGCCAGTGTATTATGAATGATTTTATGGGCCCAGGTGAGTATGTTGTGCTAGATTACCTGTTGCTGGTAACCCGCTGGATCACTTCCTTCTCCCTTCCGTCTCCATGTCTCAAGACAGCGAGTGGGAGCCTGGTGCAGTCTGTGTACATAAGAGCTGGACCTGAAAGTAAATGTGAAAGCGAAACGGAGGAAGAGGCAGATCTGGCAAGAACAGGTTCAAAGGAGAACTGAAAGGTGATAAATAGAAGGGAGGACAAAAAACAACACTAGAGGAAGACGCTGATGCTCACATGGGAGCCTTAAAGAGTTGAAAAAATAAACATCCATCTCTCAGAACTCCAAAACAGCAGGGTGGCAACCTTCTTCAACAGACCCTAGCCACGACCCCATCACAAAAAACAGGAGCCACCAGTGGATTAAGGCACATGACTTGAAAGTATACCCTATGGTGCTTGATAGCGAGTCCCAGAGAAACCATATTAAATAAAAGTGAGTTGAAGATATAGAACAAAAATTCAGTAAAATGTTCTATATCAGGCACTTTGGAAAAATAATCGTTCTTTTAGGTTGATCCAGGCATTTTTTTATTAAGATGTTTAAATCTATGAACAGGAGAGAATGTAAAATCACATCATGTAATGCGAATTCTTTGCGAAAAGGGAGTGAACAATGGATAAATTGATAAATTCTTAGACAAAAAACATAGATTACAAAAGATTCAGTCAATCCACTGACCAAAATCCGTTTTCCCACTACACAGAGATTAAGTTTCACAAGGAAATAAAATGCAGAATTGGAAAATTGTATTTATTTTGCATGATAACTTTTAACAAGGGTTTCTCTGTCCATCATTGCGGTTTCATAAATCATATTTCTTTATTGTCATTGAAAACTTTCATGTTAACTAAGAATTATCCGCATCCCATTATTTGAACTAAAATTATATATATATATATATATATCTATACATACACATATACCACATTATTTTGGGGGAAAGTTCACATTTTTATAATCCACGTAAAGAATTCGGGCATAATTAAAAATTTGCAAACATTTGTGACAAGAATTTTCAATTCTATTAAGGACACGGAGGCGAGGATTATGCTTTCTCTAATTCTTTACTGACAAACAGCAGCCAATAAGAATACAGTAAAGAAAAAAGCAACTACAATGCCCATGAGCACCTGGGCAACCATAGAGACTACATCACTATAAAAGGAACCATAGAGGGTAGTACTTCCTCTTTCTTTGTCCATATACAGTCAACAAGAAATGTTATGTTAATAACATTTCTATAGCGCACAGCTGCCCCAGCCAAGGGGCGTCCCGGCGCTTCTGGTAAGGTCATCAAACACAACACATGAAAGTAATAATGAAAAACACAAGGGTCCATGAGGAACAGCACGGCAGAGCCCACATCCGAAGGATGGAAAGAAGCATGAGCCACAGAAAAAACGCCATCAGGAACCAAAGACCAGGAGACTGGAGAAGCAGGAGCCAACTTTGCAGGGATCCAAAGGATAGATGATCGATGAAGGATCGAACAGCAGAAAAAAAAAAATTCTGATCAGAGCCTGAAAAGAAAAACAGTCGTAATATACCATTCCAATACCAAGGAAAAAATCCAAAGGCAACAAGGGAGGGTAACAATGCAATAAACAACCTTAGAGAGATTGCAATAACAAGATATAAAATCATCAGTAGAAATGCAGATAAATGAAGTATTTGGGTGGGAAAATCCTCGCCTCCGTGTCCTTAATAGAATTGAAAATTCTTGTCACGAATGTTTGCAAATTTTTAATTCTATGGCAGGACAGGAGGCTCAGATTATGCTTGTTCAAAGCAGAGCCACCACAACAGAAGCAATATCAACAATAGGTTTGAAAGAAAACTGTTTGAACACTGAGTCGGATGACCAATCAGCGGCCTTCATGATATCATGCAAACTCACACCCATAGAAAAGGCTTTAGATGCCATGGCACCCCTAGCAGAATGCGCTCCAAAAATGGAAACATCAATGCCCGCTTCAGACATGAGCCAATGCACCCAGCGCGCCAATGTGGCAGGTGTCACAGGCTTAAAAGGCTTCTGTAAAGCAATCAACAATTGTCCAGATAAGTCTTGTCTAACGGGAGCTGTACTTAACTCATAATCCTTGATGAATTGGACAACGCACAATTGCGGGTGTTGAGGAAAAGCAGGATATGTCACAGAGGACGTATTACATTTGGTGCGTCTAGAAATGGAGAAAGTGACTCCATCCGGAGAGATCGTCCGACCAGCCAAATCTAAGGCCCGCACATCAGAAACGCGCTTGCAGGACACCAAACACAACATCGTCAATTTTGCCGAAAGATGCTTACGGGATAATGAAGAATTGAAAGGCCAAGACTCCAGAAAACGCAAAACAATGGAAACATCCCATAGAGCAACATATTTTGGGCAAGGCGGATTAACCAGCCGAATGCCTCGAAGCAGTTTAGAAACCAAGGGATGTCCCCCAACAATTTTCCATCGACAGAGTCATGACCGGCAGAAATGCCAGAACGGAAGGAATTGACCGTCCGATATGCAGAACCAGAAGAAGCCAAGGAAGCTAGGAAATTAACCACTAAAGCAACATCCGCTGAAGTGGGATCCAGTTCCCAACACCAACTACACCATCGTCGCCAAGCCGAAGCATAACGTTTGTGTGTGTTGAGGGCCCATGCTTCACCGATAAATCGTGCAGCGTCTCCAGATAAGCCCGGGATTTTCCAACGTTCCCCGAAATCCGCCAAGCCACCAATCGGAGCTGACCCGAATGAATCAAGGGGTGCGGATTGAGCAGGGGATCCAGCAACAAGTTCCCCTTCTGGGGAAGAAGGAGCGGGGTCGAACAACTCATCTCCAGAAGATCCGGGAACCAAGCCTGAGCCCTCCAAAGAGGAGCTATCAGAATGATTTACGACTGAAAGTGCTTTGTCCGAGCTAAGACCCTGGGAATCATTGCGAACGGGGGAAACGCATAACAGAGATGTTGAGGCCACACCTGAAGAAACGCATCCGTGCCCAGAGCTTCCGGATCCGGACGCCAACTGTAAAATTGGGGCAAATGAGCATTGAGGCGAGAAGCGAACAGATCTATTGACCCCAAATACAAGAGAGGTTCCGAAACACTCTGGGGTGGAGCCTCCAGTCGCTAAAGTCCATCAGATGCCGAAAGTGCCAGTCGGCGACCCGATTCTCGCGACCAGGGAAATACTCTGCAATAAGAGTGATCTTCCGTTGAAGACAGAAATGCCAAAAATCCTTTGCTATTTCTGCCAATAGTTTGGACCTTGTCCCCCCGAGTTTGTTCACATACCGAACCGCAGATATATTGTCCATGCGGAGAAGTATGCAACAGTTGGTTGCCTGGGGTGCAAAGCAATGGATCGCGAATCAGCCCGCAAGGAGCTCCAAGCAATTGATGTGGAGATTCAACTCCGCCAGTGACCAACGGCCACCCGTCGTCATGGAGCCGCAACGGGCTCCCCAACCCCAAAGACTGACATCCGATTCCAACACCACATCCGGGAATAAACCGAACAGGGCTTTGCCGTTCCATGACTCCATATGATCTAGCCACCATAACATTTCTGACTTCGTGTCCTCCGACAGCGGAACTAGATCGGAATAGCGAAGGCCCTTTTGAAGATATCTGATATTCAGACGCTGAAGCGCCCGATAATGCAAGGGACCCGAAAGATCGCTTGAATGGAAGACGCCAACAGTCGGACAATCCGAGCTATCGATCTCAACGATACACTCTGTCTGGACAAAAGTAACCTCAACACCCTCTAGATAGATCTGATCTTCTGAGAAGGCAAGAGAAGTTGGCAGGAGACCGAGTCCACTAGAAACCCCAGGAACTCCAGAGACTGAGAGGGGCGCAAAACAGACTTCAGAGGATTCACTAGAAATCCGAGAGACTGTAATAGCTCTATTGTCGACTTTAAATGGGTCTGCAGCTGGATTGGATATTGGGCCATAAGGAGAATGTCGTCGAGATGCACAATCAGACGAACTCCACGCGCCCTCAAGGACTCCATTACCGGTCTCAGAAGCTTCATGAAGCACCACGGTGCTGACGAGAGACCGAACAGGAGAACAGTCTATTCGAACCACCGCCCCATCCACTGAAACTGAAGGAAACGGCAATGATGTCCGAAGATGAGGACTGACAAGTAAGTGTCCTTCAGGTCCAGGCGCACCATCCAGTCGCCTTCGCAAAGAAGATCCCTGAGCAGATGGATGCCCTCCATCTTGAAATGGCGATAAACCACCCCGTTGTTGAATTCCTTGAGGTTTAGAACTAAACATGAGCCGCCTCCTCTCTTCTGCACCAGGAAGACATTGCTGACGAACCCCTGTGGATGGAGGGAAGTCTGAACTATGGCCCCTTTGACCAGAAGCGACTATTTCCTCGGATATTACCTCTTGATCTAATTGGGGAAAAACAAGGGGAGAAGGAATAGGACCCTGACGTGGAGGACTGTAAAACTCTATCGTGTAACCTTGAACAGTCTGTAGCAGCCATGCATCGTTGGAGATTATACGCCAATTCTGGAGAAAAAAAACTGTACCCTGCCCCCTAGGACAACATCCTTGTAAGAAATCAAGCTCACTTGAGTTTGAGAAGTCTTGACGTCCTCCCTGGTTTCCGCCATAGTGTCCTTTGTTAGCTTGACCACGACCTTTGCGGGAGGGATAGAAGTTTGATTTGGAGCCAGAATAGAACAAATTCTGACCTCCTCCCTGCTGGGACTGCCTGCTACTCTGTTGGCCAGATCCACGGCCGAACGAACGTCCCCTGGAACGTCCGGCCCTGCCAAGAACCGGGCGAAACGCCCTACGGAGGGATGATTGAGCCTTATCCAGGCCACTGAATGTTGTGACAAATTTGGTCAACTCCTTAAGAAAGGATTGACCAAAAAGCAGACCCTGAGCAAGAGGACCAGACTAAGACAAAGCTAATTCTGTCAACTTGGGATCCATCTTCAAAAGGATGGAACGCCGCCTCTCAGTAGAAAGGGCACAATTTGCGTTCCCCAACTGGCAGATAAGCACGCTGGGCCCATTCAATTAACTCGTCTGGACCAATGACAGAAGCCGACTCTTTCGCACGGTATCCCAAATCCAGAATTTTTGTAAGGGGTCCAAGGAGGTCCAACACCATGTCTTGGCACAGTCGCCAAGACCGATCAATGCCATTCTTGGGATCTTTAGTGAATTTTTTAAGATAAGTGAGGATAGTTGGATCCACCTACGGGGTATCCAACAGCTTGTCTGCCAAATCAGGGCGAGGACACTCAGAGCGTAACCGTGTACGCACCTCCTGATCAAAAGGCTCTCGAATGTGGGCCTGAACATACTCCGCCACCTCAGGTGAAGGGAGCCAGGATTTGGAATTAGGGTGGACTATATCAGAAGGTTCAAAAGTTAACACCTGAGGCTGAGAAGGAGCGTCAACAAAATACTCCTTTCTAGACTTCTTTGCAGGAGGGACAGACGGACCTGAAGAGGACGACGAAGACGAAGAATCATCAGTCTCCGTGGGAGAATGAACAACCTTGGGCGCTTTCTTTGAAGCTCCAGAAGATGACAGTGTTGAAGCCAATCTTGCAAAATCAGATGTATGATGATTTTTTGGGGACTTGGAAGGTCGTTTGGAGGAGGGAACCAAACTTTATTGTGACGCATATTTCGATAAATGACGTTTTAATGGCATTATGGCGCGAGCCAGCGCCTTATGGACGGAGTGCTGTACCCCTTGGTCAAGTGCGTCAACCAAATGTTGTTCAAAAGATTCGGCAGGCTCTTCTTCATAGTAATACCCTTCCTCCTCCTCACAATAGCCAGCCATGCTGCGCAGTGCTATAAAATATGCAAATGGAATATATAGAAATATATAGAAGCCCTTAGAGGAAGAGCACAAAGGTCAGAGAAACAACTCAAAGACCAAATCAGGGGGAGTGACCGCCCCACAGCAAGCCAGTCATACAGACAGAGGTACACCCTACCTCAACGAAATTGAATGTAGAGGGAACAGGCTTGCGAAACATAGGTCACCCTAGGCAAAGCCTCTAACAATTATTCAGCACCAAACCAGTAATAATGGAAAAGGGCGTCAATTGGGGACTTCCTTGTAGGCTGTGGGCACAGGCTTACTGAAACGCCGCCTTTCGCATGTAGCAGTCCGTGAGGAACATGGAGCGTCTATTGAGGGCTTCTGCGCATGCGCAAGAGCCCGCCTACAGAAACAGGAAATTGAGCGACGCGCGACAACTGAACGCATTCCCCCCACCCCCTCCCCCGTTCCCACTCCACCAGGAACGCGGGCGAGAACAAAGAGAGGCAACCCACGCTCCCTATACGGAGGCAAAAACGGCAGCCGGAGCAGCCAGCGAAACAGCAGCAGTGCCTGAAAAGGAAAGAGACCGGAAACGCTCGCAAACGGCAAAAAACAAAGCGCGTCAGAAGCGCGACTTCAAGGAAATGCAGGCAAGTGAAAACCAAGCACAATAGGTACAATAGCACAATAATGCAGAGGATAATGAAGAAATTACGTAACTGGCTGAGGTAGCAGCAAAGAAAGAGAAAGTACTACCCTCTATGGTTCCTTTTATAGTGATGTAGTCTCTATGGTTGCCCAGGTGCTCATGGGCATTGTAGTTGCTTTTTTCTTTACTGTATTCTTATTGGCTGCTGTTTGTCAGTAAAGAAATAGAGAGCGCATAATCGGAGCCTCCTGTCCTGCCATAGAATTTCAATTCGAAATGTTACATAAAAAATACTTAACTTATTTTAGAATTCCCCTCAATGGCATTGATAACCAGACAAAATGTATTAAGTTGCATACGGTCTTATTGCAAGTTAATTCGAGCAGTAGACACCGGGTGGGATACTATTCTTCTCAATTATAACATGCCCAGTTTGCTTGCGCTTGAATTTCCCAGTTGCAGGAACACTGGATTTGGTTTTACCCAGTGGAAAATCCAGCTGGTAAAATAGCATAAGGCTTTGGCTACAATTGCAGCCTGGCCCGTTCACCCCACTCCTATGGCAAACTACCCTTCTGTCAGGCTACAGCCTTGCCTTCCTACGGAGACCTTCCCTACTTCACTTACCTCCACCCCTGCCACTTATATTTACCACCTCCTCAGAGTGTTAAACTCCTGAAAAAAACATGGGTCTGCATAGGTGTATCTCCTTTTTGTGTGGATTAACTCTGAAAGAACAGACTTCGGTGCAGAGATACTGACTGGAACGCAAGTTTCAGCCACCTTACTTGCAATTGGGGCCATCTTCGCATATGTACACCTGATCACATATTTTATATATGTGACAGATTTACTGCCAAAGCAGGTCCATTTCCCTTATAAAGTATTACCTGAATCAATGCTGCTTGTTTTATCGCCATCAAAATGATGAACGGATGAGTGGGATTCCACCCTGTGACCGACCCCACTGCGACCAATGTACTGGTCCACTAAACCGCCACACTGGTACCACAACATGTTCATTTTGTGGCACAATCAAACCGTTCTGAACTCATCACTTAAAAACTGCTTTCAAGGATGCTTGAAAACTAACCTCCTGGACTCTATTTTGCACACCTATTACGGCCACTGTGAGTATAAAATTGAAAGATCGCTTGTGCCAATGAGAATGTTGATTTTGGAGGATCAACGTAAAACAGATTTCATAGAAAAGAGATCTACGGGTAATGTAAGGATTACAACTGCTACAAAGTTTATTTGGAAATATGTTCATACGTTTGCTAGTGAATTCATTGGGCCCTACATCTTTTATTTACCTTATGGAAACATTTTAATTGACATCAGTCATACTGGAATTTCCCAATTACACACTTCTCAACATGAATCCTAAAGGGTAACAAGCAGTAGAAATTACACAGTACTACCGACAGTATGGTCTGTGAAAATGAAAAAATACACAGCCCCGTATAGGGGTTAAGAGGTATTTGCACAGAAACCACAATGTACGGTATTAACAGGGTGTGGAATTCCACCGATTAGGGGTTTCCAGGGAATGAAGGTTAACCACAGGAACTGGAGTTGGAGCACTAATTTTCACAGACGTTTCCCCTTATCCGAGCACTTTTGCACGATTAAAATTCCTTCGATTTTTACTGGCAAAACGTGTGCAGGGAAAAAACACAGTGGTGCAGCTATCCTTCCAAAAGGGGATGAATTTTACAAAAGCAGAAAATGCTTAGAAATGAATGTGTCATTTGAAAGTCCAGATCTGACGAAGTGTCTGTAATGTAAATCCCAAGAGGGAAGACTGCTCTTCCCAATCACTAAAGGGAGGGAACTATTCAGTTTTGCTTGCTTAGTTGTGTATTAAAAGTGACGGGAATAACCTGCAACAATTAAAGTGTAATCAGATGGCAACACCCTGTATAGTCTTAATCAATTAATGATTTGCTCACATTACAAATTACAAGCCCAACTTCAGTGCCACTGGCCTGTAATGCACTTCGGCTATCAGGTTTCAAGGTTGTACAGAGTGGCGATAAAATGTATTTGTGGCACTCAAAGTTCAAAGGATAATTTCCCTTTCTTCTCTTTTGTCCATACGGGTTTTGAACATTCAGTTCGAACGGGTCATTCAGGTTCTGACCATGGTTCCGTTGAAGAGGGGTCAGCGCGAGGCTGTCGGCTTCAAAGTTCTGGCACCGCCTACCACGACCTCCTCATAGATTTCCATAGTATCGGTCACGGTTCTGGAACTCTCTGTACGCATACTTGGCATCATGTTTGTTGTGCGGGATCCTCCCGAAGGGCTCGTGATCACTGAAGCAGGAGTCAAAGACCTCATTCACGGCTCTTTCTGCAGTTTCTCTGCTCACCTTTCGAACGGCCAAAATGGATCGGAGGGCTCGGTCTCTCACGCACACCTGAGCAGCAGAGAAAGAGAAGCACACACAATTCAGTGAATTATAGCTCGCGGAATGGGAGGCAAATTCCCAACTCTCAACACTGCGCACATTTGGGTCAAAGAGGTACAATGATTGTACTACTGGCTCCAAGACCACAGCTGCAGGAAGAGTGGAAGTGGTGCTAACATACCCCGCATTAAGGTTTCATCCGCTACAGTCTGGGGAGTGACCATCCTTGTAAAACCAGCTGAGAGAGATTATACCTTGAAAGGCCCAAGCGGGATTTATCCGAAGTCTAGGCTTGGAAGGTTAAATTTTTTTGTGCTGGGTCACGTTCTTAAACTCTAGATTGCTATCCAAATCAGAAGGGTGGGTTTCTGAAAGTGTAAACTGCACATTCCTTGTACAGAAATGCCATATCAAGTCTAGTAGGGAAATTAAGAGATTGGGAGGGAGGGGCGAGCTTTTTCATAGAGTCTGGAGATGGGAGAAAAGATGCCCTAGACTCCACTTCCCCCCAAACTGCACCGACCTCTGTCAGATTCAGTCAGTCACTGTGATGCCAAAGGACATTCCAGCAACATCAGTCTTCGTTGTTAATTAAAACAAGAAATGCAAATGCGTCTGGATTGTAATATCTTATCAAATCATGCAAGCTGCTTAAAGTTTCAATTGCATCTTCGAGCAGGTGCAAAATTTAGGGTAAGAGTGAGATCGATCAGAAATTCGGGTTTGTGCACTATAGTTACTGGATGGTATGCAGGCTTAACTAATCCCATAACTTGGAAAAACTATGCAAAAGGCAAGCACAGGTCTTCAATTTGAGAAAGTGCAAAAATCTGGTAATTGACTACATGTTCAATATAAGTAATTTTAACAAGCGCTTTTACATATTACTTATGCAAACTGCCTAACGATATAAAACAAAAGATCTATATTTAAAACAGTTTTAAGGAATTCATTAGTGTTAAGGTAAACATATACCAACCTGATGGTGCCCTTTTAAGCCAAATTTAAACCTGGACACCTCACTCATAAGTGAGCAGTCTCCACTGAGATTTGCAGCTCGAATCTGTGAAAAGTAAGAGTGGCACATTAGCCTTCTAGAAAGAAACACTCACTGCTTTATAACAAATATTTTAACAGTCCTGATTTTTTAGGTTTCGGCTACCGTCCCACTGCGTAAGCAGTGGGCGGAGCCGAAATCTTTTGTTAGTAGTATGGGGGCCTGAACACGCCCCTCTTCTCCATTGGCTGGCCTCGTAAATACTGGCCAGCCATTGGAGGAGAGGAGCGTCACTGAGTTCAGGGCCCGCCTTGACGCGATTCGGGGGCGTTTCTGGGTTTTTTAAGCCCCGCCCCTTGATGGTGTGTGTCTCGGGCCGCGCTGTGATTGGCTGCCGGCCCGGGACACCCCCGCGACGTCATTCCCCGGGCCGCGCTGTGATTGGCTGCCGGCCCGGGACCTGACTTGTTTCCCTTTATTTTTTGCCATTGTGTACGTAGTTGAAATGTGTGCCCTCTGCCTTGTGTGAATTGAAAGTTCTTAATTATGTTCCTGTGTAAATGTGAGCAGTCACATCCTGTGTAAGCGGACCTTTGAAAAAACGCAGCTTTCGAACTAAAGAGTAATTCTGCGGAGAGAAATGATTCAGAACTAACGTAAAGTGCTCTTGCCTCGTGCGAAGACGAACACTACTCGCATTCCCTTCTTTCTCCCACAGCTGGTGTAAGCGGCCTCGTGCACCTGTTTGCAGGCCCAGCAGAATTAGCCAAACCCTCAGTGTCCTTCAGCGCGTGCGCGCCTGCCACTGCGTATACTAACAAACCACTTGTACATTTGGCAATTAGGTACTGGTAATCTTTATGGTTTCATTTAATACAAATCGATACACTAAGCAGTAGGATAAAACAGTTTTATAAATAATTTGCAAGTAATTTGTAAGTTACAACGTAAAAACAAGTTAAAATTAAGTGCTTAATGGTTTAAAAGTCCGATATTAAAATAGAACGTATTATGGTCCCGAATTTGAGTATGTGTGGGGAGTCGAATCATAGTTGTGCCCTATTTTTTAGCTGAAGCACTAAATGAGGCCTTGTTAGGGTCTGGTTCACATTTGAGTCCAAACAAAAACATTTTAAAAAATCCTGCACCCGTAGTAAAAAAATATTTAAACAAGCATTTACAATGCAACGGTTTCGCCTTTGGAAAAGTTTGAGCTATTGGCATTGTAAATGACAACATTTGTATTTATGTGTTGGTTTTGAAAACAGATAAATAAATGGCATTGTCATTTACATTGCCAATAGCTCTAACTTTTCCAAAGGCGAAACCGTTGCATTGTAAATGCTTGTTTCTTTATTGATGCCCAGCTGTATGTTTTGATTAAAAAAAGAGAAAATAGTGAAAAGATTTATTGGTAGAGCTGAAAGATAGAGTTGGTGGCGTAAAACATCTAAGATGGAAGAACAAAGACCTGCTGTATGCTACGAATCCCAACTGTTCTTCACCATTATTTCCAACAACCTTGAAAGAATGCTGGTAAAGTAAGGAGAATACAATCAGGACGTCTTACATTTTTGTGGTGCATAATTTCTCCCTATGCCAGTGGTGCATAATTTCTCCCTATGCCATTGTTGGGATCATTAAGGTTTACTGCATACAAGAACATGTCCTAAAAAAAAGTATGGGGCAAAGGAGACATAATGGGCCATGATTAATTTCAAGATATCAGAAAGGAAACCTTAACCAAGCCGTACATCTGAGGTCAAACTTACGTCTAGACTAACAGACAAAGAGGTACAAGTGTTAGCTCACACTGATGAGCTACATACAGTTCAAGTTCAGAATGAAATGTGCCTGGAAAGACAACGATACGATCTCAAATTTTAGCGATTTCAGCATTAAGGTATCCTGGAAGAACGCCACTGGGATGCAGACAGTCAAAAGTGCAAGACACAATCCAGCCAGTTAAAAAAAGAACTGGAGGTTTGTCTGCTAAATGCATTTCTGCAATATCTGCAACCTACTCCACGAGTTAAGATCACACTACAGTAAATTATATCATTCAACCGGCTGCTAGAGGCCTAATGATCTCAAAATGCCTTTGACAGGCAGCAAAAGAGGGTACAGAGGACCAACATCTCTGAGAATCCTGCATTTGCTTCTGAAACGTAAGGAGCCTATCAACATGTGAAAGGTGCAATGGCTACTGTAAAACCCAGCGTCAAAAAATCCAGTGAACTAGTGTGCTTTGCCAAGTTTGCATAAAGCCACATGTGATAGCCTAAGCTCCGTTTTCTTCTGAAACAGGAGAATAACGACGGACAGAGTAGGTGCATCTGAGCAAGGAGTCAGTTCCAGAGCAAGGCACCAAAGTAGTTATTGTCCTTTGTCAAAACCACGGTTTAGAAGGTGAGGAGATCTTTACATCAATCCGAGCTAGCAAGCTGGTACAAGCAGTTTTTATAGTTCGGTAGAGCCGGTGGCTTACAGTGTTTTATAATTCCTATCCAAGAAAGGCCAATAGAGGATCCTTTTGTAGTCAAGCCATGAGAAAGTAGTAATGTTTCTCAGTGTGTATTTGGGTTGGAGTCTAGCTAGACTTGTGGTTTGGCATAGTTTAGGTTGTTAACTGATTTGTATTATATACCGTAAAGTATGTGAAGGTGAGATCTACACTGCTGCCGGAAACATCCGTAGGGGCATTCGCTTCAAATCGAAAGCTTATGCTTGGAGAGGGAATCCCCCTCCCACATGTATGGCACCTTAGCGTGTGCAACACATTTTAGATCACACTTACTTTAAGTGTAGATCTCACCTTCACATTTTTTACGGTCCTGAGGAAAGCCAGAATTACAGAAAGGCCTGGCTGAAACATGTAGACCACCCACCGGATGCAGGAGTCTATAATTAATAGACAACCTACATCCTTAGCCTTGCTTTTATCACTATCAGAGGCCCAGATATTAAAGATACCCCCTGGGTACTGGGACCACTGAATAGTTTTTAACCTATCACCTTCACTTCACTTTTTACTGCACACTCAGTAACATACCTTCTCCACTGTATAACAGGCGTTGAGGCACACCCGGGACACACTCGGTGTAAGTGGGTGGGCCCGATGATTAAGCATGCCACCAAAGAGGTTGGTGAGTGAGGGCTTCATAAGGAAACAAAACTATTCCTCCCCTTCCTCATACAGTCCTGAGTCCTGTACCACATATAATCAGCCTAGGCTTTTTGATTACACATTGTATTATATATCTGCACCTTATGGTGGTGATATATAATACAATGTGTAAAGGTCAATATCCCCTTTTCAGATCCAACAGTTGGTTCAGTGGCAGAACCCAGACTATCTGAGAGATAAACAAAAGAGGTGTATAGAGGTGTATTGGGCAAGATTCCTCTAGCACGAAGTTGTTAGGTTTTTTAGCTCATTTGGCAATATTCAGAATCATCTTCTGTATTCAAACCTTAAGGAGTCCAGAACTATAATCACATATAAAGAAACATTTCTGTAGCGGATATGAACAGGCACAGATGGCAGATGAGAACATCAGGTTTTAGGACTTTTTTAATACAGCAGGAAAGTGGTAACACTTATTTTGAATCCGGTCTAATGAGCCACATATCAATATATATGGTAGAAATCCAGGGCTCTTTAACATCAGTAGTGTTCCTGCAAATTCAGATGTGGACAAGATCCATAAAAGTATCCACAACTGTAGTGATAATCTAAAGCTTCTCTGGGTAGTGCAGAGAAGACAAGGATTGGTTAATGGAAAACTCCTAATACCGAAGAATACGCAAATAGGGTCCCCTCTTCCTAAATACATTAGGCTATTGCCCGAGAGAACCTACCATTATATTTGCTTGCAAACTTAAAAATGCCGTGTACCCGTTTCCCCCTACAACATTGTATTCAGTAATATCACAATATAGAAGAAGCTATGTACCACAATTTCAGAAAGGTAAGATACAGTCTTGCAGCACTAAGTAAACGTTCTGCCAAAAAATGTGCAGACATGAACATAGTATACTAATTTAGGACATTCAAAATGGGACATCTTGTGAAAAGGGAAAAACGTCCTTTTAAGCTACATTTAGGAGGTTAGGGCAAAGGAACAATCTATTTTTCCTAAGAATAACTAGGACCATTATTCGTTTTCAAGCTGACAATTTACATACTAGTTTTCATCTTTAATCCATAAAATGTCACGTTTCACTCAACAAAGAAATGTATAAATCTATCCCATTACACAGCAAACCTACCTCTGAGCAGGCAAGGTGTTTGACATTGTCGAACCAATCCACATGTGCTCGACAATGATCAAAAGCATGTATCAGCTCATGCGTTACCACTCTGTTCATGTGAGACTGCCCGTGAATGTTGTTTTGGCATAATACGATCTATTAAAAATTTAAGAAATACACATCTGATTATTTTTTTTGCCTACTTAAAAACCCAAAATAGCGCACATTAAATGTACTCTTATTGTGTTGCTTGTTATATTGAACATAGTTGCTGCATCGAGGGTAATACAGATGACACATAGCCATAACACTGTGCAAGGATACAAAATCCAAAATGTGAAGGTGGGAGTTGCAAAGCATAGAGAGTACGCTCAGTGTACTTTGTACACTCCGCATCAAGCATGAGAGGCATGAATTAGAAAGCATGGGTTTGGATGGATATTTTAAAAATAAGTCTGGACAAGGCAAGTCATTCTAAAGGTCATGAATGAATCTGAACATAATAACATTCTTAATGACTTGGTCCTTTGCAGGAGAGGCTTGCCCTGATGAAAAATCTGACGTTTTCTAACAGGCCAGTCCTTGGGATAACTAGTGGAGTTAAAAGTTTTAATCCCTTATGAGGAACACTCAGCCATGTTAATTATCTGCTCCAGCCCCTCTAAATCTTTAGAGATATGGGCCAGTGAAGGGCCCTTTGGTCTGTTCACTGGGCAAGGGCAGCATGATGATGGGAAAAGATGGTCAAAGGCGACAGTGGGGGGGGGGACAGCTTGACGGTACGAACAAGAAAAATATTTGCATTATAATAACTTGTGTGGCAGAATAATAACAAAATCAATAACAATACCAAAACAAAATGTCAAAAGTTTGGATATGATGTAACATTATAGGCTTCGAAAAAAAATCCGTTTTACATGGCAGTACGTTCCTAGAATTGCAGGGTGTGGAATCCAGCCGAAAACTGCTAACTAACAGTAATCGTAAAGGGTGCTTTACAAATCATATAGTACATTTTTGAAAAAATGCGGGTAATAACTGTATATTATGTGAAGTCTTAAAGTTCAATATCTTTCTCCCTGCTTTTAGAGTGTTCCTTTAATCAATTTCTAGTACTTGAAGGAGTTAAATTCCTTTACATCTAGGTTCTTCTGTGTACTAATGTGATCCAGGGGCGGCTCCTCCCCTATGGTGGAGGAGAATATCCCCACTGAAAATAAAAATTATGATAAAACTATTTATCATTTTATTCTTCTTACCTTCTTGCCAGCTGAGGTTAGGAAAGTGACAAGGCCATGCCGACAAGTGTCACATCAGCAGTAGTGAGGCTTAATAGGCACTTATAGGCGTGCATGTCAGTTTGGTTGGCCATCTTACAAATGTGCACTTCGGTTTCTCCAGCCCAGGTATGTTATACAGCCAGGTTGGAGAAAAACTGAAGGCTCCTTGTGCCCGAGCGAGTGTTAAACTAGCCCACTCAAGCCAAACCAGGCGCTGCGCTCATGCTAAGTATAGCCTTTAATGTCCCAAAGGCTCAGAGCAGAAAGCCAGCAGACTAGTCGTTGGAGTCACCCTGGGTTCAAGATGAAGTTACAGGTCCAGTTTGACTTCCCAAGGCAAAAGGGTAGCAGGGCAGCAGTTCCTTAAGAGCATCAGTCCAGCTGAGTGGCTGTCCTTGGAGCAGTACAGGAGACCTTCTTCCTGGCAGAGTATCCACAGGTTCAGACGTGTACTGAAGGGTTGATGTCTGAGGTCCCTATTTTACACCCTAGTCCCCTGGTTGTGGAAGGTGAGAAACTTCTAGATAGAGGCTTTGAAGTGCACTGAATCCCCTGCCAAGCTGGCTGAAGTAAGAAAACAGGGCTGTTAGGCCCTTTGTGTGATGGCAGAGCACAGGCTATTCAGTTGTAGGTGTGGCTGTTCTCAGTTACGTTCCCCATCCTGTCAGCGGATGGCCCTTCCAGGCACATCTAACCACTCTATTGCATGACAGTCATGTGACCCAAAATAGGCTACAGGCACAAAATGGCTTAGGGGAGGAAAATGGCAAATTTCTAAAAGTGGCATTTTCAAAATTTGTAATTTAAAATCCAACCTCACCATAAGTAGGGATTTTAAATTCCAATTCCAGAGACATTAAAACATGAATTGGTTCCTTGGTCCCATTTAGAAATTACACTTGTATCATGTAATAAGGTAACTCCAATGAGCGAGGTAGGCCTCACAGTAGTGAAAAATGAATTTGGGAGTTTTTCTCTACCAGGACATGTAAAACTTAAAAAGTACATATCTAACCTTTTAACTACACAGTATCCTGCCCTATGAGCTACGTGGGGCATATCTAGGGGTGACTTACATGTAAGAAAAGAGGAGTATAAGGCTTGGGAACAGGGTATAAATGGCAAGTAAATGGCACTTTAAAACTGCATTCAGGATGCAATGGCAAATGTGGGACATGTTTTACAATGCTACTTATGTGGGCGGCACAATAGGTGCTGCAGGCCCACTGGTAGCAATTAATTTACAGGCCTCATGTGACCCTACAAGGGTCACATGAGTAAATTAAATGTGGCAATTGGGTATAAGCAAATTTAGCCATGTTTTAGGGGAGTGAGCACAAGCACATTAATACTGGTTAGAAGTGGTAAAGTGCACAGAGTCCAAGCTCAACAAAAATAAGTTCAGCAAAACAGAAGAGGTGAGGCAAAAAGTTTGGGGGAAGACCACCCTAAGGCTGACTGGTCTAATACTCCACCTTTAACCGATGCAACATGACAGCATAAGGGGGTGTCATTATCAATAAGGCAGGCTTACTACCTTTGCCAGAGTGTCATCACCTCAGTAAATGTAACCATATTAGATTCAACACTGTACCACCATTGGATTCAAAGAGAAGTGTACTAATATTTGAAAGCATTGAAAACATTACTATGTCAACAACGTGCCAATAAACCATTAAGATTCAAAAACAGGTCTCAGAGTCCAACTTTACTTTAATTAGACTGCTATTGCAGACACAAGACCAACAAAAATGACCAACAAAAATGGGTCCTCCCATCTCAAAGTCCGAAAGCAAAAGTTTTAAACTAGAGATAAACCTCTTTTTTAGTTTAATTTGATGTATTAATTTTAAATTTAATAACAGGTGTTAGACATGTGCATGCATCAATGATAAAAACATTCGGATCTCATGGGTGTTCTTTAGCTCAAAGAAGAGAGGCCTTTGCCTAGTCGAAACCAGTTCTGTTCTTCAGTAGGCATAATAATGCCAGCACCACTTACCCTGGAGAAACCCATCCTAGTCCTGGGTGTCAGGTGGTGTCAAAGTCCTTTAATTTCTACTTGGGCGCCGTCAGGTGACTTCTTCCAGCTGCGTATTCTTTTGCTGTGGTCACCCACGGTCAATTCTAAGGTACCACATCATAACTCCTCCCAGTCTCAACTCTCCGGCACAGCATGCTGGGACAAACAAACATGTGGAACAAGCTCTCCTGAGAGACTCCACTCTGCCCCTAGTTGGCACAGTTGCCAGATTCCTTCTACTCAAAACTTCAAAAGGCGATCCCCACCTGTGTTGGCTTTAGAGATGTGGTCCATAGTCTTCATTTCAGTAAGCCTGTGCAGCCACCGCCCAGGTGTACAGTGGCAGGCTAATTAACAGGTGCAGATTTCTTACCCACCACTTACTTTTCCAGTAACTGGGTCAAGCACTGTTAAGGAATGTATGTGGTAAGTTAGGGGCTGTTCATTAATACTCTGAATGCAGTAACCTAGTGGAGGATTTTTTCCAAGGATGGCATATAGGTAGGGCAGTCTTTGGCATCCAATCGGTGTGAAAGCTTCCTAAGCAATTATTGAAGGGAAAATGTACTTTAGTGCATAGTTCAACTATAATGTGTAACACAGTGCAATCAACACAGTAGGCACTACATTATGAATGCCAATCAAATTGCAAGGAGTACCCCAGGTCAGTGCCAATCCCTGAAGAGTCCCTCCTGCGACAGGCTACATGGGTACAGATAGCAGGCGAGCATGTGTGCATACTTGTGTATTCAATGCTCCTGTGTAGCCAGCCCAGTAAAGGTCCATTGCAAAAAATCCTGGGGGCCTAAATGGGTAGAACTCAATTTGCTACATCAACCCAGATGAGTTAGATTCTAGATATTGTGAGTATTTATTGATTGAAGAGTTTTATATAGCGCTAGCCAGACCCGAAGTTATTGGAGAGCTTCACAGCATGGGTAAAAACACACAGTTTTGGCAGTCGTGAACATATTGATTCATGGCGCAATTGTAAGTCTTGCGCATTGACCATTTGCAGGAAAGGAAGACAGAGAGAATCACAATATTGAGCACATTGACTCGAGCCAAGCCTCCTGGGAGGGGGGCGAGGGGGGGGGGGGGGGCAAAGCGGGAGGGGATGAGGTAGATATCTTAGTGACAAAATGTCAGAGACCTGCAATGTTGAAACGTAAGCGGTTCGGCAGCAGCTATCCATTTGGGAGAGAACGGTTGAGGAAGAGTTCTTTGAGCTGCCTTTTGAAATGTATAAAGGAGGAGGTCGTCCTGACCTGGATTAGGATGGAGTTCCAGATTTTGGGCACATTTCCAGAGAAGGATCGAGAAGCATTTTTTTGTGTGCAGATTTTTGGCGTGATGAGGACTAGAGTGTTAGAACTTCTGAGGCTCCTTGAGTGGAAAGTTAGAGCCCAATCAGTGCCAGGAGGGACCCAGGCAGATTTTTTAAAGTCTCGCCTGAGCCAGCGCATGCGCTCTCTGGCGAGACATTTAGAAACACGTTTTAAAAGTGCTACCCACAGGCTTTTGTCGGACTTGCGGAAACTCACACAAGCGAGACAGCACAGCACGCGCACGCCACTCGTGTTTTTTAAAAATTAAATTTTTGCGTTCGCGCACACAACTACCGGCCGCGGCCAATACTTGCACTTTTTCCCGTCACACGCACCAACACTCGGGGAAAAAAAAAAAAAAGAAAAAGGGGAGGGCTATGTGTTTTCCCGTCGTGGCTCTGTCCAGTGCTCTTTACCTGAACCTCATACAATCAGGGTAGGATATGAGGATCGGTGGATCCCTTCCCGGTCTCTTACTTTAATGGATCCCCTCCAGTTCAGTACTTCAGGTGGGTTTTCACAAAATGGCAATGCAGGCCTCGATTAGCAAAAGAGGGCGTCTTATGCAAGGGACAAAGCCATGGAGATTCTCCTGGATACCGGTAAGTAAGCGGCAAATTCTAATGAACAGCCTGCTCATGGCGCATACATGTGCTCTGAGATCAGCTATGACCCCCCCCCACCCCGTTAATACACTACTCCCTGTCTCTCTGAACTATACAGATAGTCTCTGGGAGGTTTACCAAAACATTACTGGTACCAGTAGGACTTTGGACATTGTGAATTGGCACCTGTTCTATTTCCTTCACAAGGATAACATATTAGGTCTACGTTGCTTGCAATTAACAAGGCAGTCCTGTGCCTATTTTTAGAAGTTTATTACTGAACACTAAAGTGAGTGTTTTTTTTCTCTGCACCTTGGGAGTCTAAATTTCTGCACACAGAGGAGTCTCTTTTAGAGGTGTTCACAAACTCGTCAAGTGAACTCCATCCTGGATATAGATTTGTGCAAGTGACAATTGAAGTCTGTTGACAACCTCGCCAACCTGGGACTCAAGCCACTGGTGACAACCCCCACCCACTACGCCGGACACACACTCGACCCAGTCTTCGCATCCAGCAAGGACATCGCCTTCAGCCACGCCACCGGACTCCACTGGACGGACCACAGCTGCGTCCACTTCAGCTTCGCAAGGACCACGATCCACCACCACCAGCAACAGGTTGCACGCAGGAACTGGAACAAGATCACAGCCGACCAGCTCGCGTCCTCCCTGAGCATGAACCCTCCCACCAGCACAACGAACCCTAGCCAGGCGGCCACCAACCTCACGAAGTGGATCAGCGACTGCGCAGACGAGCTCGCCCCCCTGAGGACCCCGCCGAGCAGACCCGGCAGCAAGAAAGCCCCATGGTTCACCGACGAACTCAAGAGCTGCAAGAAGAACTGCCGAGCCCTCGAGAGAACCTGGCGCAGAGTCCCAACTCCGGACAACATGACTGCCCTCAAGCTCGCCACCCGAAAACACCACCAACTCATCCGCGCCACCAAGAAAACTGCATTCAAGGAACGACTGGACAACAACGCACACAACAGCAAAGAACTCTTCAACATCGTCAAAGAGCTCTCCAACCCCAACGCTGGAAACAACGACATCACCCCTTCGCAAGACCTCTGCAACTCCCTCGCCTCCTTCTTCCACAACAAGATCGCGGACATACACAACAGCTTCAGCACCCAACCGACGAACGCCACGACCAAACCACCGCCCCCCACCACCACCCTCCGCGCCTGGACTCCGGTCAGCACCGAAGACACCGTCCGCACGATGAACTCCATCCACTCCGGATCTCCGACCGACCCCTGCCCTCACCACGTCTTCAACAAGGCCGACGCTGTCATCGCACCCCACCTGCGGGACATCATCAACACCTCCTTCGATACCGCTACCTTCCCGGAGAGCTGGAAGCACGCCGAACTCAGCGCTCTACTCAAGAAGCCATCGGCTGACCCCACCGACCTCAAGAACTACCGCCCCATCTCGCTGCTCCCGTTTCCTGCAAAAGTAATCGAGAAGACCGTCAACAAGCAGCTGGCCGCCTTCCTCGAGACAAGCAGATCCCTCGACCCCTCGCAGTCTGGCTTCCGGGCCAACCACAGTACCGAGACCGCCCTGATCGCAGTCACCGATGACATCCGAGCGCTGCTCGACAACGGAGAAACAGCGGCCCTCATCCTCCTAGACCTCTCCGCGGCCTTAGACACTGTCTGCCATCGTACCCTAGTACAACGCCTCAGCAACGTCGGAGTCCAGGAGAAGGCACTGGAGTGGATCATCTCCTTCCTCGACGGGAGGACACAGAGAGTCCGCCTCCCCCCGTTCAGATCTGAAGCCACCGAAGTCATCTGCGGCGTCCCTCAGGGCTCCTCGCTCAGCCCAACCCTCTTCAAAATCTACATGAGCCCACTCGCAGACATCGCACGCCAGCACAACCTCAACATCATCTCCTACGCCGACGACACCCAGCTGATCCTCTCCCTTACCAACGACCCCGCCACCGCCAGAGCCAACCTTCACGAAGGGATGAAAGAGGTAGCCGAATGGATGAAGAACAGCCGCCTGAAACTGAACTCGGACAAGACGGAAGTCCTCATCCTGGGATCCTCACCCTCTGCCTGGGACGACTCCTGGTGGCCCCCCGCCTTAGGCAGCGCACCCAAACCAACAGACCACGCACGAAACCTGGGCTTCATCCTGGACTCCTCCCTCTCCATGACCAGACAAGTCAACGCCGTCTCCTCGTCGTGCTTCAACATCCTGCGCATGCTACGCAAGATCTTCTGGTGGATCCCCACCGAGACCAGGAAGACGGTCACCCAGGCCCTCGTCACCAGCCGTCTGGACTACGGCAACACCCTCTACGCCGGAACCACCGCCAAACTCCAGAAGAGACTCCAGCGGATCCAGAACGCCTCAGCAAGACTCATCCTGGACATCCCCCGTCGCAGCCACATCTCCGGACACCTGAGAGATCTGCACTGGCTCCCGGTCAACAAAAGAATCACCTTCAGTCTCCTCACCCACGCACACAAAGCCCTACACAGCCAAGGCCCAGGATACCTCAACAGCCGCCTCAACTTCTACGCTCCCAAACGCCAGCTTCGCTCGACCAGCCACGCCCTCGCCGCCGTCCCCCGCATCCGTAGAACCACCACAGGGGGACGGTCCTTCTCCTACCTCGCCGCCAAGACTTGGAACTCCCTCCCCACCCACCTTCGCCTGACCCAGGACCACCTCGCCTTCAGGAAGCAACTCAAGACCTGGCTGTTCGAGCAGTAACAGACCCCCCCCCCCCCCAGCGCCTTGAGACCCTCTGGGTAAGTAGTGCGCTATATAAATTCGATGATTGATTGATGTGCTCTACTTACTTTTGCTAAGGTCCCAAAAGCGAGACCTATTGGCTTTGCCAATGCTTGTTCTTTATAGGTTCAAATATAGGAAGGTCTGAACATTTCGCTTATCCGACCTTGACTGATTTGTTTTATTTGTCAATTTACAGCCAGTTGATACATTTATCAATAATTTGCCTTCTGTCAAACTGCCGTGCATGTGTTGGTACGGTTTATAAAACATTTAAAGCATCTCATAGGTTCAAAATAGGACTGGTTGTCCAAACACAAAAAATATAAGCTACTGTGTTGATGGTCTGAGTTCATTAGCAGAACCATAACTAATAAGCATCAATGCTTGTGTTCGACTAATTAAGAGAGACTGCAATTCGTTCACTGGGCAAGTGACACTGCTCTGAATTTTCTTAATCCAGAGTAAGAATATTCATTCTTAATCTAAGCAGCCACTTGAGGTGAAATTTTATATGCTACTAGCAGCCCGTCCCGACCTTGTCCGGGAGCAATCAGGCTTCCCCGCCCTGACATTGTCCAGAAGCCTAGGCCCCCGCCCGGCCCGTCCCCCGCCTGCCCCAACCGCCCCGACTCCCGCCTGCCCCGACCCCCGCCTGCCCCGACATTGTCCGTGGGTCCCCTTACCTCATCCGCCACTCCTCCCCGCGCTCCTCAGTCTACCGCTCCGCCGCTCCTCACCGCCATTGGTCACCGCTCCTCCCGCCTGTCCGCTGCTCGTCACCTCACCGCTCCTCCCGCCTGTCCGCTGCTTGTCACCTCACCGCGGCTGGTCACTCCTCCCCCGCGCCATGTCCGCCGCTCCTGGACGCCGCTTCTCCCCGCGCTCCTGACGTGAGCCCGCACGCCGCGGCCGGCGCTACTTCGGAGAGACTACTTTTTTTTTTAAATGTACATTTTTTAAATAACGTTTTTTTAAAGATTTATATATCCTATAACCATCTGCACACCCTGACAATTACAACGGTGTATCGGGTGTGTGGATTAGCGCTGTGGTTCCCGAGTTTACCCGCCTCACAGCCTCAAAGTTCTTCCTTTATTATAGTGGTATAGATTTCTCATTTAAAGAGGCTTTAAAAATTGTGGTTTTGGTTAGAACGTAATTTCAAAAACATGCATAAGAAATTTAAGAAGAGAACAAAAAGTCATGTTCTTAGGAGTAATTAATTTATAATGTTTAAGAAATCATGCACACTACTCACCTCTGATGTCGCAGCATCAAAACCTCCACTTACGGAACCATCACAATCTTCACATGAGAAGTGCCGATCCTTAAATACAGTACTGGAAATAGAAGAAACCCCCAAAATGCATCTGATTACTGGTGCACAAACCAGTTATGAATATTTTTTTCAGCTTGAAATGGCCTATCTACATCCAATGTTATATTTTGTACAGGACTGCTATTTTTTGACCACTGGCTAACCTTGGGATTCAGAAGGAACCACGATACTGGACTTTGAGTGGAAACCTGCATCTAGCCATGGTTCCACCTTAACAAAACCGTGGCCTACCCCGACTGTCGTCGGACTTCTGAGAGTTGCCTTGTACTCGTCCATTTAACCACTGCGTGGATAAAGTTACACTGTAAACAAACAGAGACTACTTTAAATATAATTGTTTAATGACTCCTGCCATTGCTCATACTGCGAGTTGCTGATAAATGGCTGTCGAGGTTGCCTGCAGTACGCACAATGACACTTTTAATAGTCAATTGAAATACATGAAAATGGAAAGTTAAATAGCATTTTTCTTCTTTCTTATACAGTACATTAATTTTTGTTTGACACTTAATGCTGGTGGTCAGATTGTTCAATGTACTCCTCCTGATTGGCCGAATGGAGGGAGGCATTGACAGGGAAAACATAACATTATTCAACTAAATGCACAATTCATTGACGTCAGTATATAACGTGCAGAGATTCAGACATTTTTTACAACAACCAACACGCAACAGTAGTACACATGGACGTTTACGCAACGAGTAGGTCAGACCTACCCCCTCTCCATCATACACACAATTCACTGAAGCATTACAGAAACACGCAAAAACAAAATTAAATACATGTAAAATGCTTCATACTAACTGTTGAGGAAAGAGGAAACTTCGCTCTTATATTTTTGGATTTGTTGCGCACTCTTCAACAGAGGGCAGAACCCGGTTTCACCACTTTAATTTGTTTACTTCTTTTTAATCTACTGCAGTTCTATTTCCTTGACATAAATACATTATAGACTTTCTTCCTGGTTTGTATGGTTAATATTTAGTGCACTGTTTAATCATTTTCATATCACTCTGTAACGTTTTCTGCACTTTAGAAGCATAATCAGAGAGCGAAATGTATTATACCTCATTAGAATATTGCAATTATATATAGAAAAACCTTACCAACCGGATTGCTTCATTGCATCAAGGAGAAGCTTCGCATATGGACCTAAAAAAAAAGTTAATTGAATAAAAATGGATGATCTATGTGGCACATCTCATAATATTTAATTGTCAAATATTATTTGAAAGACATTTGTTGCAGATTCAATGACACGTCACATTAAGGTGAAACCAAATCGGAAAATAAAGGATCAGAGATCGTGTTCGTTTCTACACAAGTAAAGCTTAACTTATATGTGAAATTTACTGTTTGCAGCAAGAGCGTTAGCTTCTGGGCTGCTGCTGTTCCATCAGGAGGATCAGGGTCCCTCAATTTGAGGCCTTGGGCCATAGGTACAAAGTGTAGGGATTGCGAGTTCCTAATTGCGATTCTTACCGAATCGCAATTAGGAAATCGCAATTTCTGATATACAAAAACATACATGTCGTTTTATATAGCGATTTCTAGTGGGTCACAAATCGGCATATCTAATGAATATTAATGCGGTAGGTCACAGTTTGCAACCCACTACGAATAGTAGCCATCACAGGGATGGTGTCCTGCTAGGGTCAGCAGACCACCACTGTGATGGCTTTTAAATAAAAAAAGAAAAATTAACTTTTCAGTTTCATTTTTCAGAGTAGGTAGGGGCCCGTGGGACCACTGACTGCTCTTAAAAAAAAATGTTTAACTTTATCAAAGGGGATAAGATCCCATGGGTACCTTTTCCCATTTGCAAATGGTTACTTCCTTCTTGGGGGGCGGTAACAAAAGAAAAAAAAAATGTATTGCAACCGTAATTCGGCCCCAAACATTAATACATACTACTGCGATTCTGTATTTGGAATAGAGGCCTTAAACATGCCCCTTCCAAATACCAAATTGCAATTCAAGTTAACAAACTGCAATTTGTTTTATGTTAATTAGAAATTGCTTTTTTGCAGTCGCAAATGGGCAGATTCTGTGAATCGGCCTGTTTCCAACCATAAAAGCTTTATAACATACACTCCTCAGCTATTTATGGTCTAGGGCACTTGAACTGGAAATTTACATGGTTCCCTGACTTTGAAGGAAACATTTGGTTGACACACAAAGCCTTTACATGGGAAGTTGATGGAGAGGCCCTTGCTTTCACTTGTACCTTTACATTAGGAAAGGAGTACTGAGCAGGTTATCATTTTCCACAGAGCCTATTTATTCAAATGTTGCTAAGGAGATAATCAATAAAAGGAATCTTGTAATGAAACTTTGGGGCAGTTTGTTCACATTGAACAGACTTAATCTGAGAACTCAGACAAGACCGGCTGGCTATTTCAATGGAAAATTGCTGCATGATCCTCAATCTATGAACTATACTTCAATTAGGGTTAGTGATGGATACACCCTTGTACCTAGAAAACTCAAACTGAAAGTTGTGGTAGGTTCAATCACTGAACTAGCTCACATACACTCTTCTTCCATGAAATGCACTCCATCAGGTCAATTCTTCCTAGTTGTGCTTATTAAAAACGCCTATCATCAATAGCCTTCTCGTAATGCCACAAAACATTCTTATATCCTATTTTTTTTTTAATTCCTTGATTCCATCTCACATGTGAGAAAACTCATTCGGTCTCCCTGGTGCACATGGAGGTGACAGAGCTTAGGCTTCGTCAGACAGAGGCAAGATGGATGCGCAGATTGAAGACCCTAGAGAAGGGTATAAATGTGGAAAAAGTGAATCATATTACTTTCTGTGAGTTATTTAAGCAAATTTGGTTTTCATTACAAAACCGATAGGACATCATATCGGAAACAGTTTCAATAACAACAGTAAGTCTATATTGTTGAAAAGAGACTTTTGGGCGATGCATTTCTAAATGCGGAGTATAGGCGTAATGTGTTTCAATATGGTAGCTTAGTTTGCCCCTTTATGAGAAAGTGGAATACACCGGGTTGTATGTAGTCTGTTTATGGTGATGTGTGCTTCGGAAGTTACATTGAACTGGGACTTGCATTGTATACTGTTGGGGAATAGCCACTTTAAGATCGCGATCACAATTTGAATCGGGAAGAGTTCATTTTAAGTAGAGGAGAGTCGCTAAAACTTGGAGGACACACTGCGTATATTAATATAGTTTCTGGAATAGAGTAACTGGGGAATTAAAGCAGTCCCGTATGGGTGATTATATGTATTTCTCAGTAAAATTAAAATTTGAAGGATGATGCCATTTCGTTTGTTGGTATAACAAGTGTGGATTATCCACTACAGAATGGCACAGATGGATTTGAGGCTTTCTTGCATGTTTTAGTTGCAATATTTAAAGGAGAACATTGGTGATTTATGAAGAAAGGTACGGGTGTGGTTTTGGTGGATTAGACCTATGAATGTAGAGGTGCTTTAGTTTAAATTGGGTCTAACACAGAATATTTGCTGCTTGATACCAGCTGGCTTGTTTACAAGTGGGGATTCTTGTTCTAGAGCTGTATAGACGGGGAGAGGTTTAGTTGCTTGAATATGGCTGAATGTTCGTGAAAAAATGACTTTAGTGCACTCAGCCACACTATTCAAAGCCTGTGGGCCAATTTTGGTCTTTGGGAATTCCGGTCATTTTATAAGACTCCTAGTTATGTTAGTTAGGTCAGATTTCTGATTTAACAGCTTTGTAATGCTTCCTTGCTTAAAGTTACCATGAAAGCTTCCAGAGTGGAAAAGTGGAGCGAATTAAAAGTTCATAATTTGAGCTGGTGTTTTACGTGCTAGGCACCAGCACGTAATTGTCAATACCAGCATTAATAGCAGTCTGCCATATTGTGGCACTTTGTGTCTAATTTATAGCTGGGCACAACAACAGCTGCTTAACAATTCAGTATACCTTAAAATGAGCAACACCTGCCGCGCAACCCATTCTTATAGCTTTGGATAGCCTGGAGAAGTTTGAATTGTCACACTCGTAGGAGTGTGATGGTTAGTAGATGTGTTGGTACTGGCCTCCAAGTGTTAGTGGGCGAGTTTAGCTCACTATACCTTCCAGTTTAGCCTAAAAGGGGACCATCCTGTGTGTTAGTAATAAACAGTGGTCTGGGAACATCTGAGGATATTGTTTGCATAGAAAATGACCCAGTAGGTCTAAAATTGCTTTGAGGGTTTAATGGAGTGGTCATAGGGTCTACTGAACAGTCTTCAATTTACTGCCCAATTTAAATGAGCAAATTTTAGGCCAATCTTCTTTGGTCGACTTTAAGCTTGAAAGGGATGAAAGGGGCTGTAATTACCCACTGTGGCCTCATCAAACACTTTACTGAATGCCAAAGAAGGAGCAGTTATAGACTGTACACCAGTTACTTTTTCAAGGTTAACAAAGACTCAACCCTGAGAACAGTGGATTCCGCTATTTTACGGGGCCTTCCAATTTACTTGAACATTTTGCTTTCTTGGTACTCAAAGTCTATGAAGTAAAGAACTAGTAGGACCAAATTATGTCCAATGTAGGTGTTCAGATCAGACCGTTGATCTTGAGCACATGACACTATTATGTCAAAGAGGTGAGGTAGAGAAGATACAGAGTCTAGGAAGCTAGAACAAAGTACCCATCAGCCCACTCAACAGCCCCTTCCGCTCACACACTGTCTTCTGTTGGTTGGATGTTTTTTCTTTAGGGTCCAATATTAGGCAACCTCAGACTCTCCCTGAGGAGGAGCCTAGAGGACACCTTTCTTCTCACCAACCCAGATGACGATACTCCACTGTTGAGTGGGCTGATGGGTACTTTGTTCTAGCTTCCTAGACTCTGTATCTTCTCTACCTCACCTCTTTGACATAATAGTGTCATGTGCTCAAGATCAACGGTCTGATCTGAACACCTACATTGGACATAATTTGGTCCTACTAGTTCTTTACTTCATAGACTTTGAGTACCTCTCGTGTTTTTTGCTGTAATAGTTGGGGGACAAGGTACCTTCTCTGTCTATAAACTAACTCCCCTAGGACCCCCCAATACTCTGTTGTGTTTTTTGCATTTTGCTTTCTTGCCTTTCGAAAATATAGTGGCCCATTTCCTGAACTATCCTGGGTCGTCTGAATAATGATCTTCTTTGCCATGCAAAGGGTTTGCATCCAAATACACTAAATCCATCTCTCTAGAGAAGTAACCTCCTTGTTGGAGATAAACTGCCATTCAACTGATTGAACTACCAGTGCCATTAGGAGAAGGAAGGATGGAGGGAGTAGTAAATACAAAGTTTTTCTGAATCTACTCGGCGGCCATATCCTTTGCCCTGGCAACTGTCACTAAAACGTGCGAGCATTGTGGTAAATCTGGATGCAAGACTTGACAAAAGATGTGCTGCAGCCCCCCCAGGTAGGCCTTGGATGCACATATGCCCTGGGCACCTATAGTGCACTGTACAGGGGCTGATAAGGTGAACCAATGTCCAACTGGGTATGTACCTAAAGTACATGGATGTCAATTTAGAGAGAGAACAGCAGGCTGTGGGTCCGATTAGCAGGCCCACAGCCACATTATGTCGAAAACCAGTGAAGCAAAAGCAAAAATCTGGGGTGACCATAGGAAAGCAGATCCTATTCTCTTACACAGACTGATCCGGATGGATCAGGGTCGTAAGAAGTGGTGTCAGTCTGAGCGCCAGCAGTTTTGCAAGAATTTTGGCCTCTGCGTTAATCAATGATGTGGGAGCTTGAGGGTGCACTATGTTCCGGCACGTGGTTGGAGACACACAGGTGACACAAAGGTGAGCTGCGAAGATTTTCTCCAGTGTCACTCTTTATCTCTCTCTCTCTCTCTCTCTCTCCTTTGATGGATGCATGACGCACAATCTTATCTTGCTTTTTATCGAACAGGCTCTGATTCACAAATTGACGTCCCCCCACCCAACACCACCAGAGCTGAACACGTGTAGAACCTGAGATGATGCGTGGCCATCCTGGCAATCAACGCCTGGTTTGAATTGTGAGCTCTGTTGACCACGTTTTCGCAATGGCTGAGGAGGTTGCTTCGGCACGTGGGCGACTCTCTTCGACACACGCCGGTGACGGAAGGTGAGCAGAGAGGCTTGTTTGCGCAACAGTGGGCACTCACCTCCGGCCAGTAGGTGTGGATGGGGTGCAGCAGCCTGGATGCGTAGCGGCAGGCAGTCAGCTCCGGTTAGTGGGAGTGCATGGGGTGAAGCAGCCAGGGTGTGCAGCGACTGTTATACACCTCTAGGCAGTGTGGTGTCAGTCTGACCGCCAGCAGTTTTAAAAGAATTTTGGCCTTCGCGTTAATCAATGATATTGGGCAATATGAGGTGCATTCTTCAACCAGCTTTCCCGGCTTGGGCATTCGCTGATACAGCGGCAAGTCGCCTTGCTGCAAACAGTCGGTATACATGTGCAATAGGTGTGGGGCAATAGTACCCGCCATTTTCTTATGGAGTTCAACAGGGATGCCATTAGGTCCTGTCACTTTGCCAGATTGTAATGCCACGATTACCCTCTGCAGCTCCTCTATCGTGAGGTGCGTCTCAAGTGTGAGGGCTGAGTCTGGGGTGAGCCTAGGCATGTGGATATCTTTTATGTAGGACAGTGCCTCTTCTACCGTCATCCCGGAGGATGACTAATATACCTGTTGGAAATGTTGTGCTGATGTGTGAACTATAGTGTGCGGGTCTGTTGTAATTTGCCCTTTCTCCGTCTGAATCCTCGCTATCCACCCATTACTCTGTTCCCTTTTATCTAGCCATGCCAAAAGCCTCCCTGCTTTGTCCCCAATTCCATATATCTTATGCTGGGTGGCCGTCAAACCCGATCTGATCATGTCCTCGAGGAATGCCTTGTGTTGTTTCTGCGCAGAACAACACTTTCTCGTATGTAGGTGGTGTTGGATCTTTAGAATGTTGGGCTTCAGCTTCATGTAATACTAGTTCTAGATCGTGCAGTTCCTGCTGTTTTTCCCGTTTGTGTCCCGCAACAGAGACAATGGCCTGCCCCCTGAGGACCGTTTTGTACCCTTCCCACAGAGGGGTTGGGGAAATCGACCGACATAATATTCTCCTGGAAGTAGTGTTTTGTCGCGCAGACAACAGCTTTCTTGATTTGTGGGACCTGTAAGTAGCCAGGGAAGATGGGATATATACGTCGCCTAGTCGTGTGGTGGTATGTGCACTGCAGTACCACAGGGTCTACCTCTATATTGTCAATATTCTTTAAGAAATCCGCTGAAGCAAGGGAGTAATCTATCCTAGATAAACTATTGTGTACCCCAGAGTAGTTGGTGAACTGTCGTGTCTTGGGGTGATACCATCTCCACACGTCAGCTAGCCCAAGTGCTTCCATGAAACCCCAAGGCGGGATACACAGGGTGCATGAGCCTTCCCAGGGTACCATCCACAGTTGCAATAAAGTCCCCCCAATCAACAGTTCCCCCTCCGGAAGATCAAGTAGGAACTCACTAAGAGCTGGAAGCGTTATTCCATGCAGTGCGGGAGGAATGTAGACGGAGACTATATTTATAGAATGCCCTTCCCATTGACCCACTATGGCCGCAAAGCGACCGTGCTCGTCCATTTTTGTATTGAGCACTATCAGTGGGGATTGTTTTTTAACTAAGATACCTACTCCCGTCAGAGTGGACTATCATTTTAAACCCCCATCTGTCCAACGCCTTGCATGCAGTACCGGTAAGGTGCATTTCTTGCAATAGGGCAACTGTTGGGGAGCACCGCTTCAAACTCTGTAAAACTAAACCCCGCTTTATTTTGTCACCCAGACCATGTACGTTCCAAGTAAGCAGTGTCAGGGGCTTCACCTGAGTTGTGGGGAACTTTCCGGGGTCAGGGGCTGCTCAAGGTCGTGCTGTCATACTTGATAATAAGTTCTACTAGCGTTGGGGATTCCCATGTGTACTGTGGTTACTGGACAATGTGGAAGAATGCAACATGCCTGGAAGTTTCACTAGGAACTAACACAGAAAACAAACTTAACCAAAAAAACAGACCCCTCCCCTCCACTTTTGTGACTTTCTTTCAGAATCAAGGGCCATATGCAAAAAAACATTTTTGCAGTTGTAAACTGCTTGATTTGGCCATTTCTGACTGCAAAAAAGCTGTTTCTTATGTACAAAGAACAAATTGCGATTAAGTAACACATTACCCTATCACAATTTGGAACTGCACACACATACTGATTCAATATTTTTAAATGGCGGGTTAAGGATGTCCCCTCCAAATAAAGAATCACAGTGGTATGTAGAAATGTCTTGCAACCGAATTATGGTTGGGAAATTTTAATTTTTTACCAACACTTCAAGGGTGGTGGTAACCATTTGCAACCGGGAAGGGGTCCCCTGAATGATGAAACAAATATTTTTTTATGTTTTAAGGGCAGGCAATGGTCCAGTGGACCACTGCCTACTTTAAAAAAAATGAAAAAGTAAACGTTTCATTATATATATTTTTTAAACATCCCATTGTCCTTATAATGAAAATGGACTGCATATAAAAAAAAAAGAAAAAAAAGAAAAATTGCTTTATTAAAAATCAGCACAGACATGGTGGTCTGCTGACCCCAGCAGGCCACTATCCTTGTGATGGCTGTTATTCTCAATGGGTTGCAAACTGTGAACTACTCCATTAATATTCATGAAGTAGGTCGATTTGCAACCACTAGGAATCGCTAAATGAAACTAAACGGGGTTTGATCCATTTGAGGTAGCGATTTCCTAATTGTGATTCACAGATAATCGCAATTTGGAAATCACTATCCCTATAATCTGTACATAAGGTCACAAGTCTAGCATTTTCCAAGACCTTCTGTTTTTAATAAAAATTCTATCTCAATATATTTACCTGCTGGCATCACAGTGAGTGACAGCATTCTGCTCTTTTACAAGGAGCATATTTGCGTATAAAGTTACTTTGTTTGGTGCAAGGGAATGCTGCAGCATGTGTGCTTTTTGAGACCAAAAAATATTTTTGCCAATGTTTGTTATAATGGTGACTGCATTGTAACGGCGACTGCATTGTAACTTACTACTGCTCCCACAACTATAATGTTTTAGAATAGCCATGTCAAAACAAGACACACTGACAAAACCAAAAGGCTGACCGCCAATGTCAGGCCTGCAGCTATGCCAATGCTTGTTTGTTTTCATGTTTCCCATTACCATGCTGAAAGTGGTTACACGGATTTTCCATTATTAATAGGTTTTTGGAAATATTACCACGCATCAACAAATTTTACTAAATGAGGTTTCAAAGGCATGGTAACTAAAATTTCAAATCAGTTTAGCAAAACGTTTCTTTTCCTAGTTGCATTTTTTTGTAAACATTTTCTTTTGTAGTCAAAGAAACATCAATCTTGTTTTCAAGCTTTTGCAAATATCTGCATGTAATCAGAGAGCACCCTGGTAACATTATACGTAGCTTCCTATTGTTAAACTTTGCAAATGTGTGTACACATTTCTATATAGGAAACGCTGCGAGTAGTGCAGTTCGAGCGTACAGCATTTCCTTAAAATGCTTACCCTAATATTAAAAGCTTTGCATCAATGAACCACGAATACAAGTTCGAAAAACATTTACTTACGGACATAAACATTACCTTAACTTAAGACAAAGCCCTTCCCTGGTCCATAACGTGGTACTGTAAACTAGCACCTGTAGGGATATCTTGTGATTCGCTTGAATGCCCTTGGGATAAAGTTGCGCTATATAAAACTTCAAAAATAAATATTGTGCCACCTCAATGAAAACAACGAGGGCCCGTGGATACAACAATCAAGCACCAAGCAGAATTGAATGTACAAAATACACTCAGAAGACCAAACTACATTGATTGGATAAATAATACACCTCTAAAAAGGGAGCTTTATAATAGTTGTCTTGACACTCCACTGAACTATGCGGGCCGTCCAGGGAAAGGTCGAATAGCCGGCCGGTCACCACATATGCACTTCATGGTGCCTCCCTTCACTTACTGCTGTCCAGCGCGATGGTGAGCATGACCCGACACTTGTGGTTGAAGGTGAAGAGGCTTTGAGACAGAAAAGAGCCTCGTCCCCGCTTCTGCCTTTCGGGGAAAAGTCCATAACCATGATCCTCCTCCTCCTGGCGCTGCTGACCCTCCATCGGGCTCTCAGTATGTGACATATAGCCCAAGCCTGTCCAATGTCTCTAACCAGTCATTTATTGCAACTTCAGTCTTCTTGATCTTCAGACCATAGCATGAGGCATGCTGGTGCTCACAAATCACGTAGGAGGAAACATATTTTCTCAGAGGTTGGAAAAGCATAACCAATCTGGATTGGTTGGCAAAGCTTCTCGTGGATTGGTTAGAAGTATATTTGTTGGTTATTGGCTGTGACGTCCCTGAGCCTGCGCCCTGGAACAACATTTGTGACACTTTCCAATTCCCAATCGCAGACCGGTCAGCGCAGTCGGTCACGCTGGAACACTAGTTCTCAGTTTTATCAGTAGTCGCCTTTAAATCCATTGAACAGCAGCTACGAGCGTGCTTAACTTAAAGGAGGTCGTCGTTTGTTTGATATTTTAAAGTGCTCACATCTTGTTTTTAATGTTTTAATCTGTGTCGTAATAATGGAACATCTGTCAGAATAGTGAAGTGTTATTCATTTTAGAGGCAGTATGTTGCATGTACAGCATTGAATGTAACGCAGCATAACGTATAACGGGGTAAAATGTAGCGGATGTAACTTTAAAACGGGCACCATGTGATGTTCGAAATGTCTTACAGTAGCCGATGTGAATTTCACACACCATCCAAGGTAAAGCTCGATGCGGAAGCTCATGTTTCGCCATGTTTGTTTGGGTAGGGAGGAGCGTTGGTGTCACCTACTGTTGCCATGCCTCCGCAAACGTAATTCTGTGCGCGGTAAAAGCTGGTGTTGTCGCGCCGAATGACAGCTGCTCGAGGTCCATAGCCTAGAACCGCACAGCACCGATTCGAAGCAAACGTGAGGATGCGGAAGGATTAGTAACTGGTGCAGGTACAACCAAGCATTATCGGAATGTAGAAGAAACGAGTGTTTGCTGTTATTCGCTCCTATTACTATTTTAACAATCTACTAAGAAGGCTTCTTAAAATCAAAGAATGGAGAGGATGAACATTTTGACAATATTCTTAAATATTTTAATAGAATGGTCAAGAAAAGAAAAAGGTTTATGGAAGAGAGCATTTGATATTCTGGAAAGAGGTGGATGCACGATGAACTATTAAACAAGTTTAGCCAATTGTTAGGAAGACGAAAACGTGTTACGGAACTGCAGTTGATCAGTTTGTTATTTCGTGTGGCAGTTGATAGAAAGGTATGAATTTTAACTTACGGTATGACCAGTTAATAGTGAATGGATCTCTTTATTGACAAAGTTATGATAATAAGGTAAAGTAGATAATGCGGCTGTCCAACTCAGTGGTGTATTTGTGTAGCTCTGCAGACAAGCAGCAATGCCCATTAACCTATTATTTTTTTTTTATCTGTTTATTGGGTGAAATAAATAAAGTCAATGCAGGTAAATGAGCTAAGACACTGCAATCGTATAGAACACAACCATAGAAACTAAAACTGAAATATAATGCAGCAGACAGTTTCTCGTGGCATCAGTGCAAGAACCAGAAAAACATGATAGTCACAGAGAATCCAGTCAGAAAATTATGTATTGTATTGGAGCGGTTATATAGCGCATACTAACCCTGTATGGGGCGCAGAAGTACTTGCCTACATGGATAGCATGTTAAAGCCATGTAGGGGTTCTGGATGGAAGGATGCTGTTTTTATTTTGATCCTATGTGGGTAGTGTTTCTATGTCATTCGTAATGACCAATGAGGTGAGGTAACCATGTTATGTGACGCAGTGCTTAACAGTGTGATGGCTAAAGAGGTGTGAAAGTCACCCACACAGTTTATGGTTTTCAGTAAGCTAGCAGCTCAGCTGGTCCCTTATGGTGTTTTTTATTTTAAAACTGTGGTGTTGGGTATCCCATGGACATGGTGTGTTTACTGTGACATGGGATGACATTGTAAGAGTTCCATTTAGATACTATGGGTGGGAAAGTGGATAGGGAGACTCCGAGCTCTGACGTCCTGTCTTGCTCTCTCTCGCACTACCAATAAACTATACCCAGGGCTTTAAGTGGGGGTGGGGGTCTGAGCACCCCAAGTTTATTTGGGGGGCCCTCAAAAGGGGTCTCTAGGGGGCTCTATTTTCAGGCCTCAAGAAATCCTTTGAAGAGAGACACTTTCTCTCGAGATTTCCCTTCTCTTCTCCAAATCTTGTACAGACATGCCACTGTTTGGCTCACAGACTAGAACTTGCTGTGGCAGATACAGTTGATGAGGTTGCCGGGGTCCATCACTTCAAGATTTTCATGAACTCCTTGTATGCCACATACAGCATGTCACCAAAAAACCAGAGAGAGCTAAATCTGGCCGCCAGCGAGCTAAGTGTACAGCTTCAGAAGATAGTGAAAATGCTTGATTCTAGATGGGTAGCATCCAGTTACAGATCTATGAAAGCTGTTTGGAACTGCTTCCCTGCCTTGTGCAAACATTTTGAGAATGCTTCTAAAGACCCATCCAGACCCATAAGAGACCGGAGTAAGTATGAAGGTCTCTTGAAGAAGCTTACATCGTATTCTTTTATCCGAGATTTGAGGGTAATTGGTGATGCACTTCAAGAGCTCAAAGACTTATCACTGTCCTTACAGAGGAGTGACATTACAATTGTTAATGCCCACTAACTTTTGGCTAGTCAAGTACGTATATGTATAGCAATGAAGGACTCACCATGGGAGTTTGCTTCTGCGGCTCAGAGAGCAGTTGTCGAGGGCAAATTCAAGAATGTTCCTCTTTTCTATGGTAGAAGTAACTCTGTTGCCGTTAATCAAAAACAGTTTTACCAAAGTCTGTCTGTAAATATCAATAAATGATGTGCTCCGGATTCTGAGAAAGAACTTATAGCCAGCTTCAGTATGCTAGATCCAGGCAACTTGCCTTCTGGTGATGAATGCATTCTTTATGGTGAAACAGATATCCAGCAACTGTGTTCAGAGTTTCAGCTGCCAGCAAGAGATACTATCCAAGCTTTTAGACTTTTCAAAGATTTTGGTGGAAAGAAAACCCCTGAAGCATTAAAAAAGTTAGTAGTTTGCATGGAAACCCTGCCAGCAAGTAATGCGGATTGCGAGAGAGGTTTCAGCGCAATGAACTTAATTGCTTGTCCAACAAGGGCCTCTCTTCTTGTAGAGACCATTTCGTCATGCTTATGGGTAAAACTCAATGGTCCTACATTTGACTCAAAGCTGTATGTAAAGAGTTGGCTGGCAAAAGGTAGAAGGTCTGCTGAAGAAAATTGTTGTGAGGAACCCCAGCAAAATAGACACAGTGAATATCTTCAAGGGTTTTGGGAAATCCTGCAATAGATTTCTAAGTAATGTAAATCATTTTTACATGTTTTTTAAAGTGTTTGGTATTTATTGGCTTATACTTAATAAATATACCTTCTGCTCGGATAGGCCACACCCCTGTAAGAAATTTGCCACGCCCCTTTTAGAGCACATCCCGTTTTTCCCCCCACTTAAAGCCCTGACTATACCTAACCACTTACAGGAGTCTTCATTCCTAATAATTTGGTGACAACCTGAGGTCAGGAACATGCCCGCCAAGGATCAGTTTGAATTTGCAGTTGGAAGACCTTCATGTCTGTTTGTGACATTAGGAAAGCAGCTGTTCGGTAGCTTCAGGAATGCGGACGTCTTCAGCGGGTACACAACTACCTATAGTCCTGCTAAGGTTCGTTCTGACTTTTTCAGAGGAATTTGGCCTGGTAGGTGCAGAGAGCAAGTTGGCCTGCATGCACCATTAAGTAGTTGGGTGGGTGCGAGCAACTTCAGTTAGGAGGGAACACCTCTTTGCTGACTGTGCGCAATGCAGGCTTAGACATGTGATGCAGCTCACTGGCAGCCACCTAAACAGCAGGATCCTGGATATGTTCCGTGGCACGCTGATGGATGATGCAACAAGTTGGCGGCCATTCTAAAGTGCAGTATATTGGACGTGTGCCGTGGTACGTTGGTGGCTTTTTTAGGTGGAGTCACCTTTTCATGGGGAAGACTCAGTAGAGCTGAAACACTTGTCACGGTTATTTGGCTTTGTTCTTCTTATTCTGTTAGTGCTGACAGAGAAAAAGAATTTCAACAGCAGTACAGCGCTACCTGTGATATGCACAGAACGCGTATCACTTGAAAATACTGCTTTTTAAATGGTGATACACACACCTGCCTTATGGTACTAGGGAGGCTTGTACAATGAGGTGCATGCCGTTCTGACTTTGCCTTGCAATGCGCTTCGTATCACGGTGACTCGCACACCTTGAGCATATTGCATTGTATGTGCATGTCACACCTAGGACATATATGCTTTTTCCCTTCAACACATCTCATAGCCTATGCTGATTTAATACGTAGGGAAAGCATATTTGTACCCAAAATGATATGCAAACCAGAAACTTGCATACTCAGTAATTTTTTACGTTGTTCTTTTTGGTTATTATTATTGTAGGGTTTTGACGTAACTGTGCCCACAAACACTCTCTCTCACGCCACCCCTGCCATTTCTTCCTTGTCCGGATGAACCCCAGGTGAAATGGCTTTAGTGGAAACCGTATTTCCTGAACTAAATTTCGGCAATTGAGGATGATGGTTCAGAAGTTTTTCCTGCCGCTAGGAAGAAGAAGATTCTCTTAGACAGTTTAGGACCGGAAGGGTTACAGGTGTTAAACCATATGGGGAAAAGAAACAATGCATCAGTGGTCAGTATGTATTCTTGAATGTATTAGAAGACCTTGATAACTACTATCAACCTGCTGTTTGTGCTGCGATAGATAGGTTTAATTTATATGTGTCTGCACTTAAAAAGTTGGTAATTTCATGTAAGTATGGCATGCTGCATGATGAGTTTGTCCCTGACCCGATAATCATGCACACCAACAATTCAAATTTACAGGAAAGATTATAGGTAAATGTTGATTCGTCTTTGAAAGAGCTAATTGCTTTAGCGAATAAAAAGTGACTTTTCAAAGAGATGTGATAAAATGGCCACCAATACATCTTTGTTATCATCTTACAGTTTTGACTCTCAAAGCCAGCGAGAAGGGCTTAGGTGCAGTGTAATCGCAAATGTCTAGAGAAGGCACTAAATGTACAGTTACTTTTGCTTCACGCTTTCTAACTTCACCAGAGGAAAAACACTCCCATCATTGAGAGGGAGATGCTGGCGTGAGTATGGGTTATAAAGAATTGCAGGCAATTCCTTTAGAGTATCAAATTTATACTACGCACGGACCACAAACCTTTAGTCAAGGTTTTAACTACGGATGGTTCAGTCAAAAGCTACTCCGCGTATAGCCAGGATGTCATTGAGACTGTTAGACTACGCGTATAATATTGAGTTCTTACCTGGCAGGGAGAATAAGAGAGCAGACTATTTGAGCAGATCGCTTGTAAAGTACGGTAACAACAAAGCCAAACAAGAAAGGTGTGAATGGGATGGTTATAGTTTGGCTTGTGTAGATAGTGTTGACCATGCTGTTACAGAGTGATTGGTTCACAGGCAGGGCTCGAAAAATCATAAAAACTACACTAGACCTGCAGGTCTAGTAACATGACTCTGAAAGCTGAGCTAATGTGACAATTTAACAAGATTTTAATGCATTTTTATTGCTCATTCACTTTGTCAGCAATACAGATGCCTTTAAATCTTGCTATCTTGTCATATTTGCTCTGCTTTCAGAGCATAGGTCAAGTGTCAGTTTGTCTTCCTACTCGCCAGAAAGGGCGAGTAGGACCTAAAAATAGCTTGTCCTTATTGAATCTGACTCGCAAATGCGAGTGAGAAAGTGGATTTTTTGAACCCTGACATGGTATGTACAGGATACAATTCTAGAGAAAATCAACGAGTTTGTGATCTAGGGGTGGCCGAGTAAAAGCAAATTGATGGAGGAATGATAGAAAATATGGCATCAGAGGGAAGAATTGTCTGTCTCAGACCCTGAATTTCTCTTCCAGGAGGGGTAGGGTTATCCCTTCAGAAGCCTATTATAATACAATTCTTGAGCTGATACGAGGAGCACCTTTGGATAGTTAAGTCCAAACAGCAGGAAAAACTATCCTATTAGTGGCCAGGTATAGACTCCGATATGGAGAATTTTTTTAAGGATTTGTGCACAGTGCGCCTATGCTGATGAGACTCTTGCTATTTTTAAACCACCCCTAGGTGTGAGTGGAATACCCTCCTGTCCATGGGAAGAATTGTCTATTGATGTATTGGGACCTATTTTGGACTGTAAAGGTAAGCTCAAGTATATAATGGTATTGTTTGACAAGTACTCTAAGTGACCAGAGTTGGAGGTGTTTTAATGACTAGACGCTACATATATAATTTCCTTCCTTGAAAAAAACGTTAGAGAATGAATTGCTATGCCACTCCAAAGTGATAATGGTCCACAATTTACTGCCAATAAATGTAACCATTTCTTATTGAGGAATAGGGTCAAAGAGAGTAAGACACCTGTTAATCAACCTGCCAGTAATGGCGCTTTAGAAAGGTTTAACAGAGTAATCATGGGTAGTATCTAGGCAGCCATCAATGCTGGTAAGAATTGGATTTAGAATTAGACAAACTGCTGTGGGTGTACATAATCACTCTCACAGTGACAGATTGAGAGGAAGGAAACTTTTACAAAACATAATTCTCTATGGATGTCTCTGGATTACCAGAGCAAATTGTCCTACGAAGTAGTTAGAAACAACCTAGAGGAGGCAAGCCTGACCTATAAGAAGTACTATGATAAAAAACATTGCGTCAAGAAAGTCTCTCTGACGGAGGGTTGATTGGGTGATTGTAAAATTGGACAAGTGAATAAGGAAGGGAGACAGTCATTTCTCACCACCATATAGAGTTATTAAAGTGTATTCTTGTTCAGCCAAGTTAATTGATGGGAAGGTTTGGCATTTCGGAAAACTCTTAAAGTGCAACAAAAATGTGTCCTCGAAGTGTAGGGATTCAGACTGGATGAGACAATGGTTGAGGGAAGAAGGGAATGGGGAGAATTCCCTTCAGCTTCTCCTCCTCAATCATCTAATCTACCGTTGAATGTGGGAACGGGAAGTTGATCTGAAAAAGTATATGAATCTAGCAGTGAGGTGGATGTGAAGGTACAAAGTACTCATCACATTGTGGTTCCTTGTATACAATCCAGAGGGGCAACGACTACCAGGTCTGGTAGAACTGTAGCACTTCCTGCAAAGTGAAAGGATTTTGTGATGGGTTAATATTGACCCCTACTACATTTATTAAATGAATTACCAGGGCAGCCCTGTGAGAGTGGTATTAATTGTGCAACGTTATACTTGACTATGTGTTATTGGTATTATCCAATTGTGATGCTTTTCTTTTAGAAATAAGTTGGCATTTTGGTTAATGGTCCTTTTTAATTGTTTTCTCATTACATAAAGGGGAGATGTATGCTGGGTTTCCCATGGACACAGTATGTTTACTGTGAAATGGGATGACCTATTTAGAGTTCTATTTAGGAACTCTGGGTAGGACAGTTGGTGGGGAGACTTCGAGCTGTAACGTCCTGTACTTGCTCTCTTGCACTACCAATAAACTGTACTTAACCAAAGGCAATAGTCCTCATTCCTACAAATACTTAAATGAGCTGGTTACTTCACTGGGTTGTCCATACTGAGCTATCTTGTTAAAGTTTATGGTCCTGAGCAGGCATAGGTCCATAGGTTGGAGGGAGACACGAGTTAGAGATCTGCTGTAAACCTTCTTAATATCTACCCATGTCTATTTGCCATTCGGAGATGTCTAAATCCCTCATAGTAATGTTGGAAATGGCCCTTTGTGCAGGATCACCCTCAACCTTTTTGTCTTCCTCCTCCTGTTTTTGCTAAATTAATTTCTTTTGGCTTTAGGACTACGGGCACTTTTCCGTTGCTAACCAGTGCCAAAGTGCATGTGTTCCCTGCTTAAAATATGGTAACATTGGCATATTCACAATTGGCATGTTCAATTTACTTCTAAGCCCCTAGTAATGAGCTACATGTGCCCAGGGCTATGAATTAAATTCTGCTATTGAGCCTGCAACATTGATTGTGCCACCCACTTAAGTTGCCCTTTAAACATGTCTCGAACCTGTCATTGTAGAGCCTGTGTGGGCAGTTGTAATCTGCCATATCGACCTGGTAAGTTAACACTATTGCAAGGCCCAAACCTTCCTTTTAATTTATATAAGTCACCCTAAATAGTCCCTGGACAGCCCTAGGCCAGGGTGCAGGGTATTTAAAAAGTAGAACATGTCCTTTTAAGGTTTACGTGTCATGATAGTGAAAATACTCTTAAATATGTTTTTCACTACTGCAAGGACCATCTCTCTCATAGGCAAACATTGGGATTGCCTTATTACATAAGTGTAATTTTACATTGGAAAGATATGGTACCCCTAAATCTGGTGTCTCTGGAGTCACAATTTAAAATAAACACTGATGGTTAAGTTGGAATTTAAATTGCAATTCTGAAAATGCCAATTTAGTAAGTTCGCATTTTCTTACTGTAACTATTTGGTTCCTTCTGCCTGTCCCTGGAATACACAGGATGGGTGACAGCTGGCTTTGTGCATTCCCTCTAGACAGCCACACACAAAGTAAGGGTAGGTGTGACTTAGTGGTCCTTTGCATCCTGATGGGCCATCCTGGGCAGGATGCTGGGGAAGAGCTGACATTTGCACCTGAAAAGGCAATATCGTCAATGAAAGGGGGGGTGCATTGGGTGCTGCTGTGGGCCTTCCACTGCAACACCCATTGCTTTTTGACTCTGCCCCATATTTACATGGATCAGTAAGTCTGAGGCAGCGCCATAAATGGGCATTAGATTGGCGCAAATTCTTTTATTTCTCCTAGTTTTTGCTTTTCTATGTGTGCTGCATTGTGCATCACACATAGAAAAGCAAATGACCATTATTGATTGTTGATGTGCAGGAAGGGACAACTTCTTGAACATAAACAAATGTCCCTGCAATGCAGGCACCCATGCACTATGGAGCAAGGGTGTCTCTGTTGTCGCTAGGCAGCTATTTTTACCGCCAGAGCTAGGGAAAACACAGGGGTGCACTGTAATCTTGAAAATACGGCACATCCTTGCGTTTTGGAACTGGCAATGCGTGGCTGTGTAAAATTTACCACAGCGACGCACTGCGCCATTTCCTTGTACATATGCCTATCTGTTTTCATCTCTACCTCAGCATAAGTGTTAACTAAATAAAACTACAAAATAATGTACATTTGCAATCAGAAAAAAGGAACAGTAAACCTTTTTCTTTTGCATATAAAAAGAATTAGCAGCGCTTTGACACACAGTCTGTCATGCCATGTGAACGTTTGTTCTGGAGGGCACAGTTAATGTCCCAAGACCAATAAAACATGTTCCCTATATTTTTATTTCTCCAACTGCACTTTATCAAGAATATCTGGGTGTGCCGCAGCATTTCTGCCACCTACTTCCAGCGCCACTGTATCAGACATTGATCCAAAGGAAAAGCAAGCAAGACTGAAAAGTGATTTAACAGAGAAAGATATATGGAAATGGGTAAATAGAAAGAAAGCTGGGATGAAAAAGCAGGTGCAAGTGTTCTACAAATAGAAGAACAGAGGGTTGCAGAAGAAAGACATTAAAATGAATTATTAAATAATGCTGTGAATCTTTTTCATGTTCTCTGATGGTTAAAACAAATGATAAAGCTCGATTACGTTGCTCGTGCCCACCCGTTGGTAGTCACTGAACGTACCCACTGCTGCTCTGAATTACGTATGGTACACTATCTTCTATTACATTATTTCAAGCGTCTGGGCACCGAGTGTCAGACTGTAAACCGTGGGACTAAAGGCGGCCATAATGTTCCAACACTGGCAACTCTTTCCAATTACAAAGTGTGCAGAACAACAAAAACAAGGTAGTGTTTACCCATAAAGAACAAAGTGCAGACATTATTCTGAAACGGAATGATCCTGCCTGTATTTTCGGAGCTTTAACACATACTCACTGAAAATCAACAGGCAGAATGCACAAAACCATTAAAAGATACATGGTCAGGCTTTAGCAGATTACACCTAGATAAACAAAAATGCAGACTACAGTTAAACATTCAAACTTCAGTCTTACCAAGCTTTCTACTACAACAGCTATTCGTCGCTTTGGAACTTCACAGGAAACCATGTCAGAAATCGGAATCAGAGAGCTGTGCACACACCCTGCACACTTCCTTTAAGAAACTGGCTACAGCATGCAGTCGCTGCACGTCAATGCTTATAATGGGTCTCAGCGAGGGGAGGGTATACACAGTAACACTGGGAGGAGTCTAGGGCAAGAGGGAACCACTGATGCTATTCAGCGGAATAAACAATGCATGCTTAAATAAATGGCTCGAAGCTGCGCACAGTTTAGTCTAGCCTGTTTAACAAGGAGCAGTGTACAGGATGAGACTTGTAGGTTCATATTTCTAAGAGGAAACCAAAACTAAAAGTCTCAGCATGTAAAGCGCTGTTGGCTAAGCCAGGCCTATGTTAAGGCAAGGGAAACCAGCATTGTAAACAGTGAGCATGCATGCGACAGGACACGAAGGGGGGGGGGCAGTGGCGGCGGTGAGAAGGCATCTGGCTGAGGGAGGAGGGGGGCCTGGGAGGAAAGTAGTCTGTGCAGCGAAGGGGCCAGTAGCCATGGAAGGACACAAATGACAACATGGTCGTAATAAGGCGGGACTAACAAGCCTACAACCAATAGGAAGGCAGCATTTAAGACACAAGCCAATGAAAAAGCTGGGCGGAGAGTGGGCGGAGCTTCCACACTAAACTGAATACTGTACGCCTCGCAAAGCGAGCAGCGCATGTGCTGCAATGCTAGGCTCGACCTAAAAAGGGGAGCCGAGAATTAAAGTAATAAGTCAAGTTAGTCTTCATGCAGGATTTTTAGAAATATTGTGGATTATTTTTTGAATGCATAGTTGAAGATTGAAATAACATTATTTGTATGTGTTACAATATCATTTTAGGCCTCGAGAATACAAGTGGACACACCCAACCATCAGACATTGGTAAATAATGAGACCAGTTATGGAAAGCCTCCTTCAGAGAATACACTGCATACTTACATTTTAAGCCTGCCTATATTGTCAGCGCAACAGCTCTCCCCAGCGGTACATTATCCCTTATCTTTTCTTCTATTTTCATGGTCTCTTGCACACACTGCCCCTTCTTTATATTCCTGCTTAACATGGTAAACGAGGATAATGCTGCAGTTGTGTACAAAACATAATTAAAAAAATTTAAAGACACTACTGGTTTTAGGCCAGCAGACAAAAGCCTTGTACATAGTTGTAGGAAATTACTGTTAATACTCAACAGTTGCCTTGATTGCCAATAGATATCCAGGGTTATACTCCAGAGAAATTGTGGCAGTCTGCAGAGTGCTAAGAATTGTGTCTTATAAAATGGCTAAGTCACCATCATGGATCATGCTATGAAAATGTTATACATGAGCTGAATTACATCAGTGATAAGTTTACAGGTCTTCTGTATATGCCTAGGCATGTGTATGCCATATAAGGCACACTTAGAGGATCATTTAGAATAAATCCTACTTGGCAATGTATTGCTACTGGGATTCTCCTAAGTGCATATGGGAAGTATTTTAAAAATAGCTTTATCTATTTTTTTCACCATAAGGAAAAGTCATAAATAGGGATAAATAAATGTTTACAAGTCAAGTAAACTCAAGTTTCGGTTATTTTTTTGGTTTCTATTGTTTTATTTTACATTTTGTAACAGCTGAATTGTTTATTTAAAGAGAACGATTACCCTGAAGAAGCTTGGTCCCTCGCAAAATATGTGATGGCTTATATGAATGAATGATGTAATGTGTAAAACGCTGGCTTTCACTCCAGTGGAGCATCTTGGCGCTGGAAATGGATAGACTGAGGGTCAAATAGGAGTGTGATCTCTAATGTCGCCGTGGTCAGATAAGGGACAGGGCAGGACTGTCTGGAACTGCGAAGATGTACATTGTGGATCAATGAGAGATTCTAAATAAAGCTGTGAATAATTTGATCACAAGAAACTTAAATAATGTTCTGTAAACAACTTGATATGTGCAAATTACGTTGGTAATACACCGGGACACAATGAAAGAAATAGACACTGAAAATTGCTGATCAACAAGACATGGGTATAAAGAAACAGCAAGAATCGTAAATAATCTCAACAGATTGATGCTTTTGCACTCTTCAATATACATTAAGCACATAAATCAATAATATTGTTTTTCATCTTTAAAAAGAAAAAGAATTGTAAAAGATTAGTTAAATAAATCCTTTGAGAGCATTCCCATAAACACTGAAGTATGGGTATGATTTGTAAAGGCCTCTTGTTTCTAAAACCATGCAGTAATAAAAATGGTTCTCCATTGAAATGTATTTTGTGATAGGTTACTTAAAAGTAAATCTGTAAACTTACAATTCTTATTAGTATGTGACCACCAGCTTTTCACTTAATCCTTATTATTTATCTGGTACACTTGATCCAAATGATTAATCAAAGCTAAAGTGTTAAGTTCTCCCCAATTTGCCAGTGTCTTTGCTACAGTCCCATGCATCCATTCATTATTATTCATGGCATTAACTCCAGCCTAATTTCCATACTACTTATGGAAATAAACCCCTTAACATTACCAACACTCTTCGATGAAGCCTTAAAGAGAGGTAGAGACCATTTTGAAAGTAGTTTTGCACTGTAAATGAAATACTCTGTCAACCTTTTTCCTTACAGATGTCAGACATATTGTGTTACAGGAGTGAAATGGAAGGTTGCACAGCAAGCTCAGAGTACTTTCAAGCTGATTGTACAAGCTGGTGGGGCTGGAACAGTAATTCATTAAATACACGGAAACCGTGAAAATCTCAACAATGGAAGTAATATGAGTGGACAACACTTCTATTCATAGACTCACTTAACTCATACATATATGTTAGAGATCTAGGCGCAATGCAATAGTATTTTGTTCTGTTCTCTGGAACCGCACTTGGACTACATCGCCTGCATAATTCCTTTGTGGTCTTTACGGATAGCCTCGACCTAAGCCTTATTTTACTAAAAGACCTGTTCTGCTGTTTCTCTCCTGGTCTACTAAGACTAGAACATATCAAACTAAAGGTAATAAATATCATTGGTCGAGTCACTACATTCCCCTATCTAGTGTTGAACGGTAAACAATGTATTCTGTTAAGTTAGCCTCTACTCCTCTTCCATTTTGTCTATCAGCCCCCATTTTGTGTTTCTGTTGGGCCTCTTTTTGCAAAGTCAGAAGTTACGTGTTCACTGAAAGCTGGTTGTATTGATAAGGCTCGCATGTCACAGTAAGGAGCCCTGCCCTGCCGAAGGGCCTAAGTGAACTGATTCTTTATCTGTTAGCCCACCAACACCTGTAACCTCCCTTGCCTATTTACAAAGATGACATGGGTAGGGGTTTATCAGGATTCCACAGTTCATCATGTAAGCATTATTAAAAAGTATCACTCGTCACCACCAAAACATCACTCAGCGCTACCACAGCATCACTCTGTGCAACCATTCAACAACAACTGGTTCAAATATGTTCTCTCAATGTTTCAAGCTTTATTATAAATGTCTCAAAAAGATGTAAATATTTCACTTCTATTCTTGGTTTTTCGTCACAATAAAATACAATGAACATAATCTTCACAAAAGTTATTTACAAAAGCTATTGCCATTATAAATTACAGTAACTTTTATTTAAGTATTAATTATTAAAAAAAATAAAAGCCATTTTTATTTGTAATATCAGTACGTCTAAGTCACATAAATACAACACATATTGCATTACAAATGCTATTGGTGTCATATTTGCGAAAGTTAAAACTATTCGCATTGTAAATGACAAAGCTAATAATTTCGCTATTTTCAAAACCAACACATAAATACAAAAATTGTCATTTACAATACCAATAGCTCAAACTTTCCTAATGCGAGACCTATTGCATTGCAAATGCTTGTTGTTATATGCCATGAATGTATATAACTGGCTGGACTAGTTTCTACATGTTGCGCCTTCCAAGACCTGAATTTCTGCAATGTAATTGGAGAATTTAGGTAGTTAGGCAAAGTCTGCGATAGCTTTCCCCGGCCGGTCCCCCTCACCGTATTTACATTTGTCTCACAGCTTGACTCTTGAAGTTTGACTTCTTTAAAAGGGGTTAGATTACTTTGTTTCCCCCACCCACTAGGGACCGTGGCAGATGAAAATAGGTGTTGGATGAAGGTAAAACCAGTTATTACAACTTCAGATAAAGATTTTAAAGTAGGTTGGACATGCATCATCTAGTGAGCCTTCCCTTTAGGGAGGGTAGTAAAGAGTAAGCCCTCTCTTTTTTTCTTAATCATTGAAAGTGCTGTGAAAGGAGTCGCAAAAAAGGCAAAGGCTTGTAATCATGCTGTGTGACAGGTTAAACCAGAAGCTAGGCAATACAAAGTGCCACGGAGCAGTCTGTCTATATACAGTTTGAACCACACTGAATAAAGGGCTAAGAAATTGCACAGAGGTGACAGGGGCTATGCCTGGGAGGTGCAAACTCAGGGATTCAGGTAGTTACGGGACCTGAGAGTGCATCCAATCAACCCCAAAACACCCTCTGTGGAGGAAAGACTATGGCACCCCCATGCACTTTACTTAAGGCAACCATTACCTGGGTTCAGGAAAGCAGGCAGGCTTTGGAGGGCTGGAGCATTAATTAGAGTCATTGATAAAACAAATACAAGGAGATGATGAATAGAGAGCTGAAACCTTTCAGTCACTCATCTCCAGTCACAGACCTAGGTTTAATCCATCGTCGTTCTTTAGCTCACTTCTCCACCCCAGTTCAGACCTAGCCATAAACAAATCTGTCTTTACCCAGCTCCTCATGAAACAGTCAACCCTGAACTGCGAAGACAGGCTTCCCAGGACCAGAAACAAGCATCCTGGGACCGGTTTCGGGGTAACACCCCGCATCGGCCAGGTTAGCTTGAATCAAGTGGCAAAGTGAGCAAAGCAGCCACATCTGGGTATACCCTGTCAACTGAGGACAAACAAACAAATACAAGGAGATGATGGACGGAGTGCTAAAACTTTTCAGACACTCACCCCAGTCACAGATCTGGGTTGAATCCATCATTGTTCATTAGCTCACTTCACCACCCCAGTTCAGACCCAGCCATATGCAAAACATTAAAACCCTGCTTCTCATCGGAGCAGTCCAGACGAATTGCGAAGCCAGGTCTTCCCTGGACTGGAAACAAGCATCCTGGGACTAGTTTCGGGGTAACATCCTCTCATAAGCTAGGCTAGCTTGAATCCAGTTCCAAAGTGAGCAAGGGACCCACGTCTGGGCATACCCTGCATAAGTGTCTGTCAGCGCCCCATCTATCATCTCTTGCTCACTTTGCTCTCTTATCCACTGGATGCAAGGTAGCCTGCTGGTGAGGGGTTTTACCCCAAAAGCAGTCCCAGGTTGCTTGTTTCCGGTTCAGAGAAGACTTAGTTTTCAGCTCGGGCTGGACGGTTCCCATGAGGAACAGGGTCAAGACTGATTTGCATATGGCTCGGTCTGAACTGGGTGGCAAAGTGAGCTGAAGAACGATAATAGATTCAACCCAGATCTGTGACTAGGTGAGTGTTTGAAAAGTTTCAGCGCTCCGTCAATCATCTCCTTGTGTTTGCGTCATTGATAAAAACTCATTTCAGAATATTGCATTTTTTCATTTCAGTTTCTTTTTAAAGTGTGCCTAATGTTATGAGTGGTTAATCGGCAAATCTTAAGGCTTTTGTGGAGCCAGTATATGACTTTGATAGAATCATTTTAGCATTCTTTGTTATAAAGATTTCTTTTTCTTTTGAGAGGTGTTGTAAGGGTATTAACAGCTGAGTTATTGAGTGTGTCCTTATGGAAACAGTTAAAAAATGATTTGCACTAGATGCAGTCTAATTTTGTTTTACTAACAATATATATTTTACCTCACTTTTTTTTATCTTAAATGCTATGGGCTGATGGTCAAACCCATATTGAGGTTGTAAAGCCTGAAAGTTAAAAATATTCACCCGGTTTGTAACTGCAAAATGTTTTTTTTTAAAGAAATAATCTAATTTTCCGATTTAGTAATATGTTACTGAATCGCGAAATGGGTTTAGAAAGGCATAATTAATCGCTATTTGGAAGGGGAGTGTTTAGGGTGACTCTTCCAAATAGTGAATCATTATGGAATTATCGTTGGCACAGCACAGGATAATGATTCCACACAACTGGATTTAAGCACAGTACTTCTTTTCTTTTATTATGCTTTGGAAAATAGATGAAACTAAATTACTTAGTTTTAAGCATAAGTCCTGTTTTTAGTTTTATTCACAGTGTGGAGTGGAAAATGGCTTTTGATCTGTAGTTAATGTCATTCTTTAAACACTTCTTTCCTTCCTTAGGTGTCTTCTCGGATTCTCTCCACCAGTGCTCTCGGAGAAAAGAGACCAAAGGTAAGTTTCTATATGTTGTGAGCCCTTTTATAAACACTAGCACTGCATACCTTTTCTGTGCTGTCTGCTTTGCCTTTTTAGATCTTTATCTGCCTGTTCTTTCTCTCTAAATTATCTGTCTCGGTTATCTTTAATAGTCTGTTTCCCTTTTTAGGCTTCTTAGCCGGGTTTAACCAGGATCTCTCTTTATTTTCTCTCAGAGACCTTTTAAATATGTATTTGCATGAACTGGTGAAATAGAAAGAACAACAAAGCCAATAAGAAGGTGTCGGAACTTAAGCAAGGGAGAGAAGTAAGTCTAGATGAACTCTATCATTTCTTCGCTTAACTGTGAGATTTGTACTTCTTAATAAGTAAATTTCGGATTTCTAATCCTCTTTAACGCCCTGTTATCAGGCTTCAATATCTTCAGGTTATAGTTCTCCAGAAGAACCCAACAGATCCCTCATGAACTTCCCCTTTTCATTTCACTCGCCCACCCTGGCACGCACCTTGCAAAAGCCAGTTCTTACTGGAGCAAGGCGGGCGATAACACGAAACCGGCAGGGTGTTCGCAGTCTGCCGGACTCTGGGTGTCTTCCTTTGACATCTGCGGGTTATAAGGCTCTTACAGCTCTTATACCCAGTTCCACTTGTTAGGTGTTCTTGTTAGAAACGGGGTAGTTTGGCTCGGGTGGGTAGGCTAAACTTAGGAGCAATGTGAAAAGCATCTGCGCAGCGCACACTCACAGGCCACACACAAGGCACACTACAGAAGAGGCTCCACACCAGGTTATATAAAATAACTTCACAGGTACATATACACTGTGCCAACCCACACCAGGTAGCAATTTACAAGGGATTATATAAAAGGCAGCATCAATCAGGTCCCTGCCAGAACCATCACGACATATCACCACTAAATGCAAAACAGCCAGTACTTACTGGCAAGAACAGGAACTAGGCATCATCATATTGGCATAAGGTATAAACATATCAGATCAGGCATACACCTCTTAATCAGGCGTTAGGCCTATACAAAGCAACCAGTGACTACTGGCAAAATAATGAGGTCAGCAATATTGCTGTAAGCATAAACCACGTTAGCTCAGGCATAAAATGCAAGCATCAAAACATGACAGTTATGGAAGATCACATGAGCATGAATGCAACATCTCTAGACATAACTTACATTATGCATCCCCCTATTAGAATGAGACTCAAAATGTGAACATGAAGGCCTCCTCAGCAGGCAAAAGGCACATTAAGTATTTTCTTTAGGCAGTTACAAGTCAGTCTCAGTGGAGATCAACATCAATGAAGTGCACATAAACTCAGGGCTTTCCTTGTGTAGTAGATTCTGCACTCCCCACAATACTTATGAGCCTCTATCCCTCTGGAAGAACAGTACTTCCCAATCAGGGACAAAGTAGGGCTGAAATAGCTAACCCGTTCGGGCTGGCAGCGCTGGGAAGAACCATCAATTAACATAGGCAGAGTTCCAACTATCAGGGGTGTGGCCTTATTGGCCCCGGCATTCTGGTTGAAAGAATGCTGCTCCCAAAAGGGAAACCAAGCCAGCGCGAAGCCCAGATTCTCTGGAACCAGCCGGCCAGCAACCCGGCCCTCATTGCCACTGCCCACTGTCCGGCGTGACAGTTGAGTAAAGTAGTGTCAGCCCTGGTCCGTTGGAGCCCCCCCTTCCTGGGGCTCTGGAGTAAAAAATGCCCCACTCCAAAAATAGGGTTGCCAAAAAGAACGTTGCTGCGGCCCACAGCTGCGGCGCCGCTGAGTAGCCCACGGTACACTGCGTCCAAGTTCACGCTGGAGCCCCACGTTGACTCCAACACAAAGGTGGCGGCACGGTGCAGCTGCCGAATTCCAGGCGGGACAGCTGGGAAACCAGTACGACCACTATGGTCCTCTCATAGGGACCAAAGGGGAGGAGGACACCGACGATGTACCCCGATGCCCCCAACACACCCAGCTCCCCAATGAGCCCCACTCACCGGTCTCTCCTCTGTCACCTTCGACCTCTTCTGGGTCCTCCCTGCAGCAGGCTCAGCACGCGGCTACAAGAGAAGATTGGTTCAGTGTCTTGATGCTTCCGGGAACACCGATGCTGCACACTGGGAGCTCCACACTCACCGGAGCTCCCAGGGACTCCTCGCGCTGCTACTTTCACTCTGTGGCCCTCTCTCAGCTGGCGCTGCTTGCTGTGAGGCCCCTGATGGCTCCAGCATCCCTCTTCCCGGCAGCAGTGGAACCGGGCCGGGGGTGCGTGGTGACGTCTCGCACTCCCAAGACCTCCCTGCGGCTTCTCTCAGGCGGACCTCTCGTTGCCGGCAACACCATGTTATGTTATGTTATGTTATAAATCCTTTTATTGCGCGCTCTATTACTCAGGAGTATCCTGGCGCGATGAGTACATGATAAAAAGGCGGGGCCACTAACACACCGAAGAGAGAGATTACAGAGTAATATTAAACAGGTATGTTTTGAGTCCCTTCTTGAACTGCGAAAGTGAGGAGGCAGTGCGAAGGGCCAAAGGAAGAACATTCCATACTCTAGCAGCCTTAACAGAGATGGATTTGCCTCCAGTTCTGGCAAGCTTAAATTTAGGCTGGACCATCTGACAAAGGTTAGCCGAGCGGAGAGCCCGTTTAGGAGCATAAAGAACAAATCTATTCCGCAAGTATACTGGGCCTTGCTGATTGATAGCCCGATATGCCAGGACCAGAATTTTAAACAAAATACGATTGGCAATAGGCAACCAATGAAGGCTGCGCAGATGTTCACGAACACTAGTTCTCCTGGGTAGTTGAAACATCAACCTGACTGCCGAGTTTTGAATAACCTGAAGTCGACGGACCATGTAATCAGGTAGGCCACTGAAGAGTGCATTTGCATAATCTAAGCGTGATAAAATCAACGCTCTAAGCACAGTCTCTCTAGCTTTGCCGGGAATGAGGGGAAAAAACCTTCTGAGGGCCTTTAGAGTGGCATAACAGGTACCGGTTAGTTTCTTAATATGCTCCCCGAACTTTAAATCCTGTCCGAACCAGACACCTAGGTTCTTTACAGGGGCACCTGATGAGTTCGGACAGGGTAGGTCGGAGGGCCAAATTTGTTCCCTGAAATTATCCGGAAAAGATCCATAGAGGAGGATCTCCGTCTTCTCCTCGTTACATTTAAGCTGGGCCATTGCCAGCCAGCGAAAAACCTGCGACAGGCAACTCTGAACGGTCAAGGGGTCTAGATGATTTTTTGGCCAGGTGAAGAGCAGCTGGGTATCATCAGCATAAGCCATTATTTTGGCACCCAGCTGCTCAGCTAGATAGACCAAAGGGGTCACATAAACATTAAAAAGCAAGGGGCTTAAGGTAGACCCCTGCGGGACTCCTGTGGTAAGTTCCTTAGCCTTAGATGCATAAGGGGGGACCCACACTTGCTGTAATCTATCTTTCAGAAATGAGGTCAACCAACCCAAAGCGCGGCCTGAAATACCGACAGCACCCAATCTGGCCAGAAGCAACGAATGGGGCACCGTATCGAAGGCGGCAGAGAGGTCTAGTAAGATCAGAACCGCCCTGCCGCCTCCATCCAGGCACTCCCGAATAGCCATGTGCAGGAGCCAATCCCAGCGCGGCTTCCCCAGGATGCTGGGGATGACGCAGCCGGGACTCCTGAGGCTCCTGGGCCGCCGTGGCGATCTTGTCAGGAACTTCAGGCCGTATAGACTCGGGCAGGGGCGGTGATCTTGGGCATCCAGCGCATCCTGACACAGCGCCTCTCACTGCAGCAGGCGCCCGGGCGGCGATCTCGGGCCCCAGGCCTCCCGCAGCAACACAGTCCAGGCTCCCCGGCAGCAATGAGGGGTAGGCTCCCTCCTAATTTAAAGTACAAAGCGGGGTGGGCTCCCACGCTAACAAAAGACAACTGCGGAGTGGGCACCCGCCAAAGTCCGCAAGGTGCGGCCCGGCCCACCTCCAGACTGGCTGCCCAGCTTCCTCGCCGCGTCTATGGCGCTTCTTCTTCCCGGGCCGCAGCAGTGATTTCTTCCGCGATTTCAGAGTGCGTGGTGGGCTCCCGCCACACAGCGATAATGCAGGGTAGGCTCCCGTTATGTTGAAGTATAAAGCGGGGTGGGCACCCGCTTTCCTGGTGCAAAGCGGGGTGGGCACCCCCTCCTCTATCACTAGCACCGACCAATCCCACACGCCGGGATGCCCTCGTAGCGCTTCGGCAGTCCAGCGCTGCAGCCGTCCGCTCCTCTTTGCCTGGGCAGGTGCTAGATTCAGTGCTCACGAGGCACTAGGTAGCTGGCAAAGTTTCAGGGTCCCACACAATAAAGTAGCACCCATGAGGCGCTAGGGGCCAGGGGGAGCAGACAGGCAATGTTGGGCAAGATCAGCAGGCAGTTGGCAGCTTATCAGAACAGGACAGCAGGTCCTTGGAACAGTCAATCCCCATAATGTGGCACTCCTCCTGGCACAGCAGCCTTCACTCCAGCAAAGGTCTCTCACTGGCCCTGTGGACACCAGAGTGGTACAGATGGGCACAGGGGCCAGAACGCAGGCCCTGGCTGCAGTACTTCCTGGCAGAGTGTCCCCTCCAAATCAAAGTCCAAGCACACCCACATGGAGTCTCAGCTCCTCTATATATACACCCATCACCACACCTACTAGAAAGGGCCAGAAGCTTCTGGAAGGGTCTCTGGGGAAACTGGTCCCAACTGGTTTTGGGGGAGGTGAAGAGCACCCTGTTTGCCAGACTTCCCTCCTCCCTTTATGAGCCGGGGTCTGGGAGACACACACCCCAGGGGGCGGAGCCAGCCTTCCATCAGGCAGGCCCACAGGACACCGAAATGGCAAGGTTTAAAAGTGGCAATTCCACAATGGCATACATGTTTTCTACCATGGGGGAGATATCCCATAAGGTGGGGGGGGGGGGGTTCCTAATGTAAGCCGATGGAAGGGAGAAAGCACACACACTTTGCACTCATAACCAGTGCTAAAGTGCCCAGAGTCCTGAAACCACCGCAATTGTGTTGGAAAAGAGGTTAGGAGGAAGGCAAAGAGTTTAGGGGTGACCCCGCAAGAAGGGTCAAGTCCAACAGTTCTGGTTTGCAGTAAAAACGTAATCTCAGAAGCTTACCCTCGTTTTTCACCCACTTCTTCAATACCACTTGGTATTCCTCTCTCCAGGTTTCATCCACTTCATCCTCAGACCTGCTTCACCCATGGCCATCCTCTCTCACATTCTTTTTTGTACTTTCTGTTGTCCTTCTGTTTCTGGCTCTTCATTGGCCTCCTGGAAAAGTCTGTTTTTTGTTTCTATCGCAATTGAGGTGCTGGCAGAGACCTTTGGCATATCGCAGGTAAGTCCTCTGGTAATTCTTCTTCCCCGGCACTCCCCTCCACCTGACAGGTATGTATCCATGTTTTGTGACCGAAATGAAGTCGCAAAATATTGAAATGTTACACACTTCATAGTTTGGGTGGTAACATATGCGCAAAAGACCTTTTGGTACCCCTTCCCTTTTGTACAGAAAAGTTAGTTGGGGAGCTGCCTGTTCTCAACTAAAAAAAGTAAATTTTTGTTTTTTAACACAGCCCAGTTTCCCTTAAACTGGTCTGCGTTTAAAAGAAAAAAGTTAACTTTATTTTAAAAGTTATCTCGGATATGGTGGTCCGTTGTTTTACTCTAATGGGCATTATGTGGGCATTGTATGTCTATATCTATTCAAAGTTTACCAGTTACCCCATTTTTCCAGCTCATTTTTAATTAAAACACAATCCTGATGTTTTACAAATTAAGACAAATGGTTCCTAAGCATTTTTTTCTCCAACACCTCCTGAATAGCTGATTTTAAAATGTTTGTCGCTACATTAGCCCTGCTAATAAAATGCTTCAGATTATAGATGTCTACATTTTCTTGTAACAAAGTCAAATCTAGTTTTAATTTGATCTTGCAGTGAAGTGTTGTGGATCTAAACTTGAAAAGTTTGCAAATACACTGCATACACAGTAAGTTCAGCTTATCATTTCAACTTCCAGTGTATAACACAGGTCCATTAACCAGTAGTGGATCTATTTTATCTGCCATCACAGTAACTACCGCACCAACGGTTCATTCTTCATAGGCAACAGTATTGCAGTGCAAACCATTGTCTCCTAAGTCATCGTCCGTGCCATTACGTGCGAAGTGTATCCCTCCTTATGACCGGAAAAGAACAGGAAGTAGAAGTATACATGCTGCCCACCGAAGAGGTGCCATAACGCATAGCCTACTTCTAATCCTTCCTGTTTTTTTTCCTGTCTTATGACTGAGACCAGGAGGTAGGAGGAAGGGCTTCTGTTTATATTCCCATTGACATAGTTTGGGATCTCTCTTCTGGGCACAGTGATAAGTACGGAAGTGCAATGTGGGATTGACTTGAGAGGGTTTGAGTGTATGTACTAATCCTCGAAACCACCTGAGAACATGGAAGGCTTGTTATCTAATTAGATTTAGACTGCTGAGTACAGGATTGTGGTAAGCCTTTACCTAGGTATCGGTATAGGTATGTGGCTGGATGTATGTCCTTGATGTATGTCCTGGATGCACATTTTGCTGGAAGCGCGACTGGTACTATGTAGCCTGCAGCAAGCACACATTTGAGAAGAGTAGTGTCTGTTGGAGAATGTGTTCCGTGCCTATTGCGCATATGCGCACTTGCATTTTCCAGCACCCTCTTTTTCTCTTTATTTTGCTCACTGATTGCGAAGTTGATTTAAATTGCTGCACTTTGATTTCTGTATGTTTAGAAATGGGCAGGAATACAAGAAAATATAAATATGAGGTGGAGTCTTCATATTTCTTTTCCGACTCCCACTCAGATCATTTTCTCCCTTTAGGCACAGATCTAGAGGCCATGAAGCAAAGAAACCCTTTAAGGAGAATGTTAGGAGAGTTCTCCTGGATACGCTGGCTGGTATGGAGATAAAATGAAGCCTAAATCTAGAAGAGGGAAGAAGCCAAATACTGGCCAGGTTATGGTTTTCTTCTGAAGAAATGCCCTTTACATCCTCTGATCCTGTGTTGACACAATTTTGTAAAAACACAGACCCATCTGATACTCTTTCATCAACACGTTCTTGATGAACTTTTAAGAGAGTGGAATTATCCAGATCAGGTGAAAGTTCTGAGCTTTATGTCTAACGTTTTTCCACTAGAATATATGGATAAGAAGATCCCTGAACCAGTAGCAGTGGACGCCTTTGTAGCCAGTCTTGTGGGACTTGCATCCATGGAGGAAGGAGTGCAAATATGAGTAGGTACCCAATAGATAAAAAGTAAAATTTAGCTCTGAATAAGGCATACTCAGGAACCATCCTGGGCATAAGAGCTAGTGTGTATATTGTGCATTAACAATCCAGTCTATGCTTTCTGACAGGAGTTATTTAAAACAGTCCAGAAAAGGGTTGTAGAGAGAACTCCACTTTAGTGGAGAGTCTGGAGAACCAAACCACATTCATGCTAAATGTTTTATTTGATTTTGTTAGGGCTGCTGCATTGGCGGAAGGAGCCACCAGTGCAGCAAGGAGAACTCCCTTTCTGAGGGATTGGCATACAGATTATGCACAAGAATGCAGGCATTCATTTGCCTTTTGAAGGCAATACAGTCTTTGTTCCTAAATTGGAGGAACAACGCCATAGGATATTTAATGAGAAGAAGCATTCTTCCTCATTTAGGACAAACCAGATTTTTGTCAGTGCTTGTTTTTCCCTTTTCAAATTTTGACTATAACATGAGGTGTTTAACTTTAGTTCTTTGTGATCCATTCATTGCCAGAGGGTGGTGTGCTCGATTTCCGAGCTGTTTACACTTACGTTCTTAGAAATATCTTGTTTTAACGGCACATGTAGCCCCTTTCTCTCAGTTCCAGTTCCCTCTTTGACAGTGAGAACTGGATAGTTTTAAAAGACACAGCTTATTCATTCGGAGGCCGACCGTCCAGAGAATATTAAGTTCGAAAAGGAGGCTATTTATTTAGGCATAACGATCACTGCTAATATTGAAGATATCATCCCGGCAAACATGGATCCAATCATAACTTCTACTAACAAAATATTAGATAGAATAAATAATCTAAAGCTTTCACTTCTTGGGCGCAGCAATGTACTAAAAATGCTAATTTTTCCTAAGTTTCTGTATTTATTTCGGGCTATCCCATTTCTTATACCTACTTTTTACTTTTCCCGAATGGAGAGAATGTGTTCGCGATTTCTGTGGAGGTATCATCGGGCTCGGAGAGCATTTAAAAAATGCACGTTGCCCAGAGAGAGAGGAGGCGGGGGGATCCTGAATTTTCAGATGTATCACTGGGTAGCGATAATGCAGCATATGGGCATCCTCATATTACCGGAAGATCCAACTGAGGATTTTCTGCTCCGTCTATTATGAGATGCTTCTGGGGGCTAAGGCAAAGCAATGCTTAAACCGGATTATCAAGCAAAGTTATAAAAAAACAAAATTTAAGATTTTTTATACGGCTTATGTTATATGGAGGACAATTAAAAAGAGATTGGGAATAGGCCCGAATATTAATTTATATACTCCTCTCCTAAACTGCTCCCTTCTCCCAGACATATTTCATGACCGGGTGAAGTTAAGTTGGCATAGTCTGGGGATTTGTAAGATAGGGGACCTGTTTCAAGGAAATCATTTTGCCTCATTTGACTATTTAAGGGAGACTTATAAACTGCAGCGCACATGCTTTCTTAAATACCTTCAATTGCGCAGCTTCTGCGATCAGAAGATATAAAAAAATCTGATTGAAGTTGGGAAAATAGCAATCATCGAAGCGATTACGGATAGGCAAAAAATAGGGCCGTTTGGAGAAGCCAGACGATTATTTAGAGGTCTGGGAAGCCAAATGGCAAAATAAATTGAGTATTGAGCGTGTTGATTTGGGGAGAAGTATTGAAATGGCCACTAATGCTTTACTGAATGTATCACTGATAAGTCAACATTTTATGTCAGTCTTTGAACTGTACTATAGGCCAGGTAAACTGGCTAAATGGAATTCAGGGCGGGGGACTAAGTGTTATCGGTGTGGCCTGTACGCAGCTTATGCTGCTCATATGTTTTTCCTTTGTCCTAAGTTGTCTCAGTTTATTTCCGATGTAGAGCTTTTTCTAACGAATGGTCTGGGCATCCAAGTAAAGTTAACGGCACCTCTGGTTAGTTTTGGATGTGAAGAGAGTATAGATTCTAGGGCCTCAGCTGTAGTGGAAGATTTTATATTTATATGTATGTCTTTGTATCGCTAATGTATCACGTCTCAATGGCTCGATGTGGAATCGCCAAATTTTATCAAGTGGCAAACCAAATTGTCTATTTATCAGCTTGAGACTGCACTGTATAAAATTAAGTGTATTAGGAAGAAAACTTTTGGGTATAAGTTATGGTCTCCAGTTACCAATTGGATAGGTTCTTAAAGAAGATTGGTACATTATTGTTCTCGCATTCGGTTACTTAACTTTGTATTTTATGTGTGCCATTAGTATTGTTAATTTGGTATGAAGACTTGCCTTTGTTTACAGTGGATCTATTGTATTGGGCTACAAATGTCTCAAAAGCAAAGTGGGGGAAATGCCCATTGATATGCAAGAACCCTTTTTTTTTCTTTTTCTTGTTTGCTGTCTGTTTGCTGTCATGAAACTCAATAAAAAAAAGAAAAAAAAAAGAACTGGATTTTTCAGTGGATTATGTATGTCCCTTGCACAGTGCCAGCCCATTTCCAGTACCAAATAGTCTACTTGATAACTATTTGACTTTGAAGCTAAGATACACATATAATGGATCTCTTGTTGAAACCTATGCCGTGAACTGAGGCCCAAAAGTTTCTGAGAATAGCCGAGCACCCACAAACCTGTCCCCATATGATGACATTGACTATAGGATTATAGTGCATTACCTTGTGGGTACCTGTAGTTCCTATCCCAGTCAATGAGGTCATGGTATCTATCACGATCACATTTACACGCCTGTTCTGACCACGCTTATTTGTATTGGCAGGCCTAAATCGTCTGCATTTCTAGCCTGTGTGTTAGGAACTGTCAGTTGTTCTGACGCTGACTAAATGCTTGCACTTGTGCCACACACATTGTCAATATGCCTTTGGCAGTCTTAGGAGAATTTGAACAGGCTCTTTAGATGCAGAATCGGGTTGGGTATGTTAATCAGATTTGAACTATAATGTGAATGAATAAATTGTGTATAGACTCACTGCAAATGGAGATATTTCCTAAATATTATGTAGAAAAAAATCTACCTTTTTGTTTGCCATTAGATAAAATGTGTTTCTTATTAGCCACCTTTGTATTTTATTCTCTTGAAGCATTAGAATTGCATTGCCTATTATTAAATAGAATGAGAAAAGACTGTGAATGTTAAGCATCTTTGACCAATGCCGATTTGTAAAGCACCACTATGTTCCATTTATTATTCAGAGCTTTTAAAGCCAATAAAGTAGTTACTTCTCCCAAATCTAGGTGTTTGTAGTGAGTGGAAATGATGAATAGTTCCTTTGATGGTGACTTTTCATCTTTACATTTTTTGATTGCAAATATGTCCTTCAGATAACTTAGGGGCATATGTATCAACAGAATTTTTTTGTCGCAATTGCTGCGAATTGCAAAAAAGCAGCGTTTGCGACAAAAAATTCGGAAAAACGGGCTGTATGAGGGGAAATCGCATTTCAAAATTAAGGAATCACAAAATTTGCGATTCCTTAACTTTGCGTAAGCATTTAAGGAATCGCAAAATCTGATTCCTTGAATGCTATGCAAGAAGCACTCAAGTTTTGCGATTTCACCTTAAGAAATTGCAAATTACCACCAATTTCAAGTTGGTGGTAATTTGCGATTTCTTTCACAAAAGCACTTTTTGGCATTTGTGAAGGTGCCATGTGGCGCACATACATGCCCTTAGGGTGTGTATGTGCACCATATGCACACACATGTTCATTTCAGGGGTGAAGCAAGGTGTCCTAATGACACCCTTGCACCCTTGACATTAGTCTCAACTTGCGATTCTCAAATTGCGAATCGCAAATTGAGAATGACTTCCCATTCATTCGTATGGGCCTCCTGGCCCATGGAAATGAATGGGAAAGTATTCCTTAATTGCAATTTCGCAATTTGCTAATCGCAATTATGGAATTCTAAGAAATCGCAAAAAAGTGTCTATTTATTTATTATTTTTTTACATACATCCTTTTTGCCATTCTCAAATTGCGATTCTCTAAAAATCGCTATTTGAGAATCGCTAACAGGGACTTTCATACATATGCCCCTTAGTATCTTTTGTTTGAAATTGGTTTTAGTAATGCAGTTTATTTTAAATTACGTTAATCCTTCCCCAAAAAAGATTGGGGAGCTAGATGCCTTTACTTTCCTACCCTTCTTCCTAGATTATATGTTTGTTACATATCCTAGGCATAGTTAGTGATCTTTACTATACCATATAGTAAAATAGTTCACTTTGTTTTTTGATCGTGTAAAAAATACTTTGCTAAACTTATTTTCTCTAAAGAAAACCCCAAGGTTTTCAACCCCTTTTCATTTTTTTATATTTACATATATTTTAATCAAATAGTTTACTACCAGCAAACTTAGTATTACAGACCAATAGAGTTCTTCGATGTACACATTTCATATTATTTTGCTAGAATATTACCGCTTTGTAGAGACTGATTATTGTTTTGAGAGCAAGAATCCTTTTTATATTTTTATGCTATTGATATTTGTTTATACACTGTTTTCCTTTCAGATCATGGTTGATTCATGAGATAATTGGTGCTTGCTTTAAATGGGATTTTTTTTCTGTGATCGATTTGCGCTTACTAAACAGCAGCAGTTATGACTTCTCCAAGTAAAGCACTTGAGTTGCAACTTCAGATGAAGCAAAATGCAGAGGAGCTCCAGGATTTCTTACGAGATTTAGAAAGCTGGGAAAAGGACATCAAACAAACTGATGCTAAGCTGACCAGGGAGGGTGGTGCATCAGAGCAGGTAAGTTCATTAGAGCAGTCTTGTTTAGCATGCTGAACAATAATTTCAAATATTATGTGACATTAAATTACAAAGCACCTTACTGTTTCCAAATTGGAATAAAATGAAATAAATAGCATTATTCTAATATTTGCTGTAATCACTGTCAGACTTTCTCTTCTGTTACTGTGGTGTGTAGTGAACGTGTAGTAACACCTCAATTGAAAGAAGTGGATTGAATGCTGGTCCCAATTACAGTGCCTTACAGGTTACCACAATCAATAAATGGTAACAAATGAACATTTGGATTAATGGATTATTTGAAACAGTGAAAATTAAATGTCTCCATGCCTTCTAGTTCCTGAATTATCCGCTCCCAGAGATTTTCAACATATACAATTGGAAAGGTGATGCCCCCTGCCTAATAAAGAATGGAGCTATATTATCCTATTTTTGTAACTTCTTGAGCCTTCAGAATTACTCTGGTTTCCAATATTTGTGAAATCCTCAGGTGGTGTCTCTGAATAAATCATTACTACTGTTTTCTAGACAGTCAGTGAGTTAATGTTACTGTATACTTGTATACTATTTTTGAAACCGCATTGACTTCTAACAGGATGGCAGTAAGGAACACATAGCTGCATAGTTAGATAAATCTATACAGGGTAATGCCTTCAAGTTAATCTAGTACACAACAACACACATGCCAGTACTGAGTTTAGTTGATCATCATTTCGTTGGATCACACACTTGATGTGACCAAAAACATGTGTTTTTATTTCTTTTCTTTCATTTTAAGAGTTGATTTGTTTGGGAAATTATTTTGGGGAAATTTACATTGGTTTTCACAAGACCAACATATAAAACAATATTTCAACAGACCGCAAGCAAAATTTTGACACATATAATACAATTTGTGATGTCAAATTTTTGTATCGTTGGACATGACCTAGACAACAAATTCTACATAACAAGTGAATAAGCTCGAGTTCAGTGATTCAAAAAAGAGTGAACACAGTCAATATCAGAAAAAAGAAATAAGCAAAAAAATAAGTGAAACACAAAGACTAAGCCCAAACAGATTGAGACTTGTATGACTGTATATTACACAACCTTATTAAGGGCAGCGACCAGACAATGCACTATTCAGGGCGCCCAACATAAAACTGTGTTTGAGGCATATGAGCTGCAGATTACACACTGTGCATAGATCGCCACCTAGTGTTGGGCCCGGATGTTTGCAGTTTGTTTTTGCCCTGAAAAGTTCTTTGGAAGTCACAAAATAGGTGACTCCTCCATTGGACCACATTGCGCATGGGCATTGGCTCCATCCCCAGATTGTTTTTTTCTGCCATCGGGCTCGGATGTGTTTCCTGCGCTTTGGTTTGGAACCGAATTTTCTTCGGCTCGCAAGCCTCACCCAGTTCGACGGAATTGTTTTGATCGCGCTCCCCATCGACGCGATTCTTCACCACTCCGATGTCTTCGATTCCGGTCATCGACGAAGGCATTCGGGCCTACCTGGGCCTTACTCTCTGGCTCATGGAAAGGACGCCATTCAAGAAGTGTCGTCGATGTGGGTCGAAGTTTCCCCACACAGATCTACATGAGGTGTGCAACCTTTGCCTCTCACTGGAGCACGAGGCCAAAGACTGTTCCGCTTGTGCCTCTTTCCGCTCCAAAAAGACAATTCGAGACCGATGAGCTCGAAGAACAATGGCTTGCTCGTCAGCTTCGACCCCCGACGAAATCTTTGAAGAGGGCGTCAACGTGCCAGAACACCAGCGGGCTGAACAAAGTGCCAGCTCCTCCGATGCGAATACTCAGACGTCGAGGACATCACTCCAGCTCAACGGGCCGTAAGTAAGACCGTCGACCCCAACCCTTCCTCGACACCCTCAAAAAAGGCTTTGGTCACACCCTCACCTTCGGGCCAGGGTGCACACCGAGAGACTGCTTCCCACGCCCTCCCTTCGGGCCCGGCAAAGAAACCTACTAAGTCTTCAGGCGGCTCAGGCTCGAGTCAGCCTATTCCCAGTGCCGATGCCATACTGACACCGAAGAAGAAGCCATTTTCTTCAACCACGCCGACTGCTGCTCCGACACCTAAGCACTCGGCGCCGAAGACTGGCACCGGCTCACCGATGCCAAAACCGCACTCGGAGCTGAGTAAAAAACCACCTAAAGGTCCTGACTCACGCTTCGGAGCCATAAAAACACCCGGAACCGAAAAAACACGTTCTGGTAAAAGACATTTCGAAAGGTCATACTTCTAAGCCAAAAGACCCTAGACCAGCTACCGAGTCGGTGCCGAAAAAACCTCCGGAACGGAAAACTTCGACGCCGAAGGATCTGCCATACACAGAAGAGCTTTTTACACCAGATCCTACTCAAAAGACTCTCGTGAAGGATCCTAAGACTGGCCAACTAGCTCTTAGCTCCAAGAAGAGACTGCTAGAGGCGCCTGCACCTCCTCCTCCGCCAAAGAAGAGAGACATTGCAATTTCTCCAGTATTTATTTATTTATTTGTGTAATTTGTAAAGCGCACAACTGCCCCAACGGGGCGTCCCGGCGCTGAGAACTCTGGAAACAGGAGGTACAGAATCGGGGTGCCAGTTTAAGAGGAAAAGAGATGGGTTTTAAGGGATTTACGGAATACTGATTCTGTTTGGCAGGTGCGTAGAGCTAGCGGGAGCTTGTTCCACCGCTGAGTGGCACAAACCTCAAAGGTTTTTCCACCTGCACGAGATCGTTTAAATCGTGGAGTTTCCAAGAAAAACAGGGAATTGGAGCGTAATGCCCTGGAATTGACGTACGGTCGTAAGGTGTTTTTCAGATGGGCCGACCCATTGCCTTTGGACGCTCGGAAAGCTAGTGTCATTGCCTTGAAGACGCATCTTTTAGCACTGGGTAGCCAATGCAGTTTACGGAGGTGTGGAGAGATGTGATGTCTGGCACGGATTCTCTCCACCAGCCGGGTGGCGGCGTTTTGAACCGTCTGTAGTTTGTGACAGAGACCAGCTGTGATGCTAAGGTAGAGGGCATTGGCATAATCGAGGTGGGATATAATTAATGCCTGGATCACAGTCTTACGGCAGTCCGCCGGCAGATAGTTAATGAGCCGTTTGATAGTTCTAATTTTTGCGAAGCAGGAGGCTGCTACAGTTTGTACCTGGGTGTTGAAACTGAGGTGGTTATCCCAGCGTACTCCTAGGTTTCTCACTGAATCTTTGGGCGAGGGGGCTTGGCTCAGATCCTCCGGCCACCACAGACTGGAATCGAGGGGAGATGGTGAGTTGAAGAACAAGATCTCCGTTTTTCCTGCATTGAGACGGAGGGAGTTGGTGTCCATCCAACTAGAAATTTCCCTGAGGCAGGTTTTCAGCGGGTCGAAGGCAGAGGCGGAGGGGGTGTCGAAAGTAAAAAGTAACTGAATGTCGTCAGCATAGGAAGTGGATTTTATCCCAGTCTGAGCAATCAGTTTGGCCAGGGGGGTGAAGTAGACATTGAACAAAAGTGGGCTTAGGGAAGAGCCCTGTGGGACTCCCCATTTAAGTGGTCTGGCAGAGGAAGTGAAAGGAGGGGTGAAAACTTGCTGTGTGCTGTCAGAGAGGTAAGATGAAAGCCATTTCAACACAGAGCCTCCCAAACCCAAGTTTTCCAGCCTTCTCAGCAAGATCTTATGAGAGACGGTGTCGAATGCTGCTTAGAGATCCAGCAGCACTAACACCGCCCTCGACCCTCGGTCAAGCGTCCACCTCACCGAGTCAGCCATTTCAATAAGGGCTGACTCCGTGCTGGGGCCCGACCTAAAGCCATGCTGGGATTCATGAAGAAGTCCATTGGATTCGATGTAGTTCTCCAACTGAAAGTGTACCAGCTTTTCCAGGATCTTAGCTGGAGCAGGCAAAAGGGCGATGGGCCTGTAATTGCTGGGAAGGTCGGGTCCAAATTGGGCTTCTTCAAAATGGGGACTAAGGAGGCATGTTTCCATTTGGTAGGAAAGCTACCCGTTCTCAGGGATTCGTTCCAGATATGGTTCAGGTAGGGATTGAGTAGGGGTGCAAGTTTTTTGTATTGTTTGGCTGGCCATGGGTCTTTTGGGGAACCTGATTTACATTTAAGAAGTTCTGTCATGGAATCGGCTTCCGATATGGCTGCAAAGTCGGACAGAGTGGACGGCAGGGGTGAGAGAGAAATGGCTTGCTCTTCTCCTCCTACTCTGTTGGGGTTGGGGAAGGATGAGTAAATAGCCTCGATTTTGTCCTTGAAAAATTGTGAGAGTTTATCACATAGCGTCTGTGAGGCAGGCTGGGCTCGAGTCAGCGCATTAGGGTCTGTGAAGGATTTAACAATGTTGAAAATCTCCCTGGCGCCATTGCTGGCGGTTTTAATTCTGGAGGCCAGAAAATCCAGTTTTTGCTCCTCAATCATTCTCCGATATTCTTTGAGGGCTGTTTTATAGATGTTTTTATTATCCGGGGAGTACTTCTGTCTCCAGAGGCGCTCGAGAGATTTACTAGAGGCCTTTTTCTGCCAAAGCTCATCTGAGTACCAAGGGGCTGAAGGTACCGCCCTGTGGGATTTAATGGGCTTAATGGGGGCCAGGGCATCAATGGCCTGACCGATCCAAGTGTCCAAATGGTCTATCGCTTGGTCGGGGTCAGACGAGGGGCAGGGTTGGGTATTTTTTAGATGTTCCCGGAGCGCATCAGAGGAGATGCGGCTCCAATTTCTGCCTGATATTTTAGGAGTAATGATAAGTCTGGTGGGGCGAGGGATATTAATCTCAAAGGAGATAAGGTAATGATCCGACCAAATGACTGGAATGGGGGGGGGCGGCTCGAATAGAAGGTAAGTTGGAGCAGATTAGGTTGAGTATGTGACCCGCTTTGTGCTTTGGTAGGGTTATTATTTGAACTAGGTTCCAGGCCGCAAGCGTGGAAATGAAGTGGATGCTATGTGAACAGGATTCGTTGTTAACGTGGAGGTTAAAATCTCCTAAGGCAGTGAAATTAGCATATCGTGTGCTAAGCTGAATAATATAGTCCATCAGAGCCGGTAAGTGCGAAGTATTAGAATGGGGGGGCGATAGATAAGTATTCCCGAACAGGAAGGGGACGGAGAGATTTGGATGCTGAAAGGCAGGCCTTCTATAGATTCAATTTGATCAAATGGAGGAAGGGTAACTGTCCATGTGGATTTGTGGATTAAGGCGACACCGCCCCCCGGCTTACCATTGGGTCTGTTGGCACAGATAATACTGTAGCCCTCCGGTACGGCGAGGGAAATGGCGGGATTCGTGGTATCGTTGAGCCACGTTTCAGTTAAAAAGAGCAAGTCCCAGTTGTTGTCCCGGAGGGACTGCCAGATGTCGATGGCATGTTTGCTCAATGATCTGCAGTTGATAAGGGCAGATCTAAGGGACAGGGGGGAGTAGGCTTCGAGAATAGGAGCCGAAATCGGGGCGGGGGTTGGACGAGTTATTCAGTTGTGTGACAGGAAGGGTGAGTGGTTTTTAAAACAAACTAAATTTTCAATTTTAAAAACAGATAAGTGCTCATACAATCTAGCTGCTCCCGGCTGTGCCTCAGGAGTAAACAGAGTACCTGCACACTAGCGAATCAGCGCTTCTTATATAGCATATTGCAGGGGGCGTGGCCTTGGAGTGGGCGTGTCCCAGTCAGGGCGTGGGGAATCGCAATTGTACAATACTGGCGATTTCGTCCTTACCAGAGCTCGTTTTGCTGGGTAAAGGGGTGCCTGCACACTTCAGTCGTGTGACAGGAAGGGTGAGTGGTTTTTAAAACAAACTAAATTTTCAATTTTAAAAACAGATAAGTGCTCATACAATCTAGCTGCTCCCGGCTGTGCCTCAGGAGTAAAGTAAGGGTTTCTTCTCCACCAGCTCCCCATACTAGTCCTCCTCCTACACCTCCTACACCTCCTCCACCACATCATTCGCCTGCATCATTCACTAATACAAATGATGATGTAGATACAGACTCTGATGACACAGGTGGGGGTGCACATGACCCCAGTAGGGACCAATAGTCCCCCTCAGTCACCTAATCCATGGGATGATTATAACACCCCTGATGTGCCTTACGTCCCCCAAGACGATGTATATCCTTTCAGGCCTTCCCCACCAGAGGACAGTATAGGTTTAACCTACTAGTCCAGAGGGCTGCCCAGTACAATGGGGTTGACTTGCACACCGATACTGTGGAGGAAGATTTCCTACCGGACACTTTTGATAATACACAAAGGTCCACTGCCATTTTGCCAATGCTTAAAGGGGTCATTAAGCACGCAACAGAGGTATTTAAAGATTCTTGCAGGGCTCGGGTCCTCAACCCTCGCATTGAGAAAAAATACAAAGCTGCCCCTACAGATCCAGTTTACATTAGTGGTCCAGCACCACTAGATTCTTTAGTAGTATCTAATGCATGTAAACATGCTAATTCACAAACATCAGGGGAGGCCTTACCACCAGATAAGGAATCTAAACTCCTTGACGCTTCTGGTAAGCGCACAACGTCACAGGCAGCTAACATTTGGCACATTGCCAATACTCAAGCACTATTGGCAAGAAACGACAGGGCACAATATGATGAACTGGAATCCATAATGCAGCGTCTACCAGATAAATATAAAAACTGGGCCAATGAACTCCTACAGGAAGGTAAAAATATCACCAACACTTCCATTCGTTGTGCCATAGATGCCGCAGATACTGCCTCAAGGGAAATTAATACTAGTGTCCTTCTCCGTAGGCATGCCTGGCTACGTATTTCAGGTTTCAAACCTGAAGTGCAAAATTCCATTCTCAATCAGCAATTTGATGAGAAACACCTATTTGGCCCTAATGTCAATTACATGCTCCCAGACGTTCTTTTCGTCGCTCATCATATAGAGGCAACACAAGGGGCTACGTCTCTGATAGCCCCTCCACTTCCTATAAAACCCCTAGTCAATCCACATTCACTAAGGGCTTCCAAAGAGGAGGTTATAGGGGTAACAACAACAAGGGCAGGGGCAAAACCAACAACTCCTGCACTGCCTCCACCCCTACCCAATGACTTTCCTCCGCTTCTCCCCCAACATTCCAATCCTGTGGGGGGAGGGGGAAGACTACAACAATTCCTTCCTACCTGGACCAACATCACATCAGACAGGTGGGTACGGCAAATTATTCGATCTAATTACTGTCTAGAACTAACATCTACCCCCCAAACATACCACCCAAACAGCGTCCAATGTCACAAGAGCATCTATCACTGCTAAAGTAAGAAATAATATCATTACTACAAAAAAGTGCAATAGAACCAGTTCCTCTGCATCAACAAAACAAGAGAGCTTACTCCCTATACTTTCTTATCCCAAAGAAGGACGGCTCTCTAAGGCCTATTCTAGACCTCAGACCGCTAAACATATACATACAGTCAGACCATTTTTACATGGTCACACTTCAACAAGTTTTTCCTCTCCTGTTACAAAACGACTTCCTTCCTACTCTAGATCTCAAGGACGCATACTTCCACATTTTCATTCACAAAGCTCACAGGAAATATCTCAGGTTTGTAATAGACAGGCAGCACTATCAATTCAAAGTACTCCCATTCGGAGTCGCAACAGCACCAAGGGTATTGACCAAGTGCCTAGCAGTAGTGGCGGCACATTTACGAAGACAGCACATCCACGTCTTCCCGTACCTCGACGACTGGCTCATAAAAGCCAGCTCATACAATCAGTGTGTGGAACACTCCCATGCTACGATCCAACTGCTACACGACTTGGGGTTCACAATAAACCACACCAAGTCTCAACTGCAACCATCCAAACTACAACAGTACCTCGGTGCCACAATAAACACCTCAACAGCGCTTGCTTATCCCACTCCAGTAAGGATAGCCAGCATGCAAGCTCTTCTCACAAATTTCAGCCACAACACTCACTTCCAACACGAGTGTTCATGCAACTCATAGGGATGATGGCCTCTTGCATTTTCATAGTGCCCCATGCAAGTCTTCAAATGCGTCCTCTTCAAGAGTGCTTATCACGTCAATTGAACCAGGCTCAAGGTCAATTGACAGACCTAGTGTTGGTAGACGGTCGGACTCCTCACTCTCTGCACTGGTGGAACACCAAAAACCTTTCCAAAGGGTGACCGTTCGTAGAGCCAGTTTCTCAAATAGTCTTGACAGCAGACACATCGCTCTCCGGCTGGGGAGCCCACCTACTGCAACACTCCATGCGAGGCAGGTGGACACCACAACGAAAGTTACTCCATATCAATCACCTGGAGTTAATAGCTATATTCCTAGCACTGAAAGCTTTCCAAAAGCAAGTATCTAACAAAGCTGCGTTAATCCGCACGGACAACATGACAGCCATGTATTACATACAGAAACTGGGCGGAACACAGTCCCTGCAACTCTCTCAACTAGCACAGGACATATGGCGGTTGGTTATACCTCAAAACATATTCCTTCTAGCCCAGCATGTTCTAGGAGTACAAAATACCATAGCAGATCTGTTAAGTCGTCAGACACAACAGACCCATGAGGGGGGATTTCATATGCAAGTTCTCCAACCATTCTTTCAGATGTGGGGACAACCTCAGGTAGACCTCTTTGCCACCCACGAAAACGCCAAATGCCCAAGCTTCGCCGCAAGATACCCACATCCACTGTCCAAAGGCAATGCGATATGGATGAACTGGTCAAACAGATTTGCGTACGCTTTTCCACCTCTACCACTCATGCCACTAGTAGTACGCAAACTACAGCAGCATTCTCTGACCCTCATCCTAGTTGCTCCAACGTGGGCCAGACAACCGTGGTACACCACACTGCTACAACTGTCAGTAGTACCACACCAAACATTATACCTGTCTCCACACCATTTAACACAGAACCATGGAGAGATCAGGCACCCGGACCCAGCTCATTTCAACCTAGCGATTTGGCTCCTGAGGTCTTAGAATTTGGATATCTTAACCTTCCCCCAGACTGCATGAATGTCATAAAAGAAGCTAGACGTCCAACCACTAGAGCATTTTATGCAGCTAAGTGGAAACGCTTTGTAATATATTGTCACAACAACAATATTAATCCCCTAGACGTGTGTCTATTCAACACATAGGATACTTACTGCACCTCCAAAGATGTAACTTAGCCTACACGTCTATTAGACTGCATCTTGCTGCAAAAACAGACAGCATCTATCTCTGTTCAGCGTGCCTGCTATTAAAGCCTTTATGGAAGGCCTCAAGAGAATAATTCCTCCCAGAGTACCACATTCACCTGTGTGGCATTTAAACATTGTTCTCACATGGCTAATGGAACCTCCTTTCGAACCCTTACATAAATGTGAACTACAATTTTTAACATGGAATGTTGCGTTCCTAGTAGCTGTTAGTTCTCTGCGGAGAGTTACTGAACTACAAGCACTAACCATTCAAGAACCCTTTTTGAAAATGCATCATAATAAGGTCGTTCTTCGTACTAATCCCAAATTCCTAGCCAAAGTCATTTCTCCCTTCCACGTTAATCAATCTGTGGAACTGCCCGTTTTCTTCTCGCAGTCACAGACAGTAGCAGAAAGAGCTCTTCATACCCTAGATGTCAATAGAGTATTGCTATACTACATCGAGAGAACACAACCCTTTCGTAAGACAAAACAACTTTTTGTGTCTATCTCACCAACACATAAGGGTAATCCCATTTCAAAATCTGGGATAGCTAGATGGATTGTCAAATGCATACAGATTTGTTACCACAAAGCTAAACATACGTTATCTGTTCCTCCTAAAGCCCACGCTACAAGGAAAATAGGGGCTTCAATGGCATTTTTAGGGAACATTTACCTAGATAACATCTGCAGAGCAGCCACATGGTCTACACCGCACACATTGACAAAACACTATTGTGTAGATGTGCAAACCAAACAACAAGCTAAAGTGGGGCAGGCTGTTCTCAAAACATTATTTCAAACTACTGCAACAGTTAGGGGTGGTCGCCTCTAAGAGTGGGTACTGCTATACAATCTATGCACTTTTCCGTTTTATGAGCTGCAGATTGTTTAATGTGTTTAATCTGCAGCTCATAAAACGGAAAATGCTACTTACCAGTATGCATCTGTTCTTGGCATGTAGAGCTGCAGAGTTACACACGCCCACCCGCCTCCCCTGGTACCCTTGTCTGTTCCAGTGTTATCTTAATTAAATACAGCTTACATGGACATCCTTCCTTTTCTTGCAAAGCTCCATCATTCCCCTAATAGCTACAAACAATCTGAGGATGGAGCCGATGCCCATGCGCAATGTGGTCCAAAGGAGGAGCCACCTATCTTGTGACTTCCAAAGAACTTTTCAGGACAAAAACAAACTGCAAACATCCGGGCCAAACACTAGGTGGCGATCTATGCACATTGTGTAACTCTGCAGCTCTCCATGCGAAGAACAGATGCATACTGGTAAGTAGCATTTTCCTTATCAATCCTTCACACGATTTAAAAAAAAAAAAAAGAGGGGGTTTAGCCTGATAGTGTATTTTCATACACTTGTTTGGTCACATAGCGGTCGTCCCGTTTCGAACCCAAGTATAAATTAGTAGGGTTCTCCTCAGGACCTAGAACTCATAAAGAGCTATTTTAGAGATCAGCTGATCTCTTCTGTTAAATGACTGACAAATCAGACATAAAATTCTAGTCCAGATATTGTGTGTTGTAAAATGACTGTGTATGGATTTTCCCGGGTGGAGGGCAGCCTCTTATTCCAGGCAATTGGGTTATTTGTTCCTGTAATTGTGGAATGCCAGTGCGAGGGGAGATGCTTTTGTCTTGATCTTGTGTTGGGATTTTGAGTGAACTTTATTGGAGGAATGGGAGCTACTTTTCAATCTTGCGTTGTCCCTTAGAGACTCCTTTTTGTTGCAGTGGCGCCCGGAACCGTTCTGTTGTCCTTACGCTCCAACTAATCTAGGCACCTAAAACATTTCTTACTGAGGGAAACACAAATCTAAGAGTGGTGCTTTATAATTTTCGACATTTAAGAAATGTTGAATGTGTACATCAGTGACCCAATCTCCTAGAAAACGATACTGTCAGATAGGAATGTTAAATCTTGCTCGCTGGCTCCAAAATCCACCCCAAATTGTTTAAATCTTGCTCTCCAGCCACAAAATCCGCCCTAAAATGATTCCAGGTTGCTGAAATCCAAAGGCCCTTGACTCATAACACAAAGCCAAAATCTCCTGTCCATAAACAAAATGCAGAGGAAGATATATAGATTGGGTTAATATTCTTAGTATGGAGGATTCCTCATGTATGCAGTTTTGTTCTTACCTAAAAATTTGCAAACAAATATTGTAGATATTGTATATGAGCTATCCAAAGACTTGCTTGCAAACCTAGGTAATTTTGATTTGTTACATAGAGTCCAACATCATAAAATTTGTAGAACACTTGAGCATTTACCTATCCAGTATTGGGGTATCTTTCATAGATTCGCATGACTGAATCATTCCCCATCGTCATAGTGGGAGTCCCACGGTACAAATAGCAGCAGTAAGTAGTGAAAAACAATAGGCCCATAGATGCAAACCTGCATTATATAGTCTATTAGTCTCTTTTTGTAAAAAAGGACCAAACTGAAAAACACAACCAATCAGAGACCTGCACCCTGTAGAACCTTCCCAAGAGAGGCTGAGTTCCTCAGATTTTCACTGCACTTCGTTGTGTAAAGGAGTCTCCCTGAGCCTGGCTCAGTATATCTTATACTTTATCAGGATATGTTGGATTCTAAAGGATTATTCAGACCTTGCCAGTCCTATGGGAAGAAGAATGATGATGCCCACAAAGACTGTATTTACTGCCTTTATCCAAAGCATGAAGAAAGGCACTGTTAGACCTGACGCACTTTCCCTACTAAAACCTTGAGGGATAGAGAAGGACGGCTTTTATTATGGTTGAAAAAGAAGAATTACGCCGCTTCAGATGCAGAAAGTGATACTTCCTCCAAGTCTTATAAGAGACAGAGGTCGCCCGAGGAGAAAAGGTAACATCCTTAAACCCCTCACTTCAACGATGTCATTTTCCAGACCGTCGACAACGATGACTTCTTCAGTGGCAAGTATTAAAGGATCTATCTCATCGACATAGCCGTCTTTGAGGACATCCAAACCTAAAACCTCCACGTCGACCGCACCGTCGACGAGTAAGAATTCTTCGTAGAGGAAACCATCACCAACGATATTGCCAACAACGACACCACCGTCCATGGCGTAGATGACGACACCATCATCGACGGCGACACCATCATCTACAGCACAGACTTCGATGACGACTCCATCGTCGTCGACGACGACACCACCGTCCACGATGACCTCGTCGACAGCAATATTACCACCGTCGATGACGAAGATTTCACCAGCAGTTATGGATGCCCCTTTTTCAACGCCGGTTTTGCAAAGGGCCGCATGGAGTTTAAGACCCTAAAGATTATGCTGCAGGACTACAGAAAGAGGTTCCCTCCTCAAGAACAGGAAACTGTAGTACCTCCACCGCAGCCAGCTGCTCCACCACCGTTGCAGCCTCCTGTCCTGCCAACTCCTGTTATCCCTCTCCCTCCACAAGAGGACCCACCTACCTCTGACGAAGAGCAAGAAGAAGTGGAGATTCCAGACCCTGCGACACCAGCGGTCGAATGGGATGATTACTTAGTGCCAACGCCTTCACCACCACCTCATCACCCTTTGGATTCACCTGAAGATATAGGAGGTTTCCATAATATTATGGACAGGGCTGCTGTTAGGTTCCACCCACCAACTGTTGTGCATCAGAAAGACTGCTTTCTGTATGACTTTAAGGAACAATCCAGAGGTGAGGTCATTACCTATCATCGATCAAATTTCGCACGAAGGGATGAAAGTGATGAAGGCACCAGGCTCTGTAATCCCTGTACTGCAGAGACTGGATAAAAATTATAGAGCCCCTGAGGACTCTCCACTTTGTCTCCACTTTGTCTAATACGTCACCCTAAGGCGGATTCGAAATCTCTCATGCGGCTCAGCGGCGTTCCAAGAATCCGTCTGCTCCTATTACCTCACCACCTGAGCGGTAGACGACTTGACACCATCGGAAAGAAAACTCTTGTCAATGGCAGCGATTTCTGTAAGGGCGGCAACCGCTCTAGCAATTCTGAGCAGATGCGATTGTCCGCTATGGTCTGATGTAGGGGAGATTTAAATCCTTCCTCCCTGAAGAAAATAAGGATGAGTTCATTAATCTCATCACTGAAGGTGAAAGAGCAGCATCGGAGCGGAATCATATTGCTATGGACATTGCCACTACTAGTTTTAGACAGTTAGCGAGTGCTGCTGTTTTGCAGAGTCAAGGGTGGCTGAAAGCAACAAGTTTCCGCCTGGAGGTGCAATCAAAAATCTTGGATATGGGTTACGATGGTGATAGCCTCTTTTCCAGCCACATTGATGAAGCTTTGACTGCGATCAATAAAGATACTGACAGCTAGAGCGCTAGGTACCCTTCAGTACTGCAAGGTTCCCTTTCGGGGAGCTCGAGGCAGGGGTTTCTCAAACTACAAAAGTAATTACCAGCGTTCCCAGTCTTACCAACCACGACAAGGATATTAACAATATAACCACCAACCAACCACAGCCGGTTTCTCTCGGCAGGGATCTAGAAGGAGGTCAACAGCACAAAGCCTTGATTCCGGCCGCAAGCAATGAGTTCAGTCGGGTATCAGTGAGTGCACCTCTCCCCTTAAAAGGTGCGGAACTCTCCATGCATTTACACCAGTGGCGAAAAATCACCTCAAGTGGGTCCTGGATCTCGTTTCTCACGTCCACACTTTGGGAGCCCCCGGAGATCACACCCCCCTCGTCTACATGTGCTCAAGAGGGAAGTGAAGATCATGCTTCAAAAGAGAGCAATAGAAAAAGTCCCCTTTACGCAGAGGAGGAAAGGCTTCTACTCCAGTTTTTTCCTTATCCGCAAAAAGTGCGGAGAGTGGAGGCCTATCTTGGACCTTAGATAGTTAAAGAAATTCTTGAAGAGCCAAACTTTCAGGATGATAACTCTGGCGGACATCTTGCGTCGCCTCAACAGTGGCGACTTCATGATGTCTTTGGACCTCGGAGACGCCTACTTTTATAGCCCTATTCACCCGAAACACAGAAAGTTCCTTAGGTTCACAGTGGCTGGTTCCCACTATCAATTTTGAGTGCTTCCATTTGGTCTCAAATCGGCTCCACAAACTTTCACAAAATTCATGGCCCCAGTGGCGGCTGCATTAAGAAACCACGGTCATCAGGTATTTCCATACCTGGATGACTGGCTTCTAAAAAACACCATCAGCTCATTTTGTGGAAGCAGCAACAGAAGATTGTATTTCCCTGTTTCAGCGATTAGGCCTATCATTAAACTACCAAAAATCCTCACTTATTCCAAGCCAGAGAATGTGTTTCCTGGGAGCAATTCTGGACACCATTCAGAACAAGGCCTTCCTTTCCCAGGAAAGACAGCAACGGTTACAGACACTAGTGCTAAGACAGTCCAGAAAAAAATGCGTTTCTGTAAGGGTGTTTTAATCTCTACTGGGAATGCTTTCATCAGCAATAGACCTAGTGCCAATGACTCAATTAAACATGAGACCTCTTTAGGAGGAGTTGCAATGCCAGTGGATACAGACTAAAGGCTCTTTCGACGACATAGTAAAGATCACACTGCTAATGAAAGAAGCTTTCCTCTGGTGGACACGGCAATCCAACCTATCGAAAGGACTTTCTTTTCTCCCAGTTACTCCAGACTACGTTGTCAAAACAGATGCTACTATGGAAGGTTGGGGAGGACACTTACAGGCCCAACAAGTTCAAGGAAAATGGTCCTCAAATGGTCCTCAGCGCAACGCAAGATGCATATAAACAGACTGGAGTAGAAAGCCATCTCTCTCTCACTCCAAGCGTTCCTCCCACAAATTCAGAGATCCTCGGTTCTAGTCTGCACGGACAACACCATGAGCATGTTCTATATAAACAAGCGGGGAGGAACCAAGTCCCTATCTCTATCGCAAGATGCCCAACAACTTTTGGACTGGCTAACGCTCTATTATTTCTCTTTAACAGCAGAACATGTGCCAGGTTACGAAATACCCTAGAGGGTACCCTGAGCAGGGCAAACGAAGGTTGTCACGAGTGGGAGCTGAAGCAATCACAACTAGACAGAATTTTTGCTACTTTGGGGAAACCAGAGCTGAATCTCTTTGCGACTCAGATCAACTTCTAATGCCGGTTCTTCGTAAGCAGATTCCCTCTCCCACGATCTCGGGGGAATGCGCTTTTGATGCGTTGGTCAGGGATCTATTTGTACGCTTTTCACCCCATAGCCCTGATTCCCAGGATCCTCACGAAGATCAAGTGGGAACGTTGTTGCATTCTACTCATAGCCCCCAGATGACCCAGGCAACACTGGTACTCAGAACTCCTCCTGTTGTCAGAAGCGATGCCCATTCTCCTCCTCCCAACACCAACACTGTTATCCAGGGACAATGGCCAAGTGTGTCACCCGGAACCAGCCACACTGCAATTTCATGCTTGGCTCCTGAATTCTTTGAATTTAAGGACCTAAATATTGACCAGGACTGTAAAGACATTATAGCTAAGCCAAGAGCTGACCGCACCAATAGAACATATAAACTTAAATGGAAGCATTTTTGTATATGGTGCAGACGCAGAGCATTAGATCCTTTTCACTCTGCTGCTGATTTTTACCTTATTTACTCTTTTTAGTGAAATCCGGTCTCACACACTCTTCGGTTAAAGTTCACCTGGCTGCCATATCGAGATACAGGCAAGGGGCAAACTGCCCCTCACTATGGTTGTCAAGACTAGTGAAAGAGTTCATGAAAGGCCTCTTTAGGATATTTCCACCAATCAAGGCTCCACCTCCAGAGTGGCAACTAAATGTAGTATTGTCTCAGTTGATGAGGCAACCTTTTGAGCCTATACACAAAGCGGAACTGAAATTCTTATCATGGAAGGTCGCCCTTCTTCTGGCACTCACCCCGCAAGAAGGGTTAGTGAAATACAAGTGTTCACTATATCTCATCCTTTCCTACGGTTTTCTAATGGTAAAGTCATTTTAAGAGCAAACCCTAAGTTCATTCCCAAAGTACCCTCTCAATTCCATTTGAATGAACCGTTTTTTCCTCAGAACTTTTTTCCCTAACCTGTCCACACCAGCTGAAAGAACTTTGCACACTCTAGACATTAAAAGCTGTCTCAAGTTTTATTTGCAGTGCACTTAAGAGATCCGCAAAGCAAATCAATTGTTTGTAGCTTGCGGTCAAAACTGCCAAGGAACTGCAGTCACTAAAGCTACCATAGCTAGATGGGTAGCGAATGCGATACAGTTTTGCAATGACAAGGCTGGCAAGCCTCTATCACGAACTGTACAAGCGCACTCCACTAGAGCAGTCTCCGCTTCTGTTGCTCTATTTGCTGGAGTACCACTTGACAAGATCTGCAGAGCAGCAACGTGGAAGACAAAACACATGTTCTCTCAACAATAAAATTCCTCAGGAGTCGGACCTCACAAAGGTTAGAATGTTAGTTTGTCTTGCAAGCCTTTATCACCAGATAATTGTTGCATCTCATCTCTTTGTAAAGTTGTCCCTATGGCAGAGGAAAAAAGTAGGGGGAGAAGGTAAAAAATAGATGATCCCTATAAATTTTTTATCCTGGAACGTCAATGGCCTGCGAGTAAGGAGTCGAAGGTATAAAATCTTACAATATTTGAGAGACTCTTCGGCGCAGGCCATCATCATTCAGGAGACGCATTTACTTCAAGCGGAGGTCTGTGAGATGCTAAGGAAACAGAAATGGGTAGATCAGTTTTTATGTATGGACCAAACCGCAAATATAAGAGGGATCCTAATAATTTCCAGAAAATCATCAAAAGCTCAAGTCTTGGAATGTAAGGAGGACCGCAGCGGGAGATGGCTAATTTTGAGAATTTTAGTGGAGGGCACGACTTTGACGTTGGTGGGTTATTATGGGCCGAACCAAGACGACCCCTCTTACTTGAAAGCAATCCAGAACCACCTTATATGTTCTCAGTATCCAGTTATCTGGGTCGGAGATTTTAACATAGTACTTAACCCTTTGTTAGATAAGTCTTCCAAGTCAAGAGCGCTTATACCATCTAAATCAAGGGTGTCTCTGTTAGATATAATGGAACATCCGGGTCTAGCTGATGTATGGAGGGAAAGGGCAGGAAACAAATTGGGGGTTTGCTTCCAAAACCTTAAATACAAACATAAGTCAAGAATTGACTACGCCCTTTTCAGCTATTCTTTAAAGGACTCGCTAAAGGGGTTTGCTTACCTTCCCTCACACATGTCGGACCATATGGCAATTGTATTTGATCTTCAAATGGGTAATTATAAAAAAGACTCCTCTTGGTCTTTTGACCGTACAATTCTTTTAGAGGAGGAGGAAACTAACTTTTTGTTATCAGAGGCAAAGTTTTTTTTGGAATCAAATTTGGACTCGGCAGATATTAATATAGTCTGGGATGCCATGAAGGCCTATATGAGCGGCTGCATAACTAACAGAGCCAAGTATAGAAGGAAAGTGTACTGGGAGAAAATCAAAAATTTTGAGCAGGAGCTGGACAAAATAGATCAAGAGTTGGGTTCCGCTATGGCATCCCTGGCAGAAAAACAGGCCAATCTGAGAAGTCAGCTCGAAACCATACTACAAGAACGGTTAACTAAAAGGTGGGAGGCGAGCAAAATCTCACACTTTGAATTTGGGGAAGCCGCGGGAAAGGTCCTCGCATGGAAAGTCAAAGCGGACCAGGCAAAAAACCACATCAAAGAGATCAAACCAGAAGGAGAGACCGTTACTAGGACTTCGGACCAGGAGATAGGGATTGCTTTTCAAGAATTCTTTCAAGAAATATATAAGGAGGAGGTCAGGAATGATCCGGAGGCTAGGGATAGGTGGATAGATAACATCGCCTTACCGCCTTACCTACCCTGCTAACATCACAGAGGGTCCACTTAGAGAGGGAGATTTCAGAGGAGGAGGTGGGAAAAGCAATAGGTCACCTGAAGAAAGGAAAAGCGTTGGGCCCAGATGGGTTATCCGGAGAATTATATCGGGGTTAAGCTCCGCCATAGTTCCAGCATTGACGGCCCTTCTTAATGGTATTCTTCGGAGGAGGGCAAGCCACTTTCTATTCTCTGGAGAACAAATCTAGTTAAAATGTCCATCCTCCCAAAGTTTACTTTTATTTTCAATTCCATCCCCTTGATGTTTGATTGTAAAAATTTGGAAAAAAGCCAGCGCGAGATTAACTCGTTTATATGGAACTATAAAACATCCAGGCTGGCCTGGAAGAAGTTGAGAAGGAGGAGGGAGAAGGGAGGGCTGGCATTACCAGATTTGTTATACTATGCATGGGCATTCCAGCTGACTTATTCTAGAATGCGCCTTAAAACTCCAGTAAGATCATCTTTGGGGGTTATGTTCAGGTCCATGTTAGTGGGAGTGGATATTCCACCAGGCGGATTTCTATTCAAGTTTGGAGATATGAAATTCTTCAAGAAAGTGAGACTAAAGACCTTACAGTCTGCCATAATAAATTGGGTGCAGATTAAAAAGAAAGTCGGGTTACACTATTACTCTAATTTTTCCCCAGTGTGGGAGTCTCCAGGACAGCCACCTTGTATGCAGGACAGTCTGGCAATCCCGTTAAAGGAGGCTGGGATACTCAGATGGGGAGAGCTATTGGTTGATGGGAGGGCACAGGACTTGCAGGGGTTGAGGGATAGGGTGGGCCCGACTCTTTCTAGGTTCAGATTTATACAGCTGGACAGTTGGGCTCGATCAGTAAGTAGAAGAGGTCCCCAACTGGGGAAATACAGCTACCTTGAACACCAATTGGTAGAAAAGCGAGAGGGGTTAAAAGGGTGGCAACCTGGTATTGGAGTATAGTGGAAGAGGCAGATGGGGATTTAACTTTGCAAGATGAGCTATGGGGAAACGAGTTGGCCCTTCAGTACGAGGATTTATGGACGAGATCCTTCACTTTCCTTTACAGAACAGTGAAGCCAGCATGGTTAAGGCGCAACCATTTGTTCACTCTGCACCGCGCTTACTTCTCACCCCTAAGGCGCTCAAAATTTCTCCCGGGGAAGAAGTGTAATAAGTGTAACCTTGTGGCAGCTTCAGACAAACACATCTTTAAGGATTGTCCTGCTATTACTTTCTTTTGGGAAGAAGTAAAGGCTACCCTGGAATCGATCTTAAGTATATCCCTGAATATCACTCTTCCATTAATAATCTTTGGATTGTAGGAAAGTGTAACTGGCCAGGCAAAGACTTTTCTTTTTTATTCTATTATTCTGGCAAGACGACAAATATGTAAATATTGTGTGGATTCTAATGCTCCATCGCACGCAGCCTGGTTAATGTCGTTGTATGAAACCTCAAAGACGGACTTGGCCAGATCGTGTAGTAAAAGAAATCTGTCCTTTTGGGATTTGTTAATTATTTGATAGAATTTCCGTTTTTTTTCTTTTCTCCCCGGGTCCTATGATTATGCCGATTATGCTCTAGGGACCTTGGGACGTGGCCCCCTCCGAAACAAAATCCCGGGTCTGTCAGGTTGAACACCGTTGGCTGGAGCAAAAGGGCTGCGCCCATCTCTCCGTTTCCACCTTTGAGGCTTGGTCTCCCGCCTACCAACAAATCGTGCCTGGGAAAGGACATGAAGGATGAAAGATCTTCAAGTTTTCTCAAGGCAGACACACATGGTGGTTGGCTCGTCTTTGTGGATGGAGGTTATGGCAAATGAGGACAAAAAAAAACCCACAAAAAAAACACATGTTCTCTCAGCATTACTGCCTTGAGTCATTGTACAGAACTGACGCAGCTGTTGGACAGGCAGTACTACGAAACCTTTTTCACTAAGGTATACAAATTCTCATGCATGATTTTCTATGCTTATGCATATTTATATCTATATCTATATCTATATCATATATATATATATATATGTCCACACAAGCTTTCTCCGTAATAAGGGGCCACCAACCCTGACAGGGCGGCCTCGGCGATGCAGGCACGGAGCAGCCTGACACAACAGCACAAATGAAATGCCAAGGCTCGACATTGGAGAAAACAGAGCTCTTTATTTGACGTAGGGCGGCAGATTTGAATCTATTTCAGACGCGTTTCGGCTAATTAGCCTTAATCATTGAGGGGTGGGTAGTATTGCCAATTGGTCAGATTTAAAGGTAAAGTCACTCTGAACACAGAAGTCCCAAATCCTTCGTTACCCATAATGCACCAAAGGGGAAAATAACGTCAGTTCAGGGTGCTTTGCATTTTGTTGTAAAATACTTTGGTTTAAAACCTGCGCTCTGCACACTGTTCAGTTTGCGTACTCCCAAGGTGCTGGTGATTCTGCACTGCCACAGATAATGAATGTCCAAAAGAGCCCAGGCCTCCAACGTCATCAAGAGGTGGTAAAGTACCCCTCTCAATTCCCTTGCTCGCCTCGTAGTATTATTGCAGGAAAATCCTTTCTTCCATCTCTGGATGAGGCGGGCGGGTCATGCCCCCGAATTTTATGTCCACACAAGCTTTCTCCGTACTGAGGGGCCACCAACTCTGACACCAACTCTGACACTATCCAAGTAGTCATGCAGCAAAGTAGGCCTAAGGGCATGGACTGCTTCAAAGAGCTATAGATAATAAATGCACTTTTCTAAACATCTGGAAACTTGGCTTTTAAACTTTGAATTGAACAGTCTCTATCCTGACACTTCCTCCAAACATTTTACTACTACTATTTTAGTTTTGTAGTGAGTTATACATCAGTATGTTCTTATGTATGTACTGTTCTAAAAGTGAAGGTGCTATATATTCAGCTAGCACCTTCTCTTTGTAGAAGTGTAAGCATTCAGTCGGTTTTCAAGTAGTCATGCACCAAAGTAGGCCTTAGGCATAGACTGGTTCAAATCGCTATAGACTATGCATTGACTGTTTTATACACCAGAAAACATGCCTTTTACACCTTCAATTGCCTAGTCTGTATTATTACACTTTCACTAAACACTCTCACACTACTGTTTTAGTATTGTAGTGAACCATACAGCAGTATGGGCTTTTCTATACACTGTTGTAAAAGTAAAGCTTCTATACATTCAGCCACACACTCTCCTTGCAGAATTGTAATCATTCAGCTAGTACCTAAGTACTCATGGTGAAAGTGGGCCTTAGAGCATGGACTGCTTCAAACTCCTATAGACTATGCATGCACTGTTCTATGCACCTGCAAATTTACCTTTTATATGTTCAATTCCCCAGTCTTTATTCTTACACTTCCACCAAACACTCTGTCATTCCTGTTATAGTTTTGTAGTGACTCATTGATCAGTGTGTAGTAATCCATTCACTACATTCAAACAGTAATCAGCAGATGTACAATAAGTGGTACATCCGCAGATATATGCCAGTTATTGTGCACTGTGACATCACCACAATGGATGCACTGTATTTACAATGTGGTGTGTTAGGGGGCAAAAACGGCACAGATATGTGATGTATTTGTGGTGTGCAGGTGGCGCATTGTTTGACTTGCGTTTCAAGCACAACGCAGCTCCAGCAATGCTCTTGGGGCCCTATGCTTGGAATGCTGTGTCAATCCTTACACCTGTTTCAAGCAGATGCAGGGTTATTGACGCAGCATAAGCCTAAACGTGACTGAATGAAATCTTATAGATTTCACTCAGTCACTTTTAGGAGGCGTTCCTGCGCCAGAACACCTCCACACTCCCCTGTACATTGGAAAGCCTCCTTCTGGCACAGGGCTTTACAATGTGATGCACCTTCCATATGCATCTCATTGTAATTACCACACACCATGGCACATATTTTGCACAACCGCTGCATCACAAAAGTGACGCAACAGATGTGTAAAAGAGGCACAAGGGGATTGTGAATCTGCTCCTAACACATGCCAATTCACCCATGCATATGTTACATTCAAGTGCTTCAGAGGTACTACGGTATACTATATGTAAACACCTTATAGATTTATACTGTAGCACTTCCTTATAGTTCTGCACTTTCACCATAAACTAGTAATGTATTCATTCATTCATTTATGCACTACACATTCATTCATTCAGACAAAGTTTTACACACTATCATAAAAATATAGCTCGTTCTTTGACCAGTGGAGGTAGTTCTGAGAAGAACTGTTTTTTTGTCTTAGTAGTTTTCTATTTTTTTGTATTTTTAAAAAAAAGTTTTTTTTGTTTTTGTTTTTTTAAACAAAAAAATGAAACTAGAACCCAAAAAAGTGTGGAACATCAACAAAACAGTAAAAAAATAAAATTATTGACGAGAACAGCAATGGTTCCTTTTCTTGCGGAGAATAAGTTCAATGGATTGTTCTCCATAGCTCAGTAGTTTGTTGCAAATCTTACAACGAATAGTCAGGTCTCCAAATTCAGGTTGTATATTTGCAACCATACCGCTCGGTGGTTGTGGTGCTGCACTTGATGTACTGGGAAGAGCAGATCCCTGGTCCTCCTGCAACCTTCTAGTTTCAGCTCTAGCGTAATTATTTGGATGTAGAGTCTTGACATGGCGCACCATGCTTGCAATGCCGAAAGAGTACTTCTTGGTCGGGTCCCCTCTTGAAAGAGTAACCTCACAAATTTTGCAGGTCACCTTGGGAGCATTGACCTTTTTTGGTTCTTGGGGAAGTGTAAAACATTTCCAGATTATTGCTTCCTTTCGCTTTCTCTGAGGCTCCTCAGGTGCAAAATGTTCCTCAGAGGAATATTCTGAAGAAGAGTCATCCCGTGTAGTCATGGTGGTTACTTCTTCCAAATGGCTAGAGATCTACAGATCAGATCCTTCTCCTGTGGAAGTCAAAGTAGTATGATTAAAATGGGAGGGGTCTTTCAACAGTTGGAATAGGAAGTGTTATGAACCAATCAAATCTCTTCTTTTAAAGTCACATGGCTTTGCGTACGCTCCCGGTGCTCTTACGGAGCTGTTAAGCTGCGCTTACGGTGCTCTTATGATGCGAGTACGTACGACGTACCGCCGCCATTTGTGTAATTGCTTGTAAAAGTAATCTACGCTTATTAAAAGTTAAAAAAAACGCTGTTTCATGATTATCCCAGGTAATGTCCTCCCTTAATATGTACATTAAAAACATAAATATATGTTTTTCAACGATGTCATTTGAGATGTCATCGGTGATGTCATGAGTGATGTCACTGACCATGTCATGAGTGATGTAATATGTGACGTCATAAGCAATGCATTGCAGGCGCTCAAGTTATAGTTAACTGAACTAGCTATAACGGGGGAATATCAATGGTTTTGTGTGAGTGAAATGTCCAGCTAACTATAACATGTGTGAAACCTATGGTTTTTTCACTGAATATGTATCCTTATTTTTACGGGCACTGATGAATGTTGTTGCTTACGCTGTTAGGACGACATCTATGTTTGCTACGATATATAGTATAGTTTTTTCATATTTCACTTGGAACTGAGTAATGTATTAGCACTACCCACTGTCCACTATAGGGCCTACCAGCTAAAACATATATGTATGTATGTATGTATGTATATAGATATATGTATGTATGTATATAGATATATATATATATATATATATATCTATATACATACACATACACAAAGGTTCGCCAGGCGCTAGCAGCGCCTCCAGTTACGGTTTCAACCGGAAAGAATGACGATGAGTAGAACCTAATTTGGTGCCAGAACAAAGGTGCCTTTATTTGTGCCACCGTGACGCGTTTCGACTGTCTCCACAGTCTTGATCACATGATGTGATTGCTATGTCACAAGTGAGGTATAAGCAGTGAACACAGAGGGTGGACCATTCATTCCCACCCTCCACATGTCATAGGTTAATTCCAAGGAAACAAAGAAAAGACTAAAGACAAAATAATAGTCCTTAGTCTGGATGATGAAACTCCTAGTTAGTTAAGACCATACATAATTCTCAATGATGATGAAATAAATATGTGCAATGAATCGCAATGGTCATACATATATACATATAAATAAATATGTAACGTCATAAAAACATACATAGATAAAATCACATAAAAGATCATATGTTTCCTTGTAAAAAAAAACATTGTTGATAAATCCCAAGTGGGGACCTGAATAAAGTGCTTGTGCAAAGATTTCATATCCACATGTAAACTTATTTTCAATATACATCACTAAGTGTGACAAGGAGCAGTTATTGCTGTATAGTGCAAATTATATAAAAAGTGCAAAGTGCTGAAATTAAATGAATTATCTAAAATTCGACAATTTCTATTAATCTAGTATGAAAGAGAGGAGCCCCTCCCTTGTGTGTTTGGTTCCATAACAATTGTTCTTAATTCAGCTAAAACCAAATGTGAGCTAGATGAAGTCCTACTTTGTTACTGATGTTAGCAGCCAAGGGATTAGTCTGAGGACGCCCTGTGATGTAGTGAATCCTGTTAGTGTTTATAGATTCACAGGCAAGTGTAAAGGTCCTCGCTGGCGTGAAGACCTCCAGGGCTTCGACTTTCTAATTCTAAGATATACCTAGTTTCTAGGACCCTCAAGAGAGCATCTCTATTACCACCTCTTTTGAGGGGCATGACACAATCAATGACGTAGTATAATAGATGTTTTGGGTCACTGTCATGAGTGCTCTAAAAGTGGCGTGCCACTGGGTAGGACTGATCTTTGGTACTGATTGCTCTTATGTGCTGCAGTATCCGCTTGTGAGCCGGAAGCTGGTTGCTCCCTACATACCGGAGTTCACAAGGACACTGCAGCACATAGACTGCACATTCAGTTTTGCAGGTAAGCTGTTTGGTAATCTGTACAGGCACTTCTCTGAATGGTGTATGATATTGGGTCTTGCTGCAGCCATATTTGCAAGCTTTGCAGCTTGAGCATTTCTTAAACCCTTTTCTCAGAGCCATAAAGGTCTCTGAGATTGGTTGCTCCAAATGGTTTTTGACCAATCTATCTGCCATGGAAGTGGATTTTCTAAAAGAGAATTCAGGTTTCCTACCCACTAGATCACCGATGACAGGATCACCTGTCACCAGGTTCCAGTTGCGGGAAAAGATTTTCAGAATCTCTTTGTGCTGGCGATTGTAAGTGACAATAATCCGTGAGGAATCCGGTACAGGTGCAATGTTTGTCACACTGGGTGTTATTTTAGGTGTAAGAGCCTGTATTCTGGTTATGTTGTTAGAGCGATTGATTGCTTTTTGAACAACTACCTCCGAATAACCCCTCGCAAGAAAGCGTTTTTTACTCGCTTCCTGGGCCTTAACACATTCAGCCTCTGTACTACAAATTCTTTTGATACGCAGCTTCTCCCCAAAGGGAATACTGCGTATCAAGTGATGGGGGTGCTGACTAGCCGCATGCAGGACGGTGTTACCCGCTGTCGGCTTACGATGTATTCTTGTCGCTAATCCCCCCGATTCCACATATACTTCTATATCTAGAAAGCATATTGATGATGTACTGATTGTAGATGTGAATTGAAGATTTAAATCATTGATGTTGAGTTGTTCCACAAATGTACGTGCTTCTTGAGAAGTGCCCTGCCAAATCAAAAAGAGGTCGTCAATGTATCTCAAATAAAGTGGGACATGGTTTTGCATAGTAGCAAGATGGCTAGGCTGGGTGAAAAACAGGCCCCAATGGCCACCCCACTTGATTATTGAACAGGAAATAATTCTATTCCAGACGGATCTTAATCATAGACATTAGCATGGTGTTATGGGCAGAGAAGTTAATTGCACGTTGATTTACATAGTGGCTTACTGCTCTGATACCATCATTGTGCCTTATCAGTATACATTCTGAATTCCATGATGTATTGTTCAATTTGCGTACAAAGTCCGATGAGTCCTGTACATAGGACCTTAAGCCCTTGACATTGTCCTGCAAAAAATAATCAATATAGGTGGAAATTTTCACTGTTGAACTGTTAATGGCGGAAATTATAGGACGCCCTGGTGGATTGTCTAAGCGTTTGTGGATTTTAGGAAGTAAATAAAATGAAGGTATAACTGGAAAATCCTTCTTTAAAAACCCAAATTCCTCTTTAGAGATCAAGTTACAGCTTTTCCACACCACCAATTTGGAGTTTTGATCTTTGATCTTGCCAAGCCAGTTTGATTGCCGCCAAATTGCTCCTTTTATAGCAGGATTGATCTTTTAGTTGGCATTCAGCCTCATTTATATACATTTCACGAGGCCACAACACTACGTTCCCGCCTTTATCGGCTTGGCGGACAACGATGTTCTTATTTGATTCCAACTTTTTTACCAAATTGTTGTAGCTTTGATTCATTTTGTTCACCGCTTGATGTTTTTATTTGTGATCATGTATAGTTTTTTTAGGTCTTTAGTAATGAGATCCTGGTACACATCGATGTTATCATGTGTCATAGTAGGCAAAAAGACTGACTTGGGTTTAAAAGGAGTATTGCAAGTTGCTTGGTCAATTCTAGATATTACTAATGGAACCGACGTCGATGGACATATCTCCTCTTGTAAGGCCCAAATCTCGTCGAATCCTGTGCGATCACTAGCATCTAGAAGATTTGGACTATTGGTGGCTCCCACGTTTTTCTTTTTGGCAGGCTGCAACTTGAAATACTTTATGAGTTTGAGCTTCCTAGTAAACTTAAAAGTGTCCATCCTACATCTGCATAATTAAAGTTACATGGAGGGCAGTATGATAGTCTAAGGCTGAGAATCTTGTTATCGTTGTCTGAAAGTTCTAATTGTGTGAGGTTTATTACTGAGCAGGGGCTGGCGTCTGTGTCTTTGCAGTTTGTTTGTTCCAACGGCCTCTTTTTTGTTGTTGTTGCTGTTTTTTCTCGTTGTTTGTTTTTCCAGGCGCTACACTTGCGCCTTTCACTGCGCCTCCTATTTGCCCTTTGGTTTTTGGACTGCCAGTTTGAATTCTTGGTCTTAAAGTGTCCCTTCCATCCTGGCACATACAGCTCATCTCCTGAGCCAGGGACAACTTTGTAAACCCCACCGCTCTGTCTTTGGTGTCCTCACTATCTGATTCACTGCCCACAGAGCTGGCATCTGATGAGGACGGGGTGACGGGAGTAATGCTAGGTGGTGTGATGCGCGTTTTCCTGGCACGCACCTCAACATTCTTGTATCATTTGGCGTAGGTAAAAATCTGTCCATTTAAATAATCCAAGCGGTCCCGCTCGAACTTAAATGCTTTTCGTTTTTTTATTACCTCCTCCTCTTTATTCAGTCTAAATACCATGTCCGCCCTCATTTTGTCAGTTGACTTGCTCGATCCCATACCGGTAATTTCCTCATCAAGTTCCTCTATTTGTGCCTAAAGCTTACGACGGTCCGATTCGGCATATTTAATGAGAATAGCCATTAATTTGGCAGAAGATTCTAACTTAGCTTCCGCCCATTCGATAAGCATATCGGGATCGGGCGTCTCATAACTTGGGGCCAGACTGATTCACAAACCTGTAAGCACATAGTAAGAGATTTATTTTCCCACCATTTTGATTGTTCTTTGAGTATCAGTTTTTCCAATTTCATAAAAAGATCCCTTATAGTAGGATTAGCATTCACATTGGTTGTTTGCTATGTTATATCTGTCCCCCCAGCCGGGGGTTTCACAAACACGAGGCCGGCTGCCTCCTCCCTGCTCCGCAACACATCCGCGGACATAGCTGGGCTGTAGCAAGATTAGTAAAGCACAGCTCCGATGATAGACTTAAAAAACGCTGTCTCCAAAAAGCAGTTTTGATATGTTGCATTGATAGTCTAAGCACACTCCCCACCGGACAGTCTGACGTCTCCTACCTCCACTGGGCTATCGCAGCGTCGTCCTGCTCAGCTGAGTCGGATTGCGCCGATTCCCTCTGTGCGGTAGTATTGTGCAGTGTCCAGGGGCTCCGGGCGGCTAACTTCTCGCTGAAGTCTTGTAAAGATTAGTTCCAGGACACGGAACTCACCGCTTCCTGCCGCCGAGCCTCATTAGGGGAAGGGGTTCCACTCGCACCACCGAAAGTCTCCAAGGTGCGTAAAATGAACAAAGCTTCGCCAGGCGCTAGCAGCGCCTTCAGTTACCGTTTCAACCGGAAAGAATGACGATGAGTAGAACCCAATTTGGTGCCAGAACAAAGGTGCCTTTATTTGTGCATAATTCTGCTCAGCATGCCGCCATAACGCGTTTAGACTGTCTCCACAGTCTTGATCACATGATGTGATTGTTATGTCACAAGTGAGGTATAAGTAGTGAACACAGAGGGTGGACCATTCATCTCTGCCCTCCACATGTCATAGGTTAATTCCAAGGAAACAAAGAAAAGACTAAAGACAAAATATTAGTCCTTAGTCTGGATGATGAAACTCCTAGTTAGTAAAGACCATACATAATTCTCAATCATGATTAAATAAATATGTGCAATGAATCCCAATGGTCATACATATATACATATAAATAAATATAGATATGTAACATCATAAAACCATACATAGATAAAATCACATAAAAGATCATATGTTCCCTTGTAAAAAAAAAACCATAGTTGATCCCAAGTGGGGATATATATATATATATATATATATATATATATATATATATATATATATATATATATATATATATATATATATATATATATATATATATATATATTAATTACCTACTGGCGGTCGCCAGTAGGTATATATAGTTAGGATTTTTTCTCTATGGGATTTTTGAAAATTCTATGTCTAATAACTTTGGCGTTTGTGGACGGAATTGGCTGAAATTTTCAGGAAAATGGAACATTTTGTTGCTGAGCAGCCCTTGACAATTTGGGGGGGTTTCATCAAGGGGGGGCCAAGAAAAAAGGGGGGTCCCAAAACGCGTTTTTCCCATGTTAATTTCCATAGGGCGGTTGGCCTCACTTTTAGCTCGAACGGCTGAATGGATTTGCACGAAACTTGGCAAAATTGTAGGGACTGTTAGCCCGATGTGCCTTTGCTAGGTCTCAATATATGTGCTCCAGTGGATTTTGAGTAATTTAGGTTCAAAAAAAGATATATATCTGGGCGGAGCCTAACCACACATCTGATCTGATTGGCTGTCAGCACTTCATCCAAGAAGTGTTGGCAGCCATCTTGGGACCAATATACATGATAGCACCTCATTAAAAAGCATTGTAGTTAATAGAGGGTTTTAGGACTTTAGTTACATTATAAATCATTTGTTGATGGTACCATACTCGTTTTAGGAATTGTGGTGGGTTCTAAGGTGATTTTACCATGTGAAAAAACCTTCTGCTGTGATATCATGAATATTGTTTGAAAGAAAACTAATATCTCATGATTTTCCCACAGTGGTTTGGAAGGGGATCTATAAGCGAAACTGAAAGCATATTTTCTGTAAATTCACATTATCTTTCTCAGTCATGTGAAAATGAAGTCTGACATTCTCAGTAAAACATGTATATCCAACAAGGACAGAGACTGTCAGTTGATTCCTTTGTGTTCTACTGCAGCCTCCTAGAGTGTTCTAAAGAGCAACTAGAGCGCTAACAGTCCTACTTATTACAAAGGTATAGCACACCTGAAGCCATCTTGATTGGAATAAAGTGGTAACTCTTAAAACATTTAATTTAAAAAGAAACAACATGAGGGGGTATATTTTGCCATAGAAAGTATGATTAGTGCTGCAGAAAGAAAAATTAGGGCACATTTTGAGTGACTTTTCAAATCCTTTTCTATTTCATTAAAAAATTCTGACATGCAGTCTCCCAAAATGGCCACCAGAGACGAAAGAGCCCAAATGTAGCCCAAATATCACCCAGATGTAGCCCAAGTATAGCCCAATGACAGAATGTCCCAGAGTGTTCTAAAGAACAACTAGAGAGCTAACAGTCCTACTTATTACAAAGGTATGGCACACCTGAAGCCATCTTCATTGGAATAAAGTGGTAACTCTTAAAACATTTAATTTAAAAAGGAACAAAATGAGGGGGTATATTTTGCCATATGAATTATGATTAGTGCTGCAGAAAGAAAAATTAGGGCACATTTTGAGTGACTTCTCAAACCCTCTTCAATTTCATTAAAAAATGCTGACATACAGTCTCCCAAGATGGCCACCAGAGACAAAAGAGCCTAAATGTAGCCCAAATATCACCCAGATGTACCCCAAGTATAGCCCAATGACAGAATGTCCCAGAGAGTTCTAAAGAACAACTAGAGCGCTAACAGTCTTACTTATGACAAAAGTATGGCACACCAGAAGCCATCTTGATTGGAATGAAGTGGTAAGTCTGAAAACACTCAATTTAAAAAGGAACAACATGAGGGGGTTAATTTTGCCATAGAAAGTATGATTAGTGCTTCAGAAAGAAAAATTAGGGATCATTTTGAGTGACTTCTCAAATCCTCTTCTATTTCATTAAAAAAATTGTGACATGCAGACTGAAACATGCACTTTGAATACCAGCAACAGACGTCCCTGGTGAGCAGTAGCTTTACTACAGTGATCTAATGTGCAACTAGAGTGCTAACATTCAGAATTTATGGCAAATGTGTGACACATCTGAATGCCTTCTTGATGGAACCAAAGTAAACAAGCATTGAAAATGCAATAGATCTCGCCCTCGTTTAAGTTAAAGCCATTCTGTTTGTAATGAGGTGGCTTTTTAGCTTTGCTTTTATTAGTGTTTTTTCAACTTTCATGTAAATAACATGCATCTGTATGCATATAAGTATATGTATGCATGCATTTATGTTTGTATTTATATAGATATACAGATGATACATGTTTATATATGTATGTATATATATATATATATATATTCACTGAAAAAACCATAGGCTATAGACCATATATAGTTAGGAATTAGCATTTACAAAACCTTGAAAATTCACTGAAAAAACCATAGGTTATAGACCATATATAGTTAGGAATTAGCATTTACAAAACCTTGAAAATTCACTGAAAAAACCATAGGTTATAGACCATATATAGTTAGGAATTCGCATTTACAAAACCTTATTTTACTCACACAAAACCATTGAAATTCCATATATAGCTAGTTGCACTAACTATATATCGCGCACCCGCAATCCACTGCTGATGATGTCACATATTACATCATTCATGACATGGTCAGTGACATCACTGATGACATCACTGATGACATCACTGATGACATCTCAAATGACATCACTGATGACATCACTGATGACAACATCCAGTGACTGTATGTTTCTGTAAAGTTAAAATATGTCTTACATATTGAAGAATGAGTGGATGTATAAGTGTCTGGATGAAGGATTTAGTAGGTGCATGACTGACTGTATGAGTGATTGATTAAATGTGTCTCACTGAGTGCATGGGTTAGTGACTAAACTGTCTTAATTTGTGCATCATTATGTCTGTTGTTCTGTAAACTGTTGCATGTGTTGATAAGTAGCTATATGAGTAACTATATGGGTTATTGATTGGTTGCCCAAGTATTTGTATGGGAGACTGAGTGTGTGTGTGGGTGGCTGGGAGGTGTATGACTCTGTGCATAGATGTGTGAGCAGTTGATTCACTAGATGTATGGTTTCAAAAGTGCATGTGGAAACAGCTGTATGGGCGGTTGACTGTGTGCATGAGTGTATTGGTGAGTGAATGGATATCTCAGTGCTACATGTCAAAGTAAGTACATATGTAAAACACAGTACATGTGAGAGTTGACATATATAAATAACTGTGCATAAGAGCCAGTTAATGTGTGAGTGGCTGTATGGATCATTGTGAACTTGTATCAGGGATTGTATAAGAGAGTAAATATGTGTTAGTATATGTTTGAATAAGTAAAGTTTGTATAACTGTATAGTTGAGGAAATGGAGGTGTGATTGATTCTTTGCATGACTGACTAGGTGTGTGAGTAACTCCATGGATGAGTGACAGTCTGTGAGTGTCTGTTTACACTGATTGTATCTAAGGTTATATTAGAGTCTGAAGAGGTTCATCGTATTATCACATGAATGATATCAGTGATGTGATCAGTAATGTCAAATGAGATGTCATCAGTGATGTCATTTGAGATGTCATCAGTGATGTCATTTGAGATGTCATCAGTGATGTCATCAGTGATGTCACTGACCATGTCATGAATGATGTAATATGTGACATCAACAGCAGTGGATTGCGGGTGCGCGATATATAGTTAGTGCAACTAGCTATATATGGAATTTCAATGGTTTTGTGTGAGTAAAATTCATGTCACATCCTTTCTATTATAGATATTTTGATGGGGTGTTTTAAGAATCTGACTTTCTAAGTAATGGACTCAAAGAACGTCTTTTCCAGTGCACATGGGTGCTGTTTTTTCTATAATATTGTGCACTGGGGTTTTCCCTCTCTTTTTCATTTTTTAAATCCTTTGTGCGGTGTCATTCCTCAGGTTATCTTGTATTACCATATTGCAGGTATTGACTGCATGTTAATGACATATGAAGCATTAAAATATTGCTGTTTTCTATGTTCTAGATCCGGACAGTAACCATACAACGATCATCAAGAACTTATGTATTATTGTAAATATGTTGTGACATTTATCCCCTGATGAAGGGTTCCGTTTAGAACCCGAAATGCATTGGGTATTATTTTGAGTTTTGCAATTTAAATTGTTTTTGATACAATTGAGCTGAGTGAAATTAGAACTCACAAATTGAATGTATAATTTGGATGAACTGAATAGGCATGAAATGTGCACTGATATTGAAACTGCATGAGAATATATCGTTTAAACCCATTTAGCATGAGAATAAATCAGTGAAATAAATGGATAACTTTCATGATTAGTTTTGTTGAACAGAGGCCCTTTGCCCATTCTTGTGCGACAAGTAGTGTAGGGTTTTCCTTACGCTTCCTAGTGATTTAAGTTAAATTAAACATGTTTTTTTTTCTAGAATCCAACAGAATTGTTTTATACATAACTTTTGCTGCTTATTCTCCATTGAACGCATTGCTTTTTTTATTAAGTAAATTCAAAAAAATAAACACTTCATTGATGTGGGATTTATGTTTTTCCCATCCAGAGCTTACCTCCAATTAGAAACAGAAATTATAAGAAAAAAGTAAAAAGCAAATCCAAATCACCAGCAAATGCTCAGAATCACGAGAACGTGAAAGCCCCCAAGATCAAATCATATGACTATGAAGCTTGGGACAAATTTAATGTGGTAAGCTGAGATCTACCTCAATTTTTAGTTACTTGTAAAAATGCCTACATTTAATTTTTTAATAGACCGCAGCCACTACTGTTTCAGTTCACTCTGCATATTCCTTGTTCAGTCTTAATTTTCTGCTGATTTCGAACCAACCCAGACTACCTCAGTAACATTTATTGTTATGATGCAGATCTGATGTTCTGATTATCTCATGCGGATATCATAGCAACCAGTGATGTGCATATTCATGTCATTTTAAACTTGACTTTCTCAGCATTTTTAGGAAGGTGATGTAGTTTTTTCATACTACTTGAATCTCAGTAACCTTCCGCAAGATTCTGTGATTCTTAGTCTAGAATCACTAGTGTGGAGTTGTATTTGCGAGTGAAGGAAAGATTAGATTGTTCAGTTTATTGTTACTGATGGAGTGTTGCATATCTCAATATGAATGCCATGGGATATTGCTCTTTCTTTCCTTTCAAAAGGTTGAATGGTTATTCATTGCTTGTCCAGAAGTATTAGTCTTGGACTGGTAACTATTATTCAACCATATATGACTTTGGTGCTGTGTTGTGCTCCTGTTGGTTAGATGTAATCTGAATAAAATCTTTATTTGACTTTAATATGGAAAGATGTATTCACAAGGGAGATATGCAATAAACTATGTCTGGTTGTTTGCATGATAGTTTTGAGCTCTCTCTAGCATGTTCTTCAATAGTGAAGTGTCCTGGCATAAACAAAGGACCATCTAACTTCTCTTGCACTCAGAGAACTTCTTTAGCAGGCCCCGCCCTTGCTCTTGGGTTCGTTTTGCCAGTTTCGTCATAACCACTCCACCCTTGGTTGGTGCAAAATACTTGGTTCATGCCTGGGGGCTGTTTTCCACCATTGGTAAAAGGTTCTTATATTTCATCCCCATGAAGAAGAGTAACCTTTTGAATGGTTTTCTCAGTGATGCAATCAGGCATCACATAAAAACCAATGGATCTTATAAGTTCAAAATCCCTTGAACTTTCGTGCACTGTGCATATTAAACAGGCATACTGGGTAGTAGAAGGTTTCGAACTGCATGAACCCTATTTCCATTTAAAACAATGAAGAGTCTACTAGATTGTCAAAATCTCTTTCTGTCTGTCTACCACTTTCCATCGCTCTCTGTCCCCATCGGCCTGCCCCTTTCTCTATCAGTGTACTAACAGCACTCAGCAGAAACACAACCACATATGTGCACCCATGTATACATAAACCGCAAATACCCATGTACAAAGATAAGGCACACCTACTTGCATGCAGCACTCAAGCAGTGTAACCTGGATGCAGACATACACACATGCATCCAAAAGCATGGTTGTATTGTTAGCACACATGGATGCTGGACCACTTTTTTGCACTAATGCATAGATAGCACACTGAGATGAATGGAGGCATGGATGGATACACAGGTGTATCAATAACAGGTAGTTTTATTAATGTTCAGACAGTTGCTGTCAGGATTGCATGAGGTTGATGTGTGCATAAATGTTTAGATGCAGGTATGTGTGTGGATCCAAGTATGAACGGATCCATGGATGTGTATGAACAGGACTGGCAACTGTTTTGTGTGTGTTCTTTTATCTGAGTCAATAGGTGAATGCATACAAGTGGATAACTGTGTAGGTTTATTCATATACAGGGTGGACTTGTGTGTGAGTGGTTTCCCCTGGTCTAGTACCTCTGACTCCAATATTTTTAATTCTACATTTGCTTCTGTCACAGTGACTGGGTCTCACTATTTCACCCCTTCAATTATAACAAACAATGCATACATTTCCCTAGCTCTGAGATCATCTTGTTAAAATATTCACTTTGAAAAGTGTTCTGGAAACGTGTTGCTGTATTGTATGAGTATAGCTCTTGTAAATAACAGTTGTTACCAATACTCTAAGCATTGTAAGATTCAAGTCACCTCAAATTCGTAGGTCCGAAAGCTGCTATAGGAACTGGAGTTTTGTGCCCCCTAGTCCCCCTCCCCACACCACGGGAGCTGCGAAGACTGTTGTTATGCCACTGGTCATGTAACGGGGGAACACAGATCCTGGATGTGCGCCAAGACATAGGCCTGTCTGTAGGGTTCCCTAAAGTGATACTGTCGTAGTGGTGAAAAGCTACTGCCTTTACCGGGAGGGAGTTAAGTAGCATGAGCGCTGTGGTGGCATCATGTGTAGTAATCAGTAGAAGTGAACAGTCCTTTTTAGGTCTCCTGCGAAAGACTGCGCACATGCGTAGTCTCGCTGGCGAGACTTAATGGGGTAGAGAGAACATCACTAGCGAGGTTAAGCCCCGCCCCTCTTCTCCATTGGCTGGCCTCCTAAACGGTGGCCAGCCATTGGAGAAGAGGTCCTAGTGACGCTCTTCGTTCTATCTAAGCCCCGTCCTTTTCAGACTGGGGAGGGGCGTGTTTTTTACTTTCTTTCTTACATTCTTTACATTCTTTGATGTTTTTAGGTCTCCGCCTACATGCGAGTAGAGCTGGCAAAGACCTAAAAACATCAAAGGATGTAAACAACAGTCAAAAACACGTCCCCTCAGTCTGAAAAGGACGGGGCTGTTTTGCCAGGGCTGTTTTTTTTTGTTCCCGGTCTGACCTTGGGTACATGCGCATGCCGTTAATCCACGGGTTTGTTGTATTTCCAGCTTCATCGAATGCTAAATGCCCTGTGGACGAGCACCTGATGGCGCCCCGTCCCCGGGTACAAACGTGGCAGTGCGTTTCGTGAAAGGAAGCCCTGTTTGCTGCAGCCACGCCAGCCTTTCCCCAGTACTCGGGAGTTGTTGAGTATGAACAGGCCGCAGTGTCTGCGTGCCACTCGGCCAGCAGAGTTGGATGTTTTAGCAGTGATAAAATTAGTGCCCGGGGGAGGCCTGTTTCCATAAGACCTTGCTCTGTTCTCCGGGTTATGAGAGGGCGAACCAGCCAATGAGCGCAATTTACAGCTCGTGAATCTATTCTCTGATAACTCGGGGAAATTCCCCGGCAGTCTGTCTGCCCCGACAGACGTACCAGGCGGGCTGAAAAAATGACTGGCCTGAGGCACTTTACTGAAGATTCGCTCTGCAAAACCGGCTTCAGGCCCGCCATGGATGCACCCACAGTGCCTCTTCAGCTACACCTTGTGCCAGCCCTTATCTAACGGATGCCACAACCTCCCCTTCAGGCATCAGGTGACCCCGTGAAACAAACATCAAAGAGAGTTGTTTTAGCGTCAGGCTTGTGCAGCACGGATCACTCTGCTCCAGTGTCTACGATCCTGCTTCTGAGCCCTTCTGTCCTCTGTTAATGCTAAGACGATCTCTCTGGTGTATCACTCGGTCTCCTGTTCCGGATAAGGTATCCGCCACCATTTGTTCGCATAGACCTGCCTCCCCCCGCCCGTGTACCCCTGCTAACACTCCTGTCTGCGCTAACGTGCACCCAACCTCTCATCTCTGACCTGACCCGCGCGCACTATCTCTGCAATGTATCCCCGCCTGCGTTCTGATACTGCTAACAAGCTCGCTCGTGCCCAGATGCTCTCTAACCCATCCAACATGTTCCTGAGGTAATTTGCTCACCTGGCCTCTTTCCTTTTAATATTCCCGCTCGCGTCTCCACAGATTCAATCAACGTGTCCTGCTTCGCCAATGTGTCCAAGCGCTGACATTATTCTGAGCATCAGGGCCTCTGTTCCTGATAATGCGCCATCATCTACGCTATTGTCTTGTCAATGTTGCTTTACATACCTTTGCGGCAGCTCTGTTTGTAGCAAGCAGCTGTAAACATGCCCTGAATCGGTGCGAGTTTAAAACGCTTGAGTTTGCTCGGTGGGTGATATGTTGTGTTTCCTTGCGGTGTAAAGTTTGTGGTAATGTGTTTTGGGTGATTTCTGAACCAATAACCATTACGGTTCTCAGCCAGGACCAGTTTCTCCAAAGCTGCTGGGCGTGTTTTGAGCGGTGGTTGCCAGCGCTGTTGTTATGAGGCATTTCTTGTCTTCGAAATGGCATGTGACGATGTAACTGCACGTCAGTGACTGCGAGTAACCCCAGAGCATTCCTTGCTATATAGTACAGCGAGTTCAGTTGATATGTCTAGTCTACGGTGCTTCCTCGTTTAGTCACACTCCGGCTTCTCATTGGCCTGCAGCTCCTGTCTCCACGCGGAAGTATCAGCGTTTTTATTTTACAACGGCCTCTCTGAAGTTGGTTCCTTTTTGAAGGCAAGTGAAACTAGCTCCAGAAAACACACGAAGAGCAGGCCTCCATTTTAGATTCAGACAGAGCTAATAGTGCTTTCGGTGTGCATTATTTTTTCTTTCATTATTATAAACTACTCCAAAGCTACAAACTAGTTGTGTTGTCATGGAGTATTTTTATTTTAGCCCTCTCGGAATGCAGTGTTCTAAAACTTGCAAATGAAAAGGGAATTGATATGAAAAAAATATATAGTTACCAGTCTTTTTCAAAGGGGCAATTCAATTCAATTGGTCTTTATTTCGACATCATGTCATGAAAGACAAACATATTAAATACAACAGAAGTTTTAAAAGAGATTAAGGGAACAAATAAACATTTTCATGCCCGAGATGTACATCGGGGAAAGTGGGGGCATTTCACATTAGATCTTCCATCCAGTTCTGTCCACTTGCTATTCCTTGTGTTAATTAAAAAATCTATTTAAGATCATAAATATATTAAAAATCAATTAGAAAGACATTTAAAAATAAGAATCCGTATTTACAACAATTTTATAAAAAGAAGAACATTTTATACAGAGCAGCATTTCATAAAGTACAGAGGTTTACTCAGACAGTAGTGAGGGCTACAGAGTTCAGATTTTTCCTGCGTATTGCCCACATCCAGCTAAGAAACTTAGATACATCAATTATTAGACTTTCAGAGCTGTCTGTTTTAAAAATCCTGAGGGCCTCTGTGCCTTTTAGTATACTTTTCTGGAGGCAGATCAGCTTGATCCACCTTAATTGGGGGATTTTGTACATCAGAAAGATAAAGAATATGTGAGCAAGGCTCTCTGGTTGTGTAATGCAAAAAGGGCACATGACACCCCCACCGTTGGACCATTTGCCTGTAAAAGTGTTAATTGGCAAAGTGCCCACCCTGTATTGATGGAACCGTTTCCTGTCCTCCGGGTTAGTAATAATATCCCAGTAGGGTTCATAAGTTGGCAGGTGTTTGAGATCAAGAAACTCACATTGTAGTGAGGACACAGTGCATCTCTGGAAGTTTAGTGAAGAGACCATTGACCAATACAGTTCCTTGAGGATCTTACGTGGGGGGAAGGTGTTTAGCGCTGGATTTTCCCAAAGATCAACAAGGCCCATTGCGGTATAGATGGCCTTCGTATCTCGAAACCATTTTATGCTATTGCCTGTGTCCATATCCCTTACCTCAAGGATTGCCTGAGCATAGTGGCTTAGTTCTGGGGTAACCCAAACCCTCCGCCAATATGCTATAGGTCTGAATTGTGCTACATCCTCTATCCTCTGGCATCCCAAATCTATATATAGAGGTAGAAGTGGGGTGGATGGAGGTAGCCTCGCTAGGCCTCTAATGAATTTGTTTTGGGCGATAGCCAGGGCTGTGATGTTATATGTCCCCCAAATTTCCGCCCCATACAGCACCGATGCCCGGATGTTTGTGTCATAGATTTTTAGAGCTGGGGCTATGGGCTGAGTAGCCGAGGAGCACAGTTCCCTTAAAAGTACTCCCGCCAACTGGGCGTGTCTGGTTACCAGTTGGTTGATATGGGGTTTCCATTCAAGCCTTGATCCTAGTGTGATGCCCAAATATGTGAAAGATTGGGTTTGCTCAAGGGGCTCCCCATTCATTATTGCTCTCCCTGTCACATTTTTATGCCTGTGCATCACCATAAATTTGGTTTTAGACACATTGATGACAAGGCAGTAATCATTGCAGAAGGTCTCAAACCGCCCAATTGCTCTTTGTAAACCCTGCGTGTCTTTGAGATCAAAAGGGTGTCGTCTGCAAACATCAACAGGGGTATCGACATACCACTAAGCTTGGGAGCATCTGTTGGAAAATCCTTGTAGTAGTCGATAACCCTGTTGATGTACAGAGAAAACAATGTTGGGGCCAAGACGCATCCCTGTCTTACGCCTTTCAGAATTGGAAACCTATCGGTTGCCTGTCCTTGTTGTCCCCGCCGCACCTGGGCATAGTTGTTTTCATGGGATTTGACTAAAAACGCAAGTAGTTCGGGTGGCATACCTTGATCCTGGAGGACTTGCCACAGCTTCTTTCGGGGCACTTTTAGATTTTAGATTTTAGATCGACGAAAGCGGCATATAGTGTTCCCCCTCCAAGAACTACCCACTTCCAGTAAATAGTGACAAATCTAAAAACCTGGTCCACCGTGCTTGTGTGTGCTCGGAAACCAGCTTGTAGGGGTGACCGTGCATCTGCGTCGTCAATCCAACATTGAATCCTCAGTAGAACTAACCGGGCCACCACCTTTTGAATGCAGTCTATTAGGCTGATTGGCCTATAATTGGCGGGGTCCGAGCGGTCACCCTTCTTGAATATGGGAATTATCTCTGCTCCCTTCCAGGTGTCAGGTATTGGGGAGCCTTTATCAATTGCATTTGCAAGGTGCATTATGTATTTTGCCCGTACATCTTTCCCATGAATGAAAAGGTCGGCTGGTATGGTGTCCAGACCTGGCGCTCTGCCTTTCAGGACCATTTTTAAGACATACTCTACCTCTTTTTGGCTAAACTGTAAAGGAGCTTGTGAAGTATTGACAGGAACATTGGTAGGGAATATCCCTTTGTCCGGGTCCTGGCAAGCAAACTACATAGTGCTTCACCCATATTTCTGGAGGGACATTGTTTTCTGGTTTGGCTCTGGGACAGCCCTTACCCCATTTCACCAGGTCCCAAAATCCTGCCATATTTCTGGATCTACTAGCCTCGTATAGTTCCTGCCAGTATTTTTCGTCCCAGGTTTTTCTTGCTTCTCGCTGAACATTCTTATACTTGTGCCTAGCATCTTGGATTACATTCCTATTTTTAGATTTTACTGCTAGAGCTAGTGTTTTGTAGGTGGCCCTGCAGCTCTTATCGTACCAATGGGCTGGTTTGTGGTTTTTGGTATTATGTCTAGGACCTGTCACCTCTTTAACCCTTTCGCTGCTGATGACGAGCTCAGCTCGTCATCACCCACGGGTGTCGTGTGCTGATGACGAGCTGAGCTCGTCATAAGTGAAGCAAAAGAGCAATTTGCAGCACAGCGCAAAAATCCCCGCAGCAGCCATGTGGTTAATAAAATAACTTTTACGATTTCTAAAGAGTGTTAAATGTATAATAGCAACCTTGGACAGATGAGCTTCGTTTAGTAGACAATCTTCTAACTCTACGGATGCCTTTTCAGCTAATTCCCCCATAGCTGAGATGTGATCCTCTTTTAATATGCATTCAGACCATTTCACCCTCCGTTGATCATTTGTTAGGAGTAGATCGATGGTAGTTATTTCGGTATAAACCTGCGATGAACCATTCAGGTCCAAAGTTAAACTGAGGGGATTATGATCGCTCTCTGCTCTTGTTATAATAGACATATCGTGAATAGATTCCCAAAATTCTAAATTAATCAATATATATTCTATTCTGCTGGTGCGCACCCCATTATCTAAAGTTGGAGCTCCTTCTTTATCTGCACTGATCCTGCCGTTGACTGCACGCAACCCCTGTTCTAGGCATAAGGCTTTGAGCTGGAGGGCGGCCTGGGTCCATCGCTTAATCAGGGGAATAGTTAGTTGCGGGATGCCCCATGCACAATCTTCCGCCTTGGCTAGATTAATGTCATTTTGGTCAAGGGGCTCAAAGCAACAATTAAAGTCACCCGCTATCAACAGGTGAGCTTTACCATTAAATTTGTCCAGGTGCAATCCCAATTTAGAGACTACCTCTGACTGTTTGCCACCCGGTTTGCCCCTCGCATTTACATTAATGATGTACAGGTCTCTAGCATTTGGGCATTCTAACCTTATAATAAGTATGTCCTTGCCACCAGAATCAATCTGGGTAACCTTATACTTGACATCCTGCTTGACCCATTGGCCTCCCTCTTGTAGTTCTAATTGCGGGAACAAAAACGTTTAGGTAGCCCTGCCTAAACTGGGGTACCACCTGCCAGGTTTCCTGGAATATAATGATTGAATAACGGTCAATGAATGCTAGCCAGTCTAGAGATGATAATTTACTCATTAGACCTGCTATATTCCAGGAGACTATTGAGTGAACTGGCACATTAGTTAAGGGCCTCTTGGTTACACGAAAAAGGGTGGCAGTGGGGGTGTTGGCATACAAGTTTTTATTCTTGGTTTTAGTAGTAGATCTACTGCACTGATCAATGCGGCATGGGTCTGGGCTGTGGTCCTTCACTGATTCTAGAGCCTGGCTATAAGGGTATTGTTCCCCTAAAACAAGGGGACTCTTACCATCATCCCTAATTGCATCTCCATCGACTAATCTGGCCTCTGATGTAGCTATCTGGCTTATTGGGAGGCACTCGCCGGTTGATCTCTTAGCGAGTCTGTCTACCCCCTCAAGTCCTGACAGGGGTGAAAAGGGGTTGGACATTGGGATATCAAAACCTTTAGCAATTAAATTTCTTGTATAAGCGTTCCAGGGTCTTTGCGATTTAGCCACCAGGGATGCTGGATAAAAATAGCTTAGGTCATACGTTGATATTCCTCCCTCCCCACTTTCCAGATACCAATCCCTCATGTGTGCAATGATCCTACGGTCCCTGAAGTTTATTATGATGACATCTCCTTTTTTATCTTTTGGTCTCTGTCCTACCCAGCCCAGTCATCTAACATGCAATATCTCTCCATCTAGATTGGGTGGTAGAGGCCGGTTGTTTCGAAGCCAATATATCACCTTATTTTTGAGTTCAGGATATGTTTCCCTTTTCCCTGCTGCTAATTCTGGAACCCCAGTCAGGGCTATTACATTGGGTGCTGCTTCTGGTGGGAGGTCTATGTGTTGTAAGGCGCCATGTGTAGATTTGTTCAGAAGATAGTCTCTCGCGGCTTGTGTAGGCTTGGGAACTGGTGAGCCTTCTTTGCCAACCTTATTTCCCTCTTTTTCTCTTGTAGTGACATTGTCCACTTCCAGGGGTGCCTGTTTATTTGTTTGTAAATTACTGGTAGTTCCATCTTTATCAACCTGTGATGCAGACGTTTTATCCTTTGTTGGTTGCCCTAGTGATATCGATTTTGGGGAAAGAGCGGCCGGGACGTTTGGCCGGTTGGTATTAGTTACAATTACTTCTTTAAGAGACTCCAGTTGGTCACTAACCCGTTTCACTCTCTCTACTAAGGGAGCAAGAGGGATTTAAATAGGTGTTCTATGGCTCCCATTATTCTAGATTTAGATTAGAAGATGTAGATGGGCAATGGGACGGGGTATCCCTATTTTCATTATTCAAATTTAGGGTCTTGGAAGCACCTGGGGTAATTTTGGTGGTTTTTGCACGCCTACCCGCTAGGCAAGACCCCCGGGCACTTCCTTTTATTTCCCTCTCCTGGCTTTAATGAATGGTCCACCTTCGTAGAGGAGGCAGTTTTGGGTTGGGTTACCCCCTCTGTAATAGTTATTGTTGGCAATTCATTGTGAGGGGTGTCTGAGTCGTACTCCTTACTAGAATCAGTAAGTACGTACTGATCTTGTAGTTGGAAAGGAATACCAATCTCTCCGTCTACAGCTTTGTCCAATACCTTAGGATCTGGGGTAGTAGCATGTTGAATAGGACCCAGAGAGGAGCGTTTTTTTTAAAGTAATTCTGAAGATAGCTTTCTTTCTGTTAAAACTATTTCTGTTTCCAAGGCACTTGCAGCCCTTGTAATGAACTGATATGACCTTGGACAGACCCACCCACCAAGGATTTCCTGCCCCCACTAATGCGGCGATTCATTTCCCTTGTAGGTAAGTGTGCTAAAATAGAGTCTTTAAGGGTAACACTAAATAGTCACTTTAACAGTCAATAAATTCCAAATACAGGTCCATGGGCAAGAGGCCGTACCAGAGATCTTACGTGTATAGCCGTTGTTTGAGAGTTCGATGTCAGGGGGGTGGCCCTGCCCTGCCTTCTCTTGCCCGTGACGACCACAGATGGCTCGCGCGTCCCGTGACTCGGGACAAGCGTAGGATCTTTAAGCGCCTCCGGGCGCGGAAGTGCGGCTGGTGGGCGGGGCAGTCCCACATATTGCTCTGGTCAATGTGGTCCCCCCGCACTGCGGCCGCTAAGTTGGTAGGTCGCGGCAGCGAGGGGGTCAGTCAGGCAATGGCGCACTCACGGCGCGGGGAACAGCGGGACCAAGAGACAAGGTTCCTCCTTTTATTCAGGAACTTCCAGGAGAGCGTCACGAGTTCAAATGTGCAGAGTTCTCCCGCTCCCCTGGACAAACGCAGGATCTTTAAGCGCCTCCGGGCGCGGAAATGCGGCTGGTGGGCGGGGCAGTCCGGCACAGTGCTCTGGTCAATGTGGTCCCCTCGCACTGCAGCCGCTAAGTTGGTAGGTCGCGGCGGCGGGCGGGAGTGTTAGGCAATGGCGCACTCACGGCGCGGGATCAGCGGGACCAAGAGACAAGGTTCCTCCTGTTATTCAGGGACTTCCAGTTGAGCGTCACGAGTTCAAATGTGTAGAGTTCTCCAAAAGGGGCAGTGTATTAGTGGTTTTCAAACTTATTAAGAACCACGTTTTAAAATGGCTATTTTACGCAACGTACCTAGTTAGCATTAATGGACGAGGAGAGGCGATTTTTGATCGTGTAGAAGGAAGGAAGCGCAAAGTTATTTACAGACCGTACGTTTTCTATTTAAGCGGCCACTAACTTTACACAGACCTACCATTTTACTGCCAAAACTATATAGCTCACAAACGACAATGCGGTTTTGTGAATATGTATCATTTATCTATCAACAAGTTAAGTGTCTCCATTTGTTTTTGTTTCCAGCACGCTTCAGAATTATACGAAATTTTGTTTTAATTTTGCTTTTCCTAACTTCCGAACAAATACAGTTCATTTGCATGTATCTACGTTTTGTTGCAAAAATAATCACACTATCCTATACCCCAGCAAGATTTTCACATAATTAATATTAAGAAATTCCTGTCACTTTGTAGTCGGTGAGCGAAAATAAACACCAATCCCATAAGCAACACTTTGTGTAAAGACCAGCACCAAATGTGAAAGATAAACACAGGCTTTTAAGGCCTCTTCATTTGTCAGACTTTTGCGCTCCACAGTTTGGGTAACACTTTCATAGATGGTTTAAACAGCGATTCTCTGCGAGGCTAACATGTAGTTGGTGCATTACGTGGGCAGGTACCCTCCGGTAATGAGTACCTTCACTTCAGTTTGAGAGGAAGAGTACCTAAGCTTCACATGCGCTTTTGTCAGGGATTTTGTTTAGTCTCTGCAGAATTTTGTTGTGGCATTTTTGGCCCAAGAAATGTACTGTGCTGTCCCCATTTGAAAATTAAATCTCGGGGGAAAAAAGCCAAACTGCCCCTTTCTGTATCCTCTCATCATTTACAGATGTTGGACCTTATGATTGGGGGGTTGGTAGCTTTATTGCGCCTACCTAAACATATACGGCGCCTCAAGGAGCTTTGGGCTTGACAGCAATGCCCAGCAGGCTGCCCGTGCCAGCTTCTTCCATGGCATCTTGCCTGGTCTCCAAAGAGTGCCGGCTCTCACCTCGGTAGACCCGCTCCTTGAAAAGCAGTACTTGTATATTTTGGTGTTAAACGCTTCTAGTGCAGAGCAGTATGCACGATATAGGGGATTTGTGGTGTGCACTAACATAAGCCACGACCTACATACACACATATCCGGAACACATAGCTCTTTAGACTGGTGCTTAATGCGTTCTAGGTATGCACAAAACCTCCAGCCCCCTCCTTCCTCGAAGCTTGAATGCTGCCAGGCTGATGACTGTGTGAATTGGCTGCCTCGGTGACTGGCCCCACGCTCCCGCGATATGCATTTCAGACAATGGCACAGCCGTATGTCTCCTCCCCCTGTCAGTACTATTGAATGTTTCAGGGGGCTGATTCCTTTGGTCTGGATAGCTCATTCTGCCAAAAGCGCATCCGTTACTTTAGTACAGATGGGGGATGTTTAACGATTTGCCCAAGATCAGACTTTGGTCTGGTAGGAGTAGCTGGGATTCTAACTGTATACATTTGTAGTTAGACTGCGTCTCGTGACTATTGCATCCAGTTCCTTTCTGCCTCCATCCTAGGGGGACTATTTTTCCATGAGGAAGCAGGAACTGTGTATGTGTGCTCTCACCACATGAAGTGGCATTTTTATTTCTGACGGTTCATGTAACATCTATGAAGTGTTTCTTTCGATTGTTTAATGATAATAGCAGATAAGCTCCTTACTGTGGACTTGCCCAAAGCTGGTTGCAAATTAAGAACTTGTATGTTCCGATTTTTAACAGGAGAGGTGTAACGTTGTGACACCTAAGGGGATCGTGTCGTCTTCACCCATCACTAAATTGTGTCAAGCCATCCAGCAATGCACAGCACGCCTTTTCACGGATATTGCAATTAACCCCTTCCCTGCGGGGTTTTTCACCTCCTGTGCGGGGGGAGAGGGGCCGCGCGCGGCACCGCCGTGCTGGTGACAAGCTCAGCTCCTCATGAGGCACAGCGCAGCTGCACTCATGACGAGCGGAGCTCGTCGCAACCACACCCGTTTTTAGAATGTTCCGCTCGTCACAACCACACCCATTTTTAGAACGTTCAGCACAGTGGGGACATTTTTCCCGCGTGCAATGTTCCAACGGCTGTGACGAGCTCAGCTCGTCATGAGTGCACAAGGGGTTAAACAAATTAGGCACCGATTTTATCAACGACCACGTCAGGGTGAAAGGCTGAGACGGATCTGTCTGTATTTATGCCAGCGACTTGCACACCATACCCAGATCTCATTTACTAGCGTTTATTAATTTTATTTTTTTTAGGGAATGAAGTAGGTCTGTGTTGAGCGTAGGAGAGCTATAGCCGTGAGTCTTCCTGTGTGTGTGTGTGTGTGTGTGTGTGTGTGTGTGTGTGTGTGTGTGTGTGTGTGTGTGGCTCTGTGTGTGTGGGTGGCTCTGTGTGTGTGTTTGGGGCTCTGTGTGTGTGCTCTGTTTGTGTGGGTGGGCTCTGTGTGTGGGGGGCTCTGTGTGTGTGGGGGGCTCTGTGTGTGTGTGGGGCTCTGTGTTTGTTTGTGGGTTTGTATGTTTGTGTGTGGCGTTTGCGAGAGATTAACCTATTGGCATTGTAAATGACAATTACATTTATTTATCTGTTTTCAAAACCAACACATAAATAAAAATGTTGTCATTTACAATGCCAATAGCTCTAACTTTTGCAAAGGCAAGACCGTTGCATTGTAAATGCTTGTTACCTGTAGCACTGGAGTGAGGCCTTCAGGCTCATTCATGCAAAGTTCTTCTGCTGTGTGCTTAACTCGTCCTTGTCCTAAATCAAGTTAGTGTATAGTGCTGTGCAGTGCATGTGTTTAGTATGCATGTGCATTGTGTATGTGGGCCTGTGAATGGTCGACTACATGAAAGATTCTGGGTTCCACTTTGTGAGACCCAAGTCTGATTGATGAAGCATTAGGAGGCAGAGGACTCCCCCAGGCAAATGCGTGGATTGCTGCATTCATGTGAGCTGGGTGGGACACAATTACACAATTGAGGAAGAAGAGCCACTTCAAGGGGTACACTTTAATTGACAGAGTGGTCACTGGAAATGGGCATGGCCACATCTCAGGAAGGAGAATGGGCTGATACAAGAATCCCAGGAAGGAGATGGGGGTGATAAGAGAATCATAAAGAGCTGTAGGGTAATTTTTAATACATATATGACTGGGGCACAGGTAGTCACTTCCATAGCCTGTGTTATGGGCCTATCAGATTTGGAGTCGCTTCAGCTGTGAGGGACTGCTTCCTGGAGGCTTGGGAGAGGAGGGAGAGGACACTTCAAAGGGAAGCAGACTCGCAACACAAACTTCAAAGACTCCGACCCTAAATTACAGAAGGCAGAACTTCAGCCTCTGTGAGTGCGACACTCTTGAAGACTCTGGTCATTTAATCCCTGGTGGTGCGAGTAAAACTGATCAAAGAGTTGGAAAACCCTGGGGGTGTTTGCCTGCCAGACAGCTCTTCAGCACTGGAAAAACCTTGACTTTCAAGTTGGAATGGGACTCCTGATAATCAGACTGCTAATGGGGCTTAACCTGAAGGTTGCTTATAGTGAATGGGGAATAACCACTACCTCTAGTGAGAGGGAAGTGGGACTCGAGGACCTGCTTACTGAATGCTAGAGCCCTGATCTCAACGGGCATGTATTGTTTATATATGCTGTATTTCCCTTTGTGTTAGTATATAAATACTTTTTGGTCAAAAAAGACAACTTTTATTGCTGTTATTGAATGTACATTGAGTTGTAAACCTATGTTCGCCCCCGTATCTACCTCTCTCTCAAGAAGCCTATGACTGCTCAATCCGCACTACCACTGAGTGTCGAGTGCTGAGGGGGTACGTGGGCCATTTGCCCGGAATTCATAGTAGAGTGGGCCCCGGGACATCAGGATTAGGAGGACTCAACCCCTCCAGTTTGGCCCTGTATCTCCTGTATACCCTGTGGCCCTCTGAAGGGGCTTCTGACAAATACTAAAGTCAGATTTTAAGTTACTATTCTGAAAATGCCACTTTTAAAAAGTTGGAAAAAAAACATATGATGGACAGAGTGCTAAATTAATCAAAAATTAACCCCCAGTCACAGATCGAAGTTAAATCCATGTTTTATTTTGCACTCCCCGCCATTCCCGGTTAGATTCGGCCATATGCCAATCAGTCTTGATCCTGTTCCCCATGGGAACAGTCCAGCCCGAACTGCCAGGCCAGGTCCTAGCTGGACCAGAAACAAGCATCCTAGGACCAGTTTCGGGGTAACAACCCATATCAGCCAAGCTAGCTTGAATCTGGTGGCGTAGCAAGCACGGAACCCACGTCTGGGCATACCCTTCCCATTTAGGGCAACAAATGCAAAAAGAACTGATGATGGACAGGATGCTGAATTAATTAAACTTCCAGTCACAGATCTCGGTTAAATCCTTCGGGCTTTCTGCCTAAACCAATTGTGCCTTTCTGACTTTGTCCATGGTCACATGACTGTAATGGTTCTCCTGTGGTGTGATGTGTTTTCCTTCTAGACATGTGTCAAAAGAGCCTTGAGTGTGGGGAAAGGAGTTCCATTCCTGGTCAAGATTGGCTGTGGGGTTGCCCTCAGCTCTTCCTGATCTTCAAAGGTTAGATTGAGGATTGCACCCACCCCTTTCTTGGCTTCTGTCGCTGGCATACGCAGCGGACACCCGGGCCTGCCAGCTCGTTTTGTTGCTATAGACAATTTGGAACTAAACCTAGGGGAAGACCTGACCAGAAACAGATTATGGTTGGACACTGAAGGTGACCCATACATGCATACAGGCAGGTACTGGCTGTTCGAGGCATGTGGGCTGCTGAATTCATATCTGTGCATAGATCGCCGCCTAGTGTTGGGTCCGGATGATTGCACATTGTTGTCCTGGAAGAGTCTTCGAAGTATCACAAGATAGGTGGCTCCTCCCCTGGACTACAGTGCGCATGGGCATCCTCTGCATCCTCAGATTGTTTTTTTCCGCCATTGGGTTCGGATGTACTTTCTTAACTCAAGTTCGAAATCAATATAGAAAACTTTTTCACAAGGCCAAAAGGCCTTCCGGGCGTCGGTATTGTCTTTTCGTTCGGTGCCGCGTACTTGTTCCAGTTCTACGAGCTGGACGTCGAAGGCCGCTTGCCTTTTTCGACACCAAAGGCCCCATCAACGATCGACGATGGAACGGAGCCCGTTCAAACGATGTCCCGTTTGACACTCTAAATACCCTCACATCGATGTGCACCCGGTGTGCAATAAATGCTTATCTCCAGACCACGACGAGGCCAGCTGCATGGCCTGTTCTCGGTTCAGGTCAAAGAAAACACTTCGGCTTCGACGCGCCGCGAGACAGTCGGCGCAGAAAACAGCGCCCGACCCGGAGAACATCTTCGAGGCTGAAGACGACGAGGGCGTCGATGAGGAGAATCCTGAACAACAGTCGGATCCTGCTTCGGAGCAGAACTCTAACTATGATGAAGACGAAGAAGAAGACTACGTCCATGATGAAGACGTCGTTGAGGTAGGAGACGACGCACAGGCCATCGGAGCTGTCGATGACGACTCGAGCGATGAGCAAGGCCCAACCGCAGTTGCGGGGGCCGATGATGACACTGTACTTTCAAAGGCTCAGGTCGAGGCATCGTCGGAAGGCCTTAGCCAAGATCTTCAACCACATTCTATAGCCCCGCGTCAAGGCCCGACTAAGAATATATCTAAGGAGCCATCGGTCGATCAACCACAGTCGATGGTGAAATCGAAACCGAAACCGACAGAAACAAAATCGAAACCGAAACTGCTTAAGATAGTCCTCGGATCGACGACTTCGGATTCATCTGATCCAATCAAACTGAAGAGTGTCATCGACCCTTCGGGGTCACAAGGGGGTGTCGGCCCGAAGATCGGGGCGTCGAAGCCTGTAACTAAAGTCAAGCACGTCACACTGACGCCATCGACGTCAACGTCAAAAGATGGCTACACTAACAAGGGACTCGAGGCTCAGAAGACTCTCGATCCGAAGCTTCCAGCCTCCATACCACTGGTAGTCAAGACCTTCAAGTTGAAGACCAAGTTCGTCTCGAAAGAGCACGTCAAGTCGAAGCAAAAGAGCGTGCCTGCTGCGCACCAAGAGCTCGAGTCGACGCAAGGCCAGAAACAAACGGGTGATAAGACTAAGTCGGTTGGATCGAAGACGGCGCCACCCTCGAAGGTCAGTCCGTCTCCAATGCTTACGCCACCGATAAAATTCGGACTGCCCCCGACCGCACCACCTAAGGCGTTCGAGCCACAACAAAGCATCGAAACGACCAAAAAGGTGTCAGTAGTAAAAAGGACTCCGCCCATAGAAGAGGACATTGTGTTCCAAGCGCCCTCCTATGATAACCAGTCGAAACTGTTCATCGACTCGGATTCTGGCAGACTCACTATTTATAAAAGAAAGATAATTCCAGAAAATCCTATGGAGTCATACAAGATCCCACTCAAAAAGAAAAGGGACTCTTCCACCTCACCTGTTCTTTTTGAGCCTGTGGAGTCCTATGGACAGGAATATACCTATTCACCCACATATACTAATGAGGATGTGGGGGAAGGCTACAATGAGGAGGAATTTAATTATCCTATTGACACAGATCAAGAGGAGTCTCAACCCTGGACTGACCCTGTTGACCCGGGTGAGCCACACACCACGCCTGACACTCAATCCTATACGGTCAAAACCTCGCCAACTGAAGATACAGCTGCGTTTAACGCGTTAATTGAAAGGGCAGCAAATAATCATGATGTAGAAATGCATGCTGACCCAATAGAGGAAGACTTTTTGTTTGACACTTTCTCAACTTCAGAAAGATCAGTAAAGACATTGCCTATGCTGAAGGGTGTCCTTAAACACGCTGGTGACATTTTCAAAGAAACCACAAGGGCAAGGATTGTGAACCCAAGAATTGACAGGAAATACCGGCCTGCGCCTGTAGACCCTACGTATATCAAGGGCCAGCTACCATTGGACTCCTTAGTAGAGGCAAATGCTCGTAAGAGAGCGAACTCTCAAACAAGTGGTGATGCTCCTCCTCCGGACAAAGAATCCAAAATCTTGGAAGCTTCTGGAAAACGAGTAGCGGCTCAAGCAGCAAATATTTGGAGAATTTCAAATACACAGGCCCTATTAGCCAGATATGATAGGGCTCATTACGACACATTAGAGCAACTACTACAACACTTGCCTGATGCTTATAAGGAGGGAGCAGAAATGCTGATACAAGAGGGGAAACTGATATCAAATGCATCCATTAAATGTGCGCTAGATGCAGCAGACACAGCAGCTAGAGCCATCAATACAAGTGTAATGCTCAGAAGGCATGCCTGGTTACGCATCTCTGGATTCAAGTCTGAAATTCAAAGCACATTACTAAATCAGCCTGTTAACCCTGATTTTTTTATTTGGTCCTGATGTGAACACAATCCTAGAAAAAAGTAAGAAAGACACTGAGACAGCCAAATCCATGGGAGTTCTGCAGTCACAACAGTTATGGGGAGGTTCCTTTCGTCGCTCAGGTAACAGGGGAGCCTCTAGAGGTCAAGCATCACAGCAAGCCCAATACAACAAAGGAAGCACACAGACCACCTATAACAAGAACAATAGGGGTGGATACCGTGGCAACAGCACCAAAGGCAGAGGACGAGGAAATAATAACGCCAGATCCTCCTCCAACACTAAACAGTGACGTCTTGTCACTGCCCCAGACCATGTAACACCGGTCGGGGGAAGACTTCAGCAGTTCCTGCCAGTCTGGGAAGACATTACCACCGACAGGTGGGTGCGACAACTTATCCAATACGGCTATTGTCTAGAACTGACCTCCACTCCACCCAACATACCCACAAGGCACCGTCCTATGTCCGCAGAGCACATGCAATTATTGCAGCAAGAGGTTATCTGCATGCTGCAAAAAGGGTCCATAGAACTCGTGCCTTTAGAACAACAGGGTACAGGGGTGTACTCGCTGTACTTCTTAATCCAAAGAAAGGACGGGTCTCTCAGGCCCATACTAGACCTCAGACCCCTGAACCAATACATCTTGTCAGAACATTTTCACATGCTCACTTTGCAGCAAATTCTACCATTGCTCAGTCAGGTAGATTTCCTAGCAACACTAGACCTGAAGGACGCATATTTTCACATTCCGATTCACCTGGGACACATGAAATATCTCGGGTTCACCATAAACAACCAGCATTTCCAGCTCAAGGTCCTGCCTTTCGGGGTCACAACAGCCCCCGAGTGTTTACCAAGTGCTTGGCGACAGTAGCTGCGCACCTTCGGCGACAACACATCCATGTCTATCCTTAGCTGGACGACTGGCTTATCCAAGCAAAGGCAGCCCAGCAATGTGCCAGCCACATGTCCCGCACAATTCACCTCCTACACAGTCTAGGTTTTTCACTGAATTATCCAAAGTCTCATCTTCAACCCGCACATGTACAACAGTACCTAGGAGCGACAATAGACACTCTGGCAGCAAAAGCAAAGCCAAACTCAGCAAGGATCAACAGCATGCAATTGCTGATTCAGCGATTCAGATCCCAACACTCACTCCCAGCGCAAGTGTTTATGCAGCTGATAGGTATGATGGCCTCCTGCATCTTCATAGTCCCTCACGCGAGACTGCACATGCGTCCGCTTCAGGAGTGCTTAGCACGACAGTGGAACCAAATTCAAAGGCCAGCTGAAAGACCTAGTGTTAGTGACCGGTCGTGCATACAACTCTGCATTGGTGGAACACACAAAACCTTTGCAGGGGACGACCGTTCCAGGAGCCTGTACCACAAATAGTGCTTACGACGGACACATCTCTCCAGGGCTGGGGAGCGCATGTCCTCCATTACACAGTGCAGGGACTATGGACGACGCAGCAAAAGAAGATGCACATCAACCTGCTGGAACTGATGGCAATCTTCATGGCAATGAAGGCGTTCGAAGTGCATTTGTGCAACAAGGTCATGCTGATCCGGACGGACAACATGACTGCCATGCACTACATCCAGAAGCAGGGAGTGACACACTCTCCACAGTTGTCACACCTAGCTCAGAGCATGTGGAAGTGGGCCATTCAAATAAACATGTTCCTCATGGCAGAACACCTCCCAGGCAAGGACAACCAGATGGCGGATCTGCTCAGCAGGCACAGCCATCAGATGCACGAGTGGGAGATACATCACTCGGTGCTACAACCGTATTTCCAGCAGTGGGGCCATCCAGAGATAGACCTGTTCGCCACAAAGGAAAACGCAAAATGGCAAACCTTCGCCGCCAGGTTCCCACACCCAGAGTCTTAGTGCAATGCGATATGGATGAACTGGTCAGGCAGATTTGCTTACGCTTTTCCTCCGGCACCGCTCATACCGCTAGTGGCGCTCAAACTGCGACAGCACTCAATGACACTCATCCTAGTTGCTCCAACATGGGCAAGGCAGGCGTGGTACACCACGTTCCTAGAACTTTCCGTGGTGCCTCACCAACGACTGCGACTTACACCCAGTCTCCTCACTCAGAGCCATGGAGACATTCAGCACCCAGATCCGCAACAGTTGAGCCTTGCAATATGGCTCCTGAGGTCATAGAGTTTGGCTACCTGAACCTGCCCCCTGACAGTATGAATATTATCAAGGAGGCAAGAAGACCTACAACCAGGGCATGCTATGCGGCAAAATGGAAGCGATTTGTCATTTATTGTTCCAATAATGACATAAATCCGCTAGATGCATCAACTCAAAACATTATATGTTATTTGTTACATCTACACAGATGCAATCTGGCATATAGTTCCATCCCGATACATTTAGCTGCAATGGCAGCTTATCTTCAAAAAAGGCAGCACCTTTCCCTTTTGAGAGTGCCAGCCATTAAAGCTTTTATGGAGGGACTCAAAAAAGTAATTCCTCCCAGACACCCGCCTTCACCTGTCTGGAATCTGAACATCGTTCTGACCAGACTGATGGGACCACCTTTTGAACCTCTACACTCTTGTGAGATACAATTTCTGACATGGAAAGTAGCCTTTCTAGTAGCTATCACATCGCTAAGGAGAGTTAGTGAGCTTCAAGCCCTAACTATTCAAGAGCCTTTCATACAGATTCATGCTAATAGGGAAGTGCTACGTACCAACCCTAAATTTATGTATCACAGTTCCACATTAACCAAACGATAGAACTGCCAGTATTCTTCCCAAATCCAGATTCAGTGGCAGACCGACCTCTGCACACACTAGATGTTAAAAGAGCTCTCCTGTATTACATAGACAGGACAAAAGATTTCAGAAAGACTAAGCAACTGTTTGTTGCCTTTTCTCCACAGCACAAAGGCAACCCCATTTCCAAATCAGGTATAGCCAGATGGATTGTTAAGTGCATACAGATCTGTTATCCAAAAGCTAAACGCACATTAAAAGTTCCCCCAAGAGCGCATTCCACAAGCAAGTTAGGGGCATCCATGGCTTTCCTAGGTAACATTCCTCTAGAGGATATATGTAGAGCAGCCACATGGCCCACCATACATACATTTACCAAACACTACTGCGTGGATGTACACTCCAAACAGCAAGCTGCTGTAGGACAGGCTGTTCTCAGGACTCTTTTTCAGACTGCTGCAGCTGGCACGGGCAATCACCGCTAAGGAGGAGACTGCTATTTATTCTATGCACAGCTATAAATTCAGCAGCCCACATGCCTTGAACGGAATATGCTACTTACCAGTATGCATCTGTTCTTGGCATGTAGGGCTGCTGACATTCATTTTGCCCGCCCTCCTCCCCGGTGCCTTCCGTAGCTGTAGCACTCAGAATTAATCTCAAGCATGGACATCACTTACTGTATCATACTCCATCTCTGCCTCAATGGCGAAAAACAATCTGAGGATGGAGAGGATGCCCATGCGCACTGTAGTCCAGGGTAGGAGCCACCTATCTCGTGATACTTCGAAGACTCTTCCAGGACAACAATGTGCAATCATCCGGACCCAACACTAGACGGCGATCTATGCACAGATATGAATGTCAGCAGCCCTACATGCCAAGAACAGATGCATACTGGTAAGTAGCATATTCCATACAAGTGGTACCCTCAGAACCTGCCATAAGCACGTTCCTGGAATGATGAAGATTTAGAAAAAGGACTCCCCGGCTGTCTGAATAAGGAAGATTGGACCTGCTTGCCTTGAACCCAAGACTCTCTGAAGTGACTCCAAGGGTCAGTTGGCTGACCTCCTGCTTGAGCTACAGGGACACAATAAGCTTCCAGAGGACTACCCTGCGAATGCCCTGACCTGCAGCAACTGGATCTGACTGTACCACGCAGCTGGGCTCTGCTGGAGTGAGTCCTGACACCCAAGGGCGGACTCCTGAGGTCCTGGACCCCAGCTGTTTGAGTGTACTCCTGCAGACTTCAAGAAATGGACTCCCAAGTGAAAAGCCAGACTTTCGGAGCTCTTCACGAATAACTGCTCGCTAGTGCGACCATCTGATGGCAGCCTGCTTTTGACAAAAGCAGCAACTGCCCTGGACTCCCACCAACGCAAATCTCCATTGGCGACCAGCTATTCCC